>NC_073700.1:64525327-65221160 GCF_023634085.1 Falco cherrug | reverse complement strand
TTATCTCTAAATCTTGTGTTAACAAGCAATTTGTAATAAGGTGGGGTTTTTTTTCCCTAAGTCAAAGTGAAAAACACGAGTCTTGCGTTTCTGTGGTATGCTGTAGGTACTCTCATTAGTTTCGGGTAAAACTCTCATTTCAAAATAGAGGTGGGAAATACCACATAATGCCATTTCAGTATCTGCTTTAAATATGTAAGCTACTTTAAGGATGGTTGAAGATACTTCTTTTGCCACATAACCCAGACAGAATGAGGTTTCCAAGATAAAAGGGGTAGGGGGGTGGGGGTGGTCAAGAAGCTAAAATAAGGCCCTTCACATTTCTGTGTGCAATGTTACTCCATGCAAAACAATGTGATAATGCTTCTTTGACTGTTTTGAGCGTTTTCGGAATGATTTTGCTAAGCCAGTTTTCCCTTGATCCTTTTTTCATGCTGTTGGTGGCTATAAGGGCCTCCTTCCATTCACTTCTCCTCCAAGGGAAATCTGGGAGATTTTAAAGTGTTTCTGAAGCTGGGACAAGCTGAAGTAGAGTAGTGAACAGCTTGAAGCATACTGACAGGTTTGACTGTGCTGTATGACAGTATTAATCAGGAATGGTTATAAATACAACTTTGGAAATCGCTGATTCTCAGGGCTTTTTTTGAAGGCAGGTGATGAGGCATACTGTGATGGCGTGAAAGGAAACAAAAAAAGAGGTTATTGTTTTTGACAAACACATGTGATGGTGCTACTGTTAGGAGTTGCACTTGAGCTATATAACACCATTACTCACATGGCAGACCCGTGCTCCCATGCTAACATCAGCCCTCTTTCTGCACTGCGCATTCCCTAAGCCAGACTGTGATGAGTCCTTGCCCTCAAAGTTTTTAGCTTCTTAACTTTTTCTTCAAGATTCGAGGTTTCTCACAAACTGCAAAACCAGAAACCTTAGGGGAGCCTGTGCTCTCTATATGGTGCTTGGTGATTCGGCTCATTGGGCTTTGTGTTTGGGGCTCCTTTTGTATCCTGTAGTAAAGATTTTGGTGCTTGATGACCTGATGTTTATATTCCTGCTGACAGTTTTTCCATTTTTTTTTTCCCTCCTTTGCCTAGTGTGTTGGATTTTTTTTTTCCTTCCTCATTTTTCAGGTAGTTGGGATAGTACAGTATTGTGGTTTTGAAGGGTCTAGTTCTGTATAAGATGGGGGCTTCTGTTGTTTGTATTAATAACACAGAAAAACTCTAGGTCAAAATCTTCAAGTGCTGTGAATCATCCAGCATAAGTGTATCTTAAAAAACATCGTGCAGACTTTTCAGTGTTTTGTAAGTCACCAGCAGTGCATTCAACTGTGCCTAAAAGCTAACAGAGGATTTGGGAGGATGAAGTGCAGTATGTATCTATAGTCATGTATGTATCATTACCTTAAATTTTTGTGTGAATTTGAAGAGAGGGTGTGGGAAAGCACGTGCTGAAGCAGCCTACTGTAGATGTGTGGGGGAAGAAGGATATGGTGGTTAGTTAAATCACATTAGTTCAAATAAGAAATACGTGGCGGGGGTTTTGTTCTTTCTCAGCTGTAGTTAGTGTGCTGATCTTAACCTTCAATCTGGGAGCTAGAGGATAGTAAGAATCTGAGGCTATGTGTTTTTCTTAAAGATTTGGGGAAGGTCTTCAGAAGAGGTGCAGCCAATGTTTTTCTCCATTAAAATAGGCTTTACATTATCCATTAACATAGATCTCTAGGCTTAGTTTGCAGAAAATAAAATCTTGGCAGTATAAAAGGATATTTAAAGATAATCTTCTGTATTTATTGATAGACGTCTTAAAATGTAACTTTTTTAATTTGGATTTTTTAAAAGCTAGAATCTTCCAACAATGTGAATTCTTGCCAAAGAGTCCATATTCAACTTTTGGATAGTCTTTTAATGTTAATATTTATCATTACGTAAACACAGAACTCTGGCAGAGAGTGTGTGAAGGTAACGAAGGACAATGCTTATGATGTAAGTGTGATGTAAGAGTAAAGAGTGAGAAGGTGAAAAATCGGTGTTGAAAAACTGCTGTACCAGTACTTTTTATTTTTATCCTCAGATCCTTCCTCTTCTGTTGTCAACTGCCTGCACATTCTTTGCACATTTACACTGCAGTCAAAATGTAATTTAAATGCAGTATCGTAGTCAGTCAATACCTGCTGGTAACACAGCTGTGCAGTCCTATACTTTTCAGCAAATATGTACAGCTTTTACCACACATTTATTTTTTTTATTTCTTATATCTTGAAATCACTGTTTGAATATATCCTATGTCCCTGTATAATTATTATGTAGGATGTGTAGTTACCATACAGTTTATGAAGATTTCCAGTCCTTGATTTTGTTAATTAGATTAATTCTTAGCTTCCTTTTTAATCTACTGGTGTAGGTAATAATGTATTGCTATACCAAAGTATTCATAGGGTGGGAGCTCAAACAGAACCTCTGTTCCTACAGGTATTTTGACAGACACATTTGTTGTAGGTACTGAAAAACAGCAATCACCACCATGAATTTTGATTGCACGACCTAGAGAAAAATTGCTTCGTTCTTTTCATAAAGACAAGACAGTATGCTGAAATATTCAGGTTTCCTGTGACTAGTTCTGAATGATTGATTATGAAAGGTTGAAGAAAGTAAATAAGTTATCCAGTGATTTAGGTGTTAGAGTAATTTGCAGCATTTATGAGAGACAAATTTAGGGCATGTCTGCATTTCGTGATTGCATAGGTGTGTGTGCAGATCCACCTAGTGGAGGCACAGCAGTAACTACAAGAAATTTTTTTTCCTGCTAGCTTTTCTTGCCCTGATTTTATGAGCTAAACTGATAAAGGTGCCCTTCCACTAGCAAAAGTTTGTGTCTGGATTTAATTGGCATCACAGTAGCAGCTGCAAGGTGCATCATCTTTCATACTCATTGGCATATGTACATCAATGGAACTTGGTAGACTAGGTCAGACCTTAGGCTAAGATAATTGCATCTAGCAAGAATAAGAAATGAATTTACTTTATACCATTTGCAATTTAAAGTAAATTACATTCAGAATGCACAGCCTGAAATATGTTTCCATATTTATCTTCTTTCTACAGGAATGAGCTGGAACGCCAGTTTCTTGAGCTGTTGCAGTTCAATATTAATGTTCCCTCCAGTGTTTATGCCAAGTATTATTTTGATTTGCGTTCCCTGGCAGAAGCGAACAACCTGAGTTTTCCTTTGGAGCCCCTCAGCAGGGACAGGGCATATAAACTTGAGGTAAGACACCTTCTTTTTAGATTGCTGAGTTGAATATATAAGGGGATTTGGGATTTTTCCATTGTTTCTTCCCTCTCTTCCAAAATATTCCCATGAGATATATTAGAATATCATATGCCCCAATTTTCATGACTCTTTGATTTGTGCTTTGGGTATTTGTGGACATGGGAACAGCTTTTTGGCCCAATTTGCTTCATACCTTTTCTTGCTTTCCAATTCTTTTTCAGTTCCAGTTGTCTGAACTGGCCTTGTGGAAGTACCCACAAGTTTTACAGTAACTTTATTCACGGTCTGGGTTTTGTGTGTTCATTTGGTTTCTTAGAACTGATTTTCAGCCTTAAAGGACAGAATATTAACAAGTACTGCTGAGAATAACTATTCCACGTGTTTGTTATCTGCTACTGCTCCGCTTCATGTGGATCCAAATCTGTTATCTCCTGTGGTGTTTTTCTCAGTAATGGAAAGCCAGAAATGAGCACACATCTTTAGTGAATAAGTCATGAATGCTGATGAGACCTGAATAGACCATGTGCAGAAAGCACTATGTGGGATGGTCTGGACCTGTGAAGTGCAGGGCACTATGAATTCCCACAGACACAGGAGGAATTTAAAATCATCAGCTAAGTGTGGGCTTTTTGCAAGACTGGAATCTGTTTTTCCTGATAGGAAGTTTTTCAAATAAGGGCATTGTTGTATGAGTATGTACGCATTTTGTTACTAATTTTGAAATTTGTCATTAGATGCTAACTACTTTTAACATCGCACATCTTTAATTATGTAACAGCTTTGCACTGGAGGTGGTTTGCCTGTGGGTTAGAGTGAGCTTTGCATGTTCTGAAACTCCTAGCACTCCTGTAAAATAGGCAGGCAGGCAGAACTATACACGTTTTTGTGGGAGGAAATGGTGCGTGGGAAGGTTAATTGACTTGTTTGTGACTGTAATGGAAGCAGAAAGTGGTGGAGAAAGAATTAAAGCAGATTTCACTGAAGTTGTATTTCTCATTTTTTCTAAATATTCTTTCTAAATCTTACGGATAGCTTCAATAGGAATGTAACTTTGTGTATGGAGTATGGTGTAAATTTGCATCAGATTTTGTTTCTGTTGAAGAGAATCTTAAAAAATGAAAAGTAATTAGTATTGTAATCTTAAAGGAAGAGAGGTGGTTTACTGAGTTATGGGGGTCTTGAGAATAAGTGCCATTACATATATTAAAATTGAGGGAAGAGAACTTTTTTAAGAGCATTTAGTACACAGTTTCCCAACACTGTCAGCCTGCATCGTACACGATGTATAACAGTGGGGTACAAATGAAGGTAACAATGATAGATCCTAACACCTTAGAAGACAAGAAAATGGGAAATAATTGTAAATACCCAGAGAATACTGGTGAATTTTCTGTACTAACTAAAGAGAAGGCAAATTAAAAAATAAATAATGGAATATTTTTCATTAAACCCATATTATTAAACATTTTCTATGTTGGGGATTCTTTGTGCTGCTAGCAGAAGTAGGCCGTAAGCAAAACAGGCCGCTAGCCAAAAGGATGTCTTCAGGGAAGAGGAAGCATATCTGCTATGAAACCAGCTTGGTCTACCACCTCTTTGCCTCTGTTCCGTGGCCAGGAGGGAGGGAACTCCCTTGTTCCCTGTCAATACTTCATTTTCATTAGTGTCCCCTTGAAACCAGTTGACAGTATAATTTATAGCCTAGTTCCTTGAGCACAGTTAAGCATTTAGCTTGCCAAGAGTTATCAATGCACTTGCCACACTTTTCTAGGTCTCTCATGTGCCGTTCAGCCCAGAGTTCTCTGTTTTTAAAGCAATTGCCTGTATTGTCAAGTGGAGTAGATGTAGTACCACACAGGCTGTGATATTTTTGATACTGAGAGAAAAAGCTGCAGTCTGTGATGAAAGGCAGCAGACTCATAGCAAATGTATGTATGCAGGGAAAGGATTTGCCTTCTGTGGTAAACTGAAAGGACCTTGCTCAGTCCTAAGATTTAAAACAACTTATTTACTGGCATTTGAGATCACAAAAGGTCTTGCATAGAGGAATGGTTATATTACAACACATTTTTGCTACTTTTGCGTTTTCAAGCTGGTTTGTGTATGCAAATACCATGAGGTTGACGTACCTGTGATGAAAAAAAAGCCCCAAGAGGACTAGTAAATACTGTTCCTCATCAAATGGAAATGCTGGAAAAGATCCATAAGCTTAGAGGTGAAATGATACCGCTTTCTGGAGCATCTGCAGTGAACGTTTTTTCTTGTCTAATGTTCCCACAATTGACACTTAAGAGGCAGCTTTGTCTTTTAAATGACTAAATGAAAGTAATTTTTTCTTTCTTTTCATCAGCTTGTGGCCTTAAAGTGTCCTGAATTTGTTATACCAGTGCACCTAGTAGCCAGAAACCACTTTCTTGATGCCTCTGGGTTTTTTTTTCCCATTGAATGGAATCATGCAAGTTAAAAATGACAAATACCCTTTCATTAGATCATGTAGTCTCTCCACCTGCTGGTGCTGTTTGTTCCAACCAGCATATGTTGTAATGTGTTTTCTCCTTCCTTTTAATTATGTCTGTATTTTTTTCCCATTGTATGGAATCGTGCAAGTTAAAAATGACAAATACCCTTTCATTAGATCATGTAGTCTGTCCACCTGCCGGTACTGTTTGTTCCAACCAGCATATGTTGTAGTGTGTTTTCTCCTTCCTTTTAATTATGTCAAATGTCAAGGCTTCCTTTGCTTCTCCTGAGAACTGTTTTCTAATATGGGAGATTTTTCTGCCAAGAAGGTTGTTGGATATCCAACCTTAATCCACTATTTTGTAATTTCCTACTCTTGCACCTGGTTACTCTCCTGTGTGCTGAGCTAAATATGTCAGATTCTGCTCTTTGGGGTAAGTGTACAAAACGTGTCTACCTTACTTCTGCTTGTGATCTTAGCACTGTGATCGTTTCAAAGCTAGATTTTGTAAGGGCATTCATTAGCACACTCCCTGTCTGACTGTATGTTGTCTGAGCTTTTTATTGTTAGGATAGTGCTTGAGCACACAGTTCAAACCCTTTGAACTATGTGCTGTATTTTCTTGACCCTAAAGAGGTACAGCCCCATGGATCAAACAGACAAAAAAGAGGAGAAAAATAGTAAGTTACAAGTAGAGAGGTATCTTTATATTCCTCCAGCTTCCCATGGTCGCAGTGATTGATTGCAATCCTGTGGGTTTTGTATGTTCAGAACCTTCTTAGCCAGGAAGCAAAGGGAGAGCAAAACTCGCCTGCTCTTTTGTCAGGAGTAACCTGATTGCTGCTCTTGTCATTCTCCATAAATTAAGGAGAACCCCCATCATCACAACTTCTAGTTGTTCTAGCTATTTTAAAAATTTATTTTATTTTATTTTTTTACATCTTCCTTATATACAACCCTTCCAGACTTAGACTTAGAACTGTCTGCCCCTGCTAAGTTCTCAGTGGTTTGCCCATTGGGGTGTTGCAGCAGTCATGGTTGTGTGCCTTTGTGCATCCCATAGCCAGCCCTGATGCATTCCTGCCCTGCACAAACATGTACATGCAGCCAAAATTTATACTTCTACTACTGCCTTTCTCCCCGCTCCCTGTTCCTTACTCAGCCCCTTCACCAGTAACAGTCTCATCTAGAGTCATATAATTCAGCAGAGGAATGGACCTCTAGTTCTGTATGCATATATATAATGGAAGAATGTATACATATGCATTTTTATAGCTGATTACATGATACTACAACCAAGTCCAAAAAAAATTTCACAGTTGGGTAGTGTTGATGTTTTTAAGAACATTTTGATTTCATATGGGAAGCGGTCACTTGCAACTGCCAAAAATTAGTTTCTTTTTCCAGCAATAAAAGCAACTGAAATACCAGATGTCAGAAAGGTGTTTATAAGCTATTTGGATTTATTTTAACTGAAAGACAATAATAAATATTTACAATTTTCTGCTTTTGTCTTGTTTCCCCATATGTTATGCTAAAGTTGATTAACTTGCCAGGTAGGCTGCAAATGTCAATTTTGTAAATTATTTGCAAATGAAGAGGTGTCTTTAGATACAGGATTGCTTTAAACAGCAGCTAGTGTGTTTCATATCCATATGATTAATCACCAGAGCCTAGAGATGCCAGATATTGTGTCATTTCCAAGCAAAATTTCATCTTGTCTGACCAAGTGCCAGAACAGAAATTTTCCTTGTGAACCAGACAATTCTGAAGTCATTACCTTCTCTGGTTGTTTGGTGCCTAAGGTAACAGCTTGATACGGCAGCTGAAAGAAGCTGGGCTCCACCTCAGTACACCTATTTGCCAAGCCATACCTTGGTGTGTTATTTCATGGTTAAATGCTTTTCATCTGTTGCAATTCAGTCATATTTAGGATTCACAAACTTTCTTAGTTCATTGAGTTCCTTGTTAAATTAAACAAAGTGGTGTTAAGCAGTTTTAAGTGAGTTAAGTTATGGTCTACAAACCAGCGGGAGTATTTGCATTATTATAGTCTGTTGTTCTCTTCATGTGCACCAAGAAAGAAAACTGAGTTCAAGAATGGTCTTAACAAAAGGAAATTAAGTTTCCAGCTAAGAAGTTACAGCTGGTCAGCTGGTTTCTTGGTGGTGGTGGTGTGCTTTGTGTTGTTTTGGTTTTGGTTTTCGGTTTGGTTTGGTGGGGTTTTTTTTACCAATGTTTTGTGGCTGAATTGACCAAAGCATTAGGTGAACTTGCTCTCAGATGTATGAGTAGTGTACTTCTGTCATACCTGCCCCTGGTCTTTGCAGGACTATTAAAAAAGGACTCTTCAGTGCTACAATTTGGTGTGCTGTAAAAATAAAGATCAAGAAAGAAACTGATGATCAGCAGAGTCAGGCTGTTTATTTGTACTGCCTTGTTTTATAATCAAACACTTGTACTGGTTTTGTTTGTACAGTACTTTTTATTAAATGCCTTATCTTAAGACACCACTCAAAAGCATACCTGAGTAAATAAAAATCCTGGTTTAGTTCACCTTATTTTTTAATTTGACCTTGAGTACTCCTTGCAGTGAGCTTTCTCTGCAGTTCTGCATGTTTGATCACCAGAGTTAACACCCCTACTGATGCCAGCCATAGCCTGTCCCAACCATATGAACTCTATAACAGACATGCTATTTTAGGGCAGAGTATATTTGTGCATACGAGGTCCATAATAAATATTTGTTTTAAACTTGGCTAAAAACAGTAGAAGAAACGTAAAGCACTAACTCCAGTGTAGTATAATGGGAGTTGACATTTAAATAATGTTTTTCTCTCTCTTTAAATGGTTTTTAACATTTCTGTGTATTTTCAATGCAAATTAATTTGTTCTGAATGTGAGTTATGTTTCCCACTGGCACCACATAAGATAGCCTGATCACACAGAAATCACCATCTCCTTCTGAAAGGCAAGTAAACATCAGCTCTGTAAGCAAAGCAGGGCGAGTATTCTGACAGACCATTTATCAGTAGAGAATACAATCACTACAAAACATTTTAGGAAATAAAAAAACCAATAATCATCCTCTTTATAAATTCTCCAAATATCCTTACAATTTCTATAGTTGTTTTTCTGAGTTTTCCATGATTTTTCACCAATGAAGTGCTATATAAGTTACCATATAGCAGTGGGTAACCATCATCAGCTACCTCGATGAGATTTGTGATGGTTAGCCTGTAAAGAAAAAGCTTGGAATATGCTCACTGAGTCCTTCAAAAGCAGCTGTGACGAACAGTGCAGTGCCAGTGTGTTTCTTTCTTTTAGATTAATGAAATGAGAAAGACGATTTGTGAAGAAGCTCTCTGTGTGTTTCGCCTAATGAAGTGATTTTTTTTTTTAGTTCTACCTATATGTAGAAATCTGCATTTAGTTTTAATTCCCCTGTATAGCTGTGGTCAATGCTATTGAGGTTTTTTCATTC
The DNA here is from genome assembly GCF_023634085.1 of Falco cherrug. Classification (NCBI taxonomy): domain Eukaryota; kingdom Metazoa; phylum Chordata; class Aves; order Falconiformes; family Falconidae; genus Falco; species Falco cherrug. Next base: position 65,211,941 of record NC_073700.1, on the reverse strand, counting down.
TTTTGTCTTACAGGCCATTTCCCGCCTGTGTGAAGATAAATATAAGGACTTCAGGAAAGCTGCAAAGAAACGGTCAGTCAGTGCTGACAATCTAACTGTGGTTAGATGGTCCCCTGCTATTATCTCCTAACAGAGGAGACTGGAATATTCCTACGGACGTACTGTTTCATCCATCCATTTTTTTTTGGGGGGGGGGGGCGGGGGGATAAAGAAAAAAGACTTTTGATTTTTTTATTTTTAGATCTGTCAAGCTGCCTTTACAGTGCCTCCCCATTGTGTAGCACACGAGTAAAATACCTAGTGGAAGGAGAAATGGAGAAATCGCTGTTTGGGAGAGAAGATGGGCAACAATTTTTTTTTTCTCACTTTTGCTAACAGCTTTACCCTTTTTATGAGGAAACAGCAAATCAGGTGCTTGGAAGAAACAAAAAAATGAAGTAGAGGCAGAAAAATATTTAAGAACTCTGTGCCATTTTCCAATGTGCTGTACTCATGAAGAGAAATGGCAGCATGAAAGCAAACCATGTAGTCAGATAACTGCACTAGAGGAATGAAGTTGTGAGAGTTCCATCTTAAAGGCTTTTCTTAGTATCTTTTTTATTTTTTGTTGTTCTTTGCATTCCTCATTGCTGCTTCCCAGGTTAAATTCTTCCCCTTGCACAGCAGGAAATACAAAGTCTGTATTTACAGTAGCACAAGCCCCTAGATAAATAGTGTTGGGTTTTTTCACTGCACTTTTCTCTGTAAGCTGTCTTACTAGCATTATTCTTCGTAATTATTATGCATATGTTATTTCTTGTATGCCTTTTATTGTATTTCAAAAGAGAGAACTTGACCATAGTGCTGAACCAAAAGTATGTACAGGGATCAGAAGATCTTCATAATTTCACGATGTGTTTTATTTATAGTATACTTGGGTGCGTGTGCCTTCCTGAGTTCTTGGAATCATTTATTTTTCCTTAATATAAAGATACAGTTATTAAAGTGTTCAGATGATGATGATAAGACTTGGGCCAAATCTCTGAAATTTGCAACAGATCTTGTGATTCTTTTTGCAGATTTTCATAGCGTTAGAAGTTTAGCAGAATTCATTTTGAGGGACTTGTTTGTTGGGTTGTTGTTTTTTTTTCTTCGTATGGCCTGACTAGTTCATTCCTTCACCTCCAGGTCCATTGTTGCAAGCAATATTCTCAATTTTTATATGTTTACTTTAAATCAAAGTGAGTCTGTTTGTATAAAATAAAAAATAATAAAAAAAATTGTTCCAGTGAGAAGGCCTGTAGAAGAGCAGAATGGAAATCTTAACAAGGTATTTGTCACAAGTAGAATCAATTTTGAAGCTAAAATACAAACCCTTGTGTTTTTCAGCATAGGTGCTTATAGAAACTAAAAGTAACTGAACTGTGAACATGATTTTCAACTCTGATTATTAAGCTCTTCTGTGGTTGTTACTAGTTCCCTCTTACTGTGGCTGTTGCCCCCTTGGAATTTGTAAGAACCTTTTATAGCAAATAACTTGTCAGTATAAGCATATGTGCTTTATAACGCCCCAGGGTGATTTCCCCACTCCCACCCCCACTCCCTTTTTTTTTTCTTTTTTCTTTTTTTTTCACAGTTTAGGAAAATATAGCGGAAAACTCTCAGTTCCCTGAAATATTTTCTTTGCAACTATCATTGAAATGAATGGCAACAGACGTCCCTGATTTATGCACTACTGTGGTAAACCATAAAGATTCTGTATTTGTTTTATTAAGCCCTATGGGCTTGTAGCAGACCCAGGGGCCCAGAGATACACACTTGATTTCCAGTGCAATGCTAATTGGATGCCTCCAGGTGGAGAGGCACTGACAGGATTGAAGTAGTAATACCAAACAGTTTTCTGTTAACTTTCTAATGTGATTTCTGTGGTTTGAGATATGAAGGCTTTGTCCATAAATTCTACTGATGTCTTTGGGCCTTTAAAATAATCTTATTCTCATCACTTCTTGTTGTGCCAATGCATCAGAACTGTGAGTATCCAAGTCCATTTTTCCCTTGAACATGGAATGTAAGGAAAGTGTTTATAACAATATAAATGCAAATTACAGCATTTGAAACCTCTTTACAGATAGTATCAAAAGAAACATTTTCAGAGCATTTGAAATTCATCCTTTATAAGCGTAAATTTAGGCTTTAAAATATGTAAGATATTTTGATTTATCAACACTTTGCTAAACTATTTTCCATTTAACTTGATATCAGGAATATTGGTTTTATCCATTTTGGGTGATAGAGATATGAACTTTGGATTATGTAAAGATCTCAATGCATCTACTATAATTTTTGTGAAGTTTATTAAACTACTTTAAAGATTGTATAGTCTATTTATTGTATGTATGTACATACAGCTGATACTTTAAAAAGTGGATTCCATAAAACCTGGCTCAGTCTTGTTTAGACTATTGAATATCGTTTTAGCCTTGTGCACTGGACTCTACCTCTGTATAGGATAATTTTCCATATTCTTAATTAGTACTGATTCTGTGATTAACTTGGTTATGTTTCTTGCACTAAGAATTAAAAAAAAATCTGCTGTAAGTGTGGATTTTTTCTTTAGTTTGAGTTTTGAGGTATGAATCCTCTACAATTAGATGGACATTTCTTTCCCTCATGTGGTTATAAAATGATTCTTTGCTTTTTCTTCTGGTTTGTTCCATGGTTGCCAAAAGATACAGTACCTGTCAGTAAATCGTAATTGAGTGTCTTTTGTTTGCAAGTTATTCTATACCATGTAATTAAAAATGAATTATTATTTAGGATTATGTTGTGTTTAGTGCAGTTTTTTAAGCATTACTGTATGGAAAATGCCATTGCAAGGTTAGAGACTCACCCGAGGTGTGAGAAGGGAGAAGAACCAAATAGTGTTTTAATTAACACCACAAATACATTGTGTTTTTCACTTCAGAACCTGAAACTAAGTTTGCTGTAAATGTTTTCTGTTTTGAGGTTTTCTTTACTGCTTTGGTCACCGGCTCAGAAATGAAAAGGTGTAGGAGATGTAATAAACCTGTCCCTTCAAGCCTCATTGTCTTAATGAATTATTTGCATATGTTGAGCCAGCGGGCCATTCATTTGGTCATTTATGCATTGGTAACTGGTTGAATATTATCTTGTAAGGGTTTCTATTCATGCATCCCTCTGCAGCCCAGACATGTTTGCCTAATTCCTGTTTCCATTTGCAGACTTGTTTGTGTTTCATTTTTTGTCAGTGATACGTGTCATTTTGACAGACACTGTTCTTTGGGACTGAGAACGCTGGAGTCACGTGATCAAGTGCAAAAAGAATTAAAAAGTCAAATTACCTTTTCCACCTTCCACAAACCCTATCAGTCTTTCAAATGATACATTCTTTTTCTGTTGCTAAAAACATACAAAATTCTGTCCCATAGGAGGGTAATGGTATCCTTTTCAGGAATTGTCTGTATTATTTATCTTTCCTTACCTGTTTTTGAGAGAGAGATTGGCATATATGGCTTAGTTTCCCTTAGCTTATTTAGCTCAGTTTATCAGGTAAACTAAAACCATGATGGAAGAACTGTTTACGTTTATGGAGTCTTAGCTCAGACTTTGTTTTTCAACACCTTTTTCTCTACTTCCTAGCTTTCCTAATGCCAGAAACCTTAGATATAACCTAAAGATTAGAACTAGCAAAAACTTCATCCGGAAAGAGTGATGGTGTATTGGTGGCAGATGACAGTGACATCTGGAAGTGTTGGCTATATATAAAAATAACAGTATGTGGGAGGGGATAGAGGAACTGAAGGGCAGAACCAGAAAAAAGCCAAAACCTTAACAGCTGAAGCAAAACGTTATTTACAGTCATCCTTTGTGGTAATGAGCATTGCATTTTCCAATGACACGTTTAAACTACTAACTGAAGTGCTACACATCCACTTGCAGACTCCTGTTACTCTCCTTATGAAGACTTCTACGTGGTCTTCGTAAGGAATTCACTCAGCCTAGCTTTTAGCACTTTCCTCACTTTTGTTTGCAATACATTTCTGGAATCAGAATATATGTATATTTATATATATAATTATATATATATATTTTTTTTTTTTTTACTCGAGTTGACAGTTGTTGATAACGTCTGCCTACCTCTGCAGTGGAGTGCCCACTTCATGTCTCTAACAGGTTGTGAGAAAACAAATATAAACACCAATGTACCTGCATGAATATGAGCTAGATGTATACAGAGTTGTTAGTATTGCACTTTGGGTGTCAATACTAAATTTGTGCAATACTAACAAAGTGCAATAAGTGTCTTTCTGCTGTTTCTGTTTTTTCTCAACTGAACTACATATTGGGGAAACCGTGAGAGTTTGAATTGCGTAAACTAAAGGTAATGTCAGAAGGTAAGCAGTGACAACTGTTAGGAGAAAATGCTTGAAAAAAGGAAACAAGATTTAGAAGAAAAGCTGCTGATCCTACACTAACCAAAAGTGATAGCAGAAATAGATTATGATGCTTAAAATGATTGTTTCACAGTGTGTATGAACTTGCTTTTGTGGGTCTTCTTATGAGAATCCATAAAAAGTGACTGGCGATTCCCAGAACCACAGCTTGAAAATGACTGCACACCTTAGCCAAGAAGACATGCGTGAGTTTACTTCTGTTGCCTGGGCTGGCTCATCAGGCTCTTCCCATTAAAGAAGGAGCAACAGCATGGCAGATTGAAGAAAGGCAGGTGACAGAGCAGTACAAATAGACCGTGTTGTGTTCCTTCTAAAATGGCTGGTCTGATGCAATTTGATGTGAAAAGAGAGAGTTGCTTTTTCATGCACTCTACACCACGTGTAATGTGCTTCAGTTTTATCAGCGGAGACTTTCAACTGTTATAGCTGGAGATACTCTTCAGTAGCGGTATGCTGAGCAAGCTGCTTGGTGTGGCGATAGTTGACAGTTTACCTACCTTTTCCATGAGTTGTCCAGAATCTCTGCAGAGTTTCTAAAGCTCGCGCAAGGCACTGGACAGTATTTTTTGTGAAGCAGTTGATGGTCTCTACAGATTGACAGCCACAAATGACAACAAAATGTCAAAAATTGTGTTTGTGAAATACAATTCACAATATACTTACGTAATTTAGTTTCAAACCTTTTTTCTTTGCATCTCTGACACTTAGACTGGGGTGCTGTGGTAACTAATGCAGTAAAACTATGAAGCTCGAAAATCTTTGGAACTAGCACTGCTGCCCCCTTTGAATTCACTGGCAGTGAAGTACATCCTCAAAAGGCAGATGAAGGCTGACTTGTCACACGAGGGCTTTACTAACCAGGCGTTAGGACACCTAAGAGATTCTGCAGCACACTTAAGTATAGAGCTAATTCTTCTCTTATCTGTATGTTTTCTTGCTTCACTGCCTCTGGGTTTTCATGCCCTTTTATCTTAGACATTAGTACAAATTATTCTCCATGGAAACCGTATCTTGGGAACTGGCAGCTGTGATACACTTACTGCCTTATATTGAAACAATACGGATCATCCTGTGACCACATACTTCTCTTTCCTGTATTTCAGGCAAGCTAAGCATTCTGTGGAAAAAATGGAGATGCCAAAGAGATGGGGATTGGTGTGCTAGAAGGATTATGAGGCAGAATTAGGTGTGCATAGTTTTAAAATAAACCGGGAAATAAAGACAAGCAAATGTATTTGTATCTTCTGTGGTGTTGATACCAAAAAGCACTGATGATGCTTTAGCGTGATGATGTTAAATTTCTTTGGCAAGGAGTTTGAGGGATAATTGTTTCCCTTCAATGGGACTGGATATGCAGGTTGTATTGCCATAAATCCTAGGAGGAGGAAGACCGGGTTGCGCGGAGCAAAGTGGCACAGAAGCAACACGTAAAATACATAAACCAAATAGTCTTGAATATCATGCATCAGAATTGCCGGCTCAGCAGTGTTTAGAAAGCATTGGTGGTCACCTTACATAATGTCATCCTGTTCCTTTTGTGGCCTTAAGTAAAAGGTCATCTTGTACATGCAAAAAGCATGGCAGACTTTATCAAGTACTAGAATGTAATCAACAATATTTGGAGGTAGACTTTTGGAGGTAGACTTTACAGAAAAAAAAGTAGAAAAGCTGCTGGGGGTAATTTGGCAGTGCTGTGGGGCTTCATCAGTATGAACACTGTGCAGAAAGAGTGGTAAAGAGAGTCTCATGCTTGTGACACCTCCCAGTACACGTTAGTGACACTTGTGAGGTCACAGGTTGGAAGGGTGAGAAAAGTTGCAGACCACCCCCCACCCCTGGAAAAAAGAAAGAGCAAATCCAAGTCCATTGCTGCAGTTACCGTAATTCTGCATTAGCCCTAGCTGAGCTGTGAACAGAGATGGAAAATTATCTTCCAACTCCTTTATCTAGTCACTCTGCACAAAATGGTATAAATATCCAGATAGCCTCCAGCATTTGTAACATTAAGTATTTCACTCACGTATTACTGCCAACAAGTATCTGCCTTACATTTTACCATAGGAATGACACCACAGTTGGAATGTGTACTTTTACAGTGCTTTATAGGGCACCAGTTCTAAATCTGTCCTCTAAGAAACTAGAGGAATGGTTCTTGTAACCTGGGAAAACAGTGGGGTAAATCTTGGAATTTTTTCATGCTGTCAGGTAAAGTGATTTTCCAGATCTGCTTGGATTTAAGGCTTGGAATCAACGATTTCTTCAGCTGAACAGAAATAAATACTACAAAGCATAAAGTGGAAGAATTTACTTCATCTAGAGAAATTATGGTCATGTCACCCTGACACTGAGCTTAGTGATCAAAGGACTGGCCTGATTCTTCTGCTTTCCCATTTAATAACAAATCTACTTCTGAATCTCAGCGAAAACATCTTCAGTGTATCTGACCTGTGAGAAACCTAGACCATGAAATCATTGCTTTTCTGTTGTGGCCTGGCATTATGGTACCTCAGAAACACTCTTCTTGTTCTGCTCTGTTTTGCTGGAATGTGGCAGAACAAAGTTGTTCTGCTCTGTAAAGCATGCAGATAGCCAAACCATGCGTTAGCTGGATCTGTGTGCTTAGATATCTGATTCACAGCTGTGACATTTTCCCTTTAACTTCTCTAAAAGCATTTTCTTTTGGAAAAAGAAAGGAGGGCAATGTATCAGTTGTGAATTGTCTCTGAAACACATAGATTGCAAACCAGCATCTAATTTTTCCTTTTCAGATTCTCTTTTATAATTTCAGACTCAAGCTGTGAATGTTCCTGGATGGTTTCAGGATGTGAGTGAGTGCGCAACCATTTATTTTTGGTATTAATTGCATTAGATAAGGAATTTTCTATGGCAGTTGCTAATAGAAAAAGCAATTATTTTAAATGTCATTTGAACCTGTTGTTTGCCCCCCTGAGGAACGCATCTGTCTGGATTCTTCGACTTACTAAGAATAGGTGAATCCGATGATACAAGATGGCAGGTTTTGGCACTGTCCCCTTAGTATTGTAACATGAACAATGAACTTGTTACAAATCAACAATATAAATGGGAAGCTTCAGAGGACTGGGGGGGCAGGGAACAGAAGAAAACTGGGGCTTCAATTTCTTCAGCAGGCTTTAATACCTGTCTCCCTCGGCTTTTCTTCCTTATAAAGTGTCCTTAAAATAGTTTCAGCACCTATTGCTGAACGTACTGTATTCTCCTGATTGGGTTTGAACAGAAATCCCCAACCTCATCAGCCCATTTTAGGACTTGAGGTATGCTCCCAGGGAAGTCAAGCTGAAATACAATCTAAAGTGGGAATACGGGGTAGAGGGTCTCTTGGGGCGGTGGAAAGCACCTGCAGGCTGAGCACCAGCACCCGGGCCAGGGAAGCAGGAGAGGAGGGCAGGCCACCCCACAGGCTGCTCACCCTTGTCCTTGCAGCTGAAATCCTGAGCTGGCACCCAGCTCCCTCTCCTGGGGACTGAAAACAGCTAATTCCACAGGTCCACGCAGGTCTGTGGTTACGGACGCGGTGCCTCTCAGTGAAACGGGGTCTGTATAATCGGGCAGCCCCAGCGCATCTCCAACCTGACACATATTTACAGCTGTTTCTCTCTGCTTGGGTCTGCAGAGATCCCCTGTGCACACCGGGCCACCAGGCGCCGTGGGCTGTGCTGGGGCCACAGTACCCTACGAGCTGGCCGGAGCTCCTGGCCTTTTTGAGCAGACCCAGTCTGGTCTGCTCCCTGCTCCAGTAGCTGATGTTTGCGTTAGCAGCAGTGCTGCTCTATGATCTCATATAGATCGTTGGTAATGCTGAATTTGGAGGTTAATCAGGAATTTTGAAATCTTGCTTTTGCATTTCAGAGCAGAGCAAGATTGTTAGCCGGTGGGTTCTCTTTGGTTTTTCATCTGCACGTACATCAGCAGTGTGTATAGCGTTTGTGCATTACATCAGTGAAAGTCCAGGGATGATGGAAGTCTCGTCGAGTACGATTGTGTGAGAGCCACCTGCCCCAAGAGCCGAGGGAGAGCTGAACTGAAACACCCAGCTCAGGGGAGCTGACACCTCTGAACCTGGAGGGTGGCCATGTCATTGCTGAAGGCAGGAAGAACAAGAAGGGCACGTGCCTTGAAAAGTACTGTTGCCTACTTCTGAGCATCGCAGTCTGGGACAGAAATTCCTGTAGGTCAGAAACTGGTGTCTAGGGGATTCAGCCACAAACAACTAAACGAAGCTTTAGTCAATATGTGAGTAACCATAATATTGAACAGTAAGTGAAAAACTTGAAGTCCTCCGGACTGTCTTCAGTGTGGAGAAACAACAGCATTACTGGGGGTGGTGGGTGGTGAGGGAATGCAGTTCAAACACATCCTAAAGGGACTCATGCTGATTTTCAAATATTTAAGATGTTAAAACCTTCCAACATTCTTTATTTTTTCAGATAAATTAATCTGGTCATTGAAGGAAAGATTGTCTAGACATACATAAGCATGCTGTAACTTCATTTGTCACATACAAAAGAGAATACAGGTATACTCAGGAACGCAGGTATTTAGTAATTTATAGGATTCATTTCAGAAGTGAAAATATCAGGGGCTTAAATACTTAAACACCTGTTTTTGAGATGTGGCCTAAGACTTTTTGGATGCCCTAAATATTTTTTTTCTCCTGAAGGGAAATGAAGGCAGCAAAAAGAGACAACAGCAAAATGTAACAAATTGGGGGGGCGGGAGGGGAAAGATAGGGAAACTGAAATGGTACCAGCAGTTGGGAGGTACGATGCAGTTCACAAAGGCATATATCAATAAATATCTGTGGCCAGTTAAAAGAACTAATGCAATTTTTAGATGTGTCAGAAACACAGTAATTGGTAGCAATTTTGTAGATTAGGTTGAAATGGGAAACTATCTGTCATAATGCAGAAGAGGCAGAAAGATTGAGCTAATAGTCCTGTTCTGTCTTTGCGTGCTCTTGCCTTGCCGCAGTAATGAAATTTCATTTCTGTTATTGGTATTAAAAGATCCTTCAGTGAAAGCTGTTTGATATCTTGGGGGTGGGCAAAATCACTTTACCCAGGTGAACTGAAAGGTTTTGCTGAGGCAAAACTGAGTTGGTTGGAGACATTTCTGAGGTCTGGGAGGAAACTACCTTTGGAGCAAAGCTATAGAAGAGTAAGTCTAGAGATGCAAAGTCATTTAGTCTGCATTTGTCGTTGGCACAGCTAATGGAAAGACTGAAGTGCTCTGCAAGTGGTGGGTAAATAAATGGAGCACAATCAGTAATCCCTGCTGTTTCATGGAAAATAGGCTGTCAAACTATCATTTAAAAACAGAACGCATTATTAATAGGGATGGTAGAGAACAAATTCTTATACGCTTATGGGTAAGGCTACTGATATATTCTGTTGAATCACATTTGAAGTATTTGTTATGTGTTTTCTTACATGTTATAGCCTAGACTGTGTCTCCAGAAGCTGTTATGTTTCTTGGCCTCCTCCAGTAGCGTGAACCATGTAGCACTTGAGGAATCACGCGCTTTTCCACCCAATTCTCCAGTAATCAGCTAGTGGACATCTACAGCAGTGCATTCCCAAGAGCTTTGATTGTAAAAGCTTTGATAGCTAAAAACAAAATAGCTGCTACCAATAAAAATAGCTGCTACCAGCACGAAGCCAACAATTAATGTGCATCAGCACTAAAGCCAACAATTATATGTATCAGCACTGTCGGTCAGCAGCTCCATGGCAGACTGAACACAGGAATGGGACAGGCTGTGTTTCAGCTCCCCTTGCCTAAACAGGACCTGAAGCAGGACCTAAATTGGCCTCCTCCATTTATGCCCTGGTTTACTTTCCTGGAAGAATCTTACAATGTTTGAAGGTGAACGTACCGTGTGAAATTTCCCTGCCCCTGGGACCACACTGGGAGCTGGCCCCAGGGAGGCAGGCAGTGCCACTGGGCTCCCAGCCACAGCCTGCCTTGGGGATGGGGTCCTGCGAGGAGATCCACTCTTGGTTTTCTTTCGCTCTATGAAACATCAGAATAAATCCTTCAGGATCCAGGCTACCTTTTTGGGGTTATGGTAAACATTTGCAATAGCGTAAGCGAGAGTCAGGTATTGAACTCCTATTCATTTTATTGAGGACTGGCAATCTAGCGGAAGCTTATGGTGCTTTTCTCTTTAGAAGAAGTAGTCCTGGTTGATACAATATATGAAGTATGAATACTATTTCAGTTTAACAAGGGAATTCCTTGTGTACTTCCCAGTGTATTTCGAGTACATTAATGATGATTGTTGTTAAAAATGCTCTTTGGGAGAAAACAAAACAGAAACAATGGGAACTGCAGACAATCAGCAAGGTAGGTCTGTATTGTAAAGCAAAGGGGGAGGTGCGGGGGGAGGGGAATTCAAATCCTGAAATTATAATTTGGGGGGTTTTTCCCAATGTTGTGGAGCTTAGCCTAGCTACAGTTTGCTTTAAGTGCTTTTTACAAGGCCACATTAAACTTAAATAAACAGACTATTAGCAGGTCACAGATTAAGGTCAAATCTTATAAAATCAAGATGACCTTTAAAAACTTATTTATGTATTGTCCTATAAATGATATCCTATGGCTAGATGTACATACATAAGTTGTACATCCTGATATTGATGCAAGAAATCTACTAATTTTTTTCCCTAGTAAGTTGCGAGTAGCAGCTCTGAGAAATATTAGATTTTTCCTTCATTGTTCTTTAAACACAGCTGAGGATCAAAGTCTCTCATTGTGAAATAGTATGACAAAAGTACACATTCTTTTTAGACAGAAATACTCTTTTGGATAAGGATTTTATTATGCGCAGGGTACAGCTTATTGGGGGATTTAAAGTCATCTTTTCAAGATGTAGATGAGATTTAAAAGAATGTGCCTTTTGACTCCTGCATGAGAATAAATTTAACTTAAAAATGACATTTCTTCACATGCAAGAAGAAATCCAGAGTCTGTACTGCCTGCAGTGATTCCTGAGGTTTAACACGTATGTGAAATAGAACGGGGGAAAAAAAAATCACATTTCTCTTTTCAGCTCCTCTCTTTCATTTCTGTGTTAGTTTAGCCTTTTCTCCGTGGTGCCAAGTGCTTGGTTTGCATGACCACGTAGTTACAATTCATCTGTCCACGGTGAAAAAGAAAGCAGTGTCAGTGTTCAGTAACAGAGACAACAGTATAGGTTTTGTTTCTTAAAATGATCAGCCACAAAATACAAGAAGGTGTAAAGACCTCATGTTTTAATTCCACAGTGGCTGCCTGTATGTTAAATCTGAGATGAAAGATTTATTTACTGGTATCATGAACCGACACAATAACTCCTTTTGTTGTGCATGTTGAAAACAGGGATCTATTTGCTCTCCACATACCTAGCAATGTTTGTAGCCATAGCATGTAAATACTAAATTTAAAGCAGTCAGCCAAAGATATTCTTGCCATCCTCTGATTGTTATGGAATCTATTTCCCAGTTACTTAAGGCATTTTTTCTTATTTAAACAATTTCCATTATATCAGCACACCATGCTTTGTGCCTGCCTGACCATTGCTAGGTCCGGACCTGCTGAGCCAAGAACTCAGCCTTTCATTAATGTCAGGTGTTGGGCACTAATAAAACATGCAGTCATCAGTTTCATCATAAAATACAGGATCCCAATACTTTCCAAACCTTCAGATTTGTATTTGTGCTGTGCAAAAAGGTAAGTGTAAAACTCTGTGTCAAATGTTAAGTGAAAAATTTTTTAAAAAGCTGGAACCTCTCTTATACTACATTCATTTTTTTAGTTATAGCAGAGCAAATTTCAGTAATAATGGCATGGACTCATGTAGCTACCTATTTCAGTGGGTGTAAATCAGATACTAATAACGTGCTTTTGAAAATCCCATGGACTCGCTCGGTACTTTTACTGCTTAGTAAAATTAAATACTTTTGAAGGGCCCTGAGCTCCTGAATGAGCATATACTTCCCATTACTTAATCTCCCTTCAGATCAGTCTTGAAATGTTTATAAAGTTCTTGGTTGAATAGCTTTGAGGTTGCTGAACCAAAGTGTGAAGGAGAGCTGCTTTTTCCACTTGTTGTCATCTTAGAAGGAGGATCCCTTTAGAAAGATGACCTTGCTGAAGCTTAAAATATTTATAGTAAGGGAATCTGTTTGAGGCGAAGTAAGAGAATAGTCTAAATCCTTAAAAGCACGCAGTAAACCGGTCTTTTTTTTTAGATTTACTAAATTAGCAGAGGAAAAGGGAGACAACAAGACGTATGCCAGGCACTATAGGAACCAGGCTTAAGTATTGGGGACAGCCAAGCTGGTGTGGAAGTTCACGTCCAATCAATATGAGCAGTTAAAAGTGAGTGGAACGTCACTGTTCTGAATGTCCTTCTGGACTGTTTCACACATTCAGGTATAGGCATTTATATATATTTGAGCATGTGTGTGTGTACCTCCTTCCTGGGAGTGGAAGGTAGACAGAAACCGAAGTGGACGAGGGACATGTTCTTTGAAACTTCCCTAAAAGACCTTCTGAACTATGCCACTTCTGGGGACCAGTGGCTGTGAGGCTGAGCAGTGGCACACTGTTTAAGCTCCCCATTGAACAGTTCATGATGGAAAACATTCACCACTCCCCTGCCTCAGGGTGTGTAGGCTCCTCAGCCCTAATTCTGGAGCTGTAATTTTCTTGCTTTCTCCTTGCCTCTATAGCTACAATAGCTGCTTTGGGGAGAGGCCACTTTTGAACATATTCCGCCTGCAATGATACCCGAGTGGCAGACAGACAGAGGTCCCAGGGAATGCAAAGTGCACAAGTGCTGTGTGTGCCTGCAATAAAGCAAGGGCTTTCCACTCTGTGCTGGCTCCTTCACTCTGTGTACGCCATAATAGGCTTTTACATGCACTGTGGGATTACTTTGAAGATTGTCTGACATGTTTATGTGCATGCATATGCACTATGTTTGTCTTGGAAAGAACATTTGTTCCGGGCAGCTTTTCCTACTACATTTTTCCTGTTGTCCTTCATGGCTAACTTGTTTCCCTTCTCTCATCCTTCTGCTGTATTTCACAAATTTTAAAAATAAGGCCATCAAGATTAACTGCCTTTTGATGTTTACTGTCCCTTCTGAATATATTGTTTTTTCCCCTGAATTTACAGATCACCTTCTGAAGACTTAGATTTACTGCAAGATTGGTCACTAATATGTCACTTTTACTAAGTAGAAAAGTTTTAAACAGATTTTCAAGTTAGACTTTAAAATATTAGCTATGCATTTGTGTTTTTCTTTCTTAAATAATAATCTGCCAAAGAACCTGGACTGAAATGCCAGATCCCCTTCTATATTAGGGAAGCTGCTATGCTGACCCATTTTGCCTTAACATTAAGTAAATTGGTAGAGGGAGGTTGCTTTATTGTTGGGTGCTGTGTAGGGTGCAATCTCCTGTAGTAACTCCCACTTCACTGTACGTAGATGTCATTAGTGTAGGTGTTGCTGGGTAAGACAGATGTGGTTGGGATTTGCTGTACCAGATGAATGCCTCTAGTTTCTGGAGGCTTTGGATGTGTGCTGTAGACTGTGGCACCCTTCAGGTGACTGATTTGGTCCTGGATTGGGAAGCCCCGAAGTGGCTTGAAGCTAACTGTACCTTACCTCTGGATGTCATTCTGAGCCAAGGTCTAGGTGAAGTGTGCTGGGCATTGTGCCAAGCAGCCTGCATCTTAGCTTAGGGACGTGACACAGGTCCACAGTGAGATGCAGTTCCAGCAATTCAGAAAGCTTCAGTGGGTCACGCACAGTGACAGAGTCACATCTGTGAATTTTTGCAGGATCAAGCCCTGGATCTGCGGTAAGGGGTTAGAAATGTGCACAGCAGTTGTGAATTTTAAAATAGATTTAATTGCATCTTCTTATGTTTCATTGTTGCACTCTGAAAGTTTTCCAGTGGCTTTTAGGACCCCTCCTAAAATCAGACGTGATGAGATACCGCTGGATTTAAAAGTTTAGCTTAACTCAAAACCATGTCAGTGTTTTCTGCCAGCCTCTCTTATTTAACTAGAATTCAGTGCAAGTTTACAGATTTGACAACTTTATAGCCTAGGAGTACTTGTCTGTGAGATTCTAGCACTGGAAGTGTGTATGGAGGGGTGGGGCTGTTCTCTGATGTGCAGGCGGTGCTGTGCTAACTGGTGGCACTGGAGCTGGAGTCCCTCTGCTACTATATCCGTGTCTGTGACATTGCTCTCCCTGTGTACTTACAGTCTTTACAGGCAAACAGGGAATACAGGGAACAGCTAAAGATAAATAATAAACAAGGAGAATTGTATGCTGAGTATCTCCAGGTACAATATGGAATACCTTCAGGTGGGAACCCTGGCCTGAAAGATAGTGCCAAGGCGTGAAGAAACTATGGTCTGTGTTTGGGCAGAGACCAAACGCTTTACGATGACCACCTCAGCCCACAGCCCAAAGCTGGACCGATGACAGGAACTTGCAGAGCAGAGCCAGCCCATGACCTGCGTTTTTGTCCTTCTACAGACACATTGCTGCTTCAGAGGCAGTTTTTGTCACTGCAGTGCCCCTGAGGGCCACGTCCTGACATTGGCGATGTTTATGTTCCTGCCCTTCCTTTACCAGACTGCTCCAGGTCACAGGCAAAGGAGGCCTCCAGGTGCCATAAATCAAAGTTTGCTCTGAAGTGTCCTCGACTGCTGGACAGGCTGGGTCTCCTCCTAGTTTAAGGAAGAGGACAAACCACATCATGGAGAAGTGTTGGACTGAACTAAGATACTAGCTGTCTGGAAAAGCTAAAGTAGAATTTAGGCTTTCTCATGTTGTTCCAGCCCTAAGTCAGGCTGCACAGTGACTCTGGAGGGTGATGCTGCTTGCTTTCTTTTAGAAGAAAATGGCCATCCTACCTCAGCACATCCATGCTGTGGGATCAGATGTTGTTGCCTGGTATAGTTCTGCAGGCAAGTTTGGGGGCTTAAAGCCCTAGCTGCTGTTCTTTCACAAATGGCAGAGGTCTTGCAGCAACAACGAGCAAGGATATTTTAACTGGCAGTGTTGACAGAGACCATTTATAGCCTATTGTGTGGATGCAGCTGCTGAGCATTCATATCCTGCCACCGTCTTGGCATTCCTGACTCTATTTTTGACAAAGGAAGTTTAACCAGGAATTCCTTCATATATCAGCATAATTTATATCTTGTCCATTTGCATCTTTTCTCTGTTCCCTTCCTCCAGCTTTCCCTCCATCCCATCCCTCTCCTCACACACACATCCCAGGGGGGAAGGGGTTGGAGGGGCAGGGCAAGAATCTAAATCTAAAATCTAAAACAAAATCATCATCACATACCATAAATAAAACTTGGTAAAAGAAGAAACAGTTGTTTAGCAAATACTTTACATAATTCTGAAACCAAGAAAACTCCTGTATTTACTACTGCAATTAAAAATCTCTTTTTGCCGTTAATGGATAAAGAGTTTTTCATTGCCATCCTTTCAAACTCTGCTTTTAGGGTTTCCTTAGGATGGGGCTTACTACAGAAAGGATGCTCAGTGTGTTCTGCCAAGGCATTGCATACCCTGTGAGCAGACAGCTGGGGAGAAAGTCTTTGTACAGTTACATTTTACTTTATTAAATTAGTTTTACCTTTTTTCCAGGTAACATGTGTTCAGTCACAAAGCTTAGTCTAGTCACACTGACTGTAACTCGTGCAGTGTCAGCACGCAGCTCCCTGTCTGACCTGACTGACCTTGTTCCCCCAGGAACAAAGTTGTGGGTTGTGGCACATGAGCAGGGTTGCAGTGCCAAGCCTGTGCCTGGACTGCTGGCAGCCCTCAGGTGTCAGGTCGTCACATCACTTTTCTCCTTTGCTAGATCACATGCACACTCATTTTTCAGCTGTTTTTCTGGTTACTGATACTATTTCCTGACTACGTGTTCACATAATGTTTGTCCCTGTCACAGCACAGACTAAAAAGAACAGAGTAATACCCCGTAAGTAGTTGAACAGTGGATGGAAAATGGTAGTAGGTTACTTTCTCAAAGGGAATTGGGTATGGTGGGCGTTAGGAAAGAAAAGTTTAGAGTCATCTTTACATCCATGCTTTTTTCCTGGGATACAACACAGTCACACAGTGTCTAGGACGTGCTGTGCAATTGCACCCAGCAGTCAAGGAGCATTTACCTCGTGGAGCATCCTGCTCCTAGGAGGCAGCTTGCTCCATCATTGCTGCAGCGGCTTGCTGGGGTTTCAGAATGCTGGGCAATCAGCCCTAGGATCCTTTGAGTGATGTCCAGGGTACCAAGCAGTTTAGGCAGGAAGAACTGATACAAATTAAAAGTAAGTGACTTTGGCATCTTGGAAACCAGCCCCACTATCCCCACGTTTTTGGGGGTTTTGTTTGTTTGTTTTTTTTTTCTTTAAAGCTTCTCCTGTTTTTCATCATGCTTTCTGGGAGGCTTGGCCCCCTGCCTGGCTCAGCACACAGGAGAAAATTTGGTGTGGCTGTGATTGACAGGGCCATGATGTCCTGTCAGGGAGGCTGTGTTTTAGAAACAAAATTGCTTTGGGAAATTGCAATGGGATAGCTCCCAGTGATCTAATCTGAAAGTGCCTTTCAAACATAGGGGTGCTCATCCTTTTCTATCTCGTTTCCTTTTATTACCCATCTGCCATTATTGTGGGGAGACAAAGAGGTCTCTGTTATTTCCTGGTCTATCCTTTTCTTCCCTCTCTCCCCTCACCCTGTCTTTCACCACTGAAATATCTCAGCAATGCCAGGAGGCTGGTATGCCCCGGGAGGGTAAGAATAGTCTACAATGGCAGAGATCACTCCTGTTGTTGTTTGTCTACTTGAAGTTGTCTGGAACAGAGGATCCCCACAAGAGGTAGGAGCAATCAGATTTGAGAAGCTAGAGCTTTTGCAAGACAAACTGTTAAAGCCTTAAGGAGATTTGTTCCAACATCCAAAACTAAAGTCCTGTTGAAATCATCAAAATAATCCTACATCCATACATTGTTGTGGCCAGGTTTCTCATTTCCATGCTTGACCCTTACCAAAAATTCCTTTTCCCCCCACCCCCCACCCTCACCCCCCCTTTTTTTTCTTCCCTGTCTAGGTCTGATCTCCTTTGGAAATGCCAAACTCATTAGGACGTCAGGAGCTGGAAGTGTTCTGAGCCGGTTCAAACATGGAGCGCTGGGACTCACTGGGATTTTTGGTTGTCACGCTGAACTATAATGTGACTATTGTTGGTAAGTGCTTTAAAACAGCTCTCTTCTTTCTTTTGCTGCTCCATATCCTAAAGCCACCCAAGTGTCCTACTGATAATCAACTTTAATTTCTAGCTATGCCTCTGTGATCCTTACAATAAGAAGTTGTTTTCTAGGTAAGTGGCATGAGTGGTTAATTATTGCTTTTCTTGTTAAACAGTTTCCTACACCTTCTCTGATATATGTTTTCTGAACTTCACGTAAAATATTCCGGCAAGGTTTTCAAATTCGTTTTTTCTCAGTGCCTGAGCTTCCATTCAGCTCTAATGGCTGTCATAGGGGTCCCGTTGAAAACACACAGAAGTAGCGCTTTATTTATACCACATTAAGTGAACAGTAGAATGCATGCAATAGCTTTAGTGATGAATTTAAAAGTTTGAGGAAGGGGGAAAAAACCCCTCTCTTTTATATGAAGAAGTTTGTGGTTTATTCTCGTTGAAGTTAATTACCATTGCTTTTCATTCTCTATTATTAACAAACAAAGTTAACATGCATTTAAAGACAAACAGACGAAATACAATAAGACACTGTTCCTTTTTCATGGGCTACTTTGAGCAAAGTGTGAGTCAGAGGAAAACTTCCAAGGGCCTTTCAAATCCCCTTTACCTCCAGTTTGCTGGCGGACAGTTTGCTGTAGCTGGTGCTGCACATCACAGGGACTATCCAACTAAGCCGCAGGGGGTCAGTGAAGGGGCTTGTTCTACTATGTTTAATCAAGATTGAGTCATTGGGGAAGGTGATGGGTGGAGGGGTTATCTTTAAAATGTATGTCATACTAAACTACTTCCTAAGGAGCCATTGATTTTTCTTAAGCAGCACTCCCTATTGTACATGTTCTAATTAAAAATTGATAGTGAAATAGCATGTAGTATTTTGAGCTTAATTAACTAATGTGGTTGAAACACTTTGAGGTCCTCACAGGGGAAAAAATGCTACCTAAGGATGAAACATCGCTTGCTAAAGATGACTGACTCTGTACAGCTGGTGCTTTCTTTTGACCCACACTGTGTCAAAAAGACACTAACAGTACAGCCTGTCACCCGAGATGCAGGAAGCTGAAAACAAAGCAAAACTACTGCTAAAGTTCGGGCGATTGAAGATAAAATGCAAAAGCCTCTATTTATTTATGGTTAGATAATATAGTCTTTTGTCAGGAGCAGCAGGTTTGTCTGATGATCTCTCATATACCTTATGTCTCCTTAACCTTTTTTCCATGCTGAAGTTTTTCCACTTCAGAGTGCAGTTTTACTGTTGTAGCCCATAATCAGTCTACTAGCCACAAATGGTTTATGTGGGGCATTCAAACTGCATGTTCAGTACAATAATAGGTATCACTCAATGTTGTAGTAATATTTGAATTTTTAACTCACACCAACTCCAGGGAAACAGTTTTATGGGAAATAGAAAAGAATGTTTTTCAAGACAATACCTGTTAATAATCATGTCTTTTTAAAAACTCAAGCATGGTTTTTTTTCTATAAAACCCTTTAGAATGTGCTGTTTCCCAGACTACATTTAAAACCTTGTGTGTATGTTAGATCACAATCACTATTAATGATGAGGTTTTCAGTGCATTTCTCAGCCAGTAACTCCATGTAACATGCTTCTCTTTAGTCACTGAGTCTTGCTGTTTGTTTGTGGTTACAGCTGGTTTCATAACCATTCCTGAAAGCACATAATTCTTTTCTGGGCTTTTTGTGGGGTTTTGTTTTTTGGTTTTGGTTTTTTTTTCCTTTTTGTTCCTAAGTGGGTTTTTTTTTCTGTTTTCTTGGCATATTTTAAAAATATGTGAAACTAAAGTAGGGGATTATTAAATTAAATTATTACTTTTTCAAAAAACATATAGGGAACTAGTGACAGGACTCAAAAGGAAACTTGAGAAATTCACATGCTGAACTTAACTTCAGGTGTTGAATTTTTCCATGTGTTTGTACAGATATTTGTATGTCAATATTTTTAATATTTGTCAATATAACAGTATATCTTTAGACTTTCCTGTCCTGCCCAGGAAAAGGATTTCTTTTTTATTTTCTTCTTTTTATTTTTTTTTTTATAAATAATTTTGTCAGTAATACAAAATAAAAACTTGTAATGAAATCCTACTCCATCCAAAAGTCTTCCAAGAAACTGTCAGGAACAATAGTCTCATTCAAAAGATATACATAAGGTACCAGTGCCTGATCTTTCACTGGTGTTGATGTAATAAAATAAGGATAAGGCCCGATCTTTCCAACCAAAGTGGATTAAAGCAAGCCCTACCTAAAGAAACCATGTGAAAGAATTCAGGGGAAGACTAAGTAAGAAGTGCATGAAAATGCCAAACTTCTAAAGCTTCACTTGGTGTTGGTATCAAGACAGAAGGGAGCTTTGGGTCTGAATAGAGAGAGAAGCTGTGCACCAAGGTGAACAAAGATTGAAAGACGTGATCAAGATGGGGCAACCAAAGAAGTAGCAGAGAGAAATGCCTGGGATACACATGTGCACACACAAATGTACATTTGTAGAACATTTTGCATGTTTCCTAGTAGCACCTCTCAACTAGCTCACTAGTGAATACTACTCCAGGCACAACAGAGAGATTTTGTTGGCTATAATAAACTTCACATACAATTTCATTGGCCAAGACCAAGAAGAAATGCTATGTCATGAAAAACTCTTTTGTATCTAGAACAGTTTCATATTGTATTAGCTGATCTATAGTATTGAAAAATTGACAAAATTCTGGTACAGAGGTATGACATCAACAGAAAGGAAGAACTGTAAGTAAAATAGAGTTATTAATTTTGAATTCTTTATCAGATCTGGACATGTTCAGAGTGGTTTTGTTAGTCTGAGGTTTTAGTTGGCATGGCCCATTGTATGCCAAACTCCTGTGCTGTCGAGTCTAGATGGTTATGGAATGTGTCAGCTAACATATTTTCAGTCCCAGTCAAAACAAAGCCAAAGACGAGCTTTTAGAGGGGAGATTAATTACAGAGGCTATTTCTTCAAATGCCTTGTATATAGAAAGCGCATCACTACAGTGCCTACCTTCCTTTCTTTCTCAGTGCTGACTCTTTTTCTCACCTTTTCCTCTCTTCTAGGAAAGATCTGGCTAATGTTAATAATTCTGCTGCGAATGGCAGTGGTAGTGTTAGCAGGCTACCCACTCTACCAAGATGAGCAGGAGCGCTTCATCTGCAACACCCTGCAACCAGGATGCTCCAACGTTTGCTATGACTTGTTCTCTCCTGTATCTCACTTTAGATTCTGGCTCATTCAGACTGTGTCCATCCTGCTACCTTATGCTGCATTCAGCATTTATGTTTTGCACAAGGTAGCTATGTACATTGTAAGAATGCACTGTTTGGTACATGGATGCAAAGGGAATAAGGGTTTATCAAGCCCCAAAGACCTGAAGGAGCTCTGTAGAAGTACCCTTGTCAGTAGATTAGATTGTGGTGCAGACAACCTAAGTGTCCTTAATTTTTCTGGGGCGTATACTATTCATCTCTTTATTAGGACCCTACTTGAGGCTGCCTTTGCAGCTGTGCAGTATTTTCTTTTTGGATTTTTTGTTCCTGAGCGCTTTTCCTGCTACCACTCACCTTGTACAAGCACAGTTGATTGTTACATCTCCCGGCCCACCGAGAAATCCATCATGATGATTTTCATCTGGGGAGTCAGCAGTCTATCCTTTCTGCTTAGCCTAGCTGATCTTGTCTGTGCTCTCCGGAGAAGGACAGAAAGAAACCAAAAGAACAAGCTGCTGGCAAACCTCCATGTAGAGAATGAATGCATTTTAAATCTTCCCCCTGTACAGCATGGTAGTTCTTCACCTCAAAATCAAGACTGTCCAATATCAAATAGCAGCCAGACCAGTGATGGCTCCTGCTCACTTCTCTCTGAGGAGGAAGGAGAGGTGGCTGTTCTTCATCCTGAAGTGGTCTCTCAGCAAACTGCCAGCACTAACCTCAACAGCAATAGCAACAAGCCCTGTATAGCAGGAGATCTTGCTGCTAAGCAAGATAGCACTGAAGAACCTTCCTGTACTGGAGACCATCAAGGAGCTACGTGCGGGCAAGTCAGACCCAGTCTTCAGCAAGACTTCATTAAAGATACTGCCCTGAGACCTCAGATCAAGTCTCACCTTAGAGGTTCTTCCTCTGTAGTTCAGAGCAAGCTTTTAGGATACTACCCTTCAGCTGAGCTAAAAACCCTTGATGCACAATCAAATTATAGCAGTACTAGTTGCTTGAGGTCAAAAAAGTCAGAATGGGTATAGAGCCCTGAGTGAACACTACCCTATGACCCTGGCAGAACAAATCATTTCATCACTGAGGAGGTTTCATGTAGTTCCAGCTGGATCCCTCAGCTGTGGTTATACTGCAAGGACACTCTACTATGCTGTGTTCCCCCATGGACAAGGAAGTGCAAACCATGGATAAGAGTTTGAAATATATTATATATTATGTTTTTCTGAGTGCAAGTGACTTAAAAAAGCTGTGGACTGTCGCTGAGGTGACTGACCTGGCTTTCCAGGAGTATGTGTGAACATTTGTTTACCCTAACCTAGTTTTATTCAGAGGGTCGCAAGAACTGCTATTTGTAGATACTGCTTACCTACGTAGCACCTACAATGCTGTTTAGACACAGCACAGATCTAGTCTTGCTCTTAGTCTGCCATGTAGCAAGTTTCTGTAATGACTTAATGTCTGGCTCTTCTGTGCAGAACATCAAGGGACAACAGCTTTCACGTTCTTCCTTTTCTCTCCTATGGGTGCAGAAGTCTTTAAGACAGTTTGGCTCATAACATCTGTGTATCATTTCTCACATATGCAAGGTAAAGACTACTACTTAATCATCCCTCATCTTCTGCATCCCCTCAGAAATTATGTAGCTTAATAGATGGATGCAACAGAACTGCTCTTTGTGTCGGGAAGCAGAATTTACTTCTGCCACCAAAGTACTTTGGGATCCTGAGGTATGCTACAGAGGTTTTTAATTACTACCATCTAAGTAAAATGTTCCTCTCTATTAGCTGTGTTTGTTTCTTTTATCATACATGCTTGTTGTATGATTTGTCATTTCCAGGGTAGGAAATTAAATTTTAAACTTATCACAGGCAGAAAAAAACATTAAATATTTAAACCTCTCATCCTCCAAAGCCTCCTTAACGGGGCCTGGGCTGATTACACATACCATGACAAAACATTGCAACAATGAAACCTTTTATGATTCATTGCGTCTTCTCAGCTGTGAGAAGGAATGCAAGGAACAAATGTGGATTCAGTCTATCGCATACATCCCCCAGCGTGAGATATAAATAGGGTAGGATAAATAATAAATGTGTTATGGCTGGATACAGTTTGCTTTTTTGTGCCTCTAGTTAGGCATCTTATAATGACTGAGTAGTCTCATTCCAAATCAGAAAGATCCTGTTTGTGTTTGAAATGGGAAGTGAAATTAATTAACTTCTTTATTCTATTTGCAGTTTCTTCTTGTGAGATTGTGGCCTTTGGTTTGTGTCCCTCAGCTGCAAACTTTGCTGCTTTTAGGACTTGTGGACCCTTTGACTCATAATTCAGAGTCAGTGTAATAAACACTTAATGTGTTTATAAAAACTGTATATTAAAAGAGCAGGATTTGTATAGGCTTTTCACTGGGGAGTGAATAGAAACTTCTGGCATCAACAACCTGCTCCTAAGGGAATGTCTCTGAGTCTCTTCTAACAATTATATCCAAGTCACATTCATTAATTACAAACACATGGTTTTACAAACTGGGTGGATCTACTAGGAGGGGAAGATGAAAGGAAGATGTGCAAATGTGTTTGAACTATTCTGGGTTTCCACAGTGATCATTGGTAGGGGCATCCACAGTGGGGAGGAGAAAATGGAAAAGAAGATCTGTTTGAAAGAACAAAAAGGATCACCTCTAATTTGTCCTTATATTCAATATCACTGAACGTTAAGGTACTGTGAAGATATCTAGATGTCCTAGAAAGAGTGAGTGAAAGAAGTAATAGACGTGGAGCAAGGAAGCAGCATGATTTTCTGCTGTTTAAGCAAACATTTAATCTTTTAAATTTGTGAATTGGTTTTGTAAGTCCTTCCAGAACATATTTCATACTCAGGAAAATGTTACAATGTTATGTTTGCCAGTGCATCTTTCTATCATTTCTTAACCCATCTACTTCAGAAAAGCATCTTGGAAGAAGGGCTGAAAACACAATACTCCTAATACTGCCCTCAGGGAGCTTTGTCATGCCTTCAGACAAGTCTGCCATAGCTGCAGGTACCACTTGCACTCTGAGGTGGGTTTATGGAATGATACATAGGATACATATACTGCTCATCTAGTGTCGTGTGGTACTGAACATGAGACTACACAGAAAGGAATTGAGCTCCCTGGCAACAAGAGTTGGAACTGAGTAGGAAATCTGTGATAAAATAGCTTTCACATGGGAAATAAAATTTCTGTTGGAAAATTATAAATTGCCTAAAAAAATGTTTTTTCTTAGTATCTTCAACTACATCATAGGACTTCTTTTGCTAAACAGGTATCTATTGGGCTGCTGGTGACCTGGAATTTCCACGCTTTCCATGCAGCAAAATCAAGTATCACTGGGAGTTTCTGCAGTATCAGCATGATTTAAAGAAAAAAAAAATATCCATTTTTTTTACCCCTAAATAAGACAGATTTAAAAAAAAACTTTCTTCAAAACATAATTTTTCGATTTCTTTATTTTAGCTTGAAATATGAGGTTTTTTAATACCAAAATACAAGCCAAAGCCCAAGTTTCAATCAGTTATAAACACTTTATTCTCTTTCCTCACAGTCTAGGTTGGGTCACTTTGATTTATTCTCATCAGCATAATGGAAAGCCGTGACTCTCTCTTCTCCTCTGAAATACACTGTAGACAGGTGTCTAGGGAATGCATAATTTCCAATTAGCAGCAGTTGTTCTCCATGCATCTCTCAATTCAGACCAGAATAAGTATTAATCTGAAGTTAACAATGTAGAGAGATCATCAGTGTATTCTTTCAAGTTATTAAAATTATCTGCCCTTATGCGATACATCGTTATTGCAGTGACTGTCTTTCTAAAAGGGATCATTAAAGAGGATATTAATTGCACATTATTTTATTTTAATGTCATGATTACAATGGAAAGCAGATAAATTATTACTGCTTGTAGTATTTTAGGATAATAAAGAAATGCATCTCCAAAAATAGGGAAGTAGAGCAGTTGAAAAGACTGCTTTTTATCTTCTGTCTTTTGTACTACTTTTAATAGCCTGATGTTCAACTGATAAAGACATAATTTTACAATGTAATGCTCTTACATTGTAATTGAGTTGCTAAAATGTTCTGCAAATTAGATGGTCTCTGTTCAAAGTCATAGCATGAATTCTTGGCTCGTGATGCACAGCAATGATTGTTCTGAAAAATGAGTTCACCAAGGCAGAAATCTGATCGGAAAGTATGAACTGTATCTCTACAATTAAAATTATCCATCATACATATAGCTAGATTATAATCACAATCTACTTCACTAGCTTTTGCCTTCTCCCACTTTCCCTTCTGTTTTCTTCCATTGGGTTGGACAGGCAGGATGTCCCAGGCCATCTCCATGACTATAATTTAATTATGGGTACACATACAGTGATAACTCCAAGGACTCTTTTATGATCCTGTGCTATTCACAACACGGAAATGCCAGGAGATGGAGAGCTGTCTCTAATTCAGGTTCTGCAGCTAACACTGTAGGCTGAGTAGTGGATTAGCTTTGAAAAGCTTTCACTGATGAACAATTTACTGCGCAAAGACGATGACAGATTCTGAGCTATTTTTTAGAAACTTAAATTTATATACGATGCCCTCAAGAAAGATGGAGGTTTTGAGGTCAGCAATTAGGAGCAAGTCCTTTCACTTCTGGCTTTCCTATGTGTTTAACATTTTTTTTTGCCTGTGAGACTTCAGGCACCACACACCAGAGTGTGTTTGAGCATTTTCTTTCACTGGACATGTTACTTTCGGCAAAGAACTAACAATAATGAAGAGAGGCAGAATATTTTATATGGAATGCAAATGAAGTTTTGCATTTTTCTTTGTGATTTCCTGCTTTTTCCTCGTACTGAAGATAGACCTTTGCCCACCCACCCCCCCCCCTTTTTTTTTTTTGGTAAGAAAATGCAGGATAAAATGCTTTTAGAGCCCCACTAGGCTTGTTAAGCAATGCCTTCCTTGTCCTGACGAATTAGACAGCCATTTAGACACCCACTCCTGCTCATTTCTCTAGAAGTCAGCGTAAATGATTCTTGCTTCTGACAAACCATATACAGTGCAATAAGCTCCTTTTTTTCTGGTACTTGTGTTTCCCTAAAGCTCTGTGCTTTCCTTGAAGGTCTAGTGGAGATATTCAAAGGTAAGCAGATGGACAACATGTATACATTGGCTAAGAAATGCAAGCTTTTTTCTGCCTCAACAAGCTTCTTTCTAAAGCTTGCTTTTTTTTTTTTTTTTAAACATGAACATGGAATATCTAATGTGATGGACAGATACCTGTTTGTACAGGTTCACCAGAGACTTAAACGTACATTTTGGTGCACAGTCTGGAATCTTTGAATGACTGGAGAAAACCACAAAATTTGCATTGCAGCCCCACTCCTGTCTCCGACCAGTCACGCAGAACTGCTCCTACAGAGTGCAAACCTGTATGAAATTCAAAAGACAACCCTAAATTAAGGAATGATCTAAACACATATTTATTTATTTTTTAATAAAGATAGATAGACAGATAGAGGTGGTAACAATTATCCACCAATTACCCACCCCATGGCCTGGAGTTATGGGAAACACAGCTACTTCAGTTTAGAAGAGATCCATCTCAATTTTCAGAGTTCATAACAACAGACTCTGAAATGCACAGATAAATAGGAAATAATTACTCCAAATTACCCATGTCTTAGAAACATATTTCATTACTTCTGCACAGTTATTGACAGCGCCTTAGAATAACTGTCCTGTGTTTCCCATTTAGTTAGCTCTCTGTACTTCAGCACGAATTCTTAAAATGGTACCAGCGTGGTTTAAAAATGGCAGCTGACATTTAATTCCTCCTCAGGACAGTACTTCTCTCACAAAAAACAAAAAGGAGTTGACTAAAACATCCAAGCAGTTGTTATAGGCTTATGTGACATTCCTAAAATATACAAGGCTCACTTACAGAAACAATTTGGCTCAGCGCACCTTAACTTTTGACAGTTTTTGCTGGTATGACCCAAAGATCCTAAAGATAAAGGCTTCAGTAAACATTTAGGTTGTTCACTTCTGTTGAAATGCTTGCTGATACCAGTAGGTAATATCCTCATTGTGTGGGACCTGGGGTCCAGCCTACTGGAAGCTAGGTACCAGCTCAGTTTAAACACTGTCCTGCACTGTTTCTGACACCAAATTCTACATAAATTTTGCCCTCATTTTGGAGTGTATGCACAGACTTCATAAGAGTAGTTCAGATGGGGCGCCGAAATACAAGTCTCAGGGCCTTCCAGTCCCTACAGAGCTGCCCACTGCATCTCTGCAGGCCCCTGCCAATACAGACTGAACACCTTAAACGTGAGGTACTTCTTCTGTTGATTCACAAGAAATTAGCAGATTATTTAAAATTAATCCTATGTTATGAGGTTACATTGAGAAACTGTTGCAAAGCTATAACTCCATCCGGCAACCAAGAACCAACGCAGCCACTTGCTCACTCCCCCTCACCCAGAGGGATGGGGAGAAGAATCGGAAAGGAATGTAAAACTTGAGGGTTGAGATAAGAACAATTTAATAGGTAAAGCAAAAGCCACACGTGCAAACAAGGCAAAACAAGGAATTCATTCATTGCTTCCCATCGGCACGCAGTTGTTCAGCCATCTCCAGGACAGCAGGGCTCCATCGTGCGTAATGGTTTCTCGGGAAGAAAAAACATCATAATGTTGGATGCCCTCCCTCCTTCTTCCCCCAGTTTATATACTCAGCATGGTGTCATATGGTATGGAATATCCCTTTGGCTAGCTAGGGTCACCTGACCTGGCTGTGTCGCCTCCCAGTTTCCCATGCCCCTCCAGCCCGCTGGCTGGCAGGGCCCAAGAAACTGAAAAGTCTAGTGTAAGCATCACCCAGCAACAATTGAAAATATCAGTGTCCTGTCAACATTGTTCTCACATCAGAGCCAAAATACAGCACTGTACTAGCTACTGAGGAGAAAACTAACTCTATCCCAGCTGAAACCAGACAAAAGCTAAGGCCACCTTGCAGCATAACCCTTTAGTAGATATGTAATACAAATGCACGCACCCCCCTGTGTCTGCAAAGTTAACTATAGATAAATTTATTTGAACTGGAGAATCAGCAGGATCTTCCTTGAAACTGGACTATATAAAGAATATAATGAGGGTATGGGTGCCTCAGTCAACACCTGACAGAAGACCTCACCTACTAGCTCTGTGAGGATTGAGCTCCCTTGGTTGAATCTTCCTCGCAGCTTGGCCCACCACTATGCAATGTGCATGCAAATGTTTGCAGGAATTAGTTTGTAAAGAGAAAACGTTAGTGAGTGTCAGCTGCTTCAGGTTTTGTCACTGTCTCTACGTTTTGTCTGCCTCAGTACCGGGGGGGGGTCTCATGGTGCAGAAGTCTGTGGTTTTCTAGTGCACCAGCTGGAGCCCACGTGGGGCTGCCCCAGCTACCAGCACGCATGTCAAAAAGCAAAAATGCCTCCACCACCCGCCTGGAGTACCGCTTCCACCATTTCCAGGATCTTCAGCCAAGTCTGTTTCCAAAAATGAGGCAGCACTTGTTTACCAACTTGCCTGTGCTGCTGTACTAGTTGTATCCCACTGTGCTGCCTCTACTTCCCAGCCTACCAGCAGAAGCTAGCCAGTGCCATGAAGAGGCAGTTCCTGGCATAACAGATGACCCAGGAATGGGAGAAATGTGGTGATAAGCACGGTTGTTAGCTGCATATGACGTACTCCCTCCTGCTGTCTTTCCCCTCTTTACCCAACTTGACCCGTCTCCTTCACATTCCACTGCCATGCCGAGATGAGGTGAGCGTCCTTGAGCTAAGCCATGGGAGGTATGTGGGCCCTATCTATCCACTTGTCAGCTCTTCTGGCCGCCTCCTCGTGGCAGGCCAGCCTGCCTGTACCCTGGCCTAGCCCCCCATATGCCCCAGCCCATGGCAAGTCCATTTTCCAGAAGGGATTTCAGCCCCTTGCTTCGGTGTGGCCTCAGCAGTAGCTCTTACACCGGCGATGTTCTCTGTCCACCCAGAGCTGTCTCCCAGTGCTCCTTTTAGCACGTTTGGCAGAGCTCGGGTGGTGGTTTTGGGGCAGAAGGTTCCCACTCGTACCGCAGTGCCGGGCAGTTTGAAGTGAGTGCCGCCAGGAGGGCTGGCAGCGGCGGTGAGATGTAGCGTGGGTCACAAAACTAAGGAAAAGCTGCTCTGCTTGCAGCCATAGGCCTTCTGCAGATCCTGGGTGACTTAAATTGGCTCAGTTGGCCAGGCTTACAGCTGAAAGGAACACTTTTGCTTGCAAAAGGTGCTTTAGACAGTTTTTAAGCATAGGCCAAGAAGCTTTACAGGCAGAAAACCTTGACCAGTGGCAAGCCTGCGAACACGAGCGTGTTTTTGAAAGCTCTTTTCTATGGGTTTGCCCCTTGGAACGAGTTTGTCTCGCTGTTAGGTCTGTCAGCTGTGCCAGTGCTTGGGCAGGCAGCTGGCAGTCTTGCTTTGGAGACCGACCTTCACGAATGGAGGGACCTTTGTCCTTCTTTAGAAGATTTATGCGTTATTTAGGTCCAAACACATGGTGGTATTAGTCTGAAGAGCTGAGAAGACCTTTCATTACTTTGACTGGTTTTCTTTAAAAAGAAATAATTGTGGCTTGCTGCCAGGTGCCAAGTTCCCTTAAACTCTAGTGCACAGCAGGAGACCGAGCCCCATCTGCTAAACGCTTACTGATGGCCATAAGGAACAGAGAATTTGCGGGTGTTTTTCAGAAAGTGAGTGCTTCCTCTTGGCTGACAGTCCTGTGTGAGTAAGGACGGGAAGCTTTACAGCCCACGGATCTGGTGGGCATCCAAGTCTAGTCCCTGGCCCAGGCTGCACCCCCGTTGCCTTCCTTCTCCTCTCTGATGTACCATGTTGGTTGGTGTGGGCTGGGCTCAAGCAGGGCTTTTAGAGGGCATCAGGGGCTCCATCCCCGCTAAATGCCAGGGCTAGGACAGTTCTCAGACAATGTCTGAAAATGCCGGCCTTGGGTATAGGACTTCCATTCCTCATAGTTCTTTGTTCTTTATCAGTACTTCGCTAGCTTAGTTAATAAAGATTGTGTGTTTCAGGGAACATTAGGCTGAAGCTGTTACTATTTTATTTGAACATATTTGCTGCTCTCTAGAGGAGCTGATGGAACTTGCATGGTTTAAGGATACGTGGTTATGCATTTTAAGCAGTCCTAAAATCTGGATAAATGAAGAAAACTGAAGAAAGGAAGGAAACCAAAGTATACAATAGCCTCCCTAAAATGTTGCCAGGGAATTAAGAAGCAGCAAAATAAATTTTCAAGTGTAAAGAACAGACAAGTTAATATACTGCAAAGAGGTAGAAGAAAGCACATGGATATCATTACAGGTGAGGGGACTGCCAAAAGAGGCCATACTAAAACAACACCTTTTTAATAAATTATGATTATACTGAATAAATTGTAATTATACCAATCAAAGGCCTTGTCAAGAATAACCCCTCCCAAATCCTTAGCAGGCAATGTGCAGAGTGCTTTTAAGGGAGTCAAAGATACCAGACCTGTGGCTAAGAAACAACCTCCCTATTGAACAATCAAATTGTACCAGCTTGTACGAGGACATAATAGAACCCAGAAAAAAGTTTAAAACTTGATGAAACAGCAATTAAGGAATACACCACTGAGAAAATATGGAAATCTTGCAACACAGATGTAACTGATGATAAAAAGAATCACCAGACTGTCTTGGCAGGGTTCAGCTCAGGATTAAGTCACCTACATTTTGTCGCGTAGCTCTGACGTAGGTGTCCAAACTCCCACTCCTCTTCAAGGACACCTGGTCAAATCCAGTCCTGGGCTCCGAACAGTCGTCCACAAAAGGTGTCCCATGTTACTAGAGTTGGCAGAGGGTAAATGAGCTATTTACCTGGGGCTTTCAGACATGACAGAAAATTACAGGAAATCCATGCTCTTTTGGAAAGGCAGGTAGAAACTGGGTAGGAGTTTCCAGGACCATCTGGAGCTTATGTCTGGGCAACTGATTTAAGGCCCGCAAGTTTGCTTTAAGAGGAAATGGACACACATTTCAGGACTCACTGAGTACATTACTAACACTGCTGACTGCAACAGGAGTTTATGTAATAGATTACCTTTACAAAGACCATATTTAGATACCTACCTGCATTTAGACGTCTTAATCTTGAGCTGAACCTCAGCTTTCACGCAAACGTGGCATTTGCAAGGTGGGAGAAAAACAGAAGGAAGAAAAAATGAAAGTATGAAAATATCAAGAAATATTTAATCAATGATCACAGCTGAAGTACTACTGTAGAAATTGTTAATTTTCACCAAATGTGGTATTGGTTTTGCTCAACAAAAGGACAGAGAAAATAAAGCCAGGAGAAGTATTGCTGTTGAACTGGAATATCGTATGATGTCAAACATTTTCACAGTAGAATTATTTAGAAAAAGAGCAGGAAAAACAAAACCACACTGGTCATATCTTTCATAGATTTCAAAAAGATATCTTGCAAGTCACCACTGCAACACTGTGAAATCTTCTAAAATGCCAAAAGAAAAATTGACGCTGAAGTTTAACTTTCAGAAGTGTAGCCATACAGCTGTAGACTGAGTTCTTTGAATTCTCATGTGTATTGCTGTTAATGACTTACTTAAGAGAAGTGCATAAAAAGAAGCGCTGTAGTTCCACAGCAATATGCTAGGAGATGTAAATACACAGTTGTACCTATGCTTCAATAGAAAGAAAAAGATTGTCCAGTGTTGACAGAGATATATGATCTCTTTATTATCAGAAAACACAGCACAGCAGAAGCTGATACCTCAACCATTGCTTCAAAAGGCAAAATATTTAAAGGTAGACACATTGCATTTTAGGAGGCATTAAATATAAAGAAAAGTTTGTTCTGCCCACTGTTTGCGACAACTGACTGAAAATGAAGAACAGCAGGAGTTTCTTAAAAGCAATTATCTTTTCTCAAAGACATAATACCAATTAATGTAAAACAGCATATCCATTTCCTTGCAAGAGACTGCTGTTATCTATAGAATACCTTATATTCAAAATCTTCCATAATTCAGTTGGGATGAAACCAGCAGAGTGTCTATGAATGTTCCTCTATGAACATCATTCACTTTCAATTTCCACAGAGTTTTTGGTGTTGGGTTTTGGACCTTACAGAAAATTCTACCCTGAATAATTCTATCCAGAATAATTCTCCATTACCTTATTTTAATAAATGCAGAAATATATTTTTTTTTTTTATTCTCATCTATCCTATTTTCCCAGAAGGAATTATGTTTGAAAGCACTGTATAAATTCATGAGGTAAACCCTAATTCAGAAAAGGACTCTTGTTCAGGAAAACATTTACGTGTATGCTTACTTTAAGCATCTTATAAAATCTCTCTGAAATCAATAGGCCTTTGGCATGGACTTAAATAGTCCTTACCACCCTACATGCTTATGATCCACTTCTATTCAAGAAAGCAATCAAGCACAAGTTTCTGAATCAGGATCTAAAGGTATTCTGTGAAAACCATTTCTATTCCAAGCCCTACTAATAAATTAGGGGTTTTGTGATTTTGCTTTTTTTTTTTCATTAAGAATGATTAATGTGAATGTGCTTTGCTTCATTTTAAGCTGCAAAGGCCCATTTTATATACTGCTTGTTAAATCAGATTCTAATGATTCTTTCCCTCATGCAAATCTTTCCTCTCATTCATGGATTGTATTTAAATTCTGCTCAGCTTGCATTCATGATGCCTTGTCAGTGATTTGCATTGCTCTGATGCGTTTGCCCTGGTTGCACCCCTCACTCACTTTGGCTTGAGAACATAGAAGCCATAAATAACTCTTTAGCTGCTAAAAACAACACACACAATTCTTGTACACTAATGAGCTAGAGGATGGCAGCAATGAAGCTCCTTGTGGGTCTCTGTGGTTTCCTGATCTGACTCCTTCCTATGCACTGCCCCGTATCCTGGAAAACTATGATTTTCCAAATTGTTATAGGCAAAATACAGCTTCCCTAGAGTTTTGCAAAAAAGTAACTTCAGCTTAAAAATCACAGCGGTAAATGTGTTTTCTGCCCAGCAGGTCTGGGAAAAGAACACAGCACAGCTCCCTGCGGTGGGGCTGGTCTCCCCTCTGCAATGCTGGGAGGCTGTCGCTCTGGATGGCAGCAATGCACAGCTGCAGGTTCTGCAGCTGGATGAGAAACATTTCCCTCTCCCTTCCAAAAAGGCAGTTTTCATTTTGTTCCTACCCTACATTTGGAGAGAAAGCCAAAGCAAGTAATTAGTTTCGTAAGCCAGATTGCTACATTATCTGATTTACATTGAAGGACACCATTTGGATTTCAACCACTGAGAAACGATGAAGGCATCATGTCTAACATACATTTTGAATCGTCAGTTCATAGCACGAAAATTATTCTTTCTAATTTCAGAAGGTGTGAAAATGGGACATTCTAGCTGTAGGCTTGTTTTCTGGCAAAAAATCAAGTAGAAAAAACAAGTGAGACTAATGCTTCTTTGTGAAAAATGTTAGGTGTAAGTTAGCAACCACAAGCATCTGGAGGAAAGAGCATATTGCTAACGCATTTAAAACATACATGAAAGCATCTAACAAGTTGTACATATGGCAAATATGATTGGGAAAGAACCATTTTCTTTCTGCAACATATTAAAACACCGAAAGAGCATCCAAGAGAGTCCAGCTTTCTCCTCTGTAATATAGCGGGTACGCATGTTAACTTGCCCACGTCTCTCTGACCAGTATTTTCTTGGAACGCTATGTTTAAGGAAGGCCACCACAGCTCCCTGTGTTCCCCCGCTGGGTGCGGTGGCTGTCACCCCCGCGCGGAGGTGACAGCACGGCGGCGGTGCCGCCAGCCGGCAGCGGGCAGGAGCCCGGGGCGCGCTGCCCCCCCGCAGGCCCGGGTGGGGGGTGGGGGTCGGCATCGCCCCCGCCCCGCGCCAGAGCGGGCGTGGGGGGGGGAGAAAAGGCGGCAAACGTTGGCTGCAGTGCCCTGCCGGAGCGGGGACCGGGACGGGCCTCGGCGTGATATTCCCAGTCTCTCCCAGTTGAGGGCAGTGCTGGCTGGCGCGCGGAGCCCGACCCGTCCTGCCGCCGCCCCGCTCCGCATTGCTGCAGGAGTTCCTCCCTTTGCCGGGGTTCCCTTCCCGCTGCGACTCCAAACCTGCTGTAAGCCCCCTCTTCCATGCCTGCTTGCCTTAGAGAATGGGAATAATGGCTCATTTTCCTCTAAGCTTTTAAAAGCCCATTAAGCTTTAGCCCTTCAGCACAGACAGCCCTGTGGCGAAGCCCAAGGCGATGGCCTCAAGCTGGCCTGTTTCTTTTCCCCCAGCTCCCTCAAATCTCTCGGTGCCTTCCTGCTGAAGAGGTTCCCGTCTCTCGCCCGGGCCCCATGCAAGAGCCAGGGTCTGTTATAGGTTGTAAAGGTTGCAGTGGCACTGGTGCTGGAGAGTACTGGCTTTGCTGGCAACCGGTGACACGGGTCTGGTGCTGTGCCTGGAAAACTGCGTACGGCCTGGGCGTGGGGGACCATGGCCTTTGGGGGGTTTGTTGGGGGGAAATTGGGGGGCACATCATAGGAAGCTTCATCAAGAGGAAGCACTTGTAAAATGGAGTGTTACTGAAAACACAGGACAGAGTCAGGAAATCCAGGGGGTTTCCCCGGACTTGCATTTAAGTGTCATTAGCCTGAGTATTACTATTATAGTTTTTGCCTCCCAAGAAAAAAAATTACTATTAATTCACAAGTGAATGTAAAGTGTTTTGAGATCAGAGATAAGAGACTTATAGGAGGGCAAAAGTATTATCTCAGCCTTCAAAAAGCTTGGTTCAGCATTTGACCTTGGGTACTAGTTTCTGAAGTGATTTGACTATCCTTAGTCACCTCAGATTATGGCTCCACATTTTAATACCAGACACTAGTTATTTCCATACCATCACAACATTTATGACATGTGATCCTTTCTGCTGAACTAGTTAAATTCATATACCTGATTACAGTAATGGGCATTTATAAAAGCTAAAAAAAATAGAGCAGTCTGAACATTTGTAATTGGGTCCTCTTAAAGGCTGCCTGCAACTCATCATGACCATGTGCAGGGAGTCTGTCCTGTTCGGTATTTCTTCCTTGGACCATCATCTGTAAATCACTTTCTTCTTCTTAGGCTTATCTTGTTGCTTTCAGTGCGTGACCTTTGTTGCCCAGCCTCTTTAATTCTAGGAAAAGCTGTGCTATCTTTTCCATACCATCGTTTTGGTATGCAGGACTAGAAAGGAGGGAACATGGCCAGGACGGGCAACAAAAAGAGATTTTTCCTCACTTGCTTCCTTGATGGGCCAGAAGCTGGGTTGGCCATGGTGGGAAGGAATGGAAGAAGTGTGTGTCTAGAGAAACACAAGGCCATGTGGCTCTGGAAATGGGGTGCAGGAGCAGGGCATGCTACAGGCAGGTTCTAACAGGCAGTTTGGAAACTGGTTGTGATTCTGCAAGCTGGTTTGACGGGCCCGCATTGAGCTTTCCTCCAACATGACCTTGAGTGTAGGTGAGCTTTCACTCCAGAAGCATCTTTTGTCATTTTTTCAACCTTCATTATCACCAGTTCTCTTTTTCCCTGTATTAGGCAGCCTGTCTATCCCATATAAAATTCCATGTCTTTATTGGTTAAGAATGGTAACTTACTGTGCAGGCTAGGTTTGGCTTTTGCATGGCATGTAGTGTTTGCAAAAGAAGTGTGTTGAGCACAGTCACTGGGATCAAACAGTGGTCTTACTTGTACTGAAGTTTTTATGTTTCAAAGCAGACCTGAGATTCTCCCAGGGACTCTGGTATTTCTCAGCTACTGATTCCATTTTAAATGTGGGCATTCTGCTTTGGCTCCCAGCACTGGTTTCCTCTTGTGAAAAATGGTTGTCAAATTTTCCTACGAGCCAACTTCAGCTGTCTGCCTGAGTGAATCTGGAAAGAACCTGGGCTCTGAAGCTGGGGTGAAGCACACTGTGGGTAGGGTGTAACATCCTGGCCTCCAGCTTTCCTACCCTACCTGGGAGACCTCTTAAGACTAGTCCAGCCCATTTGAATTACTCTTTAATGGGTGAGCACCTCAACACTCTGATTTTGAAATATTGTGTAAGAAAGAAGGAAAAAAGCCTCCTCGTGTGGCAGTCTTCATAGCCTTCCCAGAAAGTCTAGCCACACTGAGAGTATTTCAATATATAAGAATTTCCCTATTCCTCCCTGTTTGAAGTCCCTTCCATAACTAATTATCAAAGCTCCAGGGAAGCTTCTCCTGAACAAGGAAAACTTTGGAGCAGGTTGCAGGACACTTCCAGGTAGCTCCCAGGGACTCAGCAGCAGGGCCCAGGGGAGATGTGATGTCCCTCCTGAGACTCTGCAACACACCTGTGCTGCTCTGCCTCTTTTTAAAAGGCCTGCTGGCAGCTGGGCCAGCTCCTTTGGAGGCTGCAGGATTATTCAGCCATTACAGCAGCAGGAGAATAATCCATAGGATTTCCTTATGAAGCAGGAACATGTAAAGCAGAGAAGGGTCCTGGAAAGAAAAGGAACATTCTAAAGGTATGTTGTTTACTAGAGAAGAAAAAAAAATCCCAAACCATGTTTCTCTGCTAGCTTAGTCCCTCTCCTCAGCAGAGCAGTTAGACCTTTCTGTGTGCTGCAGGAGGCTCTTAGTTGCCCATCTATCCAGCTCTCCAAATGTCGCCATACAAGTCGTGCTACAGAGCCACATCAGTGATAACAGAGCTTTCCCTTAGCTCTGCAGAGCCAGTGTGGCTACTGGGGTGCTGCCCTATGCCAGCAGGGATACCAAGGGCACTCCTGCTCTGCAGGCAAGAGCACGGGCCACAGATCTGCTGTGACTATTTTTAGTAGCTCCCTGGCAAATTTAGGGAGAAGGCAGTTTATCATCAGACCTTGAAAGTTTACATTTAACTCCTACCACCTCACCTGTATCTTTTGGATCTTCATAGCAAATTTGTCTTTGAAGTCTAATAAAGGTTATCATAATAATGTGAAGTTCTGTGTAGCTGTAGATGTTTATTTCTTGTATACCTAAATGCCTTGCTGTTGGGTTTTCTGGCTGTTTTTTCCCCTTAACACAAATTTTATGTTGATTCACAAAAATCTGCACTTGTAAGTTAATTTCTCTAGCACCATTTCCTCAGGTTTGTGTTTCCAGTGATTTCAATGTTCCTTTTTGTTTAACCTTTGTGTTATTACTCAAGTCACTTCCAAAGCAGGTACCTTGTTAACCTCACTAGCTCTGAGACTGCTTTCCTGACCAAGTCCACCTGCAGCACCTCTTAGCTCATTCTAGGGTAGATGAAGCCACAGGGCTACTTCCTATCTTTTACTAGAAAAGCTTTTATCTCTGCACTAGCAACCTGCACCAGCAACCTGCGAGAAACTTACCTAAACAAATTCTCACAGAATAGTTGTGACTGTACCACCCCTCAGTCATCCTTGCTAGAACCTGCTGGAGGGGAAGGAACACAGATTTTTATCTGAAGAAGCGATTGTGTGATTGTGCTTCCATAGGTGGGACTTCCCCAGCAGGAAGAAGGTAGAGACCTTAGCCCCATTGACAGCAGGGAAAATTGCTTGATTGGTTTAAATGTTTCAACAACTGTTAAAAATTTAGTTTCCCAGCAATACAGGAAAATACTAGGGCCTTTCAATTTACAGGTATGTTAATATTCTGATCCTGGTCAATTGGTGTATAAACAGGCACCGTGCATAAATCCTAGTGAAACATCCTTTACATTTGAGAAGTTAAAATTATTTTTCCCTCCATTGGCATTTTAAGTTCCTCCTTTTCATGATCCTGGTAACTTTGTAGAAGTGGAGGAGTCTATTAAGTTATGGGATCTTTGAAAGGGATACCAGTAATCAAGTCAGTGCTCAATGGAACAAGGTTTTTCCCACAAATCATGACTGATATCTGTGTCATTAGTAGGGTAGCTGCCCATCTCTTATCATGATTGACAGGTTAATAAGGGACCTGGGGCTATCTTTTCACTGCTAGCACACAACCCAACCAATTGCATTTAAATGATTGCTAATTTGACAGAATATAAGCAGACAGCATAAAAATATCTGGAATAATGTCTAATGCAGTTTTTACTTCTGGTATTCTGAGCAATTTTAGAAAGCAGATTAGAATGTAGTTGATAGATTTTAAATTTTTTTTTAGACACTGTTTTGAAAGAAAATCTTGTAGTTGTTCTTTGGTTCAATTAGGAGCAAAAGAGAAGGGAGTTTTGTAATGCAATTGTCCTGTAAAGGAAAATGTTTTAAATTGGGGAGATTATGTGAGCAGACCACCTGTAGGGCATTCATAGCTCTTTTCTATAATGCTCCAAGCTATGCCTTGCTGCCTGCAGTCTGGCTAACAATGCAGGGGAAAGCTGTTTAAAAGGCTGTTCTCCCTTTTCCCTCTGGTGTTCACTAACTGTTACAAGTCTTCCTCTTAAAAAAAAAAAAAAAAAAAAAAAGTCCCATGTCCCTTTAATTGAAGAACTTTAAGGCTCCATGGTGGCCAATTGGTCTGCAACAAGAGGAACCAGGCAGCAGGGAAAGAAACTTCAGACTATACATCACGTTTGGTGAAGAGAAAAGATCAAAGTTTTCCCAAACTCAAAAGAAACCAAGTTCCCTACAGATTAACCCTATTCATTTAGCTCCTCTTAAAGGAATGATGTTCTGAGCCACTGGGCAGACAGGTAAAAAGTTCAACAATTGCCAAAGCATTCTTCTGTTAATTCAACAGCCTTCTGCTCAAATAAATTAGCTTAGTCCTGACAGAAGAACAATACCTTTTCTCTTGAAAAAGGACCATATTTGATATACAAAAGTTAAGATGTTAGTTTAATCTGTTAAGAAGAGATTGATCTAACAAATCTCAACTCTATGTTCCACTGTAGTATATGATCTATGAATTTAAAACATTAACATTTTACACTTCAGTACGCATCCCTGGAAAGGCAGGTGCTTATGGAAGTGTAGACCACAGATATGAGAGGTGTGTGTGCACATTCCTAAAATAACACCCATTTTAAAAGGATACTTAACATGCCATGTAAGATGACTCTTTTGTAAAGGCTCAGTTTAAAGGCACTGTCAGCTTTCAAAAAGCTGAGAACTATGGTAAGGCACCTCCCAGTTCTAGCAAACACTTTTTTAGAACAACTTGTTGAATGACTTGTTTTCCTTGTGTCTACCGATCTCGCCTCTTTAACAGCGGCAGCCATCTATTACACGGGGATGACTGGAACATGAATGTAGCTCATAGTTTACAAAAACCACCTAAAGACACAGCAGCTGGAATAACCAGGGCAGGAGTAGTGGGAAAGCTTGAAAAAGTCATTTATCAAAAGTCATTTTATTGTCAAAATAGAATACTCATATTTGCTCTTACAGGGGTAGCCTCTAAACTTTTTTACAAAAAAATTTACAGACTGTATAGCTTTGGATATATACATATTTTACACATCTGTACAAGGTAACAAATAATTATATAAATACATCATTTAATGTAGGAAACCCGTATTTAGCTGGGGTGTATAATTAAGACATGTTTTGATTCAGTCTGTACTGTAAGGCATCTGCCTGGTCATCAATATCCCAAAACCTGCAGTCCCAGCAGACTCCCACCTCAGGACGGTGGGGTGGAGAGGAAGACTCCCCTTCTCACAAGCAAAAAGCTGCTGTTAGTCCAGAGTGAATCAGAAGCTGCCGCACCTTGCCCTCTGCAAGACACGGGTGAGCCTCTACCCTCCTCTGCCAGCAAAATAATAAGCTGGCTCCTTGAAGTACATGCTCCCTGCATATGAATGGAGGGAAAGGAGGAGGGGGCTGGAGCCTGGGGCCTCTGCTAGCTGCATTGTTCTATACAAGCTGTGGCTAATAAGGACCATTAGGGGTTCATTAATGGCACCAAACAGTGAGGGGGCATTTTAGGCAGGCCAGTGTCCCTCATTCCTTAACCTTTGGCCTCCTTCCCCCTCCTCACACTTGAGACAGGGGCATCTGCTTGGGGTAGGAGACAGAGCTGGCAGTGCCCGATCTCCACGTCAGGCCAGTGCTGACGTCGCTGTAGAGGGAGCCACCGCCTCCAGCCCCAAGTCCCCCTGCTGCAGCGATTGCAGCCTGGCCACCTGCTCCTGCCCCTGTGCCCCCGGCCACGGCAGCACCTTTGCTGGCCCAGCAGCAGCGGGTGCAGAGGGCCCTCCAGGATTCCAGGGTCTTGCCAGACCAGACCCAGACACCAGAGGTGATGCCCACCACCAGGCACATGAAGTACTTGAGCATGAAGACTGCATAGTCCGGGCGGCGGGCCT
The DNA here is from genome assembly GCF_023634085.1 of Falco cherrug. Taxonomy (NCBI): domain Eukaryota; kingdom Metazoa; phylum Chordata; class Aves; order Falconiformes; family Falconidae; genus Falco; species Falco cherrug. Next base: position 65,171,479 of record NC_073700.1, on the reverse strand, counting down.
GATCAGGCTGCTGGTCACGCAGGCAGGGGCAGTTGTGTGTGGCCTCCCAGCGGGGCCGGTTGTGCTGCTCATAGAAGAGGCAGGCAACCACGCTGGCAGCTGGCACAGTGTAGAGCACGGTGAAGAGCCCCAGGCGTATCATCAGCTTCTCCAGCTTGTGAGTCTTGGTGGGGCCGCCCTGCTGCTTGATGACACTGCGGATGCGGAAGAGCGAGACAAAGCCAGCAAGCAGGAACATTGAGCCGATGGCCAAGTAGATGAGCAGCGGCGCCAACACGAAGCCCCTCAAGTTCTCCAGGCTCTGGTTGCCCACGTAGCAGATGCCAGCGACGGGGTCCCCGTCCACGGAACTGAGCGCCAGCACTGCGATGGACTTGACGCTGGGCAGCAGCCAGGCGGCCAGGTGGAAGTACTGTGCGTAGCCAGCGATGGCCTCGTTGCCCCACTTCATGCCGGCGGCGAGGAACCAGGTGAGGGAGAGGATGACCCACCAGATGGAGCTCGCCATGCCGAAGAAGTAGACGAGCAGGAAGACCACGGTGCACAGCGCCGGGCCGGTGCTCTCATAGCGCACGTGCTCGGCCCCCGCCAGCTCGGGCTGCAGCTCGGCCGCGCCGCCCGCCGCGCCGCGCCCCCCCCGCCGCCGCAGCCCCCGCCGCCGCGCCGCCGCCGGCCCCCGCCGCCCCGGCCCCCGCGCCGCCCGCCCCCGCGCCGCCGCTGCACGCCACCTTCTCGTGTCCGGCCACCAGGCGCACCAGGTAGCCGAGGGAGACGAAGAGGTAGCAGGCGGCCAGGAAGATGATGGGGCGCTCGGGGTACTTGAAGCGCTCCATGTCGATGAGGAAGGTGGAGACGGTGGCGAAGGTGGAGAGGAAGCAGAGCACGGACCAGAGCCCGATCCAGAAGGCGGTGAAGGCGCGCTCGTCGGGGCTGAAGTAGGGGTTGTGGCAGGGCAGGGCGCAGTTGGCGATCTGCCCCGTCTTGACGCGGTTGTAGAGCGGGTGCCGCTCGCTGGACACGGACACCATGGGCGCCCGGCACTGGCAGCCCGGCTCGCAGGGCGGCGGCGGCCGCGGCTTGCGCGGGGCCTCGGCCGGCGGAGCGGCGGCGGCGGGGGGCGCCTTGGCGGGGCCGCCGGGCTTGGCGCCGCGGAGCGGGGGCTTGGCGGGCGGCGGGGCGGCCGTGGTGAGGTCCGTGCGGTTGTAGTCCATGCAGAGCGTGTCCGGGCTGCCCTGCTCGGGGAGGCGGTCGCAGCGCATCCTGTCGGGCCAGGCGAAGCCGTACTGGCGCATGAGCGGGGCGCAGCCGGCCTTGGCCCGCTCGCAGACGCTGCGGCAGGGCGGCAGCGGCTTCTTGTAGTCCTCCAGGCAGATGGGGGTGTACATGCTGCAGAGGAAGAAGCGCAGGTCGCTGGAGCACTGGATCTCCACCAGCGGCCAGAACTGGTGCACCTCCAGCCCGGCCTCGTCCTGCGTGTCGTGGTTGAACTGGTTGGGCATGTAGGTGTAGTTGTAGCCGATGCCTTTGCAGAGGGGCACGGTGATCTCCTGGCACGACAGCTCCTTGGCGGAGGAGGACGACGCGGCGGCGGCCGAGGCGGCGGCGCAGCCGGCGCGCTGCAGCAGGGACAGGGCGGCGAGCAGCGAGGTGATTTCCAACAGGTAACTCCACTCCATGCTCGGCGGCGGGCGGCGGCCCCGGCTCCTCTCCCGTCCCGCTCAGCAGCCACGGGGAGCGCGGCGCCACAGCAGCCCCCCGCCCCGGCTACCGCTCGGGGGGGGCGGAGGGCGGCCCCCTCCGTGCCGGCCGCAGGTGAGAGGTCTCGCAGCCCCCGCGGGGCTCCGTCGCCCAGGAGGAAGGCGGCCCCGCGGGCACCCGGAGAGGGGAGCCGGCGAGCCCCCGCGCCGCGCCGAGGGAGGGAGGTCCGCTCAGGGAAGGCCCCTCAGCCGCCGTCGCATCGCTCCTGGCGGGGCTGGCTGCGCAGGGGGGGTCGCCGCTTCCCTCGCTGCTGCTCCAGCGCCGGCGGGGCACGGAGTGGCGGCTGCAGAGAAGTTTCGCCGTCAGCCCCCGCGCGGCGCGGTCAAGATGGCTGAGGCGTCCCGGGGACCAGGCGGTGCACTCCGCGGCGCCCGGCTCCCACCGCCCCGAGCGAGCGGGCAGCGGAGCGGCCGGTGCTGGGGCGGCCGGAGCGGCTCCTCCCGCCGCCCGCCCAAGCGCCCAGCTTTGCGGGAGACCGCCAGCCGGCCGGTCCTCGCTCGCCGCCGCCGCCGCCGCCTCCTCCTCCTGCCCTTCCGCCGCCGGCGGGGCGAGCCGGAGCCCCCGGCCGCGATCGTGCCACCTGAGCCGCGGGGCGAGCGCGGCAGCGCCTCCGCGCAACTTCTCGCTCCCCGGCCCCGGCAGCGCCACTCCGGCCGCCGCGCTCTCATAAATATTTATAGCGAGCGCCGCCAGGCCCCGCCCCCATCGCCTCGGCCGCCTATCAGTCCGACCCGGGCGGGGGGCGGGGGGCCGGCCCCAGCCCTCCTTAAGGTGGAGCCGGCGCCCCGGCTGCGGCGCGGCGGGCGCTCCTCGGTGCCCCGGAGCTGCCGGGGACGTGGCGGTAGTTTGGTTGTTGTCTATTTCCCCTGCGTTGCACGGGGTGCTGGCCGTGCGGAAAAGGCACGGTTCTGCAGTGTCAGACGCTCCCTGCCCGGTGCATGGGGAGCGGCACAGTACTTCTTTCCCCCTTTCAAGGGTTCCCGGTCACGTCAGGTTCGCTCCGGGAGCAGCAGTAGTTCTGCCACTGCCCGGAGTCCCCTCGGACGCGGTTTCCTTCCAAACGTTTGGGATCCGCGGGAGTCTGCAGCGATGCCGGTCTGAGCATCGCAAGCGCGGACCGTCTCCCGGCGTGTGCCGGGTGTTGTGCACCGCGCCGCTGATGCCGCGTGCGGAGCGGCTGCCGCACGTGCGCGCGTGGGAGGTGGCAGCGCGGGCAGGCGAGGGACCCGGCCGACACCTGGCCTCTGCTGCCCGGGCTGCCCGCGCCGCCGGAGCCGCCCGCCGCACGGCTGGCAGCACAGCCGCGGGCAGCGCTTCAGCCCGAGACGCGGCGCCGGCCTGCGAGGGGTCACGGCCCGAGCCGAACAGCGGGAGGGGAAGCGCGACATCAGCGACCGCGGGAGTCCTGGCGCGCGGGCAGCTGCGAGCGGAACGCGCCGGCCACGCGCGGCGCCTCGCGCAGCGGCACGCGCACGGACCCGCGCCGGCGGTGGGCGCGCACCGAGGAGCGGCCGGCGGGGAGCAGCCCCGCGCCCCGGCAGGTGAACGCGCTCCCGCGCCCGCCGACGGCGCAGCTCCCGCCGCAGGGGTGGGTGCGCGGCCACTCGGTTTGAGCCGCCGCCCCCCTGGCAGCGACCTGCGGCCCAGCCGGAGCCCGGTGCGGCTGGGCCGCGGCTGCCCCAGCTTTCGCGTCGGCGCGGCGCCGGAGGCGGCGACTCGCTGAGGAGCCGCGTGCAGCCGCCGAGGCCCGGGGGACCCGCCCGGGCCGGCTCCCGAGGGAACAGCGCCGGGCCCCGGCGCAGCTCTGGGCTGCGGCGCAGCGCGGTGGAGCCGCGAGGACCCGCCGGTGGCACCGCGCCGCGGGCAGCCCTGAGGGCGCTGGACGGGGCCTCGCTCCCCGCGCAGGCGCCGCCGCGCAAGGCCGCTAGCTGCCCCCTGCCCCGCCGCGCCGCTGGGGGAGTGGGGCGGCCCTGGGGGCGCTCGCCGCTCTCCCGCGCCCGCCCCGGGGAAGGGGGGAGGAGGGCGTTCCGGCGGCTCCGGCGAGGCCGGACCACCTTAAGGGGAGCGGCGGCGGGCGCGGGGTCGGTGCGCGGCAGGGCCGTCCCGGGGGGTTGTCGTCCTCCCAGGACGGGGCGTTTGTTTCTTAATTGACGCGCTGTTGCGCTTCGCGCTTGTGTGGAGCTCATGCTGGGGCTGTAATGACTGTAATCTCGGGAACACGCCGCTCGGGGAGCCGGCGGGGTGGCGACGCGGCGGGACTTATCTTTCGGCGGCGTGAAATTCGGTGATTCGCCGCCTTTGAAAAGCGGCAGCCGCGGGGCGGGGGCCGGGGGCAGCGGGCCCGCCCCAGGGGCGGTGCGGGAGCGGCGGAGCGGGCGCCGGCGGGCAGCGGAACGCGTGAGGCAAAACAACAAAAAGCAATCCCAAGTTTGTTGGCTGTGCTAACAGGATCCTCCCCGCTGCTGCCTGTCTCTCAGTTGAAACGAGCGCACGGATTACCCAGTTCGGAGGAAATGGGCAATCAGAGGGCGATAAACGCGCTCGCTGTGTAATCGCGGCGGTAATTTGCAAAACGCGTCCCCCGGCCCCGGCGCCCAGCTGGGGGCTCTGCGCTCCCCCGGGGTTCGCGCCCCGGCCGTGAAAGCGGCCCCGCTGCTGCATAGGTGCTGTTAGCTCTGCTCACAGTCAGAACTCCGAAAGGAGGCGGTTATTGCAGTGCTAGTTTAGTTAATACCCTGCTGAAAAGTGTCAGGAGGTGGAACAATGCCCAGTGAAGAGAACGGAATAAAAAAATTGTCATCTAGCTGAGATCTCCCTGACTGACAGAGGTTTATAAAGTCGCTTTCCAGTCCTGGATGTGATGCTCCGTTTTAAGCAGTGACTGCTATGCTGGTGACTGCTTGAAGAGTCCCTTATTTAAAAACCTTATGTAAAAATCTCCACAGAATGTAAAAAGGAGCAAGCCTAGTCAGGAGAGCTGGGTGAGCCTGTAAATTACCGCTGTCAGGATTCCTGTTGCCTATTACAAAGTACCTTTTTACGCTGAACTTAAGCTCTGCACTACAGAGACAGCAGATGTGAGGTTGATGGCTTCCAAAAGCAACACAGATGCTGTAAAATTTCCATTGCAATATTTCAGAAAGGAAACTCAGGAGACATGGTGAATGCTACAGTTTAGGATTACACTATAGCTCTCCTAGAAATAAGAGAATACCAAGTTTCTCAACAGTACGCTTGGCTTTGTTTTTATTTCGTTCATGTGCTCATTTTCTTACAGTGTAAAAAGATGCAGCACAAAGATGCTGTGTGTCTTGAAGCTGTTCAGTAATGACAAAGTTGGTAATACGGAACTTTATGCCAATTTAGTAATGACTGCATGTCCAAATTCCCTAGTAAGACCATGATAATTTTTGAAATTGTCTTTCAGGTATATAAAACAGCACAGCTGTGGGGAGGCTGCTTTACTTCATTTGACTGAAAAGCAGCCTGGGTAGCTCAAGGCTGTGGAGTCACAGCCCATTGTGTGTTGCTCATATGCCTAGACTTCCCTGAAGTCAGTAGAAGTACTGAGATGAAGGAATCAAGGGTCAAGCCTTTAAAATGGTTTGTGTGTTTATTCCAGAAAATACAGCAGCTGCTTTTTCTGAAAAGCTGAGCTTTGCTGTAGCAATACAGATTACTTTAAAGCACTTTTTGCAGGGGTTTGAAAACAGATGTCCAGTCATCAAATCATGCAGAAATATAAAGCCGGCAAGAGCGTTGCAGATAGTACAACCTTTTGCAAACCTATAGATGTGACAAGTAGGTAACACTTCTACAAGTCTTTGCTGCCACAGATGTTCATGCCTCTCTTATTCAAACATTTAGGTTTGTCACTGGCCGCTCTAATGTAAACTTAATTTTTGTGTGCATCTAAGGCTTTGCATTTAGGATTACATGGATCACACCAAACCAGATGGTGGTAACAAGAAGGCATTTTTTTTTAAGATCAGTAAATTGGCTCTTGATTTTTTTTTAATTATTATTATTATTTTGAAAGGGTATTTTGTTTGTTTAAAAATACAGGTGTGTTTTAGATTGAAAAATGGCTTTTTAATTCCTACCCAATGTTCTCCAGTACATTTTAGTGTGGCATTGTCTGCATTGGATAGGTCAATGAATGGTGCTTTTATAAAAATGTTTGAAAAGAAGAACTCAGTCCATGGAAATTGTTCAAATAATCTTGTTAGAATGAAGCCTTGACTGAAGGCAGTAATTTCATGGATTAAGCCCAGAAGGGGCTGTCCAGGCTGATCTCCTTTCTATGGCAGATCACAGAGCTTTATCCAGAGACTGTCTACGCAAATACTGGTTAGCTGCAAGACACAGGGGATTTTGCATGGCCAATACATTGAACAACACCATGAAACTCGAAATTGTGGAACTTTTTGAGGACAGGGTAAATGGGAGCAGGGAGCAAGAGTGTTTTTACAGGCAAGTTAGTAGGTAGCGTGAGGTGGAGTTATGGCACCTTACTGTGTTTCAGCGTTTGCCTAAAAGTAAGAGAAACTTTTTTCTAATCCATAATTTTCTCTTGCATGCCACGTAGTTCAGAAGGCAGCAACATGATGGGCAGTCCAAGTATGGGAAGGAACACATTGATTTGTACTTCTGCAAGTCTGCAAAGCAGAAATTCTAAGTCTAGCACTGCAAAACCTGCAAAGAAATAGGGGTGGGAGGGTGCAGCGTCACAGAAAATTAAATGGCCTTGACCCATCTTCTGAGGCAGCCTGTATTTTACTGTGATTTGTGAGAACCTTTTGTAGACAAGAAGAACAATGTTCTGCTTACATCTTCTCAGGGGTGTCAGAGCTGGTCGTGGGTAGGCACAGTACCGTGACACTACTGTTGGTCGGTGAGATGTGAGAGAGCCTTTCAGCCAAAAGAAAATAGGGTGGATACAACCTGCTGCAGTAGCTACTTCTGGAGTGCAGTAAGCAGGTGGTAGAGAAGAAGGAGGAACTGCTGGAAGAGTACTTTGCTATCCCTTTACCATAAAGGAGGATGACAAAGTGATTGATCAGTGCTGTGTTCTGAGGATTGCTCCAACAGTGAAGCTGCAGGTTGTGGCCCTGAATGTAGCTGGAGAATTTTCTGCTGCACGTAGGAGCAGACCATCGTTAGACTTCTTCTGGAGGCTGCTTTGGATGTGTAGGCTTCACTAGGGAAGCAGCACAGGCAGGAGAATTGAGCGTAAGAAGTCAGTGGGAACAGCAGTTTAGCATGAGGGCAACATAAGATCACTGTGTATGGAAGGGCTTCCTTTTGTTCTGCCACACTATGCAGTTGATGATTGGGCTGCAATGTATTGGCTCACTCAGTGTAATTGTATATTGCTTCATTTCTCATTAGTGAAACGATGCAGGAGGAAGGAGTGCAAGAAAATATGGATTATAAGGATTACGAAAGAAAATAAGTGTTCTCGAGGACAAGCTTTTTCATTTTCCTTTTTCCTGATTTTTTACTTTTTTCTCATTATTTAGCAAGCTTTATTGATAATCTACCTGTGCTACAGATTGCAATAGCTCATGGTGCGATGGTTCACACATGATAAATCATGACTTTCGAAGACAAATTGTCCTGAGTTAAACAATCCATTGATTCATTGTCACCATATTTGGTGCATAATACAAATACCATGCAGTTGCAATGCATTGCCACCTGACTGAGCCATAGCCATCTGGGGTAGGCAGCTTCCAAATAAAAATTAAAATCTGGCCTTAAGATGGTATGGCATGCATGCATCTGGTCTTTGATGTCAGATCTACTGGAGTAGTTGAGGGGGCTCTGTATATTGACCTACGTAACTTTGTGGCATCTATATCTGGTTTAGTGGTAGCAGACAGGTAATAACACAAGTAACTCTTACCAACTCTTGAGTATGGATGCTAACAGGGTGTAAGGAAGAACCGCAACACAGAAGCTGTGGAGTGCAGGGTTCTCTGTCGTATACTGTAAATCAGAATCAGAGTGGCTCGGTTGCCACACTGCAAGGAGCCGTGGGACTCCTTGGCAAGACATCGAGCCCAGCCTGTGCGCAGCTCTCTGCTAGTCGATCCAGCCTGGTGGAAGCAGACATGAAAGAAGTAGATATGAAAGGCTTTGAGCTGAGGATGCCACATCCACAGTAGGCTAGTCTGGGCTGAGTTGATGCATAGACAAGATTAGGCAGTGCAGTCCACTTTGATTTACTAAGTTTTGCATAAGCTGTATGGAGACATTAGCTTACATGTATGCCCTCTCACGTGTTGTAAATTAAATGAGAATGAGGTGATGCACTTACGAGTAAGAAGTGAGCCAAAGAAAAAATGACACTTTGTGTTGAAAGGCATGGTCCAGGATAAAACCCAGATATGAGGAAGTGAAGCTTTGTATACCTGATTTGAAGAGGAATGTGTGTCATTAAATCCTTGAACAATACAAAGTTGTTCATAAATTCTGGCACTACTTCTTGCAGCTCGTAAGTCAGTACTGGCATAATTTAAGGGAATAATGTTTTGCATACTTGTTTGAAGTGGACTTTTTTTTTAAGCTTCATTGTTTCCAATCCCAACATTTGATGCAGGATGCACAGTAGTAATTTTTAAAATATTGAATGATAAAAATCACACTGAGAAATTCTTACTGAAATTACTCATTGCCCTGGAGTTAAAATGGAAATAACCCCCATATATTTCATCACTCACTTGGAATATTTATTCTTTTTATTTCACTTACTCTAAACAAATTTTTTATCTCTAGGGTTATATCCTGACTAATCCTTCACTGCACTAATTTTGCTGGGACAACGCGTAAGTGGCTGGTGATTCCAAATATGAATAAGGACAGCAGGCTTGGGCTTGTGCTAATTTAGATGAATAAATTGGCCTTGAGAATGACAAGTTGTGTTAGCACTTTTCACTTTATAACATTAGTCAAAGATGTTAACTCTGTGCAGGGAATCAGCATTAGGCAGGGTTTGGAACGGCTTTTAGGGAACTCTCAGGTGCCTAGTCTCAGCAGAAACTTGCTCTTAAAAACCTTTCTCTGTTTTCATTTCAGTAAGAGGTGTGATTGAAAAGCGAAGTGTTGAGAGGAATTTCACTGTAATAGCAAAACGTCCTTCCTTTCGTTTCACCCACTGAGTTTTTAATAAGGGTATTCCTTTGCCAGTTCCTTTGGGTTTTCTTGGTTCTTAGTTGGTGCTAATGATGTCAGTGATAGTCCGCTGTGTGTGTGGTGGGGGAAGAGAAAATAGTGCCCTTTGGTATGAGTTTTTTTGCAGTTGTCTTTTGTGGGCTCACAATAGTGTTGCAAAAGATGCAGTCTTGATAAAAATTTCTTTAATTCATAAATTTATTTTGCCTTGGGGGGGGGGGGGCATACACATGATTGTATGGCAGGAAACAGCCACACGGGAATAAATGGATACTAAAAATTAAGTTCTAACATTGTCCCTGTTAGTACTAGTTGGGTGCTTCTCTCTCTTGGTCTGGTCAGGGCCTGTTTCTGGATGAGAGGCTTTCAGTTCTTCCAGTGGATTGTGGAGTTCCAAGAAAAGCAGCGATAACAGCCGTAACAGGACAGCTGTTACTCTCACTTTTTATTGCATTAGCCTTATCAAATGTATTCCTCCTGGTTAATTCACTGACTTAAGGGAGCCCTGTGAAGGAATAATAAATTGAATATCTCATTTTCTTGCCACTTTGCCAGTTTTGCTGTACAGATTTTTTTATATTACAGATTTCCTACCTAGGAAGTGTATCAATTATTTAGATCTTACCTTCGTTCTTTGCTTTTGTATGTTAGGCTGGTTGGTCTTTTATAACTTAGAGCTCATACACTAAGTTATCCCATCTAATGAGCCCTTATTGGCTTTGTTTGGTTTTAGCTCCTTGGCTTTTGAACAGTCCTGCTAACAGGACTGCTATGGAAAATTTGAAACATTTTACTGCTGTTTAAAGTTTTTCTAATTTGTGTATGGCTGGATCTAGATACTAGTTCAAAACTGCAGGTTAATGAATAAGACTTTGTTTGACCCATAAAATTTCCTGCATGAATTTTTTATAAAAGATACAAAGCTTTTTTCCATTTTTGTTTTAATTTTCCAGGAAAAACTACATGCTTTGACAGAATTCAGAGAACTGGAAGGCTTTGTCTGAAAACTAAAGCTTCTTGATTTGAAAAGTGTTACTGTAGTCCTCCAATGTTATAATCTGGATGCCTGCTGGTCCAATTCTGCAAGCCTGAAGCTGCCTACCACCTTTGACACTGTGCCATGATCTTTCCTCTTTGAAAGGAGTGCTGGAAGTAGGGAATACCTCAAAGTGATCTATTATCAGAGTTGTTATTTAAACGGGAAGTCTAGTTGATAGAGGAGATCTGCCACATAAAGCAGGTAAGCCACAGATTTAATGAGATGCTATACTAGCATTTCTTAATAACATTTTTATTTTCAATCAAAATATTTTGGTTTGTAAGTTTGGCTTTTTGGTAAGAAAAGTATATTTGCAGAAGCACATACTTAGACGTGCCAAAAAAGAAAAACCCAACCAAAAAGTATTTAGCTGAAAGCCTCGTTTCCCATCAAAAATAGATGCAGTGGAAAATTTTCAAGCAGCCCTATATTTAACTTCCTTGGATCAAAAATCAGTTGTTGGACTGAAGAAGGTGCACAGAGGATTTTTTGCTGCTTTTGTTAGGGTGTCTGTTTTTTCAGTGATCACATCTGCCTGCCTTTCTAGCTATATTCAACCTTATAATTCTTAATATAATTCTTATAATTCTTGCTATTGTAGCATTTTACTGTGCTCAGAATGCTAGTTCTCACTGGACTCAACTTGTGGGATAATGTGCAAATTCAAATTTTCTTTCAAGGGGTGCATCAGTCTTGCTTTTTCATTTTGGCTGGATTTTAATAAGTAAATATGAGTAGCTGTATCCACTGAGCACTGGATATGCACAGAACATAGCATCAATGTGATATAGTTCTCAGTTCTTTGCCCAAGGTAGCTTTGCTTTGGGATGTTTGTGGATGCAAACAGTATATGTGAGTTTAAGGGGTAACGGGCTAAGTCATTGAAAGGGAAGACCCATAGGCAAGCTAAACAGATAAATCACATCAGTTTCAGGGATTCCTGAACGGAATATAGTAGAAGGCTGGGGAGTTATTCTGTGAAAATATTGTATTTTATTTCTTTGCTCATGCTTTCTTGGCTCTGACTTGTGGCTGCTTTTGGAAGCAGGATGCTGAGCCAAATGGACCTTCGATCTGAATTGGCGTAGCCATCATTGGGTAAGGAGAGGTGCACTGATAAGTAAGTGGGCTTTGGCAATCTGGAATTCAGCAAAATTTATCAGAAATGAAACATCTTCCTCCAGGAAAAGTGTAAGCCCCTCACAAAAGATATGAAGATGAGGATAATTTCACCTGAATAGGTTGTGACTCTGGAGTCTCAAGCTTTCTGTTGATTTTTGAATTTTTGGTTGCTTTTTTTTTTTTTTGCTTTTGCAACTTCCATTTCTCTTTCATTTCTTTTTGTAGCCATAAAGAATTTTCTACAACTGTGTCTTAAATATAGCTGTGAGCTTTTTTGGGTGTACTTCCAAAGTTGGTGGGTAAAACATTAGTGTAAGCCTCCTGCAGCGTTCACTGGACTTTGTATTAAAACAAGAGGAGAAAACAGAGCAAATATTGAAATTTGGGGAGGAAAATTGTTAATATGACCTACATCGGTTTTAGTATGTGTTATGTTCTGTGATTAGTTCAGTGTTAGAATGCAGTTTGTAGCCAGAATCTATCAGCAACTGGTAATGTGGTGTTTCTTAAGCAAAAGCTGATTGTTATTTTTTATTGCTTGTTTTGCATCTTAGCACTTTTACAGAAATATCTTTCCAGATATTTTTAACTTTGTTTTCATGGCAATTTTATTTATATTGCTTCATAACTGCTAAGCAATATTACGGTCTTTTAGCCTTTACAGGCATTAATGTTCAAATCTGTAAATGAGCTTTGTAAGACAGCAGCTCATTTTTTTCTGTATTTTTCATAAACTCATCAGAAGTTTTACAATTACCTGAAAATAGATATATCTGGTTATACTCCTGTGTACTTAAGTTTACTTGGTACTTATATTGACCACAATAGGTGGGGTCTCTTTTATTACTTTTCCTGACAGAGTATACATTATTCCTTCAAATTTCAGTCAGCAGAATTTGATTATAGTACATTGTCAGTAGGTGATCCGTAATTTCCATCTTCCCTGTTATTATTTTAGAATGATTTTACATAAATATTTGCAAGAACAGATAATAGCCAGGCAATGCCTGAAAGAAAGAAATAGTTTGAGTACTGATGAGAAAGACATTCATCATTCTAGTACCAAAATTGTGGCAGGAAGGAAGACAGCGAGAGGAAAGTGCAATATTGAAGTATAAGAGTGAGCTCCTATGGTACTACTTTCCAGCTGTTTATGTGTGGAAGCATAGTGCTACACAGTCAATTAGCTGTACCTCACATAATCATTGTATGAGGAAGAAGTTTTAGTACATTAGAATCCACGAGATGGAAAAAGTAGTGAAAAAATTATGTCCATGTTTTCCTAAAAATGCAGTGAAAATATGTATACATTCTTTTAAAATTAACTTAGAAATTTTGTGAAGTGAGAGATTTTAATCCTGTCTCCAAAGTATGTCAAGAATAGCGAGAATAGCACAACCTCTCTCACATCATTTGTATGCATTAATCTGAATCTTAATGATAGTGTCAAGAAGTGAGAAGCAAGCAGAGTTGCCAAATCTGTCCACTCTTTTGAAACTGGAAGAATTGTGGGAAGTAATTGGGTGTGAAGTAAACGTGTTCACAAGTAATTGGACTGAGACTATTAAATTTCTTTTATTTAAGTAATAGGTAGCAACTACTTAAACTTCAAGGAAAAGAGAAGATTACATCCTGCAAAACTTTCTCATGCAAAATAGTCTATCCTCATGTCAGGGATCCTGGTTACTTTAAGGTGTCTGCTTGCTTGAGAAAAGGTTTGTCAAATTGGGTCTTTAAATGGGAGAGGGGATTAGGAAACAACAAACAAAATCCAGCTTGCAGTGGGAGTTAACTTTTGGGGGTGTGGGGCAGGGAATGGACAATGAATATCACCATCTTTTCAATGTTCAGTACTATCACTAAGACTGTTTTTTTTACAGGTAGCCCTTTATTGGCAGAAAATTCATGAAAGTCAGTGAAGGAAGAATGCTGCGGTAAAATGCATATAAAGAATCTCATGCCAAAACCCAGGGAGTTAAGGGATATATCTTTTACAGGTTTAGGAAATGATGAGGGTAAAATTGAAAAAGTGTTTCTGTGCTTAAAAAGCCTAATTGTTGTTGTGTGTGTCAGTCTCTTATCTGTTTTATACAGCTGTTTGGGCTATCTCCCTGGTGTTTTTGAAACAAGCAGTATTTTTACAAAGGTCACTAATTTGGATTGGGATATAAGAAATGGTTGTTAGTTTTATGGTTAGTAAAGCTGAGTATCATACTTTGCACTTTTAAACAAGCTGCTTCATTCTGTATGTAAAACAAATTCACTACAGTATGCTTGGTTTTGTAATTAATTAATGTAGACTTGATAAAAAATATCTTCCCTAGTATGATGCCTGGTGATCAGGTTAGACTGTGTTACAGAATAATGCGATAATAATGATTTCCTTAAGAGAGTACAAAAGCAGCATCTAAGTTTCAGCTGACGTTTATTGACACACAGCATCAGTTGGGAGTCCCATCAAACTTCCTATTCTTTTCTGTTTACCACCTCCTGCTTTTATTTACAGTCAGCATATCTGTTAATTAGCCTCTGGTAGATCTGGTTCTTCTAAGAAGATCTCTTGTTTTCCTGGCTATGGCCCCATGAGGTGACCAAGTACACACAATCTGGGAGTGACTTAAACTTTAACTCATTAATTTCAGTGCCTGATTCTGAAATGTTTAACTGCTGGCTTGGTTTACTGCTTAGCACTTTGTATTTGGAGAACTGTGGGCCTTGACTCCCATTGATTTCAATGTCATGGACAGACCCAAGTGTGCTCTCAGCATCTCATGGTTACCTCACTGGAAGCCATATTTTCTTGTAGTTTTTTCATTTGCTGTGATTGTGCCAGAATGCAGATAGCTCATTGGTGACTTCCAGGTAAATGCTCTGTATCGCTTTAGGTTAATTACCTAGTTGTCATTGTACTTTTGCAGAATAAAAGTACTCCTCCGCTTCGTCAGTTATGTCTGTCACACAATATCTTAATGCAACATTTTTCAAAAAATCTGATGTAACGGTGCAACACCGTCTCACAAGGGGGTACTTTGTAGGGAACCAACTGTTTTACAGAGTCTCACCAACCTCAGTTAGACCTTGTGATGATATGAAGCTGTTTATAGCCACAGCTTGAATGCTAGAGGTGGTGGCTGTAGTGCACTTCTCTCACAGCACAGCTTGTTTGTTAGAAAAGAAAAAAGTTGCAGTTATATTTGCAGGAAAAATTCAGGAGCATGATTCAGAGATCTCCTGCCCAAGTCTGCAAGGTATGCTAGAAGTGCTCTGAGAGGTGTGAGTTGATCTGTGCATCTCACTGGGGTGTTAGGAATCTTGTGGTTTCAGTGTTAATGGTTCTGTTTCTTTCATCTGAAACCTAAGAAAAGAAAGACTGGGCCACTTATCTGCACAGTCAACTGTAGGTAATGTCTTAAAGCAATGACCGGGTTCCTCACTTTTGCCAGAATGCCATTTATTCCTTCTCCATCCTCCAGGTGAGGAGTAGCCGAACAGTAAAGACCTAAGCATAGGTTACAGGTGCCCTTGAAATCTTGCCCAGAGCAAGGGCAGGTATGGAAAGCCATAAAGTACACACTGTGGTAGTGTGAGTATTTTCATAACTTAATGAGAAATTTACTGATAAAATTTCAGTCCTTCAGCTTAAAAAACCCCAAAACAATAATAATAATAATAATAATAATAAATGAAAAAACCCCACCCACCGACCCAACAGTGTAACCCCTGGAATACATCTACCTTTTATACTTTAAAAGTACCTCAAAGTAGAATGACTTCCTTCAGTGTGGAAGTATTTGTGCTGATCTAAAACATTTTGTGCTAGCACAACTGCATCCCAATGTCTAATTTTTGTGGATAGGCACTCAGGTGGAGTAACTTAGTTTTAAAGCAATTAGAAACCCTGATTAATTTAAATCAAATTCCTAAGACATCCAGGTGTCCTGGATACTGTGAGAAGAGACATAAAAATCAAGAAAGAGAAGGTGAATATTTGCTTTGGAGGGTTAGTAGTGGTGCAGTGTTGTGACAAAAAAATAATTGAAAAAGTATCAACGAAAGTTTCTGCCATCTTTAATTGTAAGAAGCCAATGCTGACTGATCTGTCAATGTTTCATCGGGAAAGTTGACACAGAGGGGAAAAGGTGGGTGATATTTCTTCAAAACATGTTAACTGCTTCTTTGTATTTTGTGGTTGAAGGACAGAGGGATGCTGGAAGTGTTTTCTAGAAGCAAGTGGCCCTTCATCGGTATTTTATAGGTACTGTTTAAGCCATCATTGTTAAGGAGAAGCTTCTTTACTATTAGTGTGCTGTCATTTTTCAAATCTCATCAAGGCAGCACCAGGATATTTTTGCACAGATTTCCTTTGACATATAGCCTCAATAAATATGGAAATTACAACTTAAATCTCTTTTTTTTTCCTTGCAAAGCAGTGCAGTGCCCAAATTCGTTGAATTTCAACTTTTATTTTTTCTTAATGTTGAAAGACAGATATGCAAATTTAACTAATGATATGCATGGTTAAATTTAGCTGTAAATTCCAGTCAGGGATTTCTGCTTTGTTTATTGTCCAAGTCAATATGTCTGTGCAGAAAACCTCCTGCTGTGCAGGAATACACAGTCAGCTACTTGGAAAAGTGGAAAGTTTAATTATGAGAGTTTTTTCTGGAAAAAGGTAAAGCAAGCCCTATTTTTAGGGGTTTTTCTTGTTTATTTGTTTGTTTTTTATTGTGACTTCAGCTAACAGAAATACAATGTATATAGTTTGGTTTTGACGATAAATGTTATCGAACAAACCATTTGATTTTTCTTTAACCTGGTCATCTGTGTGAAAGAAGGTAGAGGTCATGAATAAATGATGCATTTCTTAAACTTGCAAGGTAGATCATGAAATAAATGAAATAAAATCCAAGTGTGAAGGGAAAAAAAGTATAAACACATGTATTGCTGAGAATATCTTCATAAAAATATAGTTTACCCTATGAAGATATTAGTGTCAGGTTGCCTGAAAGATGCAAATTTCCAGTGTTGCTTTCTTGTAAGTAATTTTGATTTTTGTTTGTGGTAACAGTGAAGTATCTTTACACAAGGTTTCTGAGTGGAAACCCAAGCGTTGCTGGGGAATATGTGTTATAAATGATACACAAACCTATTCTCATGTTTATAACAAAAAACTCTCCAAGATTTTACTGGAGTGGTTCCCATTTCTTCAGTTTTTATAAGTCATTTATATGGAATACATTTTTATCTAGCTATCTATGAAAAAAAGACACTGCATACAAAGAAGGCGTTTCTTCTAGAATGTATGTAATACTGCAACAATCTGTATTCTTCCTTGTGGTTCAATGCATATTTCTCCTTTCTTAGCCTGTTCAGCTCTAATATGAAGAATGTTTTTATGATAATTCTACAATGGATGATAGTTATTAGATTTACTCTAAACCAAAAAAAAATTCAGAATTGTGTTATGGCTAGTATTTGGGCTGCATGACTTCCATAGTAAGTGTAGACATATTCTTTTTTTCTTTGCATCTGCGTAGGGATGATTGATGACCTGAGCTTGTAGGTTCTACAGTAATACAAATGGTACATGATAATTGTGTGTGAAGAAAGGCTGGCAGCTTTATAGAGGAAATTTTTGAACCTGTAGGTAGGTTCATGATAAGCAATTGTCTGTAACTTCCCTTCCCCCATACTCTGCATTTCTACAGTACAAGTGCTTTTCTAATGCTTTTACTGAGTCTCATTAAATGGTCCTGTGTGTAGGACATTAAATGTATGTATAGCAGGGTGGGAGTTTTGTTCAGAGTCACTGGTGCATCAAGAGTTTCTTCATAATGTTCTTCTCGTTGCCTAATACAGCAAGACAGGCACCAGAGAGGCATGTACACTGATGCCTTATGGTAGCGATCCTTGAGCCTGAATCCTAAGAGATGTGGTGGCTAATTTTGTGTGGAACTGAGTGGGAATTTAAGTTCATAAGTAGGATTTAGAAACCTAAATACCTTGGAGTTCTCTATGAATAAAGCTTGATTGCAATATAGCCCCTTAATTCTCCACACATCCCTGCATTCTTCGATACATGTTCCTCATTGGCTATTTACTCTTAATTGGCAATTTGGATGCTTAATGATGCTTTTGTTTTGGGATAT
Source organism: Falco cherrug (assembly GCF_023634085.1). Classification (NCBI taxonomy): domain Eukaryota; kingdom Metazoa; phylum Chordata; class Aves; order Falconiformes; family Falconidae; genus Falco; species Falco cherrug. Next base: position 65,154,235 of record NC_073700.1, on the reverse strand, counting down.
GTTTCTTCCTAGTCTTATCCTGTATTTCTGTGGACTGTCTGTTCCTTTTCAGTTCTTTCCACTCTTACACTTTGTGTGTAATAATAGTGTGCTAATAATTAAGTGTGCTAGTGCCTAACAAAGGCACTAGCACACTTAATTTCTAGTGACTAGCTTCCCTCTCACATTGACATGTAAGACCTTTGGACTTAATAAACATAAGACCTTTGGTATTAATAGAGGTAGCTACCATGTAAAGATGCTATACAAGAGATCATTAAGGCTAAAAATCAACAGGGATTTGACTATATTGTCTACTCAGTCTGTTTTTTGACCAGTGTGTATGCCTAAGTTGCATATTAGCCAGATTCTACTTAATTTGACAGACAAAAAGGGTAAGGCTAGGGATATGTGCCACAGGTAGTTAAATAATGCAAAACCTTTTGTCAGTCTAATGCTTTTGTCACTGGAATGACTCTGCCGGTTGCTCTTCTGAAATTAGTAATAGTAAATCAGGGCATAAATCTTTCCCCTGGCTGTGTATGATCTGACTGCTCCATTCGTCAGTTCATTACACAGGTTATCTTTAACTGAAGTGCACAATGAAAGCATAACACTTTCTTCCCGTGCTAGACTTTTAACTTCCAGGGTACAATTTTCTTTAAAGTGTAGCAGAAGTGGAAAGGAATGAAAGCAGACTTAAACAAGGACTGTAGTGTTAAATAATGCTCTGTAGAATCTACTGTCCTGCAATCACAGTGCATCTTTTTTCATGTGATCGTGAACCCAGTTTTCCTCAGGACCACAGTGGTCATTGGCAAGAGGGATGCCTTGCCCTGCATCCTGGTAGATGGAAGTGACTGGAAGAAAGCAAATAATCTATAGATATTAGCTTCTGCTGCTGCCCAAATGATGACCTAGAGAAGCATCAGTAGCTGCTCTAGGGGGGATGGTGAGGGAAAGAGAAAGCTTCTAGGCCTAGGAGGTGAATGAGTGGAGGGGTGAGGAGGTATCCTGATTCTTTCAACACAGTTGGAATTGTACCACACTTTGTTGTTTGTTTGTTTGTTTTTTTTCAAAGGTCAGTAGAGTTATACCAGGGGAAGGAGAATGCAGGGAGTAGTTTCCAGCCCCTGAGTGGGCTGGCAGCATTGTCATGGCTATGTGGCTTATGGACTTAGACCGAGAAAGCCTAAGAGTACACCGTGCTGAGGGTGCATAGGCCACCAGTCATGTAGAAAAGAGGAAATCACCCGGTCAAGGACTGGTGTCCAGGGTTATACGATTTTTGGATTGTGCAGCTAAATGAATGGAAGGAAGAGTGTTGGGAGGGAAGTGAATGAGGTGAGGATGGAAGGGGGCATATACTCTGTGTTGCAGTTGCCTCATTGCAAAATTGTTTCTCTTCAGTGTTGTTTGCAAGAATAAAGATGATTTATGGGAGTAAATTGGTTTCTGGACTAATACCAGTGTTTTTCTCAGCTAGCGGTATGTGAACAGTTTTCATACAGTCCTGTTTTGCCACAGTTCTGGCTATGAGTAATCTTAGTGGATTATAAAAAATGCTAAAATAGTAGAGAAAAAAAAGATTTAGGGGGAGGATAGACTTTGCCGTAGTGATTTAAGCGTTTAGGAATCACAGACTGCTTTTTGCTCCTGAAACTTGTTTTCTGTATGTTCAATAAAGGAACATGAATTAATTAATTAAAGAAATTAATGTGATTGACTGTTTCTTGTAGCTCAGATTCATGCTGCTTGGCTAATCGATGGCCACGAGTGCTGGATGTGTAAGTAGTAAGAAACACTTTGTTTTATTCATGCTGTTTTTTATCACAGAGCATCATTGCTTGTACTAAGGAACACCCCAGGTGGACCAAGGCCCTTGCACTTTACCTCAGTGAGGGGTACTTTCAAAGGGCCTTATCTATTGCCACATCAGTGCAAGGCCTAAATATATTCCATAAATAATCTCATAGGATCAGAGAGCGACTGAACTGGAGATGATGAGAATGTGGTAAGCTAGGTAAGGAACAGGTAAAACGGTGGTGGTCCTTGAGGGATACTATGCAACCCTGCCTGTGGCAGCATGGTTTCTTCCAGTCTTCTCATCAGCTGTGTGGTTGTTGCCTAATGCCATATGCTAGGTCTATGTATTTAGTTACAAACCTTGTGTTTAAAAGTTACCTAGTTGCTCTCAAACCTGTGTCGTTAACTTTCTACCTGACGATGCTGATTAAAATGAAAGATGTTTGTACTTTGTCATCTTTTTTCATTATCAGATGCATCTGGGAACTCAATCTATAGAATCTCTTCTTAGAATCATCTAAATCTTTCTGGATGCCAAATGCAACCAAATTATTAATAGATTTAAAATTATTTTTATTCTAATCTAAAAATCACAGCACATTTTTACATGGAAGTGTTGGTACCTCCCATGCACTGGATTTTTTGTGGCTTTAATGTAGTGTAAATAAATATTTTTTAGATGGGTATGCAGAATTTAAATGACATGTTGACTGATACGATATTTTCACCTACTCTGTGTGTTAATACACTGCCATATTAGTACTGTGTTAATCAGTGCTTGTGAGAGATTATGCTGGTGGAAAACATGTTCATGGGATTTGACCTCCTTGGAAGCAAGGGCTTTTCCAGGTCATGAAAGGCTACATATTCAGCTCATGACTAGTGTAGAACTCTTTTTCTGTCATAACTGAAATACTGACACCTGGTTTGCACTTAAAAGTGTTATCAAGGAGGCCTGTCAGGAAGGGATATGAATTTTTTTTTCTGACATAGCTATGCCAGCAAAAATTGTAGTGCAGAAGCTAAGTAAGAAGTTCTTTTACCTGTACATTTTAGTTCTCTTGAGGGATAGGTATAAATTGCTTGGGAAAAGGAGTCTTGTTAGTATAATTTCTATATTAACCTTTCTAGTGTAAATCAACTGTAGACCTCATCCTGCAGGGACTCATATGCAAGTTTATCACTGCACACAGAGGTGATATATCATAGCCTATGCTTATATTGCTCTGAAGAACGACCTCTAGAGCAACTCTTAAGAATAGTATGTGATTTCTGTCTCCTGTACATCTTCAGTCTACAGGGTTGTCTTACAGCTGCAAGTTGCATGAATAATGCCTGGCAATGCATGAATTTTTATGTTTAGTACCTGTCCTGTTGGTGATTCTAGTCTTGAAGATAGTTTTGGGGCCACACTTGGGAAACCGTATAGATGTAACCATTGTTAAACTGCACTACTTTGCAGGGAGAAAGGAGGCTGGATACGGATGTAACAATGAAAAAGAAGGAAGGACATTCCCTAGCAGTGCAGCTTGTGATGTGCGACACACAAACCACAGGATGAGACGTACAAAAGAGGAAGCTTCCTTGGGTGAATCAGTTCCAGGAAAAATAAGCACGTGGAAGCACTTGATGGATCAGGATTGTCCTTTGCGGATCCTACATGCAGCACCATAAATCACAAATAATTCTAAAGAAACTTGTAATGGAACAGGAGAGTAGAAATGGTGTGAGTGGACTCAAGACTATGACTTGAATACTCTCTGTGTCTCTCAAGATACAGTTTCTGTATGCATCTAATTATCTTTCAGTTAGATGTTCTACCTTAGTTGGGATCAATGACCTAAAGAGTGGGGTCTTAGTGTTTGTGTGCAGGAAGGACTCCCTTTTCTTGTATACAGAGACCCTAACTAGAAATTGCAGCTAGCCTCAAGGATATGCACTTATTCTATTTGTTCAAGTTACTTTATAACATCTGAAATGAAGGCTGTAGCAGATACCAGAATACATTATTTGCACTAGCAGAAATAATTTCACATCAGACTCTGCAGGAATTTGGACTTGTTCTACTTTTGAGCTTGAAACAGGAGTAGTTTGAACGAGCTAGGTGATACTTAATTTGAGACAAAGGTTTCCTCTTTCCTCAAAGGTTTTTTTCCGGAGATGCAGAAAGCCCATTTCAAATAATGCTGCCAGAGCCAAAGCTGCATATGTAAGCTCTGTGGTCCTGCACTGAGGTTGATTAATCAGCCAAGGTTAATAGAAGTCGGTATTTTCCCTTCAAGTCCTAGAGACTTAACTGTGGAAATGCATGAATTTGTAGGCTTCCAGTCTCCCTGACAGATGAATCTAGTCTTGAGGATTGCAAATTCAATCCCTGCTGTTACCAGTCCAGCCACAGGGGCCATTTAACAAAAGATCCCCGAGTTAATGATTGCTCTTCTATGACAGGGATATTGGACTTCTTATACACTGAACACAAAGGTCTGTGATCCATATTCGTGCCTTCTTTCCTGCTTGGGATTCAGCACCACATGGTGGTAACTGTCTGCTTCATGCAGGAAAGCGTTCTGCTGTGATATCAGTGAGAGATAGTATCAGAAGAACATCCATTTTCCATGAATTTAAACTATTACCGCAGTTAGGTGCAATTATTGAGAATCCCTGTAGAGTCATACAAAAAAATGTTGTCTCTGTCCAAAGATGTTGATTCTGGAATGTAGCAGTGCCAGTCTATGACATTCTTAGTTTGGGGTCTCAGTGGCTGCTATAAATTGTACCCTGGAAAATGGTTACCGGGACTATAAAGCATAGTGCTGCATTTCAAGTTCTATTTTAAGTACCAGTGGCTTTGTCAAACTATACGTGTAATTTAAATCAAATTTATATGGTGAAAATATGTTGAAGATGAACCAGTGGAAGAAGATGGCTTCGTAACAAAGAATATTGACTTCGCATCTTAACTTCATTAACTTAATGCTGTCTCTTGTGTATTGGAAAATTGTTCAAGTGAGAATAATAGCTTTTGAACTACTTACAGGCTAATAGGTAGTGACTATAGTCACTAAGACTTTGAATAGCTGTGGCTGTTGATTACACAGATTAAATGTGAATGCAGTTTTCAATATGGCTGACTTTCAAAAACCTCATTTTCTGTCCTTCCTTTTGACTTTCATGGCTAATGACACTGACTTCTAATGTCATTTAATGTAATGTAATTTAATGTAAATTCTGGGAATGGGAAATTAAATTCCTCTTCCTCCACCTCACTGTAGAGACATCAGTGCAGCAGCATGCCATATGCTTATTTTAAATTGTTCAAGACTGAAGCTATATTAATCAAATGTAAGATTTGCATTAGTGGTAATGCACGTACAGTGGGACATGCTCTAATTAAACAGCTGATTGATTATAGATGTTTGTAGTATTCATAGCACTAATTTTTCATGCGCTTCATCCCTTATGTTTTTTCTCCTCATATCTGAACTGTCTGCGCGTCTCTTTGCATCCACTGTGATTTCTCAGTGAATGCTGGTTCCCAAGTTCTTTCTCTATTCTCTCCTTTTTTTTTTTTTTTTTTCTCCAGGGCCTAATTATGAAACAGCTTCAAATAAATACAATTTTTTAACAAAAAACATTCTGCTTCCTGTGAACAATGGGCTGAATTTTTCTCTTTATTCTTGGGGAGTTCTTATTCAGTTGGAGAGCTTTGCAGTTGGCTAGGCCTGAGATTTCTGGGAGCTGTAATTGTGTCTCATTAATTCTTACAGTAATGTAGGGTAACTATAAGGAGCGTGCAATTAGTGGTCTGGTCAATGAATAGAGCAGTTAATCAGCAGACAAAGGATGGGGCTCAGGACCTATTAGGCTGAAAGGAAGTGTTACTATTGTCACAGGCAGTAGGAATGCATGCAGGCATGCCTTAAAGTTGAACTGTTTAAGGGAACCGTGTATGTCTTTGTATGTCTTTTTGCTAAACCAGTTTTCCTACCTATTCCACTACTTGAGAGAGACTCATTTAAGATTGCCTGTTAGAAGTCAGAGACTGTATCAGAGGTTTCGAGAGACTGACCAGGCTGCTTAGTGTATTCTCTCACCTTAACAGAGGCAGCCCCAGGGTTTATCAAAGATAAAAAGTGGCCAAAGGGATGTAAGGCATCCTTAGCTGTTCTTCCTCATCAGGAAAATGGTTGTTGAATGGAGGAGACCGATAAAGTTTAAATCAGCCATTGTGTAATTGTCACTCAGTCATACTCTGCATGTTTGTCTTCATAATGAACCTTGTTTGTTCTGAATGGCTGTGCTTTCAGTGCATGTAAATGTATGCAAATACTCATAACAGTTTAAAAATGGTAGCTCTTATGGTAACAAACAACCTTTCCTACTTTTATGAAGCCCTGCCTTTTACTATATCCAGGGTTGAAAATGCAAAATTTACTCCAACTTTAGACAGTGCTTTGGGGTTTTTTTGTTAGCTCCAGATCAGAACTTCCAGTTGTTTCTGCATTTGAAAAAAAATGAACCTCATGGATCCTGTGAAATGTTATGACATATGATGATTATAAAGCAAAAGGCTTTATCAATAAACCACTGCCCTTGAGTAACTCTTATTTCTAGTAGGCATTGATTCAAATAAAATGTAATTTCTTCTCTTAAGTTAAACAGACACTTGGCATAAAAAAGCAGTAATTAACGTAACTTTTTTTGGGGAAAAAAGGGAATTGGACTTTAATAATTAACTTATATCCAGAGCCTAGTGTTTTTCTCAAAACTGAAAGTAATTTTTTACCGTCTTCTTTGTATTAACGGGTCTGTAGCTTTATCTCTTCTCATGGTATTCACATCAGCAGCAACTAACGTTAGAAGAATAAAGTCTCTCAGGCTTTATATTAAGGATTCAATTATTCTCTATAATTAGCCCTGATTTGTTAAATATTTGAAACATTTTCTACTCTTAGGTATGGAACAGCATACTGGAGTGATCAGAACCACAAATGACTTGTACCTTTACTCAGAAAATACTTCTTATCAAATAATAAGGAAGATTAAGCCTAAGTCTCTCTCTCTCTCTCTTTTTCTGTTTGGATTTTATTCCCACAAGTAATATCAGTTTTGTCCACAATATCTCATATATTTCTATTCCCTTGAAATACAAAGAGGCAATGGATTCTGGTATAAATTAAGTAGATTTAATGAAATTTATGAGTTGTAACTTGTGCCTTGAATATAAAATACTTGAGGCATAAGGTATTTTGCTGATGCCATCATTGTCACCTGTCTGGTTTTTCATTCTTCTGTGCCTGTTTTTGAAACACTTAGGGGCTGTGGAGTCTTGGGAGTAACAGTTTTTGCATGCCATACATAGCAAATCTTTCCAAGGTCACATTTTCCTTTATGGTGTCTTCTTTTGAGGAAGCAAGGCAGACTTACCCTGCAAAATTAGAAAATGGTAAACTACTTCCACACTCAGAAGCTGTCTCTTACCTCTTATATACGCTGCTTTTCCATTTAATGAGAAAGTGATTTCTCATCTGATGTCAGACAGCATCAAAACAGTTGCTGCTCAGTATCATTGATAAGAATTACAGGTTTCACAGAAATTACCATTTTTCCCTCAGTAAAGCTTTTCCTGTTGAAACACAGGTTCAGTCATGTAGACTATTGATCTGGAAGGGGTCTTAAATAATTCTAAAGTCACCAAAATATTAGTTGGTGAGGTAGCAGATTAACTGTGGTCTTCTGTAAGAGCACAATGTTATGACTGGAATGGATATTATGATAGAAATTATACACATTCCTTAATATGTAAAGATTGATTAAAGGTCTTTAACCTTCTTTTAAATTAACAGAATATACATCTGTGTATCTCTCTTTACATAGACTTGCCTATATTTTTACTTAGCAATAAGAACTAGTGTTTCTCTGATGGACAGTGTAGGGTAAGGTAGGTTAAACAACTCTCTTGCTGTTTGGAGAAATACTGTGGGGGTTTTTTGTAGTATAGCATAGCGTGAATCTTACCTCGTGTACAAGTCTCAACTCTGCAAGAATCCCAGAGCAGAAAAATTTTATAGTTGCTAACTAAAAATGTAATATCACTGCATGTATAGGGCATTCACTTTAAGTAAATCCTTCTGCATGTGTCTTGTTTCTTCTGGTACCAGATGACATTGCCTATCATAACATAAACACATGGGCCTTGCTTTCCAATTTAAACTAGTTGTCTATGCTTCTTCATCTGTTGTCAGAACAGAGAGAAACTGTTGGTCTCTGGCCAGTTGTCCCATCTGTTTTAAACATTGTTCATGAATATTTTTATTTTCTAAGTGGAAGGTCTGACCTTGTTGAAGTTGCTGCTTAAGCTGGTACTGTCACCACATCACCCTCCCATTATGAAAGAGATCCTAGATAATTAAGAAAATACTGGTTTTTAGAAGATGGCTGAAGTGAGGTGAATACCTCCATAGTGAAAATCACTTCTTTATAACTATTTCATGTATTATTTATACAGCATTTTTATCCTGAACAGTCATCTTAGGGATCAGGCTGTGGTGCACACAACCAGTAAGTAATTTTCTCAATCAGTTGAGGAATATATCTGTAGAGTGTACAATACTGCTAAGAGAAATAGATCGCTGAAGTCCCCCCTTTTTTACCTAAAAGGTATTTGGAAGAGTAAGCTATTTAAGTCCAAAACTGTGACTGTTAAGAGTGCCTCCTTAACTGCAGTCTAGCCCTGCAGGCGCCCAAATTCTGTGAGCAACTTTACCATTTGAGGTCCAAACCAGCCCTGTTTTGGCAAAGCTTGTTGCCCTGCTCCTTAGGCTGGGCTGGGACCCGGGAAGTAGATGTTCTGGGATCAAATTTACCGGGAAGAGCTCATCTGGTAAATGTTTCCAGCTTTGTCTCCTCATAAAATGCAGTGACAGCTGCTACCACTGGGAGAAAGATGGTGCAGCTCCCTTTTATGTAACATTATAGTGGCTAGACAGTTAACTCAATGTCTGAGTGGGCTTGCACCCATGTTGCATGTTGCCTCGCGGACTACCCTAGCTCCTAGAGTAGATGTTAGTCTGAGCTAGCAATAGAAGATCGTTCTAGTCCTTTCATGGCTTTGCATGTAAAATAGTTTGTCTGGAATTTGAACTAGAATTAATTCAGTGACCCAGAAGAGAATATGGAGTATTGGTGTGTGGCATGCTCTGTGCAGTTTGTCACAGCAAGTAAGCTGCTGTATAGCCTACTTGCTGAAACTGTTGTATAACATTTTCTGCATACAGTTTCTTTAGCAAGCCTGCCTGACTGTAACAAGAGCATGAATTAAAATGGCTAGGAGCAGGAAAAGGTAGTCTTTCTGATGGCCATGCTGAAAGCAAGTTTCTTGTGACTGTAGCTCCTCATTTTGCTGTGGTCTATCCTAATAGAATATAAACCCCTTCCTGACCCGTTGTTCCAGCTGTGTTTGAACTGTGATGATTTGGGGCATCTATGTATAACTTAGGAATTATGGTTGACATTGTGGCATTGTTATTATATTGCAAAATATTTCTGCATATCTGCTTTTGCTCCCAAAAGCCTGCCAGAGGGATAATGGACACTGTACTTAGTATGTTTTGATTTGCATATAAGAAGGACTGGTGGCACTGGGAAGATTTGTTTTCTTGCAAAGACCTAGAAAACGCAGTGCAGAAAAATGTCCACATTGACAATAGCATGATGACAGCTATTAATTCACAGACAGAGAGGAAAGAAACTTTTTTAAAGAATGAAATATTTAACTGAAGGACCAGAGGAGGGTAGGGGAATGGTTTGACTACAAAGGTGTCCCATCTAGAGAGAAGTCATGAAATACATGAGAAGGATTTTGGACAGTATCAACTTCTCCCAGGGGTGAAGTCCGTAGCAATCAGAATTTGCCCAGAGTTGACACCCCTCAGTTTGAATCCCCACACTGTTGGCTTCTGTGCCTCAACTTCAAGTTTCATGCAATCCTTGAGTTGCACATAGCGTTCTTCCTATCCACATTTATGTCTTACTATCACAAAGTAAGAACAGTCATGCAGGATCAGACTAAACATCTGTCTAGCTGGGTATCCTGTTTCTGACAGCAGCCTGGGGGAGCGTATAAGAAAATGTCAAGCATGTAATGATCCTTTAGTGGTGTACTCTCCTACCTTCTACTGAATCATGGCTTTGGGACTTCCTGAGCCAGAGATAATACTAACATTTTTCATGCCTTTTCTCGATTCCATTAATGGTGCAAGCCTTGGAGACTTACTTTCTATTTTGTTTAAAACCATTTTCTTACTTTCTTACTTGCAGTATCTTACATAACTGCTATTCTTACACTGAACTGTAAAGCTCACAGATCTTTTTTGCTGTTTAAATTCCTCTTTGGGATTCTCTTCTTTCTTGACATCTACCAAGATAAGTTAGTTGCTAATTTATTTCTATTTACTCTGTTAGTTAGCCACTCAGTAGTGCGAGGAAAGGGTGTGGGGGTCCCTAGGGATGCTGCTGGAAGTACAGGCTCCAGCAAGATGGCTCCATTTTAGCTGCTGTGGTAGAGAACAGGGAGGAGTTAAGGTGCTCAAGTCCAAGACAAAATAATTTAAAACAAACAGTTCCAGGAGCCTTTCAACTCCAGAAACCTAGCATTTCTGTGCAAGACCAACTTGTTGTGCAACCCAGGTCCCAGTATGACAGGAAGGAAGCCAATTGCTACTTCCAGTGTTTTGAAATGATGTGGATAATCAAACAGTAAAATCATTTATTTTGCTCCTGGTACCCAGCAAGTTGTGACTGGTTCTTTTCTCAGTCAAACCTTGTCTGTAAAGGATAAATGGTGCTACACTGCATGCTGCCTCCCTCCCTCTTCTTTGCAGCAGGAAGTAAATGCCTGTGTGGAAGAACTGTGGTGTGAGCAAACACTATATTGAGCCAGGAAATATTTATGCAGGGGCATGTGAAAACCTAAAAGAAAATGTAGATCTAAAAAAATCCCATACCCAACAACTATTTCCCCTTCCCTGCCAAATGTAAAGGGGTTTAAAATTACTTGGTATTTTAGTGCACATGGATTTTTATAAAATAAATTCCAGTAGTACTATAATTCTGAGTTACTTCATTTTTTTCTAACTTCAGTATGTGTTGCTTCTTTTTGAGAACTCGATAGGGCCGTGTTGGTATCGCAAGGAAGAGTGGATCCATATCCTTTGCAGCTGTAGATGTATAAGTCTCTAGGCTCCTACATTTGAAAAAATAGTCCTTACTACTAAACTCCTACAATTGTAACAATTCTGACTACAGAAATTCTTACCTTAATATTAGACGGGAAGGAATAAGAAGAGAGGAGGTAATCTCTAAAAAATTCGTACATAGGAAAGAAGCAAGAAATCCTACTGAGTCATTCTTTGTCATATAGTTGCTGTCTCCAGCTATGACAAAGAGTTTGTGATTTTTTTCTGTTGCTATTTTTACACGCTGATAGATTTAAGTGAAGCAATTAAGCCACTGGAACGCAAAGATGCAGTCTATGTGTCAGCTAATCCAGTGGTGACCCCTACTTTCTAGTCTCTGTGGGAAGGTTCTCTTCAGCATCTTGTCAGCTACTTTGAATGCTCCTAATCCTACTCATATTTTGTGGTATAGGCCAGGCCAAAAATATGTCCTCATAATTCAGTCCAGGCAAATTAGAAGATATTAAGGCCCATGTTGAAAGAGTTTCCCTTCTAGGCAAATTCATGATTTTATTGTTTAAATATTTTACTGTGAAAACAACGTCTTATTCCTCCTCTCTGTCATAGCAAAAATAGGCCAAAATCACCTGCTTTTCCATCTTCCCCTTCACTTCCAGCTCTCAATAATTTCGATGCCATGCAGCTCTCTTTATGCACCTCTATTTTTCAGATCAGTCCCCCTCCTCAGTCACTTTCCTCTCGGATTTAATATCCTATTCTCATTGCCACATGGCCTTCCTGTTGCCAGCCATCTCTCAAAGCCAGTCAAATGTTGCTGTTCTTGGTATTGACAAACAGATGAAAGAATCTGGTAAGCAACCTGGCTATAACACATGAAAAAAAAAGTCTAAGTTATGCCCTGCTTTTGCATTCTGCTGCTAAACTCTTGCTTGCTGAGGCTAGTTTTTAATGGATTGAGCATAGGTTAATTTTACATTTTCTGGATCTGAACTGCTTTGGGGTATGGTAGGTTGGAGGCCACCTGTTAGAGACCTATCACCAATGCTAAGTATTCTGTGCTCTTTTCAGGTTTTCAGTCATATTGGGTGATACACTGATTAAAAAGGTGTGTTCTGAATGCCAGAGACATTTTTTTTTTTTGCTTATGCCAAGGAAACTTTCCTTTGCTTTGGAACAGAAAACTTGGTAATAAGCTAGGATTTGGAGGTGAGAATTTTTCATCTGTAAAAAGTTTGTTTTATTATCCTCATGGACTGAACTAATATTCTATCAACAAAGCAGCTGCCACACTGGCAGCACAGTCTGAGCTTTAGGCATAATTTTATGACTTACTATTTTGGAGAAATACAACCATACACATTCTAACTTTTACATTAATGTCTCTGACTTAAAAATAAACAAAAGACTACTGCACTGAGATGCAGTACAGTACTCCTCCTTTTCATCCACTCATTTCCATTTTGGTTTACTTGAATGGAGGTGGATATTGAGCTAGAGGACACAAACATAGACTATGCATACATGCCGGAACCTTGGTTAGGATTATAAACTAAAATTAAAATAAAAATTATAAATGCACGCAGCTGTGGTTGCATGCTGGTTGACATGTTTTCTCTGCTGGTCTGCCATTAACCTTTACATTTTTTTTTGTAATAATGCTAAAAGTGGTATTGGCCTCCAAATGTTGACTCTTTCCCTGCATATCTGGTTTGGAAAACTTGCACTGTGCTTCCTTCTCCTCCTCTTACTACTAATACTGCTTCTTCTATTATTATTAATTATAGTCAATTAGTGTTTAAGGCATGCTAACTACTACAAGAATACATCAAAGAGATGGCTCTTGCTTTGGAGGACTTACACTCTGACACAAGATACAAACCAAGATTTACAGATGGAAACTGCAGTGAAACTCTGTATTCAGTACTGCAGCATATGGAAGCTGAGCCTATCGTTAGCATTGTTGTTACTGAGGTTTTTGAAGGCCTCAAGTGAGAAGAGAGGATGAAGGTAGACTTGAAGAATAATGAAGTTGCCATATAGTTATTTATGGGGGTTTCCTGCCTCTGAAGGAGAACATTGCAGAAAGTACAAATACATTTGCTCGGAAACAGGTAGGCACAGGAGATATCATGGGTGAATTAGGGGCGTAAGTCAGTCTCTTGATGTACAAAATAGATATGAGGGTCTGAGAAATTGGCTACAAATGCAAGTAAAGATGAAGATAAGTATTTTACATTTTATGTAGTAGAGGGCTGTATGACAAGTGATACTCAGATTAAAATTAAGGAAGGGCATAGGTCCAGTGAGTCATGGATGAACTAGTCTCTAAGGCTAGGTTCAGCACTCCTGCTTTTCTGTTCTGATGGTCTGGAGAGGTGGAGCCGTGTCTCGCAGACATCCAGATTCTGAATCCACTCCCCCACTCCTGCTTAATGTTTATAAGGTGTAGTGGCTGTTGAAATATGACTTTGTGTGGGTGCTAATCATCATCTGATTCACTATGAAACTGTGTTTCTAGTCTTTAGTAGCCCTATCTGAACTACTCTATCCCATCCCTGTCATATTGCCAAGACTGCACAATTTGTATCCAGCCATGGACTAGCTGTTGCTTTCTACAATGTAATGTTGTTGGTGCTGCTAACGTTGTACTTGGAGTCCATGTTATGGAATTGGACGATGATGTTCATGTGCCCATTAATGGGTTCTGCTGATCCTCTGAATTGTTAAGGTATTGATGTTCTGCTGTGCCAAACACAGACGCTGAGGAGGCCTTGAGTGAGCAGGACGGACAGTGGGTACTGTACTCCCGAGCACCTTGTAATGGAAGTAGAGGCAGGCTGTTGGTAAGGTCTCATACAGGAGTGGCTGAAACTTACTTAACAGGTTCTAAGCACAATTTAAAAGATTTAGAAACATTTTATCTTTTTTTAAATTATTATTTTAAAAATATATTTAAATAAAATAAAAATTTAAAAATAATTTATCTGCCTGTGTGTTGAGAATTCACTACAGCCTCTCAATTCATCCTCTGCCAGATTCGTCGTGCTGTAGCTCCTTCACTCACCATGTTCCCTGCCTTCCAAACCAATACTTTCCTGTGTGCCTCCTCCTCCTCACCCTTTTGCATGAAACTTCCCCTGCCCTTGACATGCATTGCAAGGACTTGGTGGCAGGTGTCCTATGTGTTGAATTAGAATGGTCATAATGAAAGGAAGAGTGGATAATTCAGCCACTTTGCTGTCCTTTTCACTTCAGTCATTATGAATTTTAAATCATATTTATTCACTGAAATGGTATCTATGTTGTATTGACTGTGTAATTTACCATTGGGCTTATTTACTGTATTTTAAAATTTTAATGGCTGCTATCTTATCCATTGTTTTATAGATGTGTAAAGAGCTCTGAAAGCAGTTACATAGTGGAATTTAGCAGTGCATGGTATATTTTATTAGGATTAAGAGCTTGTAAATTAATATCATAGTTCTGAGAGCTTCAGGATACACCTGCCTGAAAAAATAGCAATAGTAATTTGATATGATATTTGTATGTTTGCTTTTAGTTTGCAGAATGTCTCTGAGAGACAAGCTTCCTGCTAGCCAATTTATTTTTTAGATAACAGGGACTGTCTAGAAGTACATTCAGAAGGAAAACACAGTAATTAATTTGTCACTGAAACCTGAGGGGTCCTCTTCCTCATATAGGTGATAATGAAGGTTTTGCATGTAATTAGCAGGAATAATTAGCACATTTCTGGTAACAAATAGACTGAGTGGTTCTCTGCAAATAAATTGATTGTTGTGCTAACACAGGCAATTGTCTCTTTATTTTCTGACAATGCCCCTTGTTTGCACTAAAGCCTGTTTCAGACCTTAGCAGTTTTACACAAATAGGAAAGAGAATCTATAAAATTGTACCTCATCCATCTGCTTCTGAGAAACTTCAAGACCACCAAGGGACTTGTTTGTCAAGTCTTGTTAAACAATTTGTAATCTTGAACGTGTGTTTCACTATATTAACAAATGAATTGTTCGAATCAACTTAGTGGGTAAGCCAGAAAAACCACACTAATCAATCAAATGCTGACTCTGGGCATCTAGGAAAAGAAATGTCTCTGAAAAATAATATAGTGGTAAATTCATAGCCAAGCTGAACAAATCCTGAAATTCCACATATAATCACACAACCAAGCGGAACTGTTTTTATGTGGTAGATGTTCCTCATAATGCAAAATCACACTGTGGTGTGTTTGCCCTTTGCTTAACTGCTAGAAAAAGCTAAAGCTTTGCAGGTCTGTTACCACATATCCTCTGAGCAGCCTTAGTTTAGACAAGGCTTAGTCAGCCCATATTCTGTCTTCATTTGCTCTTTTCAGACGGTCTAAAAAGCTACTATTTGAGCTAGTCTTTCAGGTGTTTTGTTTCATCCATTTTCTCTCTTTTTTTTGCCCTGTGTTTCTTCTGTTTAGACACAACTGTCATCTCAGCAGTAAACTTACATTAGCTTCTGGGTCTTCATAAATATGGAAGCTGTTGGTTATGAAGTCTGCAGATAGGTTTCATCCCTCCCATGTGTCTGTGGAGAGAAAAGGGAGAAAATATAATTTGAAGATGGGATGCTGCAGCTATAGGGTTGGGTAAAATCATAAATGTTTGTGGGAAATACTGGCTTTTCTGTTTCTTGTTACAGTAATAATTTTCCAGTCTTCCTCTGGGATGGAAGCAATGGGAGTGTAGTTGATGGGTATCTCTTTTTCTTTGAGGGTAGGGTTAGTGTATTTTTCCAAAATAAAAATTAGTAATTTTATCTCCAAATGAGTTTTTATATTGATGTGTGTTTTGATTTTTATTTTTCCATTATTTCCTCAGTTTTCCTTAATAGCCATGACACTGTACAGTGCTTTTATGAATCAATGTTAGAATAATAATAACATTATGAAAATTAAAGTAAAACTCTGAACATAATGCCAGCCGTTTTTGGAATTAATTGATAAAACTGCAGCAGAAGAACCAGTCCTGCATTTTTAAGTGAGAAATTTTGTTTAATAGAGATGGTTTCCTGGGGTGGTGGTGGTGGAAAAGCTGCAGTTTCCTAAACTGATGTTTTCTGGCATGAAGTACTTCAGTGAAAATTTAACCCTTGGACCTACACATCCCCTTTTCCTGCTTTATTGGAGAAATGCTACTCATTGTACCATTTCCATGATCTTCTTGTAGTTGACTAATGAAGTGTACAAGAATATGAAAACCACCAACAACCCAGCCAAACAATGCTTTTGCAAGTGTCTGTACAATTGTGAAATTTAAGGCTTGTCTATACTTGTAGCTGGTTGACTTCAATCCCTTTACACTAGTGTGGTGCATGCCAGCCAGCTAACTTTTGTTGTGAATCATGTTAAGTGGTATACAGCTTTGGAGGTGTTGATGTGTTGGCTGAATTAAGTGAAACTGTGTGAATGTAAAGGTGTTGCCTGCTAAAAGCACTTTTTGTGCATCTATCCAGCCTTCTCAGGGATATCCTGCAAAAATTTGTTGGGCTGCTTCTACCGTTTGCTTGTATGACCGCCTAATGTCCAGTCATCGTCATGACAAGATAACCTCTATGTATAAATGATGGTGTGGAGAGGGATGTAAGCCCTGGATACTGTGCAATCAAGCCTTTTACTTTTTGCATGAAGTTTCTCAGTTGTGAGCTAAGATTTGGATTTTGTTGTCCAAATAGGAGAAAACTTGTTAACAATGTTAGTATCAATCAACAGTTTATATGGAACTGAAGAGACAAATGGCTAATGAAAGTGGGCTCAGCCAGCATAAAGTAGGGAAGAGGGATTCTGAATGGGCTGTCTCAATACTCAGGTCAGCTTTAGGACCTCTGAATTGTTTGGAAGGTGTGTGACTTCCATGAGATGTGAATGCTTTTGTCATTCAACTTTGTATCCTCTTCCTGTCTGCTGGATTTGTAGGCTATCACTGTTTTGCTGCTTGGTCTAGGGAATACTTTCTGTCCCATTTTTCTTCCCTCTAAGTACACAAGTGCACAGCCAGTACTTAGACTTGTTGTGTGGTATCTCTCTATCGATATGCTTGTTGCTTTGTCTCTCTTTAGCTATTCTAAAAAAATGTAGCTGACCAAGGTGGTGGCACTGCTGAGTTAAGTAATAGTAGACTTGAAGGAAAACCAGTTTTATTTTAGCAGCAGAGACTGAAAAACATTTGAATCTTTCTGTCTCACAGTTTCATTAGTGCCCTCAGCTTTGAGCCAGCATGGGGTGGTAGGAGGTAATTTGGCCAAGTCATACTACATAAGACTTTTCAAAGAAGAAAGGTATTTTATGGTACTTTAAAAATTTTGGTCATTTTTGGTTTCTGCAAAATTCAGTTCATCTTGTATTATGATGATTGTTGACAGCTGGAAAAGAGAATTTAAGCCAAATAATTATTCATATCACTTGGGGGTGGCAATAGCAGTCCTGGTACAGCCTGGCAGAATAGTTGGCACAGTCTGTGATCCACCCTGTACTCCCTTTACTCTCTGAGGGCCCCCCAGCCGTACCCGGTGCCAGTGTATGAGCTGTCGTGAATGCCTGCAGCCCCCTCCCTTCTGCACTCCTTAGTGCAGCTCTGTTAGTGTGTAGAGTGTACGTTAAATCCTAAGATGGAGTTGGTAAGCCCAGCTGCGTGAGAGGGATATATTCAGTCATGTGATGATATATATATATTATTCTTTCTATGGCAGTCTCACCATAGCGTACATTGTCATATGTTGGCAGTACACTTGGTTCCAAAGAGGGGCCAGGGCTGTGGTAGGTAGCCTTGATGTGTGTTGCAGCCAGAGGGCTGGGCATCACGAGACAATAGGTTAAGCGGCTGCATGATTTGTGCTAGGGACAAATGTCGTCAGAAGAAAGATAAAATCTAGGATTAATATTGTTCTTGGTAAAATGTTTCCTTTGTTGCTAAATCTGCCTCCTGAGGTATGCCGTTTCAGCTGGGATAGAGTTAATTTTCTTCCTAACAGCTGGTATAGTGCCGTGTTCTGGATTTAGGATGAGAATAATGTTGATAACACACTGGAGTTTTAGTTGTTGCTAAGCAGTGTTTACACTAAGTCAAGGACTTTCCAGCTTCTCACCCCACCCCACCAGTGAGGAGGCTGGGGGGCACAAGAAGCTGGGAGGGGACACAGCTGGAACAGCTGACCCCAACTGACCAAAGGGATATTCCATACCATATGATGTCGTGCTCAGTACATAAACTAGGGGGAAAGCTGGCTGGGGGGCGCTGATCCAGAACTGGCTGGGCATCAGTTGGCGGGTGGTGAGCAATTACACTGTGCATCACTTGTTTTGTATAACCTAATTCTTTTATCATGATCATCATTATTATTGTTATTATTTCCTCTTCCTTTTCTGTCCTAATAAACTGCCTTTACCTCAACCATGAATTTTACTTCCCCCCCGCCTCCCAATTCTTTCCCCCATCCTACTGTGGGGCAGGAGTGACCGAGCAGTTGGCTGTGTGGTGTTTAATTGTCTGCTGGGTTGAACCATGACACAGTGGTTCATATTTTAGCTGGTGCTGTACACAGAATTTGGTAGTATGAACCAAGTGTAATTCCTCAGCTTTTAAATAAAGCATAGATTTATTTTTTTTTAAATAAAGTTGAGGTTTTTTATTTCTGTTGCATTAGAGACTCCTGTATGTGATGACAGCATCGTGGTGGTGGAATAGATGTCTTCTCCCTTATCCTCTGTTTGTAAGGATGAACTAAATTCACATTCTTTGTATTCTGCTTTATGAAACCACTTGCAAAACTGTTATCCAATGCAAATTAAAGTACCAGTTCCTGATCTTGCATCTCAGTGGTTTTATCTACATATCACAAAAATGAAATAAATCAGGTTGTGATAGACAGAAAATTTCTGCAGGGACTATAAGAACTGAATAACACCAGAACTTGGAATCACACATAGCGCAGCTACCACAATAGTGGGTAATGCAGACACAAGAATTTGTAATGTTTGCCCTAATCATGTTCTAGAAAGGTCTCTAATATAGTCCAAAATCCAGTATAGAGGGGGACAACTTTAGCAAACAGGGAGTTTTAACTTTTCATGCTAGTTTTTTTCTGAAGGCTCAATAGTACTGATAACTTTCAAAAGCTTTCTGGAACTTGCTTTTAGCCATTGCTGGTAGCCTGACTTTACATGGTAGGATTAACTGAGGATACTTAACAAGAGCTGGAAAAGGTTTTCTTTGGCTGTTGTTTAGATTTTTTTTTTCCTCTTGATTTAGTTTTAATCTAATCTCTTCTGGGCACCAAGCAGAGCTGAAAAGTGAGCGACTTTTTATCTAAATTGAAGTGATAGCAATTGATCAGGTTTTCATCATCTGTCTTTGCTGTCATTGGAGCTTCTTCTGTGATCTGCAGTTGACTGAGACAAATGAAAACTTAATTGAATTCTTTAGCTTGCTAGATGTTTATAGATAGGTATGTTGAAGCATAGTGATGTGGGACAGAGTTCTGTTTTTTGCCATGATTATAAAAGGTTTATTGATTACATTGAAAGCAGGCACATATTTGACTTCTGTGAAAAAGCAGGATGAAACAGCTTTGTGCCATGGCTTGGGAGTTGGTCATGATGACTGACAATAGAACAGAGAACTGGGTCATCCTGGATCCTGGTAAGGTTTGAGGTAGTGTTTCTCTCCCACCTTTTCATTTTGTTCCTGAGTCCAGGACTGAGAAGATTTTTAAGGAATGCATTTTGCAAAAATATGCTGGTCCCACTACCTCTGTGGAGTTTGGTAAATACCTTGTAGGGTCTTCAAAAAGTATTCCAACATTTTGGTTTTACTTCTGTTTCAGTTTCCCTCACATATAATTGACATTAATATGGACATCTTATTATACAGGTTTTGCACCGTTAGAACAACAGCACCACTGTGCGCTAAGTAGACAAGCAGCAGAGAGAAAGTGAGCCTTGTCAAATGAAAATTAACTTCTGAAATGTTTGTGAGTAATAAAAAGCATGTAAAAAGCATTTACGAGAAAGGCTTCATTTTTGTCAGCTTCCAGAAGTATTAGCTTAAACTGGAAAAGCAGAGATTTTAATTGCAATATGCTGCCTGGTCACTACAAAAAGTTTTCTGAGGTCTCGTTCCAGGTAGATACATTGTGAGGACCATCTCCTCCAGTCACTGTGTATTGATTCCATCAACACACAGGGAATTCTTCTAGTCCAAGTTAAATATTAACATAGTTTTCTGCTTGCAAGCTCTGTGCTGCTTTTTAACTTAGTAAGCTTCTTTACCAAGGATTTGATTGAATGTGGGAGGCAAAAACCCAAATCACCAAAATAATACATTGAACTTCAGTTTAAGTTTGATCTTATTTAGAATAGAGCAGAGTATAATTTCTTTTCATTGAATAATTACATTTCCAGATATCATGACATTGGAACAGATTCAGGAGTTTGGGGGTATATATGATATTTATTGTGCTAAATGTCCTTGAATTCTTCTTGCTAATTCACCATATGTTTGCACAGCAGATCTAAACATTAGAGCAAACATTGACAGCTTATGTTATTAGGAAGCATAGGAGAAAGATCTAAGAATCAGCAAAGGCTGTTATGTACCACGAAGGTAAAAGCTTACCCGCCCCGCCCCCCATGTGTAGCTGGCTTTTCTCCCTGTATTCAAGGGCAGAAAAATGCTTGCTCAGAACAGCCTTTTTTTTGTTTGTTTGGATGTTTACCCCTTCTCCTTCTTAGTGATGCTTACTGAAGTTAACCAATGGAACACTTTGAAACATTTATTCACTCACAGTCTATAAATTACAAGAAGCAGCTGAGCCTTCGTTGGGCATTTTTAATATTCCAGGCGGGTAAAAATAGTTTCTATGAGCACTGGAATTTAAATGTTCCTAACACTAATCAAATGTTTCCAGCAGTCAAGTAAACAAATCTTATTAACGTTATGGGTAAAACTGGAATATATTTCATAGTAGGAAGACAGGTTCTAGGAGACAGTAGCTTCTTCTGCCCCCTGAGAGTGTTATTAATTCAAATCACTCATCAGTTGTACCCTGTCATTTAATCTGAATGAGTGCTTGTAGTATGAAAGCTGCTGTGGATAGCACTGTCCCTTTCTAGTCTGAGGAGTGTTTATTTCTTTGATAGTAGAACATGGAATCATATTCACCAAGCTAATAAAATGTTACAGATGCTGTCACTGCATGCAAAATCTAAAGTTATGTAGATGTATCGGGTTTGCATGGCAAGGTTTTGGTAGCGGGGTGCTACAGGGTGGCTTCTGTGAGAAGCTGCCAGAAGCTTCCCCCATGTCCAATGGAGCCAATGCCAGCCGGCTCCAAGCGGGACTCACTGCTGCCCAAGGCCGAGCCCATCAGTGATGGTGGTAGCACCTCTGGGATAACGTATTTAAGATGGGGAAAAAGTTACTGTGCAACATGGCAATTGCAGCTGGAGAGAGGAGAGCAGTAAAATATGTGAGAGCAACAACCCCGCAGCCCCCCAGCTCAGCACAGGAGGAGGCGGGGGGGCTCCAGGCACCAGAGCAGAGGTTCCCCGACAGCCCCTGGTGAAGCCCACGGTGAGGCAGCTGTGCCCTCAGCCCAGGGAGCCCATGGTGGGGCAGATCCCCACCTGCAGCCCCTGGAGGACCCCACGCCGGAGCAGAGGGATGCCTGGAGGAGGCTGTGACCCCTTGTGAAGCCCTTACTGGAGCAGGTTTGCTGGCAGGACCTGTGGCCCTGAAGTGGACCCATGCTGGAGCAGTTCATGAAGAACTGTGGGAAGGACTCATGTTGGAGAAGTTCCTGGAGAACTGTCTCCCATGGGAGGGACCCCAGACTGGGGCAGGGCAGAGTGTGAGGACTCTCTGTCTGAGGGGGAAGGGGCAGCAGAAACAATGTGTGATGAACTGACCCCAGCCCCATTCCCCATCCCTTTGCACTGCTGCGAGGGAGGAGGGAGAGAATTTGGGAGTAAAGTTAAGCCTGGGCAGAAGGGTGAGGTGAGGGGAAGGCTTTTTTAAGTTTTGGTTTTATTTCTCATTATCCTACTCTGATTTAATTGGTAGTAAATTAAATTAATATTTTTCCCAAGTCAAGTCTGTTTTGCCCGTGACAGCAGTTGCTGAGTGATCTCTCCCTGTCCTTATCTTGACCCACGAGCCTTTTGTTATATTTTTTCTCTCCTGTCCAGCTGAGGAGGGGAGGGATGGAGTGACTTTGGTGGGCACCTGGCATCCCCCCAGAGTCAACCCACCACAGTAATGAAATAGACCTGATTATGTCTCTGAGCGTTCAAAGGGATATCTGTGAATTACTGTCATCAATTATTCCTACAGCTTAATAAGAAAAGAGCAATAATGAATAGCCTTAAACTTCAGCAGGAGGGAGAAAATCCTTATTTTAAGAATAATCAGAAAGCTTTGCACTCTGGTGGTGAGATATACGGACAGACAAATTTGTCTCTTATAATTTTGAAATTATTGTCAGATTGAGGGTTTAACCACTGAACCTGCTCTTTATATAGAGGAGCCATGAAGGGAGGACTGGAGTAGAGAAGATCAAAGAATGGCCTGCTTTCAGAAATAAAGGTATACTGGAAGAATGCAATGACTTCACAGCAAAAATCTTCCACGTGTTCAAGTTATTAAGTCCCAACGGAAGGTACCCCAGCTTTTTCATGGCTGGTAAGACTCCATTTCAGTTATAAGAAAAACGGATCCCAAATTTAAATTTTATTTTTGTGACTCCTCAAAAAAGAGGATAAGGTATTTGCCAAGTTTCAAACTCTACAAAGTCAGCTCAGCCCTCGTAGGAGCAATTATGCAATAGCAAAGGCTGCCAAGGGCTGTTTTGTAACCAGTATCACTGGAATATGCAAGACTCAACAAGATGGTTATCTGTCAGGGGTGGTGTAGGATTAGTGAAATTATGCTGCAGGAGGCTTGGATTTAGATAGCCTTTGAAATCCTACAGACTGAAATTTTTCCTAACCCAGATGATTCTAGGAACACATTGTAAGAGCTGTTCCATAATGAGGTCAGCATCAAAAATAAGTTCTATATTTTTCAAAATATTTTAAACATTTTTGTTAATCTTTCATTCTTTCTTGCAAAAGAGGTTTGTGTTTGCCGGCATGAATACATTTTACATAAAGTGTCTGATATTAAAAATGAAAAAGAGCAGAAAAATTACATGTATGGAGTTTAATGATAATTAACTTTTAATAATGATCACTGGCTGTTTTCAGGTAACAGCAACTCTTTATAACCATTCTTCCATGAGAAGAATAGGTGGTCTGGAGTTGATTACTTGAGGCCTTTTTGCACCAAGGCAAAATTATGCAGTATCACATATGGGATTATCTGGCATTCACTGAGAAACAAGATGTTTACAAAAACATCTGTCCCTGAAACAGAGCCTTCAGGTAAGAATTTCCATCCTGTGTGGGACTCCGCATGTACCAAGGGCTTTTTCTTTTCACAGCTGTGGTTAGCATTCCTATGGGTCTGGTAGCTTCTGGGCAATGGATATATGAGGGCTGTTGTCCTTTACTGAAAACATTGGCTTCAGTGGAGCAGTGTATTATATTAACCCAATATAGAATGTGGTCCAAGGAGCTTTTCATTTCTGAAGAGGTAAGATAAACTTCCCAACTTGATCCACTTGTGAAATTGTGAGTCTTAAAACATTCTAGAATCACAGAATAATTTAGGTTAGAAGGGACCTTTTGGCATTCACCTGGTCCAAACCCCTGCTCAAAGCAGAGCAAACATCACAGTTAGACCTTGCAGTAAAGGATGAAGGAACACCAGAGCGGTTCATAGCCAGTATTGCAGAGGAAACATATGACCAATCTAAAATCCCCAGTGAGTCCTGGAAAAATGAAACTGCTTTTGTGGATGCTGAATTGATGGATACCCCTCAAACCAGTGAACGCCGCTCATGTTATCCACTTTTGTGTTAAATATACTGGTAACTCTTAATTTTGCCACTTCTTCCTGAAAATTTATTATTCCTCTGGTCACAATGCTACCTTACCCTTACTCTTCCAATTTATTTTAATTGATTTTTTGCATGATTTTTTTGTTCATAATCTATGAATAGATAATCTGTAACAATACTTCCAGTTTTGTCTTCTTCTCAGAGGTCCATGTAGATTTAAAAAGTGTCAAGGAATCTCCTTCCATGGGACCACTTGTTCTTTCTTTTTGAATGAGCCAGTTCAGTGGCCCATCCATACTAGTTTTGGGGTGGTCTGGCAAGCAGAGTTTGAATTATATGTGGAGCAACTGCTGTTTCTGTTGAAGCAAGACTATCCCATGAAGGATAAATTAACTTTTGGATTGTCTGGAATAATTAAAAATAGTAATTCATAAATTTTTCTCTTCTCAATTGCTCCAGACTCTTGTGAGACTGATACGACCACAATTTATTTCATATAGCTTTAATTATTTTGCAAAAGCATACAATATGACAGCGAAGGTAACTCCTAATGATAGATGGACACCTCCAGAGGGCAAGTCAGCTGCCCAGGGCTGGTAGTCTGCAGTGCAGGATTTCTGTGCTAATGTATGTCCCCCTGACCTGGCAAACCATTTTGACTGAGGGCTTGAGTATATATTGAGCTAGTCGAGAATAGCCACTCCAGAATTCTTTCTGAATAATTGTGTGTGTCGCTGTATTTATTCCAACTACATCTCCCTACATTCTCAGTTGTTCCTAGTTGTTCATAACGGCCACTTAAAATTCACATGCTCTTTTAATTGCAGTTGAAGCATACACAGGCTCTAAGGGAGTCAGTAATGTTAACATTAGTCTTTTCCTGAAGTTACAGTTAGTAACTGCTTGCTAGTAGGTGTTTTAGGCAAAATGCTATAACCTGGGTTTATCACAGCTAATTCTAGCCGTAGACTGAGGTATCACTGCTAAGGATATGCTGTTTTGTCCTCTCTCTGCAATTAGTTGCCTGTGGATCAGGATTACCCAGAAAGCCAGTCAGCATGTCTGAAGTATGTCTGTGTCCCTCTGTGATAGCAGAAGGCTCCTGAGACAGGAGGCTACTGTGTAAGGTCCTCAGTTAAATGCCAGTGTTCTGTGGGTTGAATCAGGACCAGTAAGACCTCCATCTGCACAGAAGATGATGATCAGACTTATGCTTTGATTGATATATTTATGTAGCCTCTAGGACACCATGGCTTTTTCCAGGTCTCCTAGTGTGGTTTTATTTTCTACAGTTCTCTTTGTAATTTTTAAGAAAAAATTTACTGTGTAGTTTCAGTATCACTGAAGCAGTGATTTCTGCCCTGCTTTCAATTTCATCGTAGTGCGGGCACCAAAATGCTGTGATTTTTCAGTTCCAGTTAAACTTGTAGTTAGTATGTGGTATCTCAAAATGGAGCAAGTGAGTGTGTGTAAGGAGAATGATGGTACTTGTGAAAGAAAGTGTTTGTAGATAAATGCAGAGGAAAGAACCGAAGACACAGGCATGCAAGAGGAAACCCAGAGAGTTGATTCAGGAGAGTAAAGAAGCAAAAGACAAAGGCATTGTCTTGAACGGGATTGCAGTTTCTCAGATCTGCTGGGTAGTGAGTCGTGGTGGCTGAGTGACCTCATGAAACTTCTGTTCATACTGCAGGTGGGATGTAAGTTGAGGCAGCGATTTCTCTTGATTCCATACCTACATCTGACAGAATTTGCAAGCTGGAAACTGAATTCAAACAAAATGCTCTAGCTTGGCATGAGGAATGAGTAATAGTCATCTGGGTACTGCAGTTCCTATGGTAGCGCTGGAATACCATGGTGCAAGGTAACAGTGAACTGTATCCTCTGACGAAACCTGTTGTCTTTTGTATGAAATCCTGGTTTTGTCTGTGAGGATATACATCAAGGCGATGTTCTTCAAAGACAACCCTCTCTTCTCCCTCTCCAGGCTCCCCACCTCTCCAATAAATAGGGATATAGCTTTCATCAGCAGCTCCAGTGCAATTAAAAAACCCACTCATACTTAGACTCTAATGACCTTCTGCTTACTTTTATCTTTGAGGCTCAAGGAGAGAGCATCTTCATTACAAAAACTGTGAGACTCATCTAAATTATCTATTGACCTTCTGGAAACAATCCAGAAGGTGATAGCCATTCATTTCTGCACACAAAGGGAAGAGGTAGGTGTGAGCCAGGAGCATGTTAGGGAAGTGAACTTTCTAAGAGTGTAATGTATATTTACAGGAACTATTTGTCAGGTAATTTCAGGCAGACCTGTTTGCATCTGATGCATCTGACTGTGGTTAATTTGCAGAAAATAAATCCTTAAGTTAGTCAACTAAATTCATCAGGATAAATTTTCCCACCCCATCGGCATATGTTCCTATTTTCTGTCATGTGGAAAAGCTTTCCTGGTGCGTTTAACCTTACCATTTAGCCACGTGACATTTTCCTTCTTTATTTAGTTAGAGCCAACAATGATAGATGCTTCTGGTGAAACTAGTGGGGAAACTCCTGTGAATTTCCATGAGGATTTTTCTCTTACAAAATAACCTTTCTGAGGAAAACAATATACATTTAAATTTCTACTTTGTGTTAGACAGTGAATGTAAAAATTGTGACCATACCTAATTAGATCACATTCTCCATTACACTGTTTTCCTGTTATTTGACCTGTACTTAATTAAGGAATTACCATTTCTGGGTTCATCATTTTACATGTGAAACTTAAAATTTCCGTATCACCTTGAGCTTATATTTTGATAAAAATGTAAATATTTCTTCTCATTTTAACTAGTTCCTTAACTCTGATGCCGATGGCAATAGATGGATTTAATCTTTTAAAATTCTTTTCTGTAAATTGTTAATCAAAATATTAAGAATAACCATCTGATATAAATTCCATGCGAAACAATTCATGCCATGTTATGGTGAATGGATACTTTAAATTCTGATCTTCTGCTTTCTGTCTATAAACCAATTATTTAGTCTTATAATTTTCCTTATCCAGTCTCAACATTTTCCTTAGGGCAGCTTATATTTAATACTGTATGCACTAATCCATCAAGTGAAAAATTGTCAAAGGCTTTCTGAGAGTCTGGATATCTGTTGCTGCTATAGTTTGTGTCAGTGGCTATTTCCCCTAGAACCTTGAAGTTAATAAAATATTTTGATGTAATTTGGTTCATAAATCCAATATGATCTGGTTTTATACATCTTTATGCAATTAATACATCTTTTATATCTTTAACACTTCTGCTACTAGCTTTTTTAACTGTTTCAAGTGGTGCTGAGGCCAAGTTAAAGACACTGGATTTGAAGAAATAACCTATTTGAATCTCAGTGAGTTCTGGAGAACATTATTTTTTCCACTATTTAGTTTTAGAGCACAGGTATGTAACATTCTGTGAAGCAGTATCCTTGGTAACATGTTAGCTAAGTGTAAAGTTAAATTAAACGCAATTTTTTTTTTTTTTTGTGTACTGATATGAATTTTTTATCCTTAGCCTGATACGTTCTTGCAGAGTCTATTAGTGTATATTTGAATATGTATAAAAATCTGTATGACCCACACAAAGAGAAATGAGGAAAAATGTCACTAAAGAGCAGTAACAATTGCTTAGAGCTGGAGAGCAAGTGAAATCAGAACCAAGAGAGTATACCAAGACACTTCGAAAGGGCCTTAGCGGCTGAGAAAAGAAGTGCTAGATATAGTAGATGCAGATGACAAATTAGAAAGGTAACCAAAAATAATGATAACTGATACTGTTGTGTTTATATGGATACTTTTTCTTTTTCTTTCTTGCAAATTTTAGATGTGTGTGTGGGTTTGTTTTTTTTTCTTTTCTCTTTTTTTTTTTTTTTGTAAGTTTTTTATAATCCAGCCATTCAACAGCCTCGAGAGTCAAAACATCTGCCTTGGAGATGTACTCATATTTTGATGAGCCTTAAAGTATCATGATTTTTGACATAATGTTGAAATGAAATCTTTGATGCTTGACAGCTGCTGGCTGCATGGAATGCTCTTTTTTTTTTCTTTTTTCCCCTCATTCAGCATGATGTTTACTACACATAATAGAAATATGCGTCATTTTGAAGAACAGTTTTAATTCCCTTTATCCAAAAAGCTTTCTGTAAAAGTGATAAATTCATAGGAGTTAACATCTTTTCGGTGAAGAATGCTGGCAACTTTAACAGCTGTCTACGTATGTGTGTGAAAGTGCAGACTAGTGATAAAAGGCTGTGTGAAGTTTTGCACATGGTAGCAGAAAGATGCCATCAGATGTAATGCTG
Organism: Falco cherrug; assembly: GCF_023634085.1. Taxonomy (NCBI): domain Eukaryota; kingdom Metazoa; phylum Chordata; class Aves; order Falconiformes; family Falconidae; genus Falco; species Falco cherrug. Next base: position 65,125,943 of record NC_073700.1, on the reverse strand, counting down.
GAACTGACATTATCGTCTTGGCATCCCTGACCAGTGCATTAGAGAGGAGCTACAGCTGGGCGGCTGTCAGGCTTCGTAGAAACAAAAGCAAATGTCCCACCGAAGCAGTTGCAAATGCTGTTACAGTGCTACTTAGGTAAACTGTAGAGCCAGATGGTATGGCTCATATGGGTCATGCGTATGGGTGAGCAGCGCAGGAGTAGTCCCATTGTTGCAGAATTTCTGTGGCTACGGAGACTTGAGGGAAGAAGTATGACCATGTAGCATAGGAGGGGACAACTTCTGTTGGCAGTAATGGCTGCCATCTCTAATCTGTAGAGTGATCACAGACCCAGTTATGACTGATAGTTTACACTGATGCTATGACAGCCCTTAGGGCAATTTCTGTGCAGCATTTTATCTTGTGTTTATTAAAGGTGGCATCTGCCCAGCTGCTCTTCACCAGCGATAATCACTTTTCACTCAAGCTAAAGAGAAAGAACAGTGACCTCTGCCTTTATGTGGTGGTGGCAGGAACAATAAGAAGCCAATGTCCAAGACTGGAAAAACCAAACACAAACTAAAACCAATGGGATAAGAAATTTCCGAGGGAACACTTGCCAGTTCAGCTGATCTTGGCTGTCTGTGGATGAGGTGCATCAGTGACCAGAAAGCTAAATGAATAAAGAGAGGCAGAGATGGCAACAGGGAACGTGGAGATGTTTGTAGAGCTTAGATGTATAGTACTTAATGGAAGGGCAGATTTAGATTTCAAAATAATTATATTCACCTTTGGTATTGTTTTTAAATTTTGTTCAGTAAAATAGGACTTCGTATACATTCTTTCCTCCTCCAAATAGAAGCAAGTGAGCAAGGCCCCAATTACTGGCAAACGGGAAACAAACTTTCCTTAATTTAATCAAGCCTCTGTACATGTGGCAGATTTTCAAATGTGCTGAGGCCTCATTACTACTTTTGGGGTCCTGTGAGGTTCTGAAAATGCTGGCCCTGAGCCAGCAGCACAATAGATTGTGTGAGGGCTTTTAAATACACAAATAGCAGCATGGCTGCAGTGGGACCGTTTACATGCTTAAATTAAATGTGTGCTGAAGTGCTTCACTGCTGCAAAGCCAGAATGCCTGATGCCTTGTAGGACCGAGTCCTTGGATATCTAATTAATACATTTCAGTGCCAAAATGGGGACAAAATTCTTTTGAAAACCTGTCCGCTGAATTGGATGTCTAAATGTTGAATGATGAGTTTTCCTGAGAATCTAGCCTTTAAATATCAACCCTGGTAATTTTTACTGATAACCACTTCAGCAGAAACATGCGGTCAGTATTTTTATTCCAATCTTACACGTCATTTACATGTCCTAAGGTGGAGGATTTAATACAAACTAAAAAACGCATGGGCTGCTGTTGTTTATTGATTTTGTGGCTTTAGACACACAAATGTAGGTCTATTCTAAACAATGTAAGGTCTAACATTTAGTTCAATAAAAATACAACACATTTCTGAAAAGGAAGTTGTCTTTGAATTTTAAAATTAGTCTTTCCAGAATGTCTCAAAATCAATTTGCAGTAGTGTAGTCATTGCAATACAGATTATATCATGTTCGTTTTCATGTGCATAGGGCCTCGGATCTGGTGCTAAACCAGTATTAGCCTTTGCTCTACTTGCTTTTAGGAAGCACTGTACTGCTAACTGCTAATTCATGGATGCGGCTAAGGCTGTATTTATCTATGCAAGGTTTATTGGTTGTGTTATGCTTACAAATTTCCATAATTAAGACTGCAGATTCCATAATTACAGCTGCAAATGAGCCATTTTGCCAGAGCTTATTTGACTATTGAATTAATAAAAAAGGGATATTTTTGGGGGGTGATACTGCTTCAGTTACACCAGGATTTTTATTGGTCTATCAAATTCTTTTCTACTTTTTTAAAAGCTATGGCATTGAAAGTTTCCGTTGTGGGCAAGTCTTAGGTTTTGTTTAGTTTTCTTGAGATTCTATTTGCTACCTTGCAGAAAACCCCAGCCATTGAGGACTTTCTTGGAAGTTGAATATGAAGCTGCATTTAACTTGGCTATCCTTACATATGTATTAAAATATAAGCATACTGGAATAACTTTATGGCTGTTTTATATAAAAAATGAGGAAATCTTGGTATTATGCAGCAAAATCACAATTACGAGCAAGCAGTTTAAACAATTCTTCTTTTTTCTACATTAAAAAATACTGTCCTATAGTATGAAAGATGTTTATGAACCTTATTCATCAGCAAGCTATGGTTTGTAGTTTGTGACAATCTTATAGGCACAGAAGTTGACTCAGCAGCATAGGAATTTCTCTAATGCATCAGAAGCGGTTCAGGCTTGTAGTTTTGCCACTAAGAAGGACTGGCTTTGGTATTTTCTAGAAAGTTTTCCTCTATTAGTGATGAGTCAAAAATCAAAAAAAGGAGAAGTGATGTCTGAGTCCTCTGAATCCTCAGCATGGCACATAGTGAGCTCAAGATTTTGCTACTTGTCAGGCTGAAGAGATCAGGACAAATTCAAAGTTTGAGTCCTGTGGAAAGAAAAAACCACACTGTAGTAATATTTACCTTCAAAAAGGGAAAACACCTAAAAATGAGAAAGCTTCTTAAAAAGAAATTTAAAAGAGCAGCTGACAGGGTAAAATGATTAAAGACCCTACATTAGAGGCTCAGAGTAAAAGTGTACTACCTAACAAAGAAAAAAATTAAAAAAGAACCTATTCCTAAAACCAGCTTGGCCAGCAGTACAGCAACAAGATACTACTCAGAAGTGCAAATAGCAGATCAGCAGGACGCGATGAATTATGTCCCAGGATTCACAGTGCCATTGCAGGTGTTCTAGGAGAACTGAAATATGGAATCCTTAAATTATTAGCTACAGCGTGAAATTTACATTCTAATCAGTCTCATATTAAACGAATGAATAGTGTTAAAATGTGTTGCCTTCTTATAGAGTAATAACTAGTTAAAAATTAAAAACAGGAGGTAGAAAAAATTACAGGTTTTCATAAAGTCTACAGTACAACCTGAACTATTCAACATATTAATTTAGTAAAAGTTTATGATGAACTCCTAAACGTAAAGAAGTGGGGGGATACAGCTTTTGAGTCAGGCTATACCTAAAATGCAAGTTGTCAAAACTGGAAGGGTACCATAGAAGAAATTTTTATTTTGTTTCTATAGCCTTTCCTCAAATATCCTGTGCTGCCCACTTTCTGGCACAAGGTTGACTTTCAGTCTGACCTTGTTTGGCCAGTTTTATGTTCTTATGAGTCAAGTGTGCTCTAGACTATTTTCTTCGTTTGTAAGATTACTTACATGGGGGAAAAAGTCTGGTAGTTGCAGTGATTGTTTCAGTCTGGATTCTGTGGAGACTGTGTAGAAGGTTTGTTACTTTTACTAATTAATTTACAGAACTTTTTGTCTGGCAGTGGTTGCTGAACCCTGTCAATTCACTGTTCCAGTATTTCTCTGTCACTCAGAGTGCATTAATTTTTCTATACTCCAGTCTAATATCTCTAAAATACACATCTTAAGAAGTCCTTTTCATAGGTTAGTTTAGGCCTGAAACGACTAGATGTTTTTTCACACATCCAGTATTTCCGAGAATGGATCCTGATTTCTTTCTGAGAGAGAGAAGCGGGCCTGATATCTTTAAACATTTCCTATCTTCTTATATATTTTCCTGAAAAAATAATGATAAAAATGTCAATTAAAAGATTGCCTGATGATTCATTCCAGCAAACCATACATACCTCAGACACTGCAGACGTACGCACTATTGAGTCTCTATTTACAAACTGGCCATGCAAATTTTATTTAAAGGCTCTGAGGCCCTGCGGTTGCTGAATAAACATCTAACAGTAACAATATGTTTGATAACGTGAGTGCCAGTGCTAACGTAATTCCACTTCAGGATATCAAGAATCCCAGACACCTTCTTCCCACTTAATTTCTGTATTTAATTTGTTTGCTCAAGTAACACAGTACTTTGGATTATAATAGAGACCAAAAGGTCTCAAACAGTTTGTTCCGTGGAGCAAACCAAGAAATGCAGAAGAGGCCCAAACATGTTGAATATACATCATGAAGCACAGCCACTTTTTTGCCATTTTTTTGATAACAATTTGCTGACATGAAAATTGACTAGTATGTAGTGCTTTTGAAATCATCGTGTACTGTGAATTCTTTAGTTTGCATGTGGGAAATATCTAATGGTAGCAGACTGCTTATTTTGGACAATGTAAAATGACCTGCTGTAAGCATCTTAAATGAAATGCTGGCTGAATAATCCTGAGATTAATTACAACTCTGAATAATTTTCTACTGTGCCTGCCATTTGGTAGCTAGCAGCCAGAGCACGTGGTGTTCATTGGTGACTGGTTTTGTGGTACATGCATGTGCATCCTCTGAATATTAACAAAATACACATTTAAGGTGGGAACTCATCATTGTTTGGCAATAAGTTTATCAGGTAAACTCTGATGAGCTCATCTCTTCTGAACAGTATTGCAAAATCTCAGGGTACTGAAACTGTTGAAGTTGAACCTGTCTAATACTCAAGACTTCTATTTAGCCTAAAGTCAACAGGTGCTAGGCTTTTGCCTTTCTGCTTCCATCTGATCAGGTCAAAACTTTCCATATATATGAGCTGCCTGTTTTTTTATTTCCTAAACAGAAAAATCTATAATTTCATAAAAATAACATAACTTAAAGTTTCATTGTCTCTGATGTATTCTTCAATATCAGTTATCTAATCCGTAGCCAGGAGATTCTCCATTAAGGAGACTTTAAATTAAACAAAACATAGTTGCCCCAGATGATCAGAATCTTGGGAAGATGCATCATGAAACTACAAATTCTGCAACTTATTTTTCCTTGATGACTTGATTTCTTTGCTACTCTTTGATACCTACTTTCAAAATTTCGGCTGTAGCTGAAGTAAACAGTAGATATGATGTAGAAGATAACTCTCTATCAACTCCAGAGAGAAGCCATAACGGCACAGATAATTCCCTCAGTAAGCAATGATTTCTTGAGATGATAATTTATGTGAAGTTTGTGTGTGCTGTGTGTATTTAACCAACAGGACTGAGCATTTACGGCTTATAGAGGGTATATGCATTTTGATTACGGCTACGGAGTGTTTTTCCTTTCTGTTCTTCTGGAAGAATGCACTAAAATCTCCCCTTTTCCCAAGGCTGAGACGCCAAACATTCATACCTAATTTCTGTCAATATGAATGCCTAAAGAATTCTTTGAAAATGTCTCATTCACTTTGGCCCTGAAAATTTTTCTGGAATTCATCAAGTGCACTGACTATCTGAATTGGCCAGTTGCTTGTAAAAACTGAGCTCACTGTCATCTCTTCAATTCAGCAATGTAGAATGATGCAGCATAACTTTGGGAAACAGCAGCATTAAATTAGAGATGCAAGCTGCAGACTGTAATATTAAAAATGTGTTCTCCTACTGTGGCCTAATTTGCCTTTTTCTTTTTATGCTGCTAATGTATCTGAACCCACACTGTGAGCAGTGTGTAATAAGTTTCTAGGCTTTTGGCATCTGTTATGGACAAACTGTGGATTCTTTGCAGCTTCAAACAGCAAAAGAAATGAGAAGATCGATGGAATTCGTGTCTAGATGTGTGACATGGAAATGTGCCTAAACAAATGTAACTTTACAGCAGGAGCACTTAAAATTGTGTTGAGACTAAAAAAACCCAGATCTTGCTTATCACATGAATTAATTAACTGCAAAACATTTCTTTCTGCCATTGTTACGCGAAGTAAAGGGCTGGGGATTTGAATACTGTAATTCAGCATATAAAACTGCTGTCAGAACCTCTGGCTCAGGAAGCCCTGAGACCACAGGATGCTGGAAGTGTAACCAGGGGAAGAATCACTGCGTGCTTTGCCTTGCTCTGATACTTTTCCTTAGGCATCTGCTACTGGCTGCTATCAGAGCCAGGATATCCAACTAGATAGACCTTGAGTCTGACCCGGCATGGCCGCTCTTATGTAAGAATACATGTGATCATGGGTGGTTTTGATCTCCAGCCCCTTCCAGGGCTGGATCACGACTGAGGATGAATGAAATTGTGACCGGAGTTAATTTTAAAACACTTATTCAGGTTTGGAGTCATTTCAAGGAATGTTGTGCTGTCCAAAAATATGAAAATCCACTGGATATACAGTCCTACTCAGAAGAAGTAAATTATATATGTTCGTATGTTCTAGAAGGATTTGGAATAACAAAGAAATTGTTTCCTTGTGTTTCAGCAACATGAGATACCTTGATCAGTGTTATATACTTAACTTACTATACCCTTCCAGCATAGGCTGATATGCATGTACCTCAGTTCTACAGTAATAATCTGAAAATAAACATATTTTCTCATTCTCCTTGTCTTTTTTTTAATATTTTTTTCTTTGTAGCAATATCCCCTAGCATTTATAGTTGAAGCATATAACACAAGGAGTCCCAAGTTTCTTTGAGGGTCTTTAGGGATTGCTGCATTGCACACGTAACCAATATTTTAAGCTGAGGTGCTGGGAGCCCGTTTTTCTGAGGTTATGCAGTCTGTTTGTGATGCAACTTCTCTTTCCAGATCATAGACCTTTACCTAAGCCTGTAAAAGTGGAAGTTAGAGTTTTGCTGGCAATGGAATAAATAATTCATTCTTTTGTTTAAATAATACACCCTCTTTCCTGAATCTCTGCTGTCGGGAAAGTAGGCTTGGCCCTAGATTATTGTCTCTTGGTGACTATACAAGAAAAAATGCCTGAATTTGACACTGTCTGTCAAATTGCTTTGCTCACGCCCACAGTCAGGGAAAACTGCCCTGGAAGGGGGCAAGTCAATTCAGATTTGGTTTAAAGAGAGCATGGTCAAGTGCTGCTTTAACTGTAGCTATTCACATTGCAGTGAGCAAAAAGTGGAGAAAAGGGGTGAATAGCATTGTCCTTGTAGAGCCAATAGCTATTTCCAGTCTCTGGCTTTAGACTGGATACTGTTTAGACAGAAGCAAGATGTGTTGGGCAGCTGATGTCAGATAAGGAAGGTTCACTGTGAGCACATATTTTTCTTAGTATTGACCTTTCAGATATTTAAACCAATGTTACAGCAGTATAAATTCTCACATAGATGACCAAGCTGTCCTTTGATTAGTGCCTAAGAAGTACCAGCTATAATTAAAAATATAAAGAATAGTATGTTATGGTTTATTTGCTGTGGGAAGGGCTTCTTATCCCATGCAGTTTGGTACTGCTGGGCTGACCAAATTAGGTGCAATTGTCCTTCAAATGCCCTTTGGATAGCTTGATCTAAAGGTGGCAAGTGAACAGGGAGCTACATCTATTCTGCAGTATGTAGACCAAAAAAGGAGAGAATGTTGCAAAGGAAGCAGGAAGTCTGAGAAAGTCTTGATTTAATTTCCATATATGTTTATTCTAAAGATACAGCAAGTACCAATATGAAAAAGCTATTAAAATAATCCAATTTCTCCCCTTTTTCTGGAATTTTGCTGATTAGAACTCCTTCTATAACAGGGTTGGGGTTTTTTTGTATGTGTGTGTGTTTTTGGTTTTCTTTTTTCTTTGCGCCCCGCCCCCCACCCCCCCCACCCCCGAGTGTTATGTTTCTGTGCAGTTGTATGAGCCTGTACTTAAAACTAATGCAAAAGGGAAAAGAAAATCCTGCAGTCTCAGGAGCACGTATCTGGAGGGGCACAGTTTCTGTTGAAATAAAGTTGTTAATGGAATTAGAATCACAGTGACATACTGTGAAAGGCTTCTCTTTATTACACCCCAAAGATTTATGAAGGAAATGGTCCAGACTCCTACAAATTCTTGTGAATGGTGAGGAATATATATGTTGGTGTGCTGGATGACATATATGTTATATATGCCGGATTAAAGCAAATGGATTTTTAGTGTAGATTTCAGTTGAGATGGCCTTCTGGAGAAGTTCACTGTCTTTCTGATACTTTTAAAATCCTGTTGTATTGATCAGGTGCTTGAGAGCAAGTGATTGAACTAATTCAGTCTGAATAAGTTTTTTCTGAGTCTTCAACAGACTTTAAAAGAGTAACCTCTGTCTACAGCAAATGAGAATCATGAATTTACTCAATTATCTCAACTCTCTTCTGTTGTTCATTTCAGATGCTTGTACTTTAAGCTAATATGATTTAGAAAAGTTATGAAGTGTGATAAATATTTTTAAGTGAATTTAGGCTTTGCAAAATATGAGGCTAAAAACTGAGTCAGGTACTACTGTTGTTAGTGGTCATGCAGGTGTTAGTGTGGTAACGATTTGCCTGGTCACCAGTTAAAAGTGACCTTCTCTATGGAATTTGGGTAAACTGACTGACCAATGTATATGAAAATAAGCTATTTTATTGCAGATATTCCAGAATAGCTTCTTATGCAGGGATTCTGTTATAGAATAAAATTTCAGTTTATGAGCAAAATTGTTACCTTACAATGCAGTTTTCTTGTGTCGTTCTAGGGTATTGTGTCTGCACAGGAAGGTATTCTGGAACAGGGGTGACAAAATATGTTGGTCTGAATCTTCACGTGGTCAAGACGCTAAGGTTAAAGGGGTTAGTCCATCCCTATTTTCCCTTCATACTGACATTTCCTATACAAGTGCCAAGATTGGTAGGGTGTCAGTGACAGAGCCAAATGTCTGTTAGGATGTGGAAGAGAATGATTCCTCACTGCCTGTAGCTGGGACAATACTGTTGGGAAAGGGTTTTTTTGTTTGTTTCTTTTTTATAAAAAGAGAGAAGAAAAATAAGGAACACAAGTGCTTAAAAATTTAGTCCTGAGCACTGGTTATTATTTTGTTTTTCTGAAAATGAAGCCCATATCTATCTTAAGCACTTTCATTTTCATGTAAGTCCATTAAAATTAGATTCCTAAATTAGGTATTGTATTCATAGTTGAAAATGACATTTTTCTGTTGTTCAGCATGAAATGTGTTGAAGCCTTCTCTTTTTGACCTAACTTGGAGCAAAACTTGAAGTTTTCCATGGCATGGGAATTCTGAGAAATTTTATTTTTAAAATGTTGAATCGTGGTAACCTGCTACTTAAGTGATTTTGCTTTGTTAGTATTGAAGCCTGCTACATATCAGTATTTTAAGGCAAAGGTATAATATAAATGAAGTGATGAATTAGAAATAAAATACAAATTAAAAAAATACAACAGAAATTTTTCATTAGAAGATATCATGTCTAAGATCTCATCAAAACTGCTAAAAACTTTGGGTTTTGTTAAAATTGCTTTTTCCAGAGAAAGTACCTGATCACATTTTCTTTGATCTAAAATGTTCTTAGATCAGTATGGTAGACATTTAAAGCATGAATTGAGCAGGTTGTTGCTTGCTATTACATGCCCCATTTTGAAAACTGGGCCTCCATTAATATCAATGAGGATTAAAGGTGAAACAAAACTTAGCCATCATTATCTGATGATCCATCTAGCCTGAAGATCAAGCATCTGCTTTAAAAAGAAGTCACTTCTTCACATTGCTGGGAACACCACCAGCAAACTGTTATCAATTCCAGGTGTAATGAGTTTGGAAAAAAAAAGAGAAGTACAAATTCCCTTTACAGTTGTGGAAGTACATAGGTGAATTTTTGTATATGGTATATACAATAGATCTCTAGGGCATATTTTTGCAGTTATGGGATTGTGGGGTTGTGGGATGGAGATGATGATTTCTGGTTCATTCAGTCCTGAGGAAGCATCTGTGGATATGAAAGAAGACAGTCCACCAGATATAGGATTTGAATCTCGCTGTTGGAATACATTATTACTTCGCTTTTCCTAGATCTGATACCTGAAACAGCCGTCAAACCGATATTTGTGGTTAGAAGAAGAAGAAAAAGACTTTGGTGGGATTTACATGTGATATTTTGAAAACACTGAGGACGGGTATGAGTAGTAGTAAACTGGGATGAGGCTGTGGAGGGTGAGATCAAGACTGTGGAGGGAAAGAGTCTTCAGAGATTAGATAAGCAGCCATAATTTTCAGGGCATACTTGATCACCATCTTGATACCTCAGAAGACATTGTGGTTCATATATCATTGGATTTTGACCTATGCTGGAATTTCTTTTTAGCAGAAATACTATAATGAATTGTCAAAACCCATATATGTTTTCTTAGAAACCTTTTGTCTTTATTCCAATGTAAGCAAGAGAAATGCTTTTACCATAAGTCTTTAGCTTTCCTATAACCCATGATTTTTGTTTTACTCTTAACATGCTTAAGCAGTGGGTGAAAGCTTTTTTCCTTCTGCTCTCCCTTGCCACCCCCCACCCCCTCCCTTTGTTGTTTTTTTTTTTACACAGTTTTAGGTGTTTTTCTTGTAATGTGGGGGGGGATATCCTACTGGCCAATTACTTTCTGTGCATCTTTAGGCCTCTCACATTCAATCACAGCATATCAATGGGACAGCATTGAACATTAAAATGCATGAAGTTGAATTAGACTGTTCAGCCCCCAAATGGCCCCATAAGCAGAAACCTCCTTGAAAGAACTGTCACTTAGTATGGAACCAGTAAATAATACGTATTTTAGGCTGAAAGCATAGAGGCATTTAACGTTTGAATTGTAATCATAAGTGAACGAGTATCAAAAACAGCGATGGAATGAAGCCAAGAATTTATCGGTTTTTCAAAACACCATTTACAAGAGGCATTTTTGATTTTTCTTTGCTTACACATTCACAGATATTATGCAGGCTGCATACTGAATCACGACAGAAAGATCTTTGGTGTGTGAGGTGGTGGGTTTTGTTTCTTCAGTTTTTTCTTTGCTGCTGTTTAATCTGGAATTGGTCCCTGTTCCCATTCATTTTAATTGTCTGCTATGAATTTAGAGGTTTTATGTTGGTATACTTGGCATACTTCCATTTTATCCTTCCTTGCCATGCTGGAAATGGGCTCTGGATCAGACATTGCAAAGGACATGCATTTACAATCATTCTTTTGAAAACAGGCCTATCCCCATAAGCACACATCTGCTTCTTGATGCTGCTTCACAACTCAGAGTGGTTGTCATAGGTGCAATCTTTCGGTGTCTAATAATAGTGGGTGAACCAATACTAGAGTGAGAAACTCTAGCTTTACTTTCATAGATGTTTTCAGACTATTTGTGAAGGCTATGCAAGAGCTATGAGCATGAAAGAATCTTTGCCTGATTGCCTCCATCCAGCATCAGGAGAATTTGGATACTGCAGAAGAAAGAGGGCTTTCTCCGTCTTCTCGTTTGAGATCTTTCTAGTCAATTGAAGTGTATGCCTTCTTTGTGTACTGACTACCATAACTTTTCTTTATAAATCAAATGCAACATATGTTGAGACACCTCCTGACAGGCATTGTGTTGTTCTTGCATGGATTGCTGATCAGTTACTTCATTGCAGAAGACAGTTCTTCAGCAACACTTTCTTGCTTTTGGTTGATCCCAGTAGCCCAGAGGAGTACCCTGCTTTGTGGCACAGGGCTGGTGTTGTCCATAATGGTCCTACAGATGCGTGGCTGTTTTAGCATGATATATTTTGATACTCTGGGGGAGTAGTGACATAGCATGGCCTTTTCCATTTTGTGTTTTTGACATCATGGCAGCAGTTATATTTTCCCTAATGCAAAGGGTCTTTCCAAACTTCCATAGAGAAATCTGATCTTCAGACTCTGTGTCTTATGCTAGGAAAGAAAATACTCTAATGGAGGGGAGGAGGATTCGGGTGTGAAAATGCATGCAATGTATCATATGGTGTGGGTGGACCTCTCATTTTAGTACATAATCACTGACTTTTAGAAGTAAGCCAATAAACTATTTTTCTACCACTTTGGTATATCTCATAAGCATGACCTGATTTTATTAATGTGCATCCGCCTGAATCCCACTGCACTTTTCTGCTTGAAAAGTGGGCCTGAAAGAGGCAGGAAATATGTCTGTAAAGTCTCTCAGTTCCTGCCGTGTGACCACATGAAAGTGAAGCAGAACTTGGCTTCTCCAGGAGAATTTTCCTAGTAATACTATAGAGCGAATTTAAAGGAAACCAAAATTTTTCCTTGTGTAAGTTTTGTTTTGCTGATGAAATCTGTGGTGCTTAAAATGGAAACCCTCTTTGGTAACTGAACAAAGCCATCAGGTATGTTATCTGACTTGACAGTCTGGTGTTTGATTAATCAAACTGTTAATTTGATTTTAAATGACTGATGCTCTTTTAGTATGTCTGACTTAAGTGCCTGTTTATAATTATGGTACTGAATCAAAGGCTCTTCCGAACCATTGTACAGATTAGTTTGGAAAGATGTGTTTTGATTTTAGTAGTTGTAAAAAAACTAGCATTGGTGTTTACTTTAAAGCACAAATATGTTCAAAGAAACACATAGTTAAAGTGATAAAGCGGTGCCCTCACACTTTTTATCTGAAAAAGGAATGCAAGGGTGCAATTTTTAATAAGTTATATAAACAGCACACTTTATCTTCTAAAGAGATAAGCAGTTTGGGGGCATTCATAGCAGTTTGATTGGTGGGCACTTAGCTTTGTGTAATGAACATATATCATGAAAAAGTTTTGTAAAACTGCTGGAGGTAGGCGATTTAATCTTGCATGCAGCTGTTTGCATCTTGTAATTTGCTGGGAATTTGTAAGTTCCTGGTGAACTTGGAAACTAAGTAGTGGTATCCTGTAGCATATAATAAAGCTGTGTGCTGTGGTGTATTTTCAAGTGGATTGTAGTGAATGGTCAGATATTAGAGTATCTGAATGCTTGAATATAAGTTAAAGTCAGGCTAAATAGTTAAGGTCCTAATCCTATAAAGACAGCCAAGCACATGCTTCATTGAAGTCATGTGTGTAGTCCCACTTGGTCTGATATTTATACAAACTCTTAAATGCAAATCAGATCTACCAGTTTCTGCAGGCTTCATGTATGATTTCAAGGTGTATATCTATAACATCAGGAGGCTGTCTGCATTTGAAAAAAACCCCACTAATTTCTGCAAAAAACACTTTTTTGAATTAGTTTAAATTATGGCCGATCACTAATGTGGTAAATTCAATGTCTAGTAAATGTACAAAATACTTTAAAAGTATCAGTCTTGGTATAGGAAAGAAAATGTCTGGAGGCATATATTTTTGTCTATTTTTAAACTCTACATGTCTCAGATAATACATTATCATCTCTAGTTTTCCTCATGAGCTGCTTGAATACCTCAGGGGTATATATTGCAATACTGTAACTATATAGCAGATAATCTGATCCCTTAACAATGACATTATTTTTTCCAAGTGTGTTTTTGGGCATTGTAGTTAAGCGGGTGTTTAAAAAAATATTCTAAATTTAAAAAAAAGGTTTTCCTTGCCTCCTTTTTTGGTTTCCCAGCTATATACAATATTAGGAGTCTTGATTTTCAGAGGAAAGATACTTGGCACTTTCTGGAAATGAATCCCCACAAAGGCGATTCAGGCTTTGTAACAGCCAAAATCATTAGTCATTCTTGAAAATCTTGGCTGAAGGACACTAGACAACACAATCTATTTCTGTAAGGTTTTCTCTTTTCTGTTTCTTTTTTCTCACATGACAATTTCATAAATTTTTCAGTCACTGCAGCCTTTCCAGAGTACACAGACATGAATTTCGACTGTAAAACCAAGCTAAATCACCTTCTTTATTCTTCTCTTTAGCTTTTCATATATCTTATAGAGCAGTATGAAAGGATAAGAAATCACTGTTTGTTCCTTAGCAAGGCATCTTTTTGGGAAAAAAATTAGTCTCTCGAGGAAAGGGGCATGGGGAAATGCAGTTTTGTCTGTCCCCTGCCCCCATCCAAACCCTAAACAGCTGAATATTCTCATTTAGCATTCCTAAATGACCCTTATTTGTTGGCATGTCACTAGTCTGGATTTTTTTATAACCTGTTTTTTGAAAGAATATTGAAGTTGGGTGAATTCATGGAGCTTGGAATGGGGTTCTGCAAGGCTGTGTCCCTTGACTGTGGTAAAGTGTATCCTGAGAAGTCTCAGGATAATACATGAATCTGATAATTTTTGGTTGCTTGGCTCTTATGTTCTTCCCATGTCAGATTCACAGGTTACTTCCAGTGCAGAGCATGTTTGTGAGAGCTGTGTATCCTGGACGTCCTCAGGACTCCAGGGTGAGTTGATTCCTGGGTTGTGGATGAAGAGTTACTCTGGGCTCTGTTTGACTTTTTCCATCTGTGTTCAAAAACACCACATGTTTGCAGTGGAGAGCCATGTCATTGTTCATTTATTCAACATCAGACTGTTGAAGATCCTTCCTGGGATTGCAATGACTTAGAAATGGGGTGAAGTTCAGGCTAGCTAGCTAGAAGTGTCTACCAGGAGCATTGAATGCAGTCCAAGGTGGCGGCAGCGGTTATGGCTCTGTGAAGCCATGGCACCAGTGAGAACGTGATTTTTCATAGTTTGCCTGAAGCCTACAGGGCCAAGTGAAAGACAGGAACATCTGTCCCATGTGTTTCTTGGGTTTGTGAGTAGAAATGTTTTTTGAGAATGAAGAGGAAAAAGGAATACCCTTTTACTGAAAGAACCCTAGGGACTGGGGCCAGAATTAATTTCAACTAATTGTAATACCCAGCTGAGATTAGGAGCCCTATTCTATAGCCCATGAGAAGCGGCAATTTTAGAGCAGCAACACTGAATTATCCTTTAAAGCTGTCTCTCAGCATTGACTTATATAGGGAACCTTTGTTGATGGGGCTCCTAATTAGGCACCCCAGAGAAATTCCTGCAGTTAGTGAGATGGATTTGGATCTCAGTGAAATAAAACTTCCTCAATTTTCTCTCCTGTACCTAGCAAAAAAATATGTCAAAGAACATAGGAGCATTTAAATTTAATTTAACAGAAAGGTATATTTTTAATCTGGAAAGTTGATCACTAAAACTTACTCTGATAAGTGCCTTGCCTTGCTTGGCTAAGGAGATGAGTCGAAGCATAGAACTTTTCTTTTTCCAGCTGATTTTCATTTCTACCACCTTTATTACTTCTGAGCATATTTTTACAGTCTGAAGTTACAAATTTCCATTTATATATCATAGTTGATGAGTATATCATATTTGATGGTGCTCTGCAGAAATATTGTTTCATTTGGATGACTCTCTTAAGGAGAAATAGAAGTAATGGTTCTATATTTACCTGAACTGGCAGCTGGAAAGTCCTGCAAAATATGAGGAATATTTAATAGACAATAATAATGCATATGAATAAACATTCTTTTGTAACAAGAAAAGAATAATCTCTTTTCAGCAGTCCAAAATTTGACATTAGGTTATGGATATACTTCACTCACTCTCAATCTTGTTCTATCTAAACTTAAAATTTAGTTTTTGAAGAGCTTAATTATACTTCCTTCTTTTCAGTTGCATGTTTTATATGGATCTCTTGATAGGTCTGCACAAGTGTAAGAACTAGATTATTTTCAAATCAGATAAAATGCTGCAACATGGCAGAAGAGTTCTGTATGGACGATTTAATATTCTTAAAGAATGTTACTACCATACATTTAAAGAAGTCTGTGCAAATTACCAAGATTAAACCTTTGAGCTTGGAGTAGGCATTTCCTTGCAGATAGTGCTCTCCACTCTCTTCTCTAGCAGTGAACTCCCTAAGAAATTCTTTCATGAAGAAGACGTTTCTGTGGGGAAAAGGAGGAATGTGAAATGGTATATCCTGATAGGTTGCTGCTACTAAATTATTAACTGGATATCTAAGCATCTGTTCTGGCAGTTCCAGCTCTTGTTCTCCTTCAGGGCGGCTTTGGCTTTAAGTGTAATAATTGTTAACTGTGGCAGGAAGACTGAAAGTGAAAGGAAATGGAGTTTATACTTAACAAAAAAACTTGCTGCAAATCTCTCTTGTTCAGATGTCCTGACTTCATTCTAAATAAAAGTCTGTTCGTTATTATGGCAGTACTCAGGTCATTATTACTACTTTTTTTCTTCTGGTGAGGGGAAACATTGTTATATATGTAATTAGGAAATTGATCCTGGACTGCCTATGGACTGAGATCAAAAGCTATTAACGTCAAGTATTCATAGCTATAAATATACTGAGGCAGAGTATTTAAGCAAAAAAAAAAGAATACCTGTATAGATTTACTGCCACGTGCAGAGAGAAGTTACTGGTGCTAGGTCGCACTACTGGAAATTCTTTGGATATACACAGCATTTAAGGGTGAGGTTGAAGGACTAGCCTGTCATTCTATGGTTCTTCCCTTGTGCCCATGTATCTAATAGTTACTCACCATGATGCTGCAGTTCTCTGGATTAGGGCACAAATCCTTCTCTTTTTTTTCTTTTTTTTTTCTTTTGTGTCTGCATTAGTGAAGACTTTGCAAGGTGTCTGGTTGTCTTGGTGATTCTTGGAGCATTTGGGGAGTGGGGAGGCAAGAAGAAAGTGATATGTGTATTTCTCTCAGACCCTTATACATTCTCCCCACAGAAAATTCCAGTTCAGTTAATTTTGCAGATTTCACATTTCCCTTGTGAAAAATTGGTTGTTGGGTCTCCAGCTCCCTAGGCTGAATACAGTCAGTACAAAGGATTCAGTGATAACATGTTCAGGCTGTCCATCACTTTGTTGTGTTCATCTACTGTATTCCAGTAGGTCCTGGGTTTTTTTTAGCAATTATCTGAATTATACAAATGCTTTTTTTACAAAAATACTTTAATCTATGGGTTACTTATAAGTTATTTTGTTTACTTGCTGTTCATTACTTGAGGACAAATGGTATTATTTCTTCTCCTTGACAGAGCAACTGATTCCTCTGTTGATAGAGGAATTAAATCAGAGGCCATTCAAAATGTCTGTGTGGGAATATTCAGCATGTCTGGATGTATTTTTGATAAGTATTCACAAGACTTTGTCATGGTAACTTGCTTGCAAATGAAAATATACGCATGATTGTAAAAGAATTGTGGTCCAGCCAGTGTACACATTTTTGCCAGGGAGCCACCGCAGTACTGCTGTGGTATGGTCATGTACCATCCCAGTGGGGCATGAGGTGCTGAATGTGCTGGCATCCTGCAGGGCCACTTGCATCACACTATGATTTCACTGTACTGTGATTCCTTTGTATCTCTGGGATCCATTTGGCTCACTGTAGTAACGAAATCTTCTGTTAGGATACAGGCAAACTGAGCAAATGTTCATAATTGTAGCTAGAAAGAAGAAAATATGTATGAAATTAGTGGTGAGTAGCTGGTCACTCTGTAGTTCAGACCAAGGCTTGTTTAGGTTAACTGGATTATTTTTGTTGTCTACTATGTAAACTGGGATTGGATTCCCCCGGAAGGTTTTATGAATGCCATCTACAACCTAGTATTTTAAAGCTTTTTTACCATCTGATAAAAGTTTCTAAAATCTGTCAGTGTGGGAGGGAGAATATTCCATTGAACACAGCTGTGCTGAATATGTTTTCTTAATAGATTTGTAGATGAATGTAAGAGACTATTATATTTATCTGGCCTGATGTTACTGAGATGACAAAATTTTACTCAGTGATACTTTTAGGAAGCCTATTACTTCTCTTTGAGTGGCGGTGTACAGTACAGGATCTATCATAAATACAGATACACAACTCTATGTACATGCAGCTTAAACTCAATGAATGAAAATTTGAAAATTTGGTTGTGGTCAAATTGAAGATGTGAATTTCCAGAGGGATTACAATTGCTAAAGGGTAACTCCAGCTAGGCAAGGCTGATGCAATTAAAAACAGACTGTTGCAGATACATTGATAATACTTCTAATTCAGAAACAGAGTTGGCATGTCTTCATCTATATTGTTTATTAAACCCCTGCCTTTTTGCTTTGATTCTCTCGTGCTGTTCTTACAGCTCCTATTTGATGAGGAATTAAACATTCAGGTTTGTTTCCTGAGTCTTTTCTTAAGCTTGTATCAGAGAAAACAGAAGAAAAACAAAGATTGTCTGGAAATTCTGAAGTAATTTAGTTTTATAAATCCTTTCAGGAGATCCTGTGTTTACTAAGTGAACGACATGGGGTTCATTTACTAAAGTGTTCTGAAGGACTTAGACAAATGAGAAAAGAAACATTACCTAGAGCTGCTGTTCTTTTCCAGGAACAAAAGTAAAACAAATCAGTGGCAGGATGAGTGGATCCGGTTAAATAATAATGTCTCTCCAGCAGGAAGTCTATCGACAGAAAGGTGAGACAGCAACACAATGACAATGCTCAGTGGATCAATTTCGAGGGTAAAAAACCCCATCCTACAACAAACCCACCCCCCAAAACCCATCAATGAAAATATAAGATGACAGAATTCACACCAGCATTTTTTTTTTAGTCTTTAAGCTCAAGTACCTAGAAACACATTTCTTCTCTAGGTTATTCAAATGCAGATTCCTTCTTGTGGTGGAGTGCCCCAGGGTAACTGAGAGCAGAATTTGGCCCTTTCTGTTTGCTCAGCGAGGTTAAGTGCTGCTTTCTCAGTGAAATACCTGCCTTAAAGCTGTACAGCTGTGATATGCAAGAGTAGCTTTGGCATTTCCTTTTTGTCGGTATGGGAGGCCAGTCCTGCAAAAGCTGCAGACTTTTGCATGGAAATGAACGTGCAGGGGTGAGTGTCATGCATGAGTTTTGGCCTGAGAACTTGGGGTGTGAAAATGCATTTCTGACAGCAGAGGTAGAAATAAGGCTTGACAGTATTAATATAAATGTATTAAAACTACTGCAAAAGCTTTTCGGTTTTTAGTGCTCTGTTATTTGTATTTCAGTTCCAGATGAGTGCAGTGCTCCTAGGGCATGTGAAAATTCCCTGGAATTTGGTGACAGTTCTAAGTGCTCATTGTATCCAAGAGCAAATCTAGTTATTTAATGTACTTAAATATGGATTTAACAGCTGACGGAAGTTTGAAAACTTTGGTCTCCATGTCTAGGACTTTCAGCATATTATTTTTCAGAATCAGTGTACTCATTTTTTTAAAACTTCTGAAGTCTTCTCACACTGCCATCGAGAAATCCTGAACTGCCATTTGTGTGCTTAAAACATCTGCAGGAAACAAAGGTGTTGGGTTGTTTTTCAACAATCAATTTAGTTCCTATTTCCATTTGGTAACTGCTGTGAAAAATTCACCTGCTGTAATGTAGTTTATTTTGTCTGGAAACGCCTTTGTTTCTGTGTATGGCTGCTAAGCAACAGGCCAGATATTTACTGTCAAACAAATAAAACAAAAGCCTCATCTGCCACTTGGAGGCCCAACATCATTGTTACTGAACCACTCAACTGGGTCATCATATTGGAGAGTCAGCTCTAAACTTAGTTTTCCACCACACAGTGTTTTAGCTGTAGGAATCCTTTCAGTCCATACATCTAGTGAGATTAGAACGATATAGGAGTATTCTAATGTCTCATGTATTATTTATTTTAAATGATTTTTTCTTCCCCTATCAAAGGGGAAGATTTAAAATTTACCTCATGAGACAGTCTAATTTTCAAAAGTAGAGTTATCTTCTCGGTTACCCTAGAACAATGAGGGATTTTTTTAATAAATTCCTGCCATTATTAGAGCTGAGCCCTTCCCTTCTATTACCCCCCTTACCCTGCCCAAAATGGTAATCAAAATATATTTCTTGGTACCAATCTGGAAAAGAAAAAGAAAAAGAATAGAAAACCCAAATCCCAGAAGTAACAGTCAGGTAGAAACACTACTGTCAAAGGGAAATTACCATTGAGGCAAGCAGATAATCAATAGTAATCAAGCTGGTGGCTCTGAAATACTGCAGTTTCTCTCAAGATTTGGATCATGTTCATCCACAGTGGGTCAGAGGCCAAGGCAGACTGATTGCAATGGAGGTGAGCTTTTCCGAAAGGTCCAGGTGACAGGACAAATTTGCAGTTTCTAATAACTGCAGCTTGTCGCCTTTTCCAGGGCTGTGGTTGCCGACTGCAGCCTCTATCACTGTGAATACCGGCAGGTGGGTTGCTCCTGCCTGTTTCAGCATGTTTGCGTTGGTATTCAAGTCAATTTAGGAACTGTGGATGACATTTGCCAGTTATCTGTACGTGTACAGTCGTTTGGGGGCGAAACGGGGAGCACATGAACCATTCTGAAAAGCACTGAGAAGTTTATTGGGGAATAATTTCAATGGTGTTGCTAAAACCTGTTGCCAAAAGCAGGCACCCAATGTCTATAGCTCCCATGCACTGTACACCTCACTGTACAATCAGAGTATACAAATTCAAATGTAAGCTAAATAAATGAAATTTGGTCTTTTCACTGGGTGTGCACTGGAAACGAGTGCTCCTGGCACTGTGAAAGAAATCGCCAGGAAGCCGTGGCACCAAAATACCAAAGTATTCCAGGATTGCCTTTTTCTGTTGCAGGTTTCATCATTTGTGGAGGAAATAATAAGTGAGGCCTGAAAAATAAAATCCACTAAACGGACTTCATGGATTTTGAAGCAGACAGTACCCATACAACATGTGTATGGGTTGGAATATTAATTTTACAGGCTAATCCATCTGGCCATCGGCTCATCTGAAATTCAAACAGGTCTGTGTATTGCAAATTAATACCCTATAACAACCAATAGCTATAAATGATCAGCAGAACATGTCATTCTGTCTTGCTTCTCCATCAGTGAATGAGTATGACATGTCATTTAATACTTCAGCTACTGATTATTCCTGATGGGGCGGAAAGGTGAGAAAGCAAATGATTGAGCTGGTAGTGATGTTTGGCATGCATCTTGTGGATCCAATTTTTTGTTGTTCTCTCCTATGGTCCAATTATTATGGGTTGTGCCAAAGGCTAGAGGAAAGACTGTGTTTAGATCTTCAGATTGGAAGTAGCATGACAAAGAATTTCCTTTGAGAATTACTTTCCGGTGGAAAGAATTGGTCTTGACTGGATAGTCAAGACCAATATTTCAAGCTCTTGACTAGTCTGTGGAAACCATGAATATATGCAGTTTTTTTCAAACCTAGTAAAAATTTGATTTGACATGGTTCCAACAACCAAATCGAGGATTTCTATACAGAATTGAGAAATACATATTGAGCTTTTTAATTTGTACCTGTCTTTATTAAGCGTTCAGTAAATAGCTAATACTTACTGAATCTACATCTTTTTTACATGACTAATATTTGCCTAATATTTTTAATATTCTAACTCAGGTATATCACAACCACTATTTGTCTTTGTGTTTTTTTCTAACTTTGAACGTAAATTTTAATTATTTAATTTGACAAATGATGCCTTTATAAATTGTGATTTAAGTAGCTGCTGAAGTCTTCGTCATGTCAGTGATACACTTGAGATATTTAAGATTTTTTGATATTATGATTATAATATTTTAATTTATGCATCTTCTTGGTATGATTATGTCATTAGTTATGTAGTAAACATAAAACTCTGAGCAATAGTTATTAATTCTTTATGTTCTTATGGTACAGTAACACAGCAAGGGGAGGTTTTACAGAAATAAAATGTGAGGTAGCATGCAGCTCTCAGGCTTTCCATAACGATCATGTGGCTGACCACCTTTTGCTTTTGTGCCTTTGGAACTCTTCAATTCTGTGAGATACTGAGAGTCAAAGCTTTTTCTTAAAAGAAAGAAACCTTGACTTTCTGCCATTTTATTAAGTGAATTTGCTTAATGTCTGTGTTTCCATTTCCTATTCTGCAAAATGCATACAGTCAAAATTTTTGTACTGAATTGTTAGGAAAAAAGTATTGAATCAGAACCCAAATTTTACCCAGAACATAAATATAATTGGCTTGTGGAGTAGTTCCATTTATTTTCCTAGTCTGTGTGAGGAATGGCGGCAGGATCTGAATCATAATGTTTGGAAAGAACTTTAAAGTCTTTAGAAAACTATAAAATATTATTAAGGTGTAATTAATTGCTGAAACTCATAGTCTTTCTAATGGGTTTACTTTGTTGTTGTAGTAAAAGGAGAAGTTAAATTGCTCTAGGAAATACATTTTTGTAAATTTTGAAACCACAGCAATTTAGGTAACACATTTTAGCCTAGATTATGGTTATGAGTTGCTGCATTACAAGGATTCCATGTAAAACCACTTCATAGCATAAGAGGTAACGCCTTTATGTAGACCATTAATAACCATGAGAAATCAAATGAAGACTTGGAAGAAATAAAAAATAAGAGAGGAAGCTGAATGTAAATCGTAAATTGTCGTGTCAGGGAGATGATATTTTTTTTGTCTCTGCTGTTAGTTAATAATACTGAGAGGAAAAAGAAGGTTGTTTTTTTTCTTTATTTGGTATCAGGGAGGAGTCAGAGAAAGAAATCCTTTCCTTAAGAACTCTGAATTAATTTTGTTTGGCACCATTCAGGTGCTGTAGACCAGGCTAACAAAGAAAGCTTTCAGTTTGCCTTGTTGTGGAGGTTCAGTGAAAGCAGAGAGTGTGACTGAAGGAAGAGTTTAGGTGGAGCCTTGGAAGGCAGTTAAGTAATTTAAATACTTCTGTTTGTTTTTCACTGGGAGACAACACAAATTTTAAAAAAGACACAGTCAAAAATATTGTGCATCTCCCAAGCAAGCTGGTCTTTGCTTTTACCTACTCCATCATTACCTGAAAGGAAGAAGAAAATTTTGATATGTTTAAAACCAATACCAAAATGCTAAGTGCAAATCAGGATTTAATTCTGATGAAGAATGATTAATGGAGGAAATTATGATAATATGGATTTAAAAAAATCCCTGATAATTTTAACACTTTCTGAAACTATTTTCACAAATAAGTGATTTGAAAATACCTCATTGTAGATACTAGCAAGAAATTTGCTAACCTGATAAACTGATTGTACTGAAGACATGCTATTTTCTTTCCAAAATATTCCTGATTTGGCTTCTCCTTCTATGATTATTTTTATTGAGACTTTTCTACATTTTAATATGACCAGAATAATTTTCAAATTATATATTAAATTCTCTCTGGGTTTGTTAAAGTCTTGGTTTAGGTTTGGGCCAAATGAACATTTAATATGTTACTTGCAATGCGTTGATAGTGGGTATATCCTCATGTCTGTGTCCCAAGAAAAAATGCAAGAACTCTGTTACTGACTTTGTTTCCATGTTTCTGTTGTTGCTCTGTCTAATGCCTATTCTGACAACTCAAAATGTTGAACAAACAAAGTAAGCAAGCACTATGGAAACTATAGATCATAAAATATTCATATGCTTAGAAAAAAAATACATATTTAAGTTTCTTTTGGTCTCTTCAGGATGACTTTTGTTTCACTGTTTCGGTTTAAATAAGAGACAGCATGTACTAAACAGATAAAATATCCATTTATGTTTGAGGATATCGAGCCAAGTTTTGCTATCGGCTGTACTACTGTAAGTGTGTTGTAACTTCATTGGAGTTACTGTGGTATTATCTTGACAGAAGTAGAGAGTGATTAATGAAGAATATAGTATATATTCTAGGAAATCTTGAATAGCGATATCTAACCACAGGCCAGATTCCTCCCTTCATCTCCAAATAGGAAACGAAAGTCAGACTCAGGTTCTAGGTGCATGCTGTAGATGCTCCTATATTGCTGTGTGATGCAGTGCAATGCCGTACTAGAGCACTTTCATCAAGCTTTAATTTAGTGGTTAGGGCCCTCTCTTTGAAAACAGGAGATGAACGCCTTCTATCTCAAGAGAACCTATTGCCCAAGTCTCCCAGGATCTGACTATACGCTTTAGTGGCTCCACTGTTATTTAAACCAAGGGCACTGACAATTTTTCTGTCAGTATCAGAAGCATGCAAAATGTCTTCTCATGGGAGAGAAACAGGTAATCTGTCTCACTGCCCGTGTGGCAGAGAGTCCCACTATTCATGAGCAGTGGCCGTTTGCCTGGCATTTCAAAGAAATAGAGCTGAGAAATGTGAGGTATTTCCACATGAATGAGCTTGTGCTAGTTCCTCAACTCTCCCTAACCAAAAAAAGCAGTGACAGAAACTTGAAACTTTATGATCAAAATATTTATGTCCATTCACTGGGTTGCAGGATGAGAACTGTTAGAACACCGTGATAGTTAGCCTTTCTGTAGGCTACTTGTTAGACACACGACACAGGACATTAAGTAGTTTGGCTGCCAAAGACTGTATTTTTATCCAAGTCATTTACCCAGTAATTCTGTATGTGCTGGATGTGTGGATGCAGGTATTATAGGCAGTAAGGAAACAAAAGACTGAAAAATGCAGTGATTTTCCAAGGTGCCATAGTACAGGCATTTCCAATAACAAGAATAAAGAAGAGGGCAAAGGCACTGCAGAAAGTGAGATTCCTTGGCCGTAGGCATCGCTGTATTCCAGCTGGAGAATACCGGGAATTTGTGCCTGCAGTGTGGTCAAATACTGGGACAGGAGGATTTACATCAGAGGAACTTGTGCTGCTGAAATGTTGTCACATGTTCTACAAAAGAGTTTACAATGAAAAAATGGAAATGTTCCTAGAACTTCATGTTTTGGGATAACTAATCAAAATCAGCTGCTAAAATGTCAAAGCTGCTGACCAGAAAGAACCATCGAGCTAAACTAAATCAGGGGAGACACGGAGAGGAAGGAGGAGCCGGTCTGTAACGTGGCAGCTCCTGGGCAGACAGGAAAGCTATGTTTGTAGTGATGAGTTATTGCAAATGTGACAAGAGAAATCCAGCCAATATATTTGGTTGGTATCTTTCCTCTTTCTCCCCTGCTCCACTGCATGTTAGAAAAGAAAAAGGGTATTTTTAAAATCTGAAATGGATACCTTTAGCCAGACAGAAATATCTGTCAGCACAAAAAAATGAATTCAGTTTTCATAAAATATAACAAATTTTGTTAGATTGTTCTTTTTGTCTGAAGCTGATATTTCTCAGGTAATCTTCATTGCTTTTATTGGAGGGTATTTTCAACTGCTATGCCTGTTACAAAGTATAGGAAATCTAGTCAGAGAATAGAAGTTGTACTGTCTGACTGGTAGAACCAGTCATGTGGCTGGAAAAGTGAATTCCAAATGTTAAGTCCACAAGTGAATAGAGGACAGCTCATGTGCATCCACTTACATTTGCTCTGTCTATAACCAATGAATGATTCACAAAAATTATGTCTTACTTGCAAAGAGCCTAAATGTGCAAACTGAGCCAGTTCCTTGTGACTGGAATTTAACCAGATTTAAGTGTAAGAAACAGATGTTCTCTATTTCTAGATATATTCAAAAGCATTATTTTTTACAAAAAAGTAGATTTTGTTGTTCACATGCAGTTAGAAAATCCTAAGACTGATGACCAATTGTCTCTGCTATCTTGCATCTTATCTAGAGGCCTTCACTGTGCAAAACGAGTGTAAAATGCCACCACACTGATGCAAGTGTAAATGGTAACATGAGAGACACAGGAACAGAGAATGCATGGCAAAAAGTGTTTTTATTAGCAATGTTAGGCCTTGGATAAGAGCCTAACCAAGTTTCACTTTTAAAACTATGCCTTGCTACACAAGTTTCTTAGTGACTTGTGAGCCCTCTGTTTTAGTCTACAATGGTTGTAATGAGGTAACTAAACACCAAGACTAACTTCGCTAAATCCAATGTCAAATTTCCCCACCATGTCTCTCACAGGTCTTAAAAAAAATAATTATGTCAGTACATAGGATTGCATTCATCTGACTGTCATCTTCTGTGCTGGCAAAGTTACCAAAACTGAATCAGAATGAAATAATTTGTAGATGAGAATTCGCCAGGGGAGAAGAATGCTGTGCAGTGTGAACAAATCTGAATTATCAGCTTAAGCTCTAGAGTTCCTCACTGGTTTTGGTATGTATGAATATGCTGTTGTTAGTCATGTCACTACTAAAAATATTGATTTCACTGCTGAAAACAAGTATCCCTCCAGACAGAAGCCCCACAAACTTTTTCAGATACTTCTTGTTTCATCTACAGTGTTGGGGCAGAGGACTGTTCACTTTAGTATTTAAATGGAAGAAATACTGATCTATTAATTCCTGCTGATTTGGTATAACTGGTGCTGTTTGCAAATTCATCATCCATCTGCTTTTTTTCTAAGGAAGCAGAAATCCTTGTGCCTCTTGTTCAAGAATATGATAAATTCAGGTTTGTGGATTCTTGTATTACCACTAAACCTTGTTTCTTCTTGAAAGTCTGTATTCAAGTGTAGGAAATAAGTCTATAACAGGATACATAGTGGGAAGTTTCTGGGATGAAAATTTGGCTCTGGCAGTGGTCACACAGCCATGTTTAAAAAGATGGATGCTGCCTGTCGTTGCCAGGTTGGCCTCACCATATTTGAGAGATATCTCCACTCCTGTATTTTGTCTGTGCATGTGAAGAGAGTAAATTTCACTTAGAGTGAATAAGCCTCTGGGGTAGTTTTTTTCCCAGCACTTTTGTGTAATCACCACAGCGTGCCACCTCCTTTAGCCAATATTTGCAGTAACTTTATATGTTAAAACAAGGCTATGCAGTAGCTGTTGGTAGCTTAACCATGTGGTTGCAAAATTAACCTTTGACCTTTCTTAGCCTAATCAGGAAATTGACTTTAAGAGTTACTCCTCAACCCAGGATATGTGGTTAAAGTTAAACATCACTAATAGGAAGTCTAGTAACAGGAAACGTGCGAATGCTAATCCATACAAACATAAACAAACCTTTGGCTTACATACAGTTTTATTGGAATTTTCCTCTTGACTCCCCTTCCTTCAGTAACTCAGAAAAAATTACAAGCAGCTTGTTAAAGTCTTTTGAAAAAACTTCAGCTTTTTGTGACTATAGGTTTATTAGATTTCTACTTAAGGAAGCTTTAAAACTAGTGTAGGATTTTGTCAAGAATCATCTCTTGGCAGGTACATGCCATTCATCTTCACTGCAGTTCTGATTAATGACATTATTCACCAGAAAAACCAGAATTTTCAGGCAAAGGATTAACTATGAGTGTTTCTTTTTGTGTAACAAAATTGAGTGATTTGGAGAAAAAGGGTTTACAAAAATATGTATTTCCATAAGCTCATTTTGAAACCTTTTTAGAAACAAACTTATCAGAAACTCACTGGAATGAATATAATTCCAGTACAGAAAATTATCTGTGAGAATCTGAAACATTTTTATTGTTCTCCTTGGATTCCTGTTACATTCCATTAGGAAAGCAGTTTAGAGTAACTTGAAGCTAAACACTAGCCAGTTAATCACTGTAGATATAAGTATAGCCCTCACCTTGGAAAACCTTTGAACGTTACTTTGCTCTTCATACTAAATCCACAAAACCTTCACATTCATATTGAACTCCGCTGAGTTCAGTGGGCTATTGTGTATGTCCATTGACACAGATCAGATTCCAGGATTAGGGCCAAAGTAATTTTTCCGGGAGGAGTTTCCTTGAAGTCAAGAGAAGGATCTTAGGGGAGCAGAAAAAAGGTCGTCTGAAAAAATTCAGTCTCAAAACAGGAAAGAACAAGATAACTGTAAAACAGTAGCCTACAATCTCTGCATTTCCTCTCTTGACCTCTCCAGAATGAGTAAATCGACAATATTCACAACCCCCCCCCCAGACAAAATATATACTATGCATATTAAAGCAGGACCTATGTATGGCATCGTTGTAATGATACTGCGTTCACTTCATGTGTATTTACAAAAGTGGCTAACCCATGAGGCACACAACTCATGGCGTTACTTTGCAGATAATTTTGTTCCCAAGGGAACATTTTCAACAATGTTCTTAAGCTGTACAATTATGTTAACTTCAATAAAAATGTTACTGCATGTAAAATGAATATCAGATGATTATCTGAAATGTGTTTTAATGATTAACAGCTGTGAAGTAAACTGCAGGCGAATCATATCAGTCCAGCCTTGTTAAATACATTTTGGATGAATTCAATTTGCCTTGATATAGTGTCTCCTCTAGAGCTCATAGAAGCTTCTCTTTGGGGTACCGTAAAGTTCCACTCCCCTTTGAGTATTCGGTCATCTTTCTATTTTTGGAGCCCTGTTTGCAGACTAACGTATTGTAGTCATTCACACCACTGTAGCCCAAAAGCTCTTTGCCTATGATATCCAGGCAAGCATGAAAAATTGATTTAGATCACAGCCTCATTAAACACATGCTTTACAAAGTGGCAGTGATGAGTGAGGAATATGCAGCCTGCAAGAGCCCTCCCACTTAAAATTAATAACCTTAAAAAAAACACTCCCAAAAGTTGCTATGTAAAGGTGTGACCGTATTTATACAAGAAACTCTTAGGGCCTGATTCTCTCATTAGTCTGGTGCTGTTGGAATGATTCCTGAAATCAGGAAATTTAAATATACCTCAGGATTTGATCATAAGTTAATGAAATTTAATTAAAAGCTGTAAAGAAGAGGTAGAGTGAACCTCAGAGTAGTATTAAGCCACAGGGTTGGGTTTTTTTTGTTTGCTAGCAAAAATCAAAGCTTTCATTTTTTATGTTACTATTTGGCATGGGTTTTTATCAGTTCCCTTGAAAAACATTTTTTTTTTTTATAGGGAATTTCAACCAGGCAATAAATTTAATATTTTTAAATACTTGAACCTCATGACACTAATCTTTTTCCACAGGAAAGAACTCCTCACTTTTCCTATAAGTCTACCTTTTTTTTCCCTGCTCAAATACTGTTTTTTGTTTTCTCTTGAAAGAATTGCTGGCATGTTTGAGAAAGAATCTGTCTATATGAAGCTTTTTTTGATAGAACAGGAATCGCTGTCAACGAATTAGTGCAAAGCACAATCCTTCTTGACTTCAGAGCTTTAAAGATGGCATTCTAATGAGGAATGTAATTTGCCTAATTAAAAAGTTATCTGTAAAGTGCTGTTATCCCTTGTGCTGCTGGTATGAACACCGAACTGGGTGAGTATACTGAGTGAGCCTGGGTGTCCCAAACCTCCCCTGGGGAGGGGTGGTCTGGTCATTCAACTGAAGTCCAGTCCTGAGGTTTTGTAGTTGTATATCGTAGAAGAAATAATGAGGAAACTGTCCCAGGTTTTATACTTCAGGTACCAGTTTATCTTATGGTCCATCAGTGGGTGGTGCTGCTGTCCAGACGTACCTTGACAGGCTGGAGAAATGGGCCGACAGGAACCTTACGAAGTTCAACAAGGGGAGGTGCCAGTCAGGCCCTGCACCTGCAGAGGAACAGCCCCATGTGCCAGCACCAGTATGTACTGGGGGCTAACTGGCTGGAAAGAAACTTTGCAGAAATTAATCTGGGGGTCCTGGTGGATGCCACGTTGATCATAAGCCAGCAGTGTGCACTTGCAGCAAAGGCTAAAGATATCTTGGGCTCTATTAGGAGAAGCATTGCCAGAAGGTCAAGGGAGTTGATTCTTCCCATTTCTTAAGCACTGATGAGGCCACTTCTGGAGTGCTGTGTCCAGTTCTGGCCTCCTCGGCACAAGAGAGACATGGATATACTGAAGACAGTCCAATGAAAGGCCATGAAGATGAACAAGGGACTCTCCTGTGAGGAAAGGCTGATGGAGCTGGGACTGTTTAGCCCAGGGAAAAGAAGGCTCAGAGAGGATCTTATCAATGTAAATACCTGAAGGGAAGGTGCTAAGAGGGCAGAGCCAGCCCCTTTGCAGTGGTGCCCAGTAACAACACAAGAAGCAATGGGCACCACCTGAAACACAGGAGGCTCCCTCTGAACATCAGGAGGGAGTTTTTCACTGTGAGGGTGTCTGTCCATTGTCACAGGCTTCCCAGGAAACTGGTGGTCTCTGTCCTTGGAGATATTCAAAAGCCTTTTGAGTAGCAGAGTTGGACTGAATGACCTCCAGAGGTCCCTTCCAGCCTCAACCATTCAGTGGTCTGAGTGTGTGCTGTATTTGTTTTCCAGACTTCCGTAGGCAGTGGATCCAGTGACAGATCAAATGTAGGCTATATCAGTAGAGAATGTTGTTTGAGGAGCCATTTATTGATCATATGAAATGAAATAGTTCCCCAAGACTTGAGTGGAAATGGAAACCTTAAGCAGAACAATATGTAGTGTGTGGCTGCTGGGTTGCTAGTTTTAGTCTGGCTTTACATTTAGTGACTGAGGTTGTTATTACTTCACATTGTGCAGTGGAATGAGTTTGTGGGCTCATGTCACACCTGATAGACAGGTGTCCTTGAACTCTAATTTACATCTCTGTTAGCTCCAGGTGACACCATTTCTGGTGTTCTCAGACTTAGATCTGGTATTAGAAAATTCAGCATTGTGCTCACTTGTCCTCCGTCTTTAAGGACCATTGGAAAAAGCATGCCCATTGCTTGTGTTATATTTTGTGTATAGGATGTCATGCTCTAGAGTCCAGAGCCATCCTTTCACAGAAAAAGGCCCATCAATAATTTTGTTTGTTAGAGTCTCAAAAGACTTTTATAAATCACAAAACTGAAGACTTGCTTCTACAAAGGCAGAGCAACATTTTTCAGATGGCTACTGTTAATGTTGTTATACTGCATACCTAAATAAGCAACGGGTTCTAAATGAAATTTTTCAGATCAGGAGCGTCTCATAGCCAGAATCTGTGGCTCGGTCTTTCTATCCTGTATGAACACCTTGCTTCCTCAACTGCAAGGGCTGTTTCACATTCATAATACTCAGAGTAGTATCTATTCAGAATTAAGGGCGGTCAAGGTCCATTGATTCCCAACTGTTGTTATGATTGTACTGGCTACACAATGTGTATTTAAAAGTAGTTCGAATAAATGCTTATACAAAGGACATGATGGGTTATTGCAGATTTAGTTTTAGACATGCTGAAAAAATGGAAGCAGTTTGTTGTGTTGTCTTTTGTAAAGCTAAAAAGCATTATAAATGGATATTTATATCATAGCATTGTGGTGATAGCCAGCAGTCAATCTGTGTGAAATCCCTTTTAGCAAAACCAATGCAAACCGAAGAGCTGTCTTTTGGTTTTGGGTGCAGTAATGAATTCAGAACTGCTTAGGTTTAGTTTGTATCTCAACAAAATGATGGAAGGTGACCTCTCCTGTCCCTGGCCACCTTCCCTCCCCTGCAAAGAAAAAGGGAAAAAAATCCAACCAGCTGAACCCTGTCTACATGGTCTATCTAACAAAGGAAGTGCTATAGCAAGTTCTGCTCAACATGATCCTCATAACTCAAATCAGTTTGGAGCTCCTTGACCATACCAGCGTGGTGGGAGAGACCTATTAAAAACCAGGTCTATCTCAGGAGCTCTGAAACAGATGCTGCCCCCACCCTATTAACCCTTCCCCATTATCAACCACTCCCTGATGGCTGAGGGTCTATAAGCACATGTATCTGACAGCTGGTTAAACTATGCAGAACCTCTAAAGTTTGAATTGTAAAATATCTTAACGTAAAAATATTTTAAAGCCAGAAATTGGGAGTGGAAGCTAAAATTCCCTGCTGGTTTTCATTTTGCCTTAGTCTCTGGAATTTCTTTTTTAAGAACTGCCAGTAGCTAAAATTTTGGGGCATGGTATTTAGTCAACCCAAAATATTTTGCCACAGCTCCCTCCATGTCCAAATCCTTGTGGCTGAACTCAGAGTCTCTGTGTTTAGCTTGTAATTTTTTTGTGGTTTAATACATTTTCTTCTCTTCCTGATATAGTTGAGGCATCTCTTTGCTGAGCCGTCTCATCTGAAAGAGGCTGACAGCATATGAAGGCAGAGAAGTATCCTTTGATGAGAAAATGCAAATCCCAAACAAAACATTTGTAAACCACTAATCACCATTTCCATACAATTGAACAATGATACGGTATTTATTATAGAATGACTTAAAGGTAAGGCTGACTCCTTATAAGAAATGCAACAAATAACTTCATATACATCCCCTCCATTTATTTCTGCACCAGAGGCTATTTTTTACCTCTTTGCGCTTAGTGTCAGGACTCCCTCTGCATTCAGCAGAACTGAAGTTTTATTTTTTTGGTATAAGGACTTTCTTGTTAGTAGTTTGAGGAGTTATATAGTATAGTAGGGAACTACTTTGGCAAATATTGTCAAAAGGAGATTCTAAATTTGGAAGAAAGTATGGTGTTCTGGATCTAATATTCAGAGATGCTGGCTAACCTCAGCTGTCATTACATTAGTTTTCATGGCAGTGAATTCAGCACTTTGAAATAAGGGAACTGGCTTTTCACACCTGGCAGTGCAAAAGTAGAGTTAGCCAAAATCTCGGATAGTTGGGAAAGTATTGGTCTTATTTTAAATTTTAGTTCTTTCATTTTACTGTAATAATTATGGCTGCTTCATTAATTAGTGTTTACAATGCCACTGGATTAAGAAAAATGTGTATATATATATATCTGTGAGCTTGTTTGTTTTATATTTTTATATGCTTCCTCTATTTGGTTCAACTTTTACTGTGCCGCCTACAGGGAAAAATTTAGTTTAGCAGAAGCTGTTTTCATTCTGAGTGAACCTTGATTTGAAGCTGTGCGGATTGTAATTACATTTAATTATAATGAGTTTTGGTTTTGAAAATAACCTTGTTAGTCAGATTTGGGTTTAAAACAACCCACCAGTTCATGGTGGGTCTAAAGACTCATACTCTACTGCATTAGATCCTTTTTTATTTCTAGTAGTAGAGCTTGGCTAGGAAAATGGATTCAAACCAAGATGCAGAATTTGGCAGTTTTCTGTATGTAGTAGAGCCTGGGACATCCAGATATTCAGCAGTGAATACCTTATACACACTTCCTTTTCTGATTTGGTTTCCCAAAGGTTGAGGAAAACAATAAAGCAAAATACCTTTTTTACCCCTCTACGTTACAAAAATCATGTAAGGGAGCTAACATGGAGAAAGCCAAAGGTCCTGTTTGCTGGTGGAAAACAAATTGAAGTGGAGGACTCACACCTTCTGTGTAGGGTATGTGTGGAGTGCTAGGAGAAGAACAGATGTACTGATTCTAGTAACCTGAATGTGTCTTGCCTCCGTTGTCAGGAGAAGGTTGCATTTTATGTTCAAAATATCTGAGCCAGTAGTTATGCTCCATTTACTAAGTCAGACAGAGACTCAGTCGTTTGACTTAATAAAATTTAAAGTGTAATCAATCTTATTGTAATGTAGATCAACTAAAATAGATGAATCATATTGAAATGCTTCTTTTTCTTCTTTACCTTTTAAAAAAAGCCTAAATTAACTAGCTCAGATAGAGACATCTACACTCTAGGTGATTAAAATAATGTGAGATGAACCCCACCCAGAATATTCACAGCTTGGAACTAGCTGATCCTAAGCGGATAAAGTAGGTGTAGTATGTTTGTTCTGGTTCAGTCTTAGTCTTTCCAGGACATGTGGCTGAGATACTGGTCTGTACTGAAAAGCTAATTGGCACCTTTAAAAGCTTAAGATTTTGGGGTAAATTTCTGTCTAAGTGCATACCTGTAGGTAAGCAGTGTGTTTGTAGTTGGGCTTACATGTTGGCATAGACCTACTCAAAAAGAACGGAGTTCTCCAGAACCCTCCAGATTTTGCTTCAGTTCTGACCACCACTGGCCAATGGGTCAACTTTCTCAAAGGCTTTACAGCCGGCAAAAGGAGAAAGTGTTTGTTAGAGACTAAGCCCAAGGAAAGAAATAAATGGGTCACTGAGCTGTCCCACGTTAAACCATCTCAAGGGAAGGATGTTTGATCTGGGAAATGCTGGGTTTACTTTTACAGTATAGGAAAGTAACTCAGAAAGGTTTTGTGTCATACTGGATGGGTGGCAGAAAAGGTACCCACAAACTGTTACTTCTGTTAAAGAAATGCTGCATCTGGTACTATGCCAATGGGAAGGAGCTCTTTCTGTAGGTCAGGTGGCTCTACATTATTAATCCCAGAGTGCATGGATCTGAAAAAAGCCAACTGAGAACATTAACAAAGTTTGGGTGTACACATTTTATTAGGAACAGAAAAGGTTGCAGGAGTCTCTGAGCATGCTGAAAGGATTATTTTCTTAGGCTTTGTGTTATGCTGGTTCATTCATTTTGATTTTGAATAATCTTTTTATTTCTTCCCTTGAATTCCAGACAAATTCTTTAACTTAAATCTGCTATCTTGCACTGTCTCAAGGAAAAGAGCTGAAACTTCTCCTACAGTTTTCTAGCTTCTTCCTCTTCATAACTTTTTTTTTTTTCAGAATTTGCCAATAGTTGACTGTGAGTTCAATTTTTTGGATCAAACCACTTTTTTTTTAGTCACTTTCAGCAGTTTCCTAAACTTGTTATTGTCGCTTTGAGTATGTATTGTGTAAGGGATTGGATCTCTGGGAATTAAGCTGATTCTTGATTTCATCAATAATAGTAAATCTCCATCAAGTTAGATTTACTAAACTCAGTCCAGCCAGTATTTGTCTTCAACAAGAGATTAAACGGACACAGTCCCTGAGGTTAGGTATGACTGTTCTTTTAATTTGTTTCCAAAGTTGCTACTGAGTTACATCGGTGTTTTCAGTGAGCTACTGCTTTCAAGGACCTGGCAGGGGGGGTGGACCTTGCTGCTTAGCATCGCCCTGGCTGGACTGTCGACATTTCTTATGTCTCCTGTAGCTTTGTACCAAAACTATGCAGTTGGTTCCCCCTTTGGTTTTCCTCCAGTGTCTGCTGCGCTGTTAAGATCAGATGTTGGTGGGTCTTCAGTTACCTCTGATGTAGATGTGGTTTTTTACGATTTGTTTATCAGAAACTATCACCTCTTTCTCTTCTGAAGATTCTGCTAGAGCTCTGCAGAGTTCCCCATCCACACTTTGATGTTAGGGTGCTTGATGAGGTGAATAGCACATTCTTCAGGCATTTGGGGATTTCTCACTCTAACTCCCTTAGGTATTTTTTTTGTTCTGAACATCTGTTCTCTGAATCCTTTACCAAAGGTGCTCTTCTGTGTTTCTTCTTGACTCCACAGCACGGCTCCATTTAGCCTTCCGGCAGTCAAGCACTGTGGTGTTCCAGTAGTGCCTCATTTAGTTCTCTGGTTCTTCCTGGTAGTCTTCCGGTCTGCAGGAAGAGGAATTGCAAAATTATTTGTATTGGTATTTATAAATCTTAGTCCTCTCCTACTTTAATTTGGGGTGTAACTGAAGCAGGCAATGTGCTTTAAATAGGGATGAAGTTAAAAGCAAGGTTCCCTGCCCTAACTGGGTTATCCATAGCTTGAAGTTGTCTAAGAGGCACCAGATATTTTTTTTTTAATTCTTTCAGTGTTGGAAGGAGTCATTTTATGACAAATGCTAATATACTTCAAAGGTAGAGGGAACAGGTGAAAGTCAAGCCAGTGCTTGTGCTAAAAATTGAGTCACACTATCAGTACTCTTTACTTTCAGAGTAAAACTGACAAGTATCCTGAAATATCTAGTTCAAACGTGTTGTTTGCCATTGACTAGCAGGCATTTGTTTCCAAAGCTGGTAGAAGCAGTTTTCATTCTTCGTGCCTTCTCCGTGTTTGATTTGTTTCTTTCTGTTTTCTTTCAGAAGACTTAATTGCACTATGTTTTTTCAAAAACAAGCACATCAAATGTCACAATATTAGCATAATCATAAAAATGTCAAACATTCAGTGCATTGCAATATGTCAGAGCTTACTACAGAACATATTTTTTCATATGATTAGTGTGATTCTCTGGGACATGCCTTTGAATGGGCAGCTCTTAAAAAGGTGACAAGTGGTTGCTACAAATTATTCCCATTAAGTAAAAGCACAGTTTGTCCCTGAAGTAAAATCATATTTGTCCTTAAAAGCAGTAGATCCTAAAGGAATAGACAGATGTAAAACATCATCTAAGAAGAGGAAAGTGTACTGATCCTGTGGTTGTATTCTGTGTAAATTCTTGCTGTGTCTGGCTCACCCCATTGATCTCCACCTGCAAGAACCTGGAA
Source organism: Falco cherrug (assembly GCF_023634085.1). Classification (NCBI taxonomy): domain Eukaryota; kingdom Metazoa; phylum Chordata; class Aves; order Falconiformes; family Falconidae; genus Falco; species Falco cherrug. The sequence goes on along the minus strand of NC_073700.1, from coordinate 65,090,038 downwards.
ACCTGGATCATAGATTTCAGTGCCTGTCATTATCTGGATACTACCATTTGGGTCATGGGTAGTATAGTTTTTTTAAATAGAGGTAGTTAATTAATGCTGTATATTTAAGATTTAAGTTAAAAAGCATCAGGTACATTTTAATAAATGTACTATTTTTTGTATTGTAACTAAACTTGTATAGACTGTTGCACTGCTTGAACTAACTACAGTAGCATTATTTTGGTGAGAATTTCATGGAAGGATTTAGGACTGTGAATCTCAATGGTAAGGGTGTAAGTGTGGCAAACGGCAGTTTCAGATACAGTCTGTAAAGCAACTATAATAAATTTATGTCCAGAGTCCCTTCACCTTTCTTGGCTGTTACAGAGGGAAATAGCCACAAAATTCAATACAATTACAAACTTTTAAATTTGGACAAAGCAACACCATTTATTGTCAGTGCAGTAAATTGCTTCCCAACATCCTCTTTGGGATCGTGTTGCGAGCTCTTCACTTGATTTGTGAAAGCCATGTTCATTAAGCTCATGACTGCAATGGTAAGTGAGGCTGCTATCTTGAAAGATTCCTTGGCATTGTTTTTTCCACGCATGGAAAGACAGCGCAGACAGTCTGCAGTGTTCTGGTATGACCACAGGAGAAGAAAGCAATCATGCTGTGAGCAGAAGTGTCCTCCTCCTTACTGCTTCAGAACCTCCTACTATAGGTTCTGCTGAGGAGTATCCTGTGGTATCAAAGGACAGCTCTGTCTTACTATCTTTGTTCAGATGGGTGGAAATTTGCCTTTTGCACATTTGCACTTGTGGAAAAGACAACGGAATTTAATAGGTCACACAGCTGGCAGAATGCACCAAACAGGTAACCTTCTTCCTATAAATGTGTTTCTGGAAAGTGATAGCCTTGTGAGCCCCTCCATTTATGCTAAGGATAGAGTCATTACAGGCAGCCTTTCCTTTCTGTCCTCCTAATGTGTCCTCGTCTTCTCCATTTCAGTAACAGAAATTAAATCTCCCTGCCTGGTTTGCTCTTCTGCTTTATGCTTCAGCCAAAGCAATGCCAGCTGATGCTGGTGTGGTGGTAATACAGCACTTGTGGATGCTCCCTGGATATGGACTGCAACAAATGGGTTACTGCCAGAGGGCCCTCAGGTGGTAAATACTGCACTGGGTAAGGAATGACAATGAATGGCTGGATCTGCATCCTGTGACTACTCTTCTGACCTATTCTGTCCCTACAGAAGTATTTTTATGCTGCTTTTTCCCCCCCCTTATTTTTTTTTTTTTTTTTTTTTAACAGCTACCTGTCTGAGCCTCATAGTGTTTTTGATGTTCATTGGCAGAGGTCACATGCAGCCACACGTACCTCTCCATGAGCAGCAAGGAGGTAATGGTGGCTTCAGTCTCAGAACTGAACGTGAATTCAGGTGAGAGACGTACATGTGCACACACAGACCCGCTGCATTTTGCTCATTCCTTCTCCTTTACCTCTCCTTACATTCTTCTCTGACTTATGGAATTTCACTTCCTCTCCTGTAGCTGTTGAACACCTCTACCCTTTCCTAGTCTGCTGGGTATCACTTTGTATTCCCTGTAGTGATGATGGGATGATATCGGAGATATCAAAGGAAATGGCTTTGGCAGCAGTAAGCAGTGATAATAAAACAATTGCAAGTCAGATTTTGTAATCCGTCTGCTATACATCCAGGCCCCAAGGATGGATCCAAATATACATGTGAATACTTCAGAAAACGTTCCACATAACTATTCTATAGAAATAACCTCCTTCAAAATCCTGAGCACAAAACTGTTTACAGTTGCCTATCTAATAGGTACTTTTCTGATCATTAAATTCTGCTCTGTGCTCTGAGACAACAGAGTCATTTTCAACAAGTAAGAACAGGTCCTGCCCTTACCTCGGGGATGTGAGGAGCTAGCAGCAGAGCAGCAGTGCTTTCCTGCAGAGCAGTAAGACTAGTGGAAGTAATCAGGATTCAGCTATTGAAAAGCATAAGCAGAAAATAATTTGTACGCATGTACAAATAGGCAGCTTTCTAAATTATTTTCAGGTGTCTTCTTTAATCCATCTGTAAAGATGAAAATGATGGCAGATTTTTGCAGTGTCTCTTTAAAATGAGTTTTGAAGACAGTTTCCAGGTAATGTGCATTTTCCATTCAGCAACTCATCTGATGCCATGCAAGGTTCCTGCCCTGCTTCTGCTAAAGACAGTGTAAGGTTCGACATTGATATCATGAAGACAGTAGCAAAATATTTCAGCCATTGTATTACACTCAGACCTCAGTGTGAGGAATCCATCCCTGTCACATGGACCTGTGTGCAGCTGCAGGAGCATAGAGGGGTTTTAGAACAGTCTCTGCACTGCCAGGAGTGTCTTCTGGCCTGATGTGGAGATGCCCCATGGGAAGTGCTGCCTCTGCAGTCGGCAGAAGGGGTGTCAGGGTGTACAGGCATGTAATCAGGGGACAGCTGCTGCTCCTGTGCTCTGCAGGTTGAGGCAGCCCAGCTACAGGTTGCTCTTTCTTACTCTTTCTGTTGTGTGAAGGAGAGTTGCAAAGGGTGTGTGTCTTGTGGCACTGTAAACAGGACAGTCATGTTCTCCAGCTGAATTTGTAGACTTGCACTTTTACAACTGAAATATCCCCAGCCTGCTCTCTGATCTGTTAGCCAAAATGGAGGTTTTCACACTGATGTCTGCAGGTGATTCATACTGCCTTATTTCTTCCTTGTGGGAGACCATTGGGTTTTATTCCTTAGCTCACACGATCTACCCTCAGAAAGCACAAAAGTCTTTGCATTGTGGCCTCATATGAAGTCATTCTCTTCTGTTGTGTCAAGAATAAAAAGGAAATGTATAAACGAAATGGGAAACATGGTAAGATGTCAAGGGAAGGAAAACAAGACTGTGATCCAGAACGTTATACTTCTTTGTGAGTGACTTCTCTGAGATGCAGATTGAAGAAAGAGATGTTTTTGCTATTGCTCCTCAGAACCAAAAGGTAACAAAATGCTTTGCTGGAGGCCACTTCTTCTTGTCTGCATTCATATACGCGTGATTTGTTTCAGTGCACAGGGACATATGCTGCAGTGTTGAAGTCAATGGGAATTTTGCTGCTGAATATAGGAGAAAGCATTTTGCCTTTGTCTCTGAAAATTGATGTCACTGAGACTTTGGATGGGCTTTATTGGTCTTACAAAAATCTCTTGTGTTTTATTCCTGGTGCCTAATACCTCCATCATTAAGTGGCATATCACCCAGGATGCTGTCCCTTGTGAATTCAGGGAGAAAGTTACACACTGGAAAGGCATATGAAACCAGTACTTATAAGGAAATAAGTAATTAAGTCAGCTGAATAGAGGTGGAAACATTAAAAATAACAATTTTAATGAAGTCCGTGTCTAAGAACAAGAAATTGGATCTGGGGAGATGAGGTTTCAGGTGAACTCATAGCACAGAGCAGTCATGGTTATACTGGATCCTCAACTTGTTGCACTCTCAGCTGCTCCTGCCTCTCTGGAGTCTTTCCAGGGCAGATGGTGCAGCTGAGGCTGCATGGCCTGAGGCAGAGTATTGAAGCAGCACGCTGTTAGCTGGTTTAGCAAAAATTATTTGTCATTTTCTTTTCTTTCTCTGTCCATGTAGTGTAAGCTAAGGTCAAACTCTGGACTTACTGGTTTTCCTGTGGCTGAATCCATAGAGGATTTGTACTGTAATAACGGCAACAGATTGTATCTTTTCTTGTCTTTGGATGGTTTGACAGCAGGTCAGTGTTAGCAGTGGTTATCAGAGCAGTAAGGATTACCTGCCTGTCATATTTTCTTTTTCCCTTTTATACCCCTCCCAAAAATGAATTGTCAAGACAGACAGCCTGAACAGAGGAATCGAAGAAAAACTTAAAAAAAAACCAAAACAAACAGTCAGGAATTCTTGCACTAGTTAACTTGCTGTAGCCTCTGGAAACCTGGATTCTTGTTGATCCAGTGGAGCACTGTCAAGGCCATGCACAGCCACAGTTTTCTAGTGGTGTTAGCATTTTCTTTCCCACTGTCTGACTCTAAGCAGACTCAGTCTGTATTTTGGAGAGGCTGGTGTTCCCCCTAGTATTTCTATGCACCATCGGTTAATGGATCATTCTGAAGACCACCAGCAGCAGCTCTTGTTCAACAGGCAGTGGCTGCAAATTCCTGAAGTGGGGAAAAGCGTTATGGGAATTTTATCCAAGAGCTGGATTTTTCTCTAAATTTATTTTTTTTTCACAGTTCTGTTATATTTACCTGTCACTGTGAGGCCTTCACATCTTCTCTTGCAGTTTTTTTGTTGTTTAGGTCTTCAGGTGTAATTTTAGATAGGCAATTATGCTTTTTTCTCTGAAGGACCTACTAAATAGAAAATAAATTTCTTCAGGATATTCTTCTAATTTGGATTCCACCTTTTTTTCTGTAGAATAGGAGTCTTAAAACAGTGTCACTGAATTTGCGCAGTAGCAAAGCTGAGCCCCGAACAGAGAAATATGCAGTCTTTCTTAAGACGTGTTGAGACATCCTCTTGCAGCTGTGATGGGCTATCAGCACAACATCTCCACCCTTTCACCAGAGGCAACCTCTCAGAGGCAACTTTGTCTTCAGACTTCAGTTGTATATCATCTATTCTCAACTAGTGTCAAAAGACCCAGGAGTTTCTGGCTGTCTGCTGGGAGCATTGATCCACTCACCACAACTGCGTAAGAGATGTGAAGTCTTTCCTTCCCTTGCACTCTCTTTCTCTCTTAAAAAAAAAACAAACCCAAACAAAAAAAAAAAAAAAAGAAGCTGTCAGTATTTCAGAAAGTGTGAGCAGCAGATCTTTGTGTACTTTAATCCATAAATAAACATTTCTTCTTTTGAACTTCATTAAAATTGGATGTGTTTTCGCTGTAAAACACTCCAGCATCCCTATCATTTAGACATATATGGTGATGAATACTGCAATTAATTTTTGTCTGTAGGAATACTTGTGGTCTAGAAATATTCTATTTATGCCAAAAAAGTAAATAAGAGTCAGACCACAAGATATTTTGCTTATAACAGCAGTTTTAGAGCAAAAGCAAGCTCTGCTCCTGCTGTTTTAACAGTCTGGGCCAAATGCATCTTTGTTGTTGCGACCTAGCTTGCAGAGAAGTTGTGGAGAGGTGCATTTGGTTTGCCTCCTGCACAATTATATCAGACTTTCTTTGGTAATACTTGTTGATGTATCACATTCAAATCTCCAGCTTTTCCTTTAATGCATTTGACCTGAAGAAAGGAATTCCTGCTTTTAAATGCTCATCAATCAGTGCTTCATAGTTAAGCTGATAAAAAAAGCTAAGGCTAAGCCACTGTTAATTTAGCCAACTGTAACATTACTGACAATATTCATCAGCAAACAATTTTAATTAGACCAGCATAATGAGCACAGTAGATTAAGGCTAAGCAAATGACTAAAACTAAAGAGGGATTCTGATGACAAGTCCTGATGAGAGTAAGGATGATTTTTTTGCCACCAGTATTTGAGTAGGATGTGGGAATGGAGAGACAGTCCTAATCACATGAGAAATCTCTTAAAAATAATACAGGTGCACCGTGTTGGTGTCAGGAAGGCTTGCAGAGTGCGATCGAGCGCTGTATAAACTTCCCGCACAGCCTTGCGTGTCTGTGACAGCCTCCCTCTGTGCTGGTGGGGCTGGTTGTGTGCTGGCCTGATGTGCCACGCGTGGAACTGGGACTGGGGAGGGTTGTGACAGGTTAAACCAAAGAGGCAGCAGGTGCTTGTGCTGGGCGGGGGGACAGTGGAAGGGCAGGTGGAATAGGACCTGGTGGAGTTTGTGGCTGTAATTAAGAACAGGTAGGGAATCAAATGGGAGTGGGGAGGCAGGGAAAAGGGCAGTGTTTTTTGAAGAAAGAAGTAAGGATAGAGACAGAAAAAGAAAAGTATTGTTTGGTGTTTAAGGATGGAAATGTTTAGGCTGAGTAACCCACCGCTGTGTTTGTCTCTTTTTCTCTCCCCACACAGCTTCTTTGTTCTGATCCCTGGAGAAGTATTCTGTCCCCCGTTTTTATTCCCCCCTACCCGCCCATGGTCTTCCTGAGACCTGCTGGCAGGGGGAGGTTTTCACAGCCTGCGCTGTTGATTCTGAGAAGTGTGAGGGAAACAGAGCCATGCTGGGTGATGTGACTCACCTTGGAGGAGCTGGTGTTTTCTGTCTGAGTGGAAGTGGAAAGTTTCAGCCTTGCTAGTCCAGATGTTTTAATGGACATGGCTGCAGTAGAGAAACCCTTTTCTGCACGTCTTGCTGAGCCCTGAGTAGGAGAGTAACAAGTTACATACTAGCATAAATGTTTAATGATTTATGATAAAAAAAAAAAAAAAAGATGGTGAGTAAAATACTAGGTTAATTGACTATGGAGTCCTAAATTCCCCAAAATGTAGCATTCCAGCCAAATATGGCTGAAATATCAGCTGTCATATGATGAATATTTTAAAGAATATTCTATTATACACCTAGGGGTTCATTCGCTTCAGTAATGAGGACAGTTACCTCTAGGGAAAGGAAGCTATATTATGCTTGCCACTTAACCAGGGGCTGGTTTGACAGGCATCAGCTCAGAATATATGTGTATATATAGGGAATCACAGCAGCTTGTCTCTAGCTCACTGAGCAGGAAATGTGCTCTACAATACTTTGGGTTTCTATCTATGGATTTGTGCATGGTACTGAGTGGGATTCAGACTATTTTTATTCCTGAGTCTGATTGTTGAGGTGGAATCCATCACCTACTAAATATTAAATCAGCAGTTTTTTTTAAAGAGCAACACTGTCTCTGCTGACTTGAACATCCTTATGTGGCCCAGAGGAAAAGAGAAACAAAGACAAGATGAGAAAACTATCGTCTTTTGCATTCTTCTTAATATTAATGATTTCTCTAAAGTTTTCAAACTGTTGAAGGCGAAAAGTGAGCTAGAACTTTCACATGGGTAAGAAATGACCCAGGTGAAAAAAAAAGCATACATTATAAAAAGAGCAGTGAAACTTCTAGAGTTGAATTATTAGTTGGTAGAGATGGAGAAAATGCATCAACAGATTATTTTTTTAAACCAATTTTGTTTAATTGTTTCCAAACAAACATGGCTGGGAATTATTAGGAATGTGTTAATTCAAAATTATTTGAACACTTTCATGCAAAGGTAATTAATGTCAGATTTTACACTGACTATTGCTTCTGCAATCTAATGTTTGCAAATGATGACATTTTGAGATACCTGCCCAACCTACATGGTATTGTCTATCTTGCCAGGCTGACTGGAATTGGCTATCGTTCCTTGTTCATTTTGTTTTTGTCTATTTATTTATTTTTAAAGTTAATAGTTGCACTCATAGGCACTACACAAAGGCAGCAATCTGTGAGGTTTCTGAGTATTTCTAAGATACCTGTAGTTTCCTATATGAATAATCATAATGAACCACTGCACAAATAAAAGCTCATCTCTCGCCCTTAAAGAGTCTGCACAAACCCCACTTTTATGATAACGAGCAGGTAGGTGAAATAACAAGGCATGATAAATGATGTCATATTTTTTGGTTTTACATTCTGCAAAATATTGACATCATCCCTTCTGTTCCAGAAACCAAAATGAATAACAGTTATGAAAATCTTCTAAACACAATAAAGATTCTTAAAAGGTTTCTTATTTCTGACTGCTAAGACAGAAGTTAATTACTTCTGTCACATTTTTGAGACCTCTGATGGCATACCAAAATGTCCTCGATGCCCTGTGCCATGGCACATCCCATCCTATCCTGTGGCAGAAGAATTTTAGTCCTTTGATTAATTTCATATAATTATTCTTCTTTAACCAGATAAGTTATCTAGGTTGCAGAATACAAGTGATTTAATCTGATGCTTTTTATTAGATAAACTGACCCCTCAATGTGATAAAGGACAAAATAAAAGTACTCATTAAGTTGATGCCTTTGCATAATTCACATGCATTTTTTAAGGTCATGTTACATATTCATCAGTTTGTCTTAGTCACAGAGTTGCCTCCATGAATGCTGTGTAGATAAGTGGGTATCTGAGCTGCTTTGTAGGGGTGAGGGGAGGTAAGGAAAAAGGAAAAAATCTAGTATGAGAAATGGGAGGGAGTAAGTAGGACTATAAGTCAGGAGAGATTCTGAGCTATATCGTTCCCAGACTACACTTCTGAATCTTTAGAGGTTTTAGAGTTTCCTTTCCCAGTATAACTCTTGATTTGTACTGGGAGTTTTGATCAGTTTTTTATGTTATTAAAAACCCAATGGTTATTATTTTTCACCTTGAGATAATGGTTAAATAATCTTAAAATTGACTAAAGACCATGAAGTTATTTGTCATTTTACCTGTTAATTCATTACTTGTGTTGTTTTTAATTGTGCATGAAAAAGAAAATATTTAAATAAAACCATGCTTTCTGTTTTGATCAAAAGTTGTGTTTCTGGAGTTTGTTTTAGATCTGTGTCCTGCTTGATGTGATGTCCTGTTACGTTAGGAATGTGAGACCACAACATAAAGCTTTATCAAGACTTGGGAAGTTTGGGAAAGTTAAATGAGGTGGGGTTTGGTTTGTGGGGTTTTTTTTGGTTCTTTTTTTTGTGGTTTTGTGGTGTTTTTTTTTTTTTTTCTTTCAATACAGCATGGGTTTATTTCTTCAGATCGTGAACCAAAATAGATGAATATTTCCAGCATCATGTAGCTCATGTTTTTTTTCATGGTGTTAACAGTGAATTGGTAGAAAAGGTGTTTGGAATGATAGGCAAATATCTGCACAAAGCAGTTGATTTCATCCCACAAATCTGTAAAAATTATGCAGTATGGTGCTTTATTGTAAACAAATGCTAAATCTACTGAAGCTGAAAGTCAGTGCTAACCCAATCCCAGCCCAAAGAACTCTTCCCTTGATTGCTTTTTTTTTCGTATTTCCTATTCTGCCAGATTTCATAGCTCTTTGGCACATCTTAGATGTGGTTTGCTATAAAGAGGTAAGGAATAATTTTACTTGGCATACAGCAGTCAGACACAAGTTCTAGAACTTCCAGAAGGCCTGAATGTCATCTTCTGTCTCTAGGTAGGGTTCAGAAATGTCACAGCTGCATGCAGTGGCTGAGATGGAAATGTGGGACTTTGACCAGGAGACTTGTCCCAGCCCTTATATTGGTTATACCATTCCAGGAGCTTTTGTGTATGTGCTTTATGTGGGCATACCTAGGCATGGTGCCTCACTTTGAGTGGTTTTGACTTATGGTGCAACGCATAAGAAAAGGTAACCAGTAATAATCTTATCCCTGGGAGATCCTTTGGAAGGTAGCAAGCAAGCAGTTTGAACATGCTGTTACAAGTCATAATGAAGATTTGTGGAAACAATGGGAGATTTTGGGAAGTGAGTTGTTGACATGGCAGTCTACACTTGACAAAGCTCTGGAGGTCAAAAGAAATGGTTGGGCATAAACTTATTAAGATTTTCTCCCCCAAAGGCCACAGCATGAACCTTGCACTTCCAGGGTCTTGTTTAGGAGTTGTGCCAGGGGAAGTTTAGATTGGTTATTAGGAAAAATTTCCTCACCAAAAGGGTGGTCAAGCATTGGAACAGGTTGCCCAGGGAAGTGGTTGAGTCACCATCCCTGGAGGTATTTAAAAGATGCGGTGTTTAGGGGCATGGTTTAGTGATGGACTTGGCAGTGCTGGGTTAACAGTTAGACTTGGCGATCTTAAAGGTCTTTTCCAACCTTAACGATTCTATGATTCTATACTCTCTGCCTGAGGTTTGTAGAAAGCTTATTTAATTGCCATGTGTACCTATCCCCTGTTTTGCTCTTAACTGTCTGTTCATTTTTCTTTCCAACTCACTGTTATAACCAGTGATTTTAGCCAGGAGTAGCTAAAATGACAGAAATCTATAAAAGGGGTTCATGATTGGAAGTAGAGCACTACATGCTGAGTGTTGCCTGCCAGCTTTTTACTTGGATTTTAAGTGAGGGGGAAGGAAAGTAAGAGTCCTCATCTCTGTTTTTAATTAATGCAGACACCATTTTCATTCTGAAGTGTCATACACTGGAAATCAAAGGAGTCTTGTATAAATAAAAAGAAAAAGAAAAGGGTTCTCTTGATTAGTAATGGAAAACATTTTCAAACAAGATCTACAGAATTGGATAGGGCTGGAACTTCCTCAAGGTGAAAATCTTTCAAAATCGTAACATAAATTATTGATTTGTCCAAGTCTCTTCTCCATAGGAGATTTACAATATCATTTTCATAGTTGTCTTGAGGAAGGAGGGGAGATTCCTATCTAGGTCTGAATGAAAGTATCTTATTTTTACAAAATAATAATAACCCCCTATTTCAGCTAAAAAGAGAGTTGCTATGCTATGAAATTATGGGGCTTACTGCTCTGACATTTATGTAATATCAGGAATACATCAGTTTAAGCAAATATATTTGCAGCTGTGCAAGTCTAATCACAGCCATGTAATATCATGTCTTAGATACAAAGACAGATTGTTGTGGACAGTAAGGGAGATATGTAAGGAAGATGTTGGGCCTTCTCTGAATATATGTGTTGACAAAAATTGTCTTTAACAAAACAGAACTCCACAAAGACCAAAAAGTCGAAAGTATGAGAATTGTGACAAATTAGAAAGGAGTAAGATACAAATCTGTCCCTTTTTTGCTGCCAGTTTTGTTCAAACACATCAGTATGTGGGTCTAGCAGGTAAAGGGCAGGGAAATTAAACAAAAGGATAATTAATGTAGCATGGCATATCAGAGAACATTAGGAGTTCTTGGAGTTCTTGCTATGAGTGGCAGCACTTCTCCGGATCTTTGAAGAAGGGATCTGGCTGCTGAGGAACCAAAGAAAATGAAAACCAGGATGAAAGTAGTCAGCTATTAATCACCCCAGGCAGGAGAAGTGGGTACCATCGTATACAGCAGGAGACAGAAGGTGATGAGCAGAAATGTACTGAACAAACAGGAGGGGGTGTTCATGCAATGTTTTCTCACCTTCTGTGGTAAGAAGAAGCCACAGACTTCAGCTGTTTTCCATCTCATTATACGCAAGATGGAAATAAGCATGATGGAGAGAGTTAAAATTTATTATTAAAACAAAGGAAGGACCAGTTGAGCAAAACCCCCCAAGGATTAGCATTGTATGTCAAAGGAAAAGAAGTCTGCAAGTGACAGACAATTCAAAGCTGGTAATCTTAGGTGTTTGCTGGTCAGGGTCTTAAAAGACAAAAACATGACAAAGAATTTAGTTGTCATCTACTGTGGCAGCAACAAAAACCCCAAAGTACTGTCCCTAATGAGTACTTTTTAATAATGGAAAATATATTGTGTTATCCTTGCAGACTTCAGTGTGAGCAATGTGTTGGAAATAACACAATATAAAAGTAAAATATCTGGATTTTCAAAACACTTTAAAATTGTTATTTCCAAGTGGAAAAGATATTGTACCCTCAATAGAAAAATCTTGTATTAGACCTTACTCTAAAAATTAGAGGGAATGATGATGTCGCATAATCAGTGGGGTTTTTTTAAGTTGATGTGATTGAGACAGCTGCCTTTATTGTATGAGAAAAGAATAACATTTTGCTGCTGTATTTACATATGTATGTTAAATAAGTAGAAACATACACACTGTGACATGCCCTTATGCATATTTGTCATGTGTAAAAAGGGCCACTAATCAGCTAATGAAGAAGAGAACTGAAGGATTTAAGAAAATTCTGAGAGCCCCCAAAAGCCATTTTTATAGCTTAGAAAGAAGATTGTGTCTTAAAAAGAAACAAAAAACCCCCACATGTAGAGAACAGCATGAAAGTACCTATACAGCTTTAAAAAGAGTAATAGTTACTAAAGAAGAAGCCAATACCAATGAATGCAGAATAGACATTTACAGTTCTAGAAAACTGAAAAGGGAGGCAAAAATCAGAAAAGAAATGTCAGTGGCTGGTACATTTAAGGACTGCAAGAAAGCTTTTCACTTACATAACAAAAAGAATCCTAAAAAATATTGTCTATTATTAGGTGAGATGGTATAGTTACCACTGACAGAAAAGTGACACAGGAGAGAAAAAATGTATTTGTCCATAGGGGTGAAAAAGTGGGTTAATGAATTAATATAATCTCATGATTAAAAATACTTTCAATTTTCATATTAATTTGGGAGATATTGAGGGAGAGTAGTTACTGAGTTTTGTTTTTATGAACCCATGATATATCTCTGAGATTTTAAAAAGATGAGGCTGAGGAGGTTTTTCAGTCATTAACAACAATGTGTTTTAGTCTACTGGCAAAGTTGGAAGGATTGCAAGATTTAAAATATTTTAAAATGACATTTAACTACCATTTCTCAGTGTTTAGAAATCTAGGTTACTTAATGCCTGAATTCAATACCAGATGAATTCATTAGAGTGCATCGGTTAACAAATAAACAGGGGAAATAATGCAGTTAATGTAGTCAACATGGATTAGCAGCCTGGAAATTCTCTCAAAATATTTTTATTTTTAATAGATTACAATTTTGACTAATAGATTTCTGAAGGGAGTGTTGCTTAGTACCTGATGACATTTTGATGAAGAAAGGAGAAAGGTACAAAATTATTATGATTGAACATATTGTTTCAAATTGTAACTGTGTGACATCCTTACCAGGCAAAGATGCTGGTATTGTGCTCTTGCAGGGATTAACTCCTGCCCCATTCTGTTTATATTTTTTCATATATTCCAAAGGAAAAAAAATAAATTATCACAAAGTTTGCAGGTTGCTCAAAGACTAGGAAAATACCAAGCAAGAAACAGAAGTGATACATACAGGTATCAAAAAGTTGGAAACAGGCAATTTCATCTTGGAAGAAAGAATAGAAGCCAAAGTTACCAGAGGAGAGATTGTCCCAGAAACAGTCGCTCTGACAACAGCTAAGGGAGATGCTGGCTGATGATAAATCCTAGAATAATTCCTTGGCAAACAGGACTGACATGGTCTTCATGTAAGCAGGAGAATAGACCCTATATCTAGCATTTGTATTTTCATTTCAAGAATATTATATTCAGTTGTATTCCCAGTTCAGTGGCGCTAATGACAACCTGGGGAAGTTTTAGGAAAAAAGAAACAAGAATACCCAAAAGCTGAAAGAATTGGAAATCTTACTTTGTAACCCAAAGAGAATAATCTGGAGTTCTTGCCTCTAGATACTCAGCTCAGTTCTGGAACTGCTTGTTTGTTGATTATTCCATTTCTGTTTCAGGGGTTTTTAAGTGAGTGTCTAATGCACCACACCTTAAATTACTGCATTAGAAAAATAAAAATGGAGAGATAAAGAAAAAACAGTTTCCTTTTAACTTAGAGAGAATAAAATTACAGCAAGTAGGGAATCCTGCCTTGGTTTTAGTCCGATCACTTGGTCTCTGCTCCTGGCATTCCCTTGTTTTTCCAGAATTCCTCCCTGCTGGTTACTTTGCTGGCAGAGGAATCTAAGTCATTGTTGCAGGTGCAATAGGCAGAATTAGTAAATGCCTTTCTCTGCCACATGCAGAGATAAAGGGAAAAAATGCATTGTAAAGGGCAGTATTATATCCACCTATACAACAGTCGCCAGGCATCTGAAATACAGTCTCAATTTTTTGGCAGTCTTTGAAGAGGTATAATGGCCCTGTAATATGGATACTTGAACAGATCCTTGCAGATCCAGCTTTAATACTTGGCTTTTCCCCAGCTTTGTGGTGCCCTTTTTGGACAAGTCATTGTGGATATGTTTTGATATGGATGTTTGTAGTATGCAATGTAGTCTCAGCCCCAAAATGGAGTTCTGGAGCGTAAGGCTAGAATAACTGTAGAGGGAGAGTCTTTGTATGCAATGTTGTAATGTGAAGCCGGTAATTGCTACAGGTGACAAGAACCAAGTAAATACTCACTTCAAAATTGCAGATTGTTAAGATGGGATCTGTGTCAAACAACAGCCCAGGAACCAGCTGGACCTGTGTGGGCTGTAAGCCTCCTTGCAAACATCCCCCATTTGGGCTTACTGTTCTTCACAGTTCCTCAATAGCTTCTGTCCTGCATGACACTGAATATGCTTTGAAGTTACCCGAGAAAGTATGTTGCTGACATACAGGTCTGTTTCTGAGTGACCTTTCCATCAGATGTGCAGACTGAAAATTTTTGTTCAAGATCTGCGAGTGCACCTTAAAGTGCAATTGTGTTCTTCACATCCAGCCGTGCTGTAATTCCATCACAACTCCTGCAGCTGCTGTGTGGGCTGCAAGTGAAGCTTCACCGACTGTTGCTGGGGATGTAAGAAAGGATTCATCTTGTGCTTCAGATTTGGCTCAAAAGAACCACCATCTTGCAGGTAACTTAAAAAAAAAGCCTTCTGTCAATAAAATAAGCAGATTTGTTTCAGGCATACAGGAAATTAATCTGATTGATAAGGAAGGAGGAATTTGTTTTGTTTTTACCAGATCACTTTTTCTGACCACGACTAGACATTGCCCCTCCCAAACACTGAGCTTATCTATCCTCTATAGAAGAGAAATATTCTTCTTCATGACTGTAAGGATTTGTACGCACCAAGTGGCAGTTTTGCCAGAGAACTGGCAATTATCATATAGCAAGTACTTCAAACTAGGAATTCCCCTCAGCTGGTGGGTTGGTCTAGTGGGGAGCTCTTTCCTTTTCTTCTCATTCTAAGCATACCCCTAGGGCTCTTGCGTGGTTTGATTCTGATTTGTTTATGTTGGTGTAAATCAGGAGTGACACAGCTTCCATCAGTGCAGTTTAGTAAATGAGATCAGGCTCTAGCACATGGTATTCAACTATTCTAACTCTGTTACAGGAGCTACAAATGGGTGTTCATCTAGCTAAGATTTGCATAGATCTGTTTGGTAGTTTTCCTGTATATCATAGAATCACATGTTCTTCCATTTTATACTCCTAATAACTATTTCTTAAACTGAAACAGCTTTTATTTAAGATTCTGAAAAGATTTCTGCAAACTCAGTTAGGTTTCATAATATTCCTGTAACAGTGAGCATCAGTTAATCAGTATGATGGTACAACTGCTGCATCCCATCAAATATAGTTCCCAGACCAAAAAAAAAAAACCCAAACCCAAACCCCAATAAGCATGTTAAGACAAGATTAAGTATGCAGTATTAATTTAAAATGCCTTCAGAATTTACAGAAAGATGCCTTATCTGGTTTACAGGAAACTTTTGAGAGAGAAGAAAAACAAACAAGCAAATAGATTTCCTTGATATGGAACATACAGAAGAAATTTCAGATAGAAAGCAGACTTTGTGGACAGATTGGAGTGAGATTCAAAACTCAGCCTGTTTAGTTACAGTCCAGTTGTGGAGTTCCTGCATTTTGCTGTTCTCCCTGAGGGATTTTCTAAGATATTTAGGAATCTATCAGGAAATCATGGGGCTTAGCTTCCTAATTAGTGTCGTGAAGCTGTGTTTAAAGCATACAATAAGTTGCAAAGTGTATAACACCTCTGAACCTCCTGCTTTCTCCTCTGCCACCTTTCCTCCCAACTAGCAGGGACTCTTAGCATACTATATGGTCTGTGCACAGTTTGTGGGCTGGTGTGAGGGTTTTTTTTCTTTATGGAAATACCTGTGTTTTCCATGAGACAATTCCCACTTTCAGGCAGAGATTCTTGCTTGCATCATGGGAGTCCCTAGGCATTAGGTATAGTGAAAGTAAATCTGTCTAGGGATCCTGGCCCAACAAAGCAAATGAGATCTTGACACAACCACAATATAGTGCCCAAGTGCATTGGAGTGAAAATAACTCAGTTTTCAGATACAAAAATTTAGCTTTCGGACAAGTGGAATCTTTTTTTTTTTTCCTGATTGGAAACAGACACAGTTTACCAATATATTATTTTTTTGCTGTTAACAAAATTTTATGTTGCAAGAGTTAAAAGGGAAATATTTTCAGGAATCCCTAATTGCAAGTCAATATATACCATTAATACCTTCTCCACTGCAGCAATAAGGAGACCTTGGGACCAAGCTCTTAATTATTGATTCTTGTGACCTCAGCTGGTGGTCCTTGGACCTTATTAGATGCTCCTCATCTTGTTTTTGCATTCTTTTTCCCTTAAGCTATAGCTTAACTGTGTAGCTTCTCTCACTACTTGTTGATTCTTAATAAAATTTGTTGAATGATAGAGTTCAAGGTTTGCTCATCCCTGAGATTAAGTCTTCTCAGCTTTCAGCACAGTCAGTCGCATCACACTTAGCTTAATTTGCTTTGCTTAAGGTTTTCTGAACAATTGGTTTGCCCGGTGCTGTTGCTAACCCCAGCTCTAGCCGTGGGATGACCTTTTCCCAGCCCTGATTGTTTATGTGTATCCTGCAGTTCACTGGGGAAGTGTGTGTTGGCTTCCAAACAAAGATTGCTGTCTATTATATATAACCTAAAAATACAACTGTGAACATGTGTATGAGTTAGGAGCATGATTTTTTCCTGGAGTTTATTAACATCCTGTTGTATTTATTTCAAAACCTACAAGATGGATGTTTTTAGAGGTTTATTGCTCAAAGGTTGCTGTCATTATATGAACCGACAGGCTGATAGGTGCAAATTACAATTGATTACATTCATAGTCTGTATAAAGCGTTTTTTAAATGCTTCCATGTTTGTATTGCCATCTTCACTGGAAATCTAGAGTTGAAATGGGAAGTGCCTGAGCTTTGGTAGCTACCTACATACGCTGTAGAGTGGTAGAAAAAAATGAGTAAAAGTATTAGTGTTGAAAATGTCCTACTGCCCAAAAGCAAGTAGAATGAAGTGTCCTAAACCTATTTGTTCATTAAAAAAAACACCCAAACAAAAAAACCTGTTTGACTACTAACTATACCTCTCTGCTCCATCTCTTTGTTATCATTTGTTTAGCCAGACTTCCTAAGATGAGGCTTATGTATTCATCCTCTGTATGTGTGTACCCCACATGCACTTATATCTGGGTGTGCTCCTCCAGTGGTCCCTGAAGAAGTAGCTGATCTCACCCGAGTTTGGCCAGAGAGTAAAATTGTGAAAACCAAATAATGTTCTACAAGTTTTGTGAAACTAAGCGGGTAGGGAGAGGAAAGGGACAGACTGTAGTTGTGTCTTAGCACACTGCAAGGTAACCTCACTTCTCATGGAACACCAGGAGAATCAAAGAGAAAAATTATGATTGTCTCCATCATGCAGAAAGCTTGAGCTGCAGCTCGTGCCTACCCCAACACACAATGTCAGTCACAGCTGTGGTGCTCTAATCCACCAGGCTGCATTAATCTGGGCACTCACAGAACTGCTTGATTTATCTTCTGGTTAATAAAAAGGCAGTTCCACAGATTTGGTGTTGAGGAATCAGCTATAGTTTCTTTCTTTTTCCTTAAAAACCATAACAAAATCCTCAAAGAGAGCGATGTTTGATTGTGTGTTAGAGGAACATACAATATGGGAAAGATGAGAGAACTATCATGTGTCAGTGTCCTGCTGCAGCTTGCAGAAGGGAGATCTTCCTTGCTTTGCAAGCCAGTGTGCCCCACTGCTGTTTGGTGCTGCCATGCACCAGAGGAGGGACTGCAGAGGGTCAGACTCAAAGAATGGATGGCTTGTTTGGAAATACAATTATATCTCCCTACTTTTACTTCTTCATGGATTCTTGCCTGGTCCTGTGAATTCCTGTGGTTTGCACTCACCTAACCCCAGATATTCGGAGTGCTGTTCTAAAGTTCCTGTTACCATAAGCTATAAATTTTATTCAACACACCCATTCCCATGAGTCTCCAAACAAAGCAAAGCAGTGCAGAAAGTGGTAGCAGGAATGATAGGAGTGACAATGTGAAATTCATGGAGATGGCAAGTGAGCGTTTTCCCAGGCTAGCCGTGCATAGAAGGGAGTGGATGAAGTAGTAGCAGAGTGGAAAAGTGAACTGAGATTAGAGTCTAATGCCAGTTGCACAGGAAGGATGGAGAGAGGTGAGAGAGAGTTCAGAGGGCAGTCAGGCAATATGAAGGAAAGAACAACTTCCAGCTGTAGAAAATTGCAGGGAGGAGACCAAAAGGAAGCAATTCTCACAGACAGTAAACACTCACACTATTATAGTAACTCAAATTAATAAATATTTATCTTATAAAGCTGTCCAAAGGACTTGGATCTCACTGGGCTGCATTCTGAGTAAATGTGAAGGTCATCTCCTTGTGGCTTCAGGGAGATTCAGTGAGTTTATTGAATGAAGCTTGTAACGGCAGGGCAGGGTATAAGAATGCAGGTCTCCTGAGCAAGCTGCTTTGTTGCTCTGGCTCTCTTCTCCTCTGCACATCATATACTCTTCTGGGTTCTACACAAACTCCAACAACGTTCAGTACTTTTCAGATACAGCAGCAGAGAGTGCATATAGCGAAATGCACTAGCCCAGCTGGTCCTCCAAAAGTGTTGCTGCATGCTGCTGCGGCGCCCATTCTCCTGAAGGCTCTTGTACTTTCATTTGACGTGACAGAGACCACAGTCTCTCTCTATACTTTTGATATGGCTGTACCCATAAGGACAAATGTGGGTCAAAAAGACAAGTTGGAAGGAGGCTCCAGAGGTCATCTAGTCCAACTGAAAGCAAGAATGACTTCAGATTTAAATCAGGTTACTGAAGATCTTGTCCAGTCACGTTTTGAAAATCTCCCGGTCAGAGATTCCACCATGTCCCTGAACAACCTCTCAATGCTTAATCACTCTCAGTTTTAATTGTTTTCCTATTATGTCCAATTAGAGCTTGTCTTGCTGCAACTTGTGTCTGTTGCCTCTTGCTGAGCACCTCAGAGACTTTGGCTACACCCTCATAAGAATTTCTCTTCCTGTAGCAAAGGGCTACAATTAGGTTCCCCTATACTCTTCTGTTCTCCAGGCTGAACAAATGTTCCACCAGCCTCTCCTTGGATTTGATCTGCTCCAGCCCCCAGCTAAATGGCCTTTCTCTGGACTCTTTCCAGTTTTTTAATATATCTCATCTATTGGCAAGCCTCAAGCTGGACACAGATGCAGCCTCACAGGTGCTGAGGAGCAGTATTCCCCCTGTTCCTCTGGCTATGCTCTTCTGCTACTGCAGCAGTGTATGCCACTATCCTGCACCCATTGCCCAGGCCCCTTCTGCAAAGCTACAAGCCAGGCGGTCTGTCCCCAGCTTGTACTGCAGCAAGGGGCATTTCCATCCCCAGGGCAGGGCTGGGCATTTGTCTGTGCTGAACTTTGTGTGTTTCCTGTCTGTCCATCCCTCCAGTCTGTTGAGCCCTTCTGCATGGCAGTGCTGCTCCTCAGGGTAGAAACTCTTCCCCTTAGCCTTGCATTATCCGTGAGCCTTCCCATTCCTTCATCCGTGCTCACTGATGAAGATACTAAATAGTGTCAGCCCCCATATTGGCTTCTCAGGAACACTACCCCTAACTACCCCCCATGCAGACTTTGAACTGTTGAACCCTCTCAGTCTAGCCACATTTTCATGTACCATGCTGTAGGTCACCAGCTTGCTAGAGTGTGTCATGCTAATCCCTTGGGGAAGCCCTATAACCAGCTAGAAGAGAAGAGGGCTGAAAATATTTTAGCCAGTTTTCCTCTATCACTGTGGAAAATTCCTGGAGAGTTGGTTATGGATCAGATTAATAGTATCTCACCAAAATTAGTCTAATTGCTTAGAATAATAACAACAAAATCTTAGAATAAAGAAGTCTCCTTAAAAAAATTATCTTAGGACAAGATGTGTGTCCTTAGTGCTTGGGTAAATAGGAATTGTTTGCATGTGTATATTTCTGTCTTTCAATCTATAGAATGCTTCGAAACAACTAAATGTCAGTATACAGTTAACAATAACTTTCATAGACTTTATCATAAGCAGTAACTTCCTTATGTATATATATTTTTTTCTGAATGGAAGAGACTTAGCAAAGCACAAAGTCAGTCTTCATTGCTTTTGCCCTTCACCCCCAGAAATCTCAAACAGCCAAAAACCTGTTGCCTTTCTGCATCCCCTGGGGTGCAGTGGGCATCAAACAGTTCATACTCTAAAAGTCTACCAAATGCACTTCATTTAAAATTCAGCAGAGTGTTTTCCCTCTTGGGCAAAAGCAGCAGTTGAATACAGTGGTCAGTGTGTAATTTAGTTCCTTTCTACCTTTGCAAAATGAATGTTTCATAGACACAACAGAGGCTGAGGGCTTGGAGGCCCCTTGTCCAAGTGCAGCACAGGCGAAGGAAGTGTATCCTGGTTCTGTCCACTGTGAAATATCCCTCAGACTTCCATTTCCAGCATTTGTCTCTCCTGTGCATGTGGAAATAAATCAGATAAGACTGATACTTATTTATGGAGATGTAATGTCCTCTGTTTGTGTAGCTGCATGAATGCTTAGTTACCAAAACCTGAAAATGTACTATATTGTCTTAAAAAAACTGTCCATTGGCAACAACTAAGTTCTTGATTTACTCTTTTTTTTTTTTTTTTAAATATAAATAAGATAAATGCATGAATTTCGGCAACCACATAACAGGGAAATTTTGAACACAGAAGTTCTGCAAGAGCTCAAGGAAAATTAACTTCCATGACCAGCTAAAAGTTTGACGACTGGGCTGTTGGAATGCAGTGCAGAAATGGTCAGCAGTAACAGCCTGGGTTATCAAATGATGTTTTACACCATGGCTGACATGGCCTTATGGTCTTGTAAACTCTGTCACACACACACAAATAGCTCTGCTAATCTGAAGATTTCCACTACCTTCCCGGAAAATGTGGGACAATGAAGACTACATGTGCTAGGATTTGCAGTCAGTGGTAAGTAAAGCAGACCCATAAATTTTTTGTTAAACCAAGTTCTGCTTTCAAATGTACTTTGCAGGCTGATGAAGCAAATGACTTTCTCACCTTGTTACTGTTCATTAATGCAAGGATGTGAAATCATTCTGCATATCTGGTCTCTCTTCTCTCACCAGACATCCCCCCCATTCCTGTGTAAATAGTGCACATTCATCCATCAGCAGGTAATCAGAAGACTGTTAGGGTCTGCCGGCTGCAAAATTTGGGAGTTCTTGCATTTTCATTTGAAATACAGAAAGACGTATTTGAGAAACTGCTAGAAAGAGAAATAGGAAGAGATATATTTCAAAAATAATTAGTTCTTGTTTTGCACTAGATTTTCCATTAACTTTTTCTTAATAATGTGGATGGTTTCTCTTCTGTGCTGCTGTTCACATTTGGCCTGCTTTCAGTGAAGCTTATAAACAGGGGCGATTACTGTAAATGAAATCTGGAAAATATACACAAATACATACAGGAAGAAAAAATAATCTTGATACTTTTAATCTCATGAAAATTAATTTAACAGAAGTGGGCCTCAAGTCATAGAGATTTCAGATGTGGGGGATTTATTTAATCTAGTTTCCAAGGCGAATTTTGATAGCTTTAAATAACAAACATTTTATTTAAGAGAAATCTCAAGAAAGCCCCCTGTCCATTTGAACGTATGTTAACATTCCTGTGCTTGAGACCTCCCTGAACTCTCTTATTCTGTGACTTTTATGCTGTTGACTTTGCCTTTTTTGCTGGTAATGTAAGGCTTACTTGTCCAATCTCAGCTGTGTGACTGAGGCACTCATCATTATCCATTGTTTGAACAAGGTCTTGTTATTGGCTCTGACTGATTGATTGCTTATTCTCAATAAACAAAGACTTGCAATCAAGGTCTTTGAAACATTTCTTGCTCAACGAGTCAATTTATATGCGCAGAAGGCCAACTGTCCCTCTCCTATATTCATTTATTCAAATAGGTAACTTGCTCAAACAGAATCACTATCTTAGGAAGAGAGAGCAGTCAGGAGGAAGTATTATTTTTCTAGTCATACTTATCTTTCTGTTTAAGCTATAGTGTTTTTCTGGGTGCTTCTTTAATCTGAAGTCACAGCACAAGTTGTTACGTTAATGAACTTCATTTATTCTGAAATAGGATGAAGTGAAATCCCAGTGGTGCTAGAAGAGGAGGAGCACTGAAAACCGTTATCTCCCTATGAAATGAGAGGGAGCCCAGAGTTAGGTTGTGAATATCGGTAAGGGGTGATGCTCAGCTCCGCGAGTCATTTGGGAACAGTATCAACTGTGAGTATAAACCCTTTACAGGTGATTTTAGTTAATAGTCCTTTGCATATTTTCCTCCTTCACTGAGAGAACTGATTAACATAAGCGGTTTTTAAAATGTCCTGATACTGCAGTGTCATAATGATAGTTCAGTCTACTCTGCTGTCATTCAAAAAGTCCTATGGCATTAGATTTTTTCCAGTCAGCCTGACCAATTAGTATCTTGAATATGGAAAGATAATAGCTGAGTAAAAATTTCAATGTCTACTCTAATGGAAAGATGTAATCTGGTGGTGCAAATCTGCTATCATTTTACTGTGAGGGGAAAAGAGAAATTTCATGCAGGCTGCTGACATTTTGCAAAATGGTAATGACTCCACTGTGCTGTGCAGACACAAAATAGCACAACGGTCTCTGTCTTCTGTGTGCATGGTTCAGTTCTATCTACTCCTATGCAAGAAGGAAAATTCTCATACACAGGTGAGGTCAGTATTATTCCTCCAAATAAAATTAATGATGTCACTATAATGGAGAAATTTTTATAGCTAGTATATATTCGGCTGACAGGTTTTATGGCAATTCTATAATAGGAGTCAACCATATATAACAAAACAGTAGGTATCCTAACCTATTTGAATAAGGTTCTCCATCCAACCCCTCTTAGTCTCTTTGTGGGGATTGGACCGGGCTGGGGAGGGAGGCAAAATATTTTATTGGCCTTTTTTTTTCTTTCTGTCTTCTCTGTGGTCATAAGAAAAGTTTTATTAGTTACAGAATGTCAGTGTCAATGCACACCTGTAATGCTATGTACATAAAAATATACATAAAAGTTGCCTCATAGTCCTGCATTCATTTACTGCATAATGGTAAATAGGCAAAGTTTATTCCTGTGCTTACATCAGTGAAATCATTCATTCTTTTGAAATATGGCATTATGAAAATAACTTAGTAATTTTTTGGGTTCTGCATATCGTTAATATTTGGAAGAAAATATGTACCTTGAAAAGTTAATTAAAACAGCAGACCGGAGTCTTGTCCCACTTGCAAAGGTAGGTCACATGTAGATGCAGTGAGATGCTAGACTTACATCAATTTAAAATGGGTGTAAACATGAGAAAAGAGTCAAGCTCCATTTTTCCTGTATGAAAAGAGTGACTAATACACAAGAGGCTAATTTGGTAGGAACATTTAGTCATGGCTTCCTGTAACTGGGCCACTTTGTGAAACATGTAATTACACACCAGTAGCTGTGGAAAACAATGTGCTAGAAAACTTAGGACAATGTAATAGGAATGGAACCCCAACTTTGTAATTTTAAGAAGTGACCAGCGATTCCTATGTAATCCCCTTTCATTTTAAAGCCCCACTCCCTAGTCTGTTAAAGTTTACTTTGATCAGGAAAAAGGGGTTCTGACTGATCAGTGCTGCTCCATTCCTGCTGCCCGTGGGTCTGGGGATGACAGTTATCACTCTATCCCTGTCAGGAGGTTCCTGAGCTTTCTACATGGGTCTGTTTGCCTTTCTGCATTCTTATGCCCTGTCCATTCCCAGTAGATTTTCACCTCAGCAATTTTCAGCATCTGGTAAATAGGAAATTCCATTTGCTGGTACCTTAGGCTCTACCCCCGCCCATGCTGCTTGTTTATCAATATTTGAACAGTGCACACTGTCTCCCTATGACCCTCATCCTACCTTTTTTCCCTTGTCAGAAACTGCTCTTTCTGAATAATCATTTTGACTGAATAATCACTTTGTCTCTAGAGACAGACCCTGCTAATCTCATTTCCATTTAATCTTTGCATCCTATGGGTTCATACACCACACAGTATCCTGCCTTCCAAGGCCACATTAACCAACATAACTAACACTTGCTGCATCTGGGTTCATTTTTTTTCCCAAAGTGGGGTAAGTTTGTGCAATAAAGTGTTTTGAAATTCTTTTTTAGGAGTATATGAGCAACCCTACACATATTCACACACATTACTAACCACGTGAAAAGACAAGGTAGAGGAGATAGTCAAGCTTGTGAAAGTTTTGTCTTTCAGTCTTGTGTTAGTCCTCAAGAACCTTACAGTGGAAGTCCCAATGTGCCAGGTGAGCGATAGTTTTGGCCATAATATTTATCCATAAGTTTTAATCAGTCTTCCAGATATTAGCCATAAGTTACCTCAAACATAACATTTAATAATTTTATCTGTATTCAGTATTCCCTGGGATGCTATTGTAGTATCTGGCAAACAAATCTGATATATGTGTAGTTGTTACATGTTGCAAGATGTAGTGCAAGATTTTTAGATTCTGTGAATAATTCTGATGCTGCAGGATGATATGGGTACTTGAGCTGGAGGACAGCTTGCAGGTGATCAGGGTTAAGTACTCTTGTTACGTTGAAGGTGATGTTAAATGAGAGCCTAATGACACTGAAGAACTCAGGACATACTAATTCAGCAGTAGCATAGGTCCCCTGTCCTCAGCAGAATGCACTAAGGCTAAAAATGCTTTAGGTTGCTTTGTTTCTTCTTGTTACCAGAGTCTTCATTGGGATCAGCTTCATCTGGCTTATCTTTAGGTACATGAGTGGGAATATTGGGAGTGGGAGAATTCAGGTAAGCAGGAACTAGCCACTGGCTGGGAAAGAAATGGGTTGCTCCATGTCAGATTTTAGGGAGTATAGATGAAAGTGATTAAAAAACAGCTTTCATACCAAGTTCTTCCTAGTTTTATGATTTCAGTTGCAAATAGTGAAGTTAATTAAGAGAGGTATCATTCTGCAGGATTTTTAACTTTAAGGGTTAATGAGTCTGAACAGGTGTGAGAGATTAGATGTAGCTGAGAATAGCAAGCTGGTGGAAGAAAATACCAACGTTTATTACGTTCAGTCTTTGCATGAAGGATAAGAAAAGAGAAGAAATCACCTTACCCAGGAAATAAGTTTAAAATTATGTTTTGTTGCAGTATAGTCTATTCTTTTCATAATTAGCAGTTCTGGGGTGATTACCTGAGGAGTCTGGTTTTGCTAGGTGATTAACTGAGTACCCGTATAGCATGTGACTAACTTGGGCATTCTCTCCTCTTTCTAGTATCAGGGAAGGTTAAGAACCAGTCTTTTTGATCTATGGTAAATGCTAATTGACATCATATTTTACTGGAAAGGCTGGTCTCCGGTCACAACAGAAAACGGCATTTTTGTAATCAGTAGTTGTGGCTGTTCTTACTGGGCAAGTCATAGCCTTGTCCAAGCAATCTTATCTCTGTCCTGTAATTTTTTTTTTTGGTTTTTTTTTGTTTTTTTTTTTTCACTCAAGAGATATTAAAACAGGCTGTAGTATTTTGTCAGTGGTTAGAAGCGATGCATATCTTTAACCTGTGGAAAAAAGCATGCCTGGTAAGCTTGAGGAGTAAGAATCCAGTCCAGCCCAATCCAGAAGGGTTTGGGTGTTCAGAACTAGGGGACCAGCATGATCAAGGATAAAAAGGGATATAATTCAAGTGAATAATTATTTGACATGAGAAAAAACACTTAAAAGAGTACACATTTCTGAATTGTGGAGACGAGCAGTTAAAATGTAATCATGAGTTTTCTGTGCCACATATTTGTAGGTTCGCTGGGAAAAGAGAAAAGTGATATAAAAATCAATATTTCTCTGAAATTGATAAGAATTTTGTTTAGGCTGACAAGGTTTTTCAATTCTCAATTGAATGGGTCCCTCTGACCCCGCAAAGCCCTTGATATGTGCACACACAAATAACTTTGGCAACTGGTGCCAGAGTGACCAGGCCCAGCCCAGGTGTGGGTGAGTACATAGTTTTGCAAGTAAGCACATAGAATTACAGTCATATCTCTCAACCTTAATTGCCTCATAGAAAATAAACACTCCCAGTTATGCGATCTCCCCTATTGCCAGGGCAATACAAATCACAGAGATCTGTGATAAGACCCTGCTTTTAATGAAAGAAGATTGTGTTTCAGCTCAAATCCCTCTAAGTCTTTGACTTGATCTGAGAGAGAGGGGCAACTAAATTAAATTGAGTTTGAGAAGTATGAACATTAGAAAGTCTCCTAGGACTTCTGTTAGTATCGGGGTTTGAACAGCTTTGAGAATAAGATGTGAAAACCTTCAGTCAGGCTGTCAGCGTGGGTTGGGACTGCTCAGTCTTGCTCATGCTCTGAGCGATGCTGAGCACCCGCTGATGCGCTGCATTTCAGGGCAGCTGAGGCTGAGCCACCTCCAGAGTTTCGCTTGGGGAAGCCAGACTTGGGCACTGCATTGAGACTGCGCGCTCTGTCCTGCTAACGGGGCATTACGCTTACTGTTTGTGATGCTCTATACATTTCAATATTTTCTGCAGTGGTCCTCTGCAGCAACACTTGTTAGTATCCCAGAAAGGTGAGGCATAGGAAAGGTTGCATTAATGAGGTGGTACACCAAAGAAAGCTGTAATCCATGCCTGAGGATTGTGAAAGAGCCTCTCATTCAACTACCCCAAGGTGCCAACACTTACTGTGGTTTTATACACTTCATACAGGTTGCCATTTGCAAACTTTCAAAACTGGTTAGACCTCTTTTTCACCTCTGTGAAAGACAACAAGGTTCTTTCAAAAATCTAAATGCTTAAAAGAAACTTATTGTTTCGGGGATGACTGCTTTTAGCGAGTGGTGAGGGGAACCTTGCTCCTGGTTGGGAGGTGGCTGTGTCCTGCTGGATGTTCAGCTGCAGGGGCCAGGCAGTGCACGTACTGCAGGACCGCAGCCACCTGCTCCGCAGCATGGAAAGCACCCCTCTTCTTGTGTCCATCCACCTGCTGTGTGGCTTCCTGGCTGCTTCAGCTTTTGGGTAACCACCAAGATGGGTAAAAAGACCTGCCAAGATTTCTGATACTTTTGCCATGGCCAATCAGTGAGATGAGAAGTTTTTTAGTTTCCTTTTTGCCTGTGAGTGGCCTCAGAGGGAAGGAGAACAGTGAAGGTCACCTGTCCTCTGTGGGGGTGGATGTCATGGTGGGTGGAGGAGATGTGAGGAGGGGGGAACTTCCATGCAAAGAATCTCTTCATTTAGCACACAAAAGTGAAGCACAATGAAAGACTAAGGATAAAAAGAACAGAATAACCTGCTCTTTGCCTGCATACCTTCTCATGGGGTGCTACAGTTGCTGCGAGTTTTCATCAGATCCTTGGTAAGCAGGATACAAGAGAAATTACCTTTCTAAATGCACATTGATTGATTGGTAATGTTACAGGCTTGTAATGGCTGTGGCCTTTGAGAGAACTTCCACCTGCCAGTAATGTGGCTGTGATTCAAGTAAGAGAATTGATGTAGAATTCTGAAGTGATGGTTAATGTTCTGTGCAGAGGGCCCGAGTTTCAAACATAGAAGTAGGTAGCTGCTGCACTTGTAAAAATGGATATTGAAATGTGCTGGTTTTCAGCAGGCATTACCTTGCTTTGAGAGTTATTTTCAAAGACTAATTTCTAGTTGTAATCAAAGATGAATTTGCATCTTCACAATCACTGAATGCACATATCCATTTACAGGAATATTCAAGCCTAACTTCCAAAGCTTGATATAATTTAAAAAATAATTTATGAAGTCAAGCATACTTAGAATATGGGGAGGGAAAAAAAAGAAAGAAAAGAAAAAAAAAAAAAAAGGACTTTGCCTGCTGGAGGTGCTACAGCCAGCTCCTCCTTACATATTTTTTTAATATATATAACACTGTACAATCAGACACCTGTTTCAATATGTGCTTTCTAGTGATTTCTCTGTGCCTTTTTGTTTGC
This sequence comes from Falco cherrug, assembly GCF_023634085.1. NCBI lineage: Eukaryota > Metazoa > Chordata > Aves > Falconiformes > Falconidae > Falco > Falco cherrug. The sequence goes on along the minus strand of NC_073700.1, from coordinate 65,062,088 downwards.
TACTTGGACATTCTGTGAACCTTCTTTCGGGGCAGCATTGCTTTCCCTGCAGGTGCCTGAGAGGTGTACAATGATTCTTGCTGCTGTCTTTCAGTAGCTGTCAGCAGGCAGCTGACCAGGGAACCTTTATTTAGCAAATGTGAGCAACTGGAGAATTTTTGTTTGAAAGACCGAGGGGACCTGCCTCAATTTACTGAGCAGTAAAAATGTTTCTCCCCCACTGAACAGATCTAACCTGAAGTTCCCTGACATTAATAAATGACTAGATCAACCTCTCTCACCTCCCTATCTTTTTCCGGCTGCAAGTATGAAGTGTAGAAAGTGAGACATGAGTAATACTTGCTCTAATTTATTTTAAAAGTTGGAGAAGAGCAGGGCAGAAGAGAAATTCTTCTTCTTCTCTTAACTCGTGTAAAAGCTAAGAGCTAAAATGTAGTGAACGACTTACTCATTAGCTATAACATGCTGTCTTTTCTGGAAAGAAAGCATTAGCAATCCAGATGTAAAACTTTTTTTCAGTCTGAGAATGAAAACCTGGGAGAAAAAGTCACTGGATAGACCTTCCTTAAAAAATGGGTGGAGTCAATTTTATTTCAGCAAATACACTAGTAATGTGTGACAATCTTGGAGCAGAAATAGGATTCTAGCTGGGGCAGTGCTGAGCTAAGGTCAGACTGCCAGCTGTTTTAGTAAGTCTTTATCTTGATCAGTTTAGGAAATTTAGGGGAGTTTGACTAGATGATCTCCAGAGGTCCCTTCCAGCCCCAGCCATTCTGTGATTCAGTGATTTCTCTTTCTTCCACTTTAGCCACTTGGGATTAAATAGCAGCGCTGGGAAAAGAGCAACTGCATTTTTGTAGAATTTATTTATAAGGACTTTAGCATTTTGTTATTCATTTGGAAATTACCAGTTTCTTGTTAGTTCACTGTCTGATGAATCTTCCTTTCCTTCTTTGTTCCTCCTAGATCTGCCGTGGTTAGATGCATGATCTCTTTTTCTTTGCAAGGCAGAAGTGTACCCAACAGCTGTGAGATACTTTTGGCTTTTTGGTTTAGAGGGGGCCTGTGAAAACTTCAAGTTTAATTTGTGTACATTTTCCTCCTGCAATCCCTCTGGTATTCAAGTCAATAAAAGGCAATTAACTTTACAAAAAAACCCCAACAAAACAAAAAACAAAAAGAAAGTTTACATCTGGTTTGACTAAACATGTGAAATGGCTGAATTTGCAGGTAGATGTGAAAATGGCCATCTCTGCACCTTGCCCTTTGCCTTGAAATATTTGCAGTATTTATAGTACATTTGGAGAAATGTCAGATGCCTTTGTGGGTCATAAAGAAACTTGAAAGCAGGTGACAAAAATGTTTCACTAGAAGAGTTTGGGGCTAGGAGCTGAGCCCAAGATTCCTGGGCTTTGGACTGATACTTTAACCATGGGGATGCTGCATCTTTTGTCTTGGGTACCTTTATTGTTAATAAAGCCTGTACCTTTGCTCTTTTTATAATCATAGAATATCCTGAGTTGGAAAAGACCCATGAGGATCATCGTGTCCAGCTCCTGACTTCGCACAGGGCAAACTCAAAGTTAAACCATGTATCTAAGAGGGTTGTCCAAACAATATTTGAACACCAGCAAGCTTGGGGCCATGACCACTTCCCTGGGGAGCTTGTTCCAGTGCTTCCCCACCTTCACAGTGAAGAACTTTTTCCTGATATCCAGTCTAAATACACTACCATTGCGGTAAAGTATATATGGGATATAATTTTGAAACTGCAGATGCGGAATATAGAGGTTTCTATTAGCTAGGATAAGTTACAGGAGTGCAGGATGCACAGATTTTGTCTGTGGCATTAGCTGCCTGTTTAGCCTCGGAGAAGCCGGAAACAGGTGAAAGTTCACAAATCTCTGAATAGTTTAAACCTCATTTCTTGAGAAACTGCATCTTCTCCTGGTACCCTTGGGCTGACATTAAAAAAGCTGATCTTTGGACCAAGTTGTAATCTCCATCTACCTGGTGCGATGTGGGGAATCCCTGGCAGACTGACATGTATGAGGAAATAAAAGTGCTGCTTAAATGTCATTTAATTTAATTTGTAAGTCTGGGAGTGTAGAAGTCCTGAATTCAGCTCTTATTGGCATTTTTTTTAAAGTTTCTATCATAAAAACGATCAAGGTTGAGGTAGGTGAAGAACCTCTACTAAAAATGGATTACTCAAATATTTCAGAAATGTGAAAGAGTTTAACCTCATTCTTCTAAGAGAGATATAGTTGTTCTCTTGTAAGTGTAGGGAACTTTAAGGCCAGTGTTATCAGAGGTGAGTATTGGTTGCCTCAGTATTTCAGTATCCTGTAGAGATACTTTATTGTGTACAGCTTAGCATGTCCTGGGTTTGGTAATTACAAACCGGTGCACAGCATTAATCACCTCTGACACATTTGCCTGGCTGTGAAACGATCTTGAGAGAGATTTGGAATGAGAATAGAGATTTTGGAAGTCCCAGTCACTGCCCTGTACAAGATTATTACTGTTAAATCTCAATTATTGTATATATATTTGCATTACAAGAATGGATTATCATCTCAGTTTTTCATTTGTACGTGATATTCATATACATTTTTTTAAATTTTCTGTTGATTAGACCTGGTGGGGAGGAAGAGGTCCAGCTGTAATAGTTTTCCAAATTTTACTGTAAATAGTTCATCTGTTTAAGCTGAAATTTCTAAACTCTATATATTTTGGTTGTGTTTTTAAGCTGCATTCAGTGTGAGTGGAAGCAAACTTTCCGTTTATATGTTGATTTTTGTTCTGTGATACTTTTCCTTCAAATAGAGCCCTCGTTATTGACAAATATAAACATTCTTTTTCTCCAGTGAGTATGTCACATCCTGGTTATATACATTCAAAACTGGGCTTGCTAGCATTTTCACTTCATATGAAGAGGGTTAATTATGAACTAGACTACAGATCTCAAATACATCAGCAAGTTAAGTAGCTGGTGACTGCTGCAATCAGTTAACTGCAAGGAAATGAAACAGGACTTATTTACATTTAGAGTGATGCCTGGGTTCTTAATCACCTCAAAGCATTTAAAAATTAACTTTACTACCAACAGCTCAAGAAGCATAATGAACCCCAGGAGGGAGTTTTCTTCTCTTTCATTTTCATTGAAGCCATCTATTCATTTACATCAGACTACTCTCACTCCAGTCTGTTTTCCTGCTAAAACCTCAAAAGTTTCCCTATTTCATTTTCTTAAATAACTTGTGGTTCATTTGGTATGCTTCATCATAAATTAGTATTAAAACTGTGCAAGAACTCTTGGCAAATACTGAAGTACATGCAGCCACAGATTATTTAAGGACAAACAAGCAAACAGCTTAGTATTTTCTGTGTTTTGTTGTAGATGTGTCAATGTATTAAAAAGGCAATAAAAAAACCTTTAATTATCATTGTCATGCTTTCCTGAGCTTTTGCACCTGCACAAGCACATTTTATGATTTTGCACATGGACAGAAAGGGGGCTATACTGTAATCAAATCAGCAGCTTACAGCCTGACCAGTGCTGAATGACATTTGACAATTGGCAATTTAGAAGATGGAAGCAAAGATATTGAAACTAGTTCAAATTCTCCAAGCCTTCCACCATAACTTTGTTTTATCTTGACTCTTATTTGCCCTGAATCCCCTAATAGGAGCAATCCTTTCATAATATACTCAGCCAACCCATTATTTCTATATATTTTTTTCCATTGCTACAAACATGAAGCACGAAGACCTCCAAAAGTGGCCTGTTCCCTTGGGAAAGGTCTCAGCTATGAAGGGGAAAAAAAAATCTTTTCTTTGGAAGCTTCCCTTTAAGGTTTGAACTATTTTCCTGGGCTATTTACAGCTGAAGTGAAGGTGATATTTTGAGAGACATCAGTAATGAAGAGTACAGCAATCCGGCAAAACTTAATAGGGGGTAAAGATTAATAGCAGAAGCATTTTTTCTTTTTATCGGTGATTTAATGGACAAATTGAATTTAGGTGTTTATACATCTATGAAGATAAGCAGAAGTACGAGCAGTGCAGAATTTTTTTTTATATGTAAGAGACAACATAATAGTACCATGGCAGTTTTAGTAAACAGTAGATACATAGTTATGGGAGATATGTACGTGTTTATTTAGTAAAGCTATAGGTGTAGTTCTTTTAGCACTTTTCCCATTGTCTGTTCTTCCAATGAAATTTTAGTCATAAATCTAATAAATTTATAAATGAATTCCTGTGACTGCTTTTGTTACCTTTATTTTTACAGAGCAATTAGCGTATGCAACTGTAAAACTCAGGTCTCTAATTATTAAGGCCTCTTAGGGGATGGTGTCATCAAGCTGAAGCGAGGTGTTACTGTGCACAGCTGTAGTGTGTGGGGCATCACAGCCCTGCCCTGGCTGCTGTGTCCCCCTCCCACCAGCCACGCTGCCTCTGCACCCTCTGACCTGCTGTGGCGGCTGGGGAAATGGGAATGATGAGCTGGTACTTTGGGAAAATAAGTGGTGTTAGCACCTGCGCAGCCTGGGGTGGTGTGTGGGGCTGGAAATAAGGGCCGAGGAAGGGAAAGAGAAGCTGGGGTCTCTTTTTTTTTTTTTTTTTTTTTCTGATGAACATATCATCTCTATAGCGCCAGACTGCAGCCTCAGTAGAGGAAAAAAATGGACTGGTTGCAGCTAAGGGGCAATAAATGTTTTCATTGGAGTACCCTAGACACTGGTGCTACAATTGTAAGGAACAAGTGTCTATATTTATGAAACAACTGCAGTTCAGTCTTGTAAATCGTTTTTTCAGTTGGGAGGATAACAGTTCTGCTAACAAAATCTCTTTACCGTTTTACTAAGGTAATAAATACCCTGATTGGGAGACAGATGGATTTTTCTGTGTGCTGTCCTGGGGAAAGATGTGACTGCTGATAGCTGTCACCTTGGGGGAGGCTGGAACCATATCTACCCACCTGCTGGTGAAGCTTGAGGGATTGTTTCCTTTCTTAGCCTGAAGTTGCATAGTTAATATTACTCTTTATCTCTGTAGGAAATGGAATATGACACATGATGAGGCTGGGGGCTAGCTTTGTTTCAGCTATCTGTTTTGTAAAAGAGCCAGAAAGTTTCTCGTAATGATTTAAAACAAAAGGGTGCTATTGTGTGTATCAGTGTTCAACGTTCCAAATCTGTAAAAACAGTCTCATGTAACTTTCTCATGAAGGACCATGTAGCCTGTTGGATTGGAACTCATTTCCTCTTTACATGTCAAATTGTCCTGAACTCTAGGGTTTCTGTAAATAGCTTATTTTGACTGCGAAGAGCCAGAGTTTGTAAATTCAATTTGCTTAGAGTCAAGTGAAAGGTGTTGACCACTTTCTTTCTTACCTGTTTTCCTATGCTATTTCTAACCTACTCCCTTTAAATTTCTTTTTACTTTTATTATTTCCCTTCTTATGAGCCCTGATCAATTGTAGAAAAGTGAAAATATGCCGTATTTTCTTATCCTACAGTTTCAATGCATTTTGATATGGATGGCTGTGCAGGAAAACTGACGAGGCTAAGGACTGAGCAGGACGTGATCCTGCATTTAATAACAGTGAGCAGCCCACTTCCCACTTTCCCTGTAGTGAGTACCACTCACCTCTGCTATTAGTTGCTGCATAAAAGCTCTGAGGAGAGTTTCCCACCTTTTATATTCTCCAACTGTTTGTTTTCTTACATTTTTTTCTTCAAAGTTAAATATCTTTGTTTCCTTACTAGAAACTATAGCTGTCCCTGGAGTTTACCTGAATTTTCCTGTATAAAATCATCTTGATTTATATTTGCTGAGTGAGAGAAACAGATGTGTCTGTCAGTTCAGTCAAACTCTTTCCAGATATTTACTCTGTGAAAGGCTTTGATGCAAACCAGTATGTTTTAAATTTTTTTTTTCGGTATCATTTCATAGAGATTAGTTTTTCTGGCTGGTATTACTTGTAGCCAATGGTGCCTGAATCTCCTTTGATTTAGTTTTAAATGACTCCTGATATAAATGTCCTCAGGACTCCTGCCAAGCAATATACTACTATTTACATGTCCTTTATTTCAGCCAAAACCTTGTAATGTAGTTTTATTGTTTGGAATGACTGTGACATTGATTTTGAAGGATTTGTAATATACAATAAAACATCATACTCATTCAAAACATGACAAACTTCTGCAGTAAACGCTTCTTTATAAACATATCCTTTCGTTGGTATATAGCTATAATTTGACTCTGTCTAATGATGAAGATGGTCTGCGTGACCCTGTTTGATGTGATATACAGTGTTAAGTCTTTTGGCTGAATTCACTGGTAGTTTGTTAGAGACTTTATGCAATAGGGTGAATCCACACTTTTTATTTTTTGAATTATTTTTCTTTCCTTTCTTCATGTTTTCAAAACGTGGGACAGAATTTAAGGTAGATTTCCAGCTGGGAGAAATAATATCTCCATTGCCTAATACAAAAGCAGCTAAAATTACTCTGGGAGGATCTAGCAGGAGTTTGGGATGCAAAAATGCTGAAAACATTAATAACTAGGGAAATTTTACTCGGTCATAAGTTTCCTATTAGCCCATGACCTTCCTAAAAATGATTTTATATGGAGCATATTCAGTTATCATGGTTTTGTAGGAAATTAATGTAAGGTAACAAATTGCTGGGAATGAATTATCAAGTGTGCTAACAGAATTGTTCAGATCCAGGTACTCCTCAGGCACTGTCAGCAAAAACTGAGCTGAAACTCTAATGCCTGAGTGTTGCCTGCTATTGCAGATTTAGTGTCCTGCTTTACATAGTTTGTACTGAAGGAGCTAGAAAAAGGCTTCCTGGCAGCTGACTCCTTTGGGAATGCTAAAATGAAATGTATATTTCATAAGGCCATCCCAGGGAGCAAAATTTTAAGTAAACGTACATTTTAAAAAAGTAAGCAATTGTCTATGGGGAAACTGTGTATGGAGCTTTAATTTTAGATATATATACTCATCTTTCAGAGTGGGGAATTACACACATAATCTGCAAATAAAGAACATGCTAATTAATGCTTAACATCCCTCTAAACACAGCCTTGCAAGCTGAATTAATAAACACTATGGAAAGAATATTGTCTGCATAAGGCCCAGTTTCACTAAGGTCAAGTCAAAGCTTTGCTGCCACAGGAGAGTGTTTTACCAACATATAAACTCTGCAATGGATCTATTGGGTGTTCCTAGAAAGCACATTTTGACTGGAGTTACCTGCCGTGACTTGAAGATAACAGTATATTTGGAATATTTTTTGATATTTGTATGTATTTGTGTGAGACAGTTCCTGTAGTCACAATTCAACTTGCATAGGTTCATTTGTTTAAGGTTTGTCAGAGACTGGAGGCAGTGAATGTTGTAATTTCTCATGCCTTTAAACACCTCTGGATTAGATGTCTATAGCTGAGCTAGTTATTCTGGGCTCCCCTTATTATTAGTGGAGAAAGTAGATACTTTTGTTTTAGGTCTTGATGTAGGATGAGATGTCTTAGTCCCTGGGCTCGGTTATCTATGTCGACTATGCACAGAGATTGAGGATGGCTGGTTCAGATCTAGATGCCTGTCTCTAGCTGCAGTCATAGAAACCCTACCAATGCTAGCTAGCAAGACTATTTTTTCTTCTTTGGGGTAAAATTCTACAGTTGTATCTTTAATATTAATAGTTTGATAGAATTCAGTTTGGTTATGTTTATGTGGGAAAATTTGACCTGAGTGATAAAGGAAGAAAATTTCATGATTTATTCAATGCTTTTTCTTCACTTCTATAGTTCAGCAGTTACAAATCAACTATAGTTCAGCAGTTACAAAACAAGGCATTTATGTATGTGTGTACACACATATTTGGAAAAAATATTTAGGACAAGGTGAGAAGAGTGATTTCTTTGTTGCTTTTTTACACTGCAATTCAAACTTGCTGCTATGATACCTTTTCTGAACTGATTCCATCAGTCTGAAAGAATAGATTGTTGAATGTGCCAAAGAACAATAATAAAATAAGGTAAAAAGAATGTCTTCGGATCTGGACCCTTCATCCTTTTAAATCCTCTTGGATTTTTAGAAAGCACTCAGATCTTACTTGCTGCCTACAAAAAATAGCCACATTAAAATGAGCAGCACTCAAAGAGAAGTTAGAGGATCATTGCAAAGATTTTAAGGTACACAGCACATATAAAACTGATTAGCAAATCACAGAGTGGGGTAGCCTCTTTCTTTTTTAATAAGACTTAGCAATTGTACCTCTTCTATATATATAAGTGGGCTCTTATTAGCAATGAGAGGTGTATATGGTTTCAATTGTATTAATTTGTCCTTGCCTTGCACTGCTTTGAGTAGGGAAATGGATCACTTGAGAATCAGATGCAGTAAAGACTGTGCTCTGCCAGGGCTGCGTTCAGTCCATCTTTCACCCAGGGAGAGTCACTGTGAAGGGGTTCCTCTCTAGGTGCCCTGTGTGTGTTGCATGCCCGCATTACTCCCTTCTCTGCAAGTTGCAGCAGGTCCTTGTGCAATTTGGTGAGGGATTGAAAGTGAAGATAAAGATTTCACAGTGCCTTTATCTGACAAGTTTTTCTAACCTTGTCCCCTGTACTTTTTGCTTTGCTTATGCCAATACCCAAAATTATGTCAATATCCAGGAAAGGATTATTCCCAAGTTTAACAAGTCAGTATAAAACTAGAAGATTCAGTATAAAACTAGATGTAATTTTTTTCTGTCCTGCGGCAGGAGGAGGGAGTCATTACTTAAAGGGTGTGTAAATGGACAAAATGTCAGTGTGCGCAGTCTGGTTAAAACTCAGCCCCTAGCTCACTCTGAGGTTGAAGGATGGGCTGTTCATCTTTGGACATGCAAACGTAGAAGCTATGAAGGTAGGAGATGACTGATGGTACAGGACAGACTGAGCAGAATCAAAAGGAAAAACTTGCTTCTTGGATAGTTCCTACTTTTCTGACACTGGTTTCTTTTGGATTTTATCTTTTTTTTCCCTTTGCAATATGTCAGCTGCAGCTTAATGGGTTACTCAGGTGGACAAGGGATGCAGGCCCTTACATTTCCCTGAACTTAATTCTTAATAGTTTTCAGTTAAAAAAAGAAAAAAAAAAAGGGGTCACTTTCTCATACACTGCAATCTGCTGTTTTTGCGTTTGTGGTTGTTGGTGTATTTTTTCAAGGACTTGTGTAATAGTGTATTAGAGAGCTATGAGGGGTAGATGTAGGTCAAAATTGATTCATTAATTCTGACCACTATGTGTAGTGTAAAATTTGTATTGAATTTGATGTATACTATACATTTTCTGTATACCAATCTGACTATTTTTTCCTATGCAGAAAGTACCAAAATTTAGCAATTTTAACAATAAAGAACCCATCTAGGTCATGAGATGTTAGATCTTCCTTTCCTTGCAATGTCTTTTTTTTTTTTCTGAGCAACATGGCAGTAACATGAGACCACGAGAGCCTTTATAAAATGTGTACTTTAATGAACAAAAAAGGATTATGAAATTTCTGATCAATACTCTGAGGGATTGTTTTTGCATTGATATTGTATTACAAATGATAAGACTACACTGTAACTTAACAAAGGCATGTCTGCTCACTTCCAGCTGATGGTGTCAAAAATAACTTGCAGTGGTAGCATTTTGAATTGTTAATTGTGCTGTTGCTCTATGCTGAAATCCTTGACCTAAATATTTATGAGGGAATTGGTTCTACAGTACACTACATTAGTGCCCTGCAATATGGCCATGTAAGCAAGAGTGACCTTGATTATTCCCGTGCTCCCAGAGAGAGCAGCAGAACTTTGGAGTGGGAAGTCTGAGCCCCTGGATCCTGGTGGTTTATCCCTTGCTCATTTTCTGTGTCTCTTTCTCTCTCTGCAGATCAAACATTCCCTGAAGTGTGGTAGAAGGCAGGAAGAATGACACTTGCTAATTTGAATTTCAGAAAGCACCTAAACCAGATTCTGATCTCCAGGTAAGTGTTTGTGAGCCACTTGGCTTTGACACTTGTTAAAACTTAATCACATATCTTTTTGGTGCCAAGCTACTGTACGCAGACCAAAGAGAGGAGTATGTGTGTGCCTGTGCTTGTGTTTGTGGGGGAGGGAATACTTCATTTGTTTGTACAGATGATGTGAAATGAAAACAACATCACTCTGGAAAATATGAGATCAGTTTATGAAAAAGGAGGAAAGATTTAGTGACAACTGAAAACCTTAAACTACAGGTGTCCTGGTGCAGTTGCTCTGTGCAAGATCTCAAGAAGGAAACATCTGGGAACATGTAACTCACTAATTTAGATCAGGCTTTATTTTCATGTTTTCATTCTCTTCCTCTTCCCCCAAACTGCTTTTTAAAAATACCCTCAGGCATGTCATGGGCTATATCAAAGTCCTTTCTCAAGCAGTAACTGTCAAATGTAAAGGAGAAGGAAGACAAATAGCATATTCTAAATGTCAACGGTAACTAAATGGGTTCTCTCTGTGAAGATCTGGATATCTCCAAAGAAGTTTGGAACGTGTTATCTATACTGGGAAACTCAGTATTAATTGTGCAAAGAATATATACTGGCCAGTGACTCAAAATGAAGTCTTTTACTTTAGATGCCTAATCATAATTATTAGACTGCAAAATATTTCCTGTGCTTTTACTTACGTTTGGAAACAAATTCATTTGTCAGGACTGGCCTGCTTCTTTTGGAAGTATTTGAGCCATTGAGTTATCCTGGCCTGAATGCATTTTGTTTACTTGCAGCCTAAATATATCTGACAAACAGTAGTATTTCTATCAGTTTCATGGTATGATTACTAATAGCAAAGTCAGCTGGCATATTTTATGCTCATGTAAATATGGCTTACTGCATGAAATGGAAAGAATTCCCAGGCTCCCTATCAGGGGAACTTCATGGGACATAGGGCGCAGTTTCAACAGTACTGTGTATGTGGTTGGTGACGGGGGAAACCAACCCATTAAGTGCTGTGCCATGCAGGTGCTGCTGAGCAGAGCTGTGGTGTCCCATCCTTTAAACACACTTTCCATCAAATGATTAAATGCAGAAGTTCTGCTGCATCCCATGTACTTTCTTGAACAGGATGATACATGGACACTTAACAGACTTGAACTATGTAAAATATTGTTAGCAGGTATAGCGACCTTGTCTAGTATGTTCAAAAGTAAACCAGGAAGTGAGCAGAAGACAGTAGTTTGTTCTCCATATTATTGGTGGAAAATACAGCAAAACACGTGCTTAAGCTGTGGCAGAGAAAGCTCCAGTGAGAGACAAGAAAAACCTTTCTAAGGAGCACTTGAAGAGGCTGTGTGGAGACTGGGAATCTCCAGACTCGAGAATTGCTAACTTGGCAAAGCATGTCTGTTCTGTCTGCCCTGTGGGGCTGAGCTGCTGTTGGGCCAGTGGTGAGTGCAGGCAGGGAGATGGTGGGATCAGCAGCTGGGGTGGGAGCTGCAGCGAGTCCCTGAGCCGTACCCAGGAGGTGGTTTGCTGAAGACTGCAGTTTCAGCTGGGTTTTTCTAAGGGCAGCACCAAGACTCAGTTTCCATACTCGTGGTCTCAGCCTTCCCTGACACACAGCGCTGCTTTAGGAGCAGGGAGGAGTGAGGCAGTTTTTGTCAGCACAGCGATCCAGGAGTTGCACTTGCTGCCAATTATTCAGACAGCCGTCAGGAAGGGCTTGTTTACCAGAACAGTTTTCTTCAGCGATTTCCCACCTCAGAATGGAGCGTGATCCTTTTCACATGTGTTGTGCGCCCTATTTATAGCTGAGCAGTGAGAAATGCGCTTGCAGCAGAACTGACACAGTAATTTGATGGAATGTATGATTTCTCCCCAACCCCAGTTGTAATAAACACAGTCTGTGATGTACATTTTATATATAAACAAAATTAATCACAATGATTCATTCTCATGATCTTTTAGCCTGTTAATAAAATGAAGAAATATTGCTTAACAGGTATAGTAATGGGCTGAGGAAGGATGTTTCTGAATCAATCTTTTACCTACTGTGGACGTATCACTTTGTCTCTTTGTACTCAGTGAGGTCCCCAGAGCTTACTCCATCTTCACGAAAGTACTGAATAAAGATAGATTCAGGTCAGGAGATTCTGGCAATAAGAATGTCATCTGTACTCTGCAATATTAGTGTCTTTTTGTGATGGTTCCTAATGTGCATTTTTAATACTTTTGAGAAGGCAATTTGTTTCTATTTTTCAATCTATCAATGCATATGTAGCATTTCATGGCATTCCTAAAAAAGCACAGTCCTGTTCCCAGTGCAAAAACTGGGCCTTAAGGAATTTATGGTGTAAATATTTCTTGTCACTGGACAAAATCTGTGCTTGTGAAATGCAAGCTGGCAATGGATGGTGTGAAGCTACTTGAATGGGACTTGGAAAAGATGGAATACCTCCCCTTCAATCTTCTGGATATGTGTTCTCTGTCCAAATAAAGGAGAATGCCAGCTGGTTCCTTAGCTCTGTGGATCACCAGTCACATCATACCGTGATCCATGGATCAGAACTGAAGTCAAGAGGGTAGGAAGCCAGGTTAGACTTTCTCCTTCCTCCTTCCCATCTATCTGGGGTTTCTTTCTCCCCTTTGGTACACAGTGCCTGTATCCCCAGTGGGCAGCAATGACCATTTTGACAAGATACTATGCAAGGAGAGCAGGAGAGGGAGGCCCAGCACCCTGCTTGCAGCACACCATGCAAGTGCTAGCTGCAGCTGTGCCCTAAAGGATCTTATTCTTGCTGCCAAGCCCTTATTTATACAGGATGCTGCAATACTGGTTTACAAATGGGATGATTGAGATAATTGGCATGATAGCTGGACCTCAAAGCCCAATGCATTGCAGCACTGTTGAAGGCGGCATCAGGGCTAACTGCCCTGGCTGTCTGCCTTCCCACATCTTGCAGCACCCTGTGAGGGATGCTGAAGACCCCCTGTGAGGGGAGGGGTCTTCAGGTGTGCCCCATAGCTGCAAGGGCTGTGTCACTGCACTGCTGTTCCATGGACCCTCATGCTGTACCGAAGCCTGCACTCACCTCAGGCTTGCAGACACTCAGTGGCAAGGCTGGAAGTGCTGGCATCTCCACAGTTTGCCTTGTGAGGGGTCCCTGCCCTAATGAGCATCTCTGTGCCACCTTATCCTTCCTCCATGCACAGGCGCAGCCTCTGTTTGCAAGTTCAGACAACGTCAGCCCTTGGGAACCGGTGGGGAGGGCTGATGACCATGGGGCCTGTGTCTGGCTGTGACCCTGGTTTCTTCCCCTCCTCTCCTGCTGTTTGCTATGAGACCCTGTGTGTTTATGTAGGGTTGCATGGCAGGCTCATAACATCTACGTAGTGCGGAAAAATAGGAGCCCGAGTAATAGATGATGTATTGCACGCCACAAAACCTGTGGGCCGGGTTTTGCTTTGTGCATAGCTATAGGAGGTACAATTAAATGTGCTGGGAGCGACCCAAACACCTTCAGTGTGGAGGCACACAGGATATTCTGGACACCCTCGGGAGCTTTCTGTCTGAGCGGTGTAGACATACAGGCACCCCCTAAAATATCACAGTTCCATTTTTATCTCAGTGGCAGAATACAGAATTCAAACCGAATCCAACGCTGGGTATCCTGAAGCTGCTTCCAGACAGCACACTAAGCTTCCCTGAGCTGATCAGGGCACTTGAGATCTGAAGCCAAGTCTGAGTTTTCCGGATTGTGCCAGGATCTAGTTAGGAAAAAACCAAGAATGTCTTATTTATAATAGGAAATGGATACTTGACTGACGGGGTGTGGTATGTATTTGTGAAGGCTTCAGGCTGAAGACCAAGCAGACTGGTTATGTGCAGGGTGAGTTCCAGCAGAAGGGCTCCAGGTATGCATTGCTGAGGCTGGCAGGCACGTGCTTCTTAAATCCGTCTGCCCACCCCAGCAAAACCTGCACTCCTGGCTTGAAGGGCTGCTATACACACCTTGTGTGCAGCAGGGTGTATGTAGGGTTTGAGTGCAATGTTATTCATGAATGGATAAAATAGAGACAAATTGTAAGAAAAACTGTTGAAAGGGAACAGCATTCAGGAGGACGAGGAAGACAAGCAGCACAGGGGTAGTCTAATGATGTGACAGACCCAGAGGCAGCTCTAAAACTCCAACACAATTATTCCTGGACCCTGTCGTCTTAGCTGCTTTGGCATGTGGTCCAGTAACTGGGAGCAGGGAATAATGATCAGAGCAGCAGTAGGCTGTGGTTTTGTACAGCTCACCGCAAGCTTTCTCTTTCCTGTCAGAAAGTATGTGTGTTTGTTTTTAAAAATAACTTTAAAACTTTTCTCAAATATTATTTTTGATGACACTGATTTTGGAGAAATCCTGTCGATGAAGTAAAGAAACTTTCTAAAATATTATTTTCTCATAGTGCTACATTTTATGAGGAGAAAATGAGTGCCTAGTAGCTCACATACATTAGAAAAGATCTATATACATAGGTTCATTCTAAATAGAAGCATCCATACTGACAAATGAGATCTTGTGAAAACTTTTTCTAGCAAACATCTACTGATGTGCGTAAAGTTGTGTGAATGACTTGTGAGTTTTATGAGTGCACAGCAACAGGGTCAGGTAAAATGTTAGTTGCTTTTAACAGCAGTTATGTTTTGCTATTCCCCGTTATCTTAAATAATAAAAGATGTGTTTTATGAAAGAGAAGGCCTTTCAGATGTAGTTCTGAGCAGTGAAGGTAAGCATAACACATTGCCTTCTCACTTGGGACTTGGTCCTCCCCACCTTTATGTGCAGAATGGTTATTGGCCTCAGTGGTACTTCTCCACCCAGATGGTGCACGTGTGCACACACAGTGCACGTGTGCTGTTAAGGCAGGATAAAGAGCTGGAGATGAAGGACATGACGGACTTAATTAAACATCCCTACGTTATTCCTCTAACAAACATTAAGGTAAGAAGTGACAAGGACTTGGAGGCTACAACAGAATGTTTGGATCTAGTAACGTTGGTGAGGCTGGGAACCACCTTGCCTCTTAACAGCCTGAGATATAATTTTCATTATTTTAGCTCTGAGAAACTTAGAGGAGTATCACCCAGACTGCTTGAAGGATTTTCCTCCATATGGTATGCTGATACATGTATTGAGGCTATAGATTTGTCCATAATCATGCTGGTATGATGTAGATGTCATCAACAGTATTACATAAATAATGACCTACTGAATAATTCAGAGTGGGAAAGAAAGTGATAAGAATTGATATTTCTGGAATAATGGACATGTCAGAGCTAAGAGCTGCAGGATACAGGAATTGATTTTATTTTACTTACTTTTTAATGTAAAGAAACAGGAAACTGTTGAGCATGCAGAAACCTTAGAAGCCAATGCAATATGGACTACTCACAAAGACATTCGTATTTTGTGGGTATATTTAATAAATAAACTTTGATCTTTTGGCAACAATTAAATATTCGGACAGAAAGTAGAGGTCTACTGTGGAAAATCTGTGAAAAGCATATATATCTCCAGCTGCCGTTCCTCTGCTCTAGTCACTAGCATGCTGCCTAGTTAAATGGATTTTGAATCCTTGCTTATGGCAATCATTTTACTTTCAGTTTTCGTATTTGATTTACCTTATAATGCCCTGAGTAGAGATATATGTTTAGCACCACAGTCTATGCAATAGAACAAGGCTAGAATGTTGCACACTGTTTGATAATAATTTTCTGTGCAAAACTTACAAGAGCCACTCATTCAAAAATGTGCTCCAAAGCAGGATCGATACAGAAAACTAATCCTCACTGTTGTTTGGCTTACTCCTCCTTAAAATTTCTAACAAGCAGGAAAGACCTCTGTAGGTCTGTTACTCATAGCTTAGTTGGACTTTCACACTGAACTATTCGTCACCTCTAAACTAATTCTCCCTTATTGCGATCTTTTCTTTTTTTCCAGAGGTTATGGAAAACAATTCATTATCTGCTTTCACAAAGAATCTTTCTGTTATTGAAAACTGTTATCAAATCTCCTCCTAGTCTCCCCCTTCCCGGATTAAGTAAGCCTAGTTCTTGCAAAGTTTTATGCTAGTTCACTTTTTTTTTGGGAAAGTTCACTCTTATTTCTGTTTTTAGGACTTTCTCCAGCTGCCTGGTGTATTCTTTAACATGTGATAACCTGCAGTGGTCACAGGGATCCAAGTAAAGGATTACTAGCTGTAAGTAGAGTAGAAGGAATGTTTTGTGCATTTAACATAAAATCTACTAATTTTCTCTAACCCAGCACAATTGCTTCCTATACAATGGGATGATTTTATTGCTTGTTTGTGATCCATTCCAATTGTTAGGTTCTTTTCTACACCGTGCTTTTCTTGCCAGTCATACTCCATCTTTTGTTAGGGCAGATAGTTTACTTGTGCATGTGTTGTGAATTCATTTAATTGTTTAGCTAAATTATGATTTCTGCTGTTCACCCAAGATAATTCAAAATGTACATTCTGCACTCTGAAAGGTTTGAAGCCTTTTTAGCTTAGTGTCACTTTCAAATGCAAAAAGCATCTTTATCTACCACTTCATGAATTTATATGTCATACCGATTCTTGCAGAACCTGACTTGATGCATCTTGCTCATTTGGAAATGAATCATTGATAACTATTATTTGAATGAGATTTCTCAAGTAACTAACTACCTTCTATCCACTTGTCTATGGGAATGTCCTGTGAGATGTCAAAATCCAAAATCCAGATGCATGACAGTATTTATTTTCCTCTATCCTTACAGCTTTTTATCTGCCATAGAGAGAAATAGATTTGTCCTAACATGATTTATTTATTAAAAATTCATCTTGGCTCTTACTTACTTCCTGGTTATATTCCAGATTCTTACAAATAGACCTTTTCATTATTTGTTCTGATATTTTTCTGGTGATTGAAGTTAGGATGTCTTCTTTTTGATGTTTTAAAAGTAAGTCAATTTTTGCCCTTTCTAGTCTTCTGGAATCTGTATTCCTCAAGTTGCTAAAAATAATTGCTGATGGCTCTGAAAACTGTTTTCTATGTACTTAGTGCTGAACTCCATCAACCCTAGCCAACTTGAAAACTACTGCATTATCCATGTACATTCTACCATTACTTTTTCTTTTTGTAGCTTGATTTTCATCCTTTTATTTATGATTTTAATGGGAGTGGCTATGACATTAAAACTGGTCTTTTAAACAAAGGCTGAAGCAAAAAGATCATTGACCACTTTGAAGATATAGTGATAATGCTGTAACTATGATAGCCTAAGAGTATAAGCAAGGAAAGGTTATGGGGAAAAGGCAATCTCTTTTATTAATCCAATGGATGTAGCTGGAAAATAGACAAGTATCTGCCTCAGGAGCTGGGTTTGTGTTCCTGAAGACTTTGTTTGTTGGGTTTTTTTGGGTTTTTTTTTTTTTCTTTTTCAATTACTAAATTAGTCAGTCTAATAAAAGATATCACTTTGCTCCCCAATTCCTGTCTCAGAATCAACACTTTAGCCCACTTGCTAGTAATTAACTATATTTTATTCTTCAGTTTTTTTCTTGTTAATAATGCACTTAAAAGTCTTTTCTCATGATGCTTTATTTCCCTTTCAAATTCTGTCACAGGCATGTTCCTGGGCCCATAGTTTTTCTCCTATGGGTTTCTGCTATCCTTTTTTACTGGCCTTTAGTAATTTCTGCTACTTCGCATTTGATTATACATTTTTAATTTGTCTTTCCTGGGTATTGGGTAATTGAGGAATGCATGATCAGGCCAGAACAGTGTCTTAGAACACTTTGTACCTTTCCTTCAGATGGAGGTAGCTGATGCAGTGCAGATGCTAGTGGCTATGGCTATACCTAGTGCAGGATGAGGTCCTTAACTGAAGCTAAAGGTGAAGACTTCAAGGAGTGTTTTAAGTTTAAAAAAGAAATTGAAGTCAGTGAGACATGACGACCAATATTTGGAAGGAGAAATAATAAAGATGCTGATAGTTTCTTTTTTAATGAGTTACTTGTAAAGTAATACTAAAATACTACAGAAAAATATTGCTATCTAAAGTTGCCTACAGGCATCTTACTGACTTAGTAGATTGGTTTTTTCCCCCTTCTGTATTAAATGTGAAGAAGGACTTGTATTAAATGTGAAGAAGGACTAAAAAAATTGGCTTCAACATGCTAATGACATCACACGTAGTACATATGTGGACTTTGAGGCATATATACAGATGAACCTGATTGTTTTTTTGTTTGTCTATAGAATTATGAATTTGACGATCATGGGAAAAATATTTTATAGCAATAGGTTATTTGATAGCTATGTGTCATAAAATTTTCCTCTTTTTACAAATTACAATATATTTGGCTAAAAGCTCTGTAAGTATGGAATTACTGAGGGTATCATAACCAAGTGAAAAGAATAGCATGTAGAGTCATAGTATGCTTCTGAGCAGCTGTCATGCTTCACTGCTGATGTGGCAGTTTTTCAGCTGTGTGTAAAAGATAGAGAGCTGTATTTCAAAGATGACATTTTATTACACACTTGCTTTCCCAAGGTTAACTGGACATTTCAGTACATTAGGCTAGTTTCAAACATCCCTTTCATTTTTATCAGGGCTAATTGTGATGATATTCTAGATACTCATGTATACTGCTGGATCCTCAAGAATCCAAAAAGTAGTTTATAAAAAAGATGACCTGGCATATCTGTACATATGAATATAGAATTTAAAATTAATCTCTAGACATTCTCTTAAAGGTAGAAAAATATTCCACAAATAGAAATCATAGCACAAAGTATGTATCAATATTTATAATTATTTATGAATCCTTGGAGACTGGCTACCAGTGATCTCTGTTCATTGTGTTGGTTCTCTGTTGCTCCCCTCCAAGCCTGGCCATGTCTCCTTACTTTTACTGGTGAATGGAAAAAAGAAAGAGGTTTTTATTTCCATTGCTTTTTGTATCTGGCTCTGCTATTCTTTTCTTCTTTCTCATTCCAAATTTAACCTCAAATTCTCTTCTTGTGCTCAGTCAGTGATGATTTCTTGGTGAAGCACTAGGGTTCAAGATTGCACATTCTGCATAAGAAGGGATTATATAAAGTGTAATGCATTTGAACGTTTATTATAGCACATTAAAACAACATATTCCTTGAGCTGGGGCTCAGAGTAGTATCAGCTGTAACAGCTCAGAAAATGTTAACATGCTCACTGGGCTTTACAAAGTAATGCCTGATGAGATTGGCTCTAAAGAAGTGTCATACTTTGCACATAACTTAAACTTGTTCATCCTTGACTTCACACTTGATAAACAAGGTATAAAATATATATTAGGAACAAGAGCATGTTTCAATCTACTGCAAACACAGATCACTGGAGAGAATAAATCATAACCCAGCCAACATGCTTTTCTCCTCCTGCTTCCTCTCCAAGCTCAATTAAGACTCAACATGTTTTTTCTTCTCCCTAGTCCCCTTTTATCTGCTCTCCTTCTCGTGTTTCCACATCCTTCCCCCCATCCTCTTCTTTATCTGATGAGGCTAGTGCTGTAGCATAATGAGGTAATTCCTGGAAGTGCTGGAAGTCCCAGACACCTGGCTGATATATTTTTTTTCTATCCCAGACTGGGTCAGATAAGACCTGATTACCCTTGGGTGTTTCAGTGGTATATGTTCAGGTTAAGTTGGTCCTTCTGGGACCAAATAAAGTTTCTGTGCACTGCAAAATATGCAAATGTCCATCTTTAGATAGAGTGGGTTTGGTCTGGAAATTCAGATCTAGATGAATGGCAAGGAAATAGCCTAGATGTGTAATGAACAGAAGTGTTTTAGGCTTGTCTTCCATCCCGTCCAACACTTTACAGATGTCTAACCCCCGGCTCTCTTTCCTGGCACAGATCCAATTCTGATTTGGCACTGACTCACTCTTCATATGCAATGAATACTCCCAGTCTAGTGAATTTTTAAATACAACCGCTTTGCATAGACTGTGTAAATAAAATATTAACCCCCCCAGCCCCCCAACTCAACCCTCCCCCAACAAAATTCTGCAAAAAATACCATTCCTGAGACTAATTGTTTCAGCAGAGTCTAATCTAAATTAGGTCTCAAACAAAGTAGTTTCCACGTTTTTTTTAATTTTATGTAGCCATTAGAATTGCATGATTATTTCTAAAAACATTGGATTAATTTAGATTCAATAAAGCAATTATAACCGGCGAAGGGATTAACAATTTAAGAGACCTCCAAAAAGGCTAATTACAGGGCCAGTAATTTAGGTGACTGTGTGATGATTCAGCTCAGATTTCCATTTCTTAAGCTTTTGTGGTCTCACTCCTCTCCCTGGTGCTTTAATAGCAAGCTTGCATGCAAATACTTGCTCCTATATGACGGAGGCCTATGCTGCTTTGGGCCAAAATTGATTGCTGAAGTTACATGACTGAAATGCCTCAGGTTAAAAAAAAATAAATCACTAAAAGAAAAACATTCAGTAGAGAGCTATGTAAAGTGTGCTCCCTGACAGTCACTAATGCTCCCGGGATGGAAGAGGTTCTGCAAATAAGGTCAACAGAATTAACACTCAATTACCCCTTAAATATCAAAGAGGGTGCCAGGCATAGCTCTGACAACATTTGAGCAAGATCGTAATTGCAAACCACCTGCTACATGAGCATATGTGGTTAGATGCTTTTTCTTCCTTAGAGTAACTGCTCATCAGCTAATATGAGCTTAGTCGTATTTCATACTATTTAAGAGCATGTATGGCTGTATACATGTAAAGTCCCCTCTTTATGGTTCAGATCTCCCTGCTGACATAACTGTCACCGCTCCACTGGAGTTGGTGGAGTCCTAAGATTTTACGCCAGCTGAGATCACGCTTGTTTATGCAGTCAATCAATAAGTATGGAGACAATGTAAATCCATTTGGATGCTGATTAAATAGGTAGTTGAAATTTGTTTAGTACATGTCAAGATAGATACTGCCACTCTTGTTCCTGTAAACCATTGTGGTTTAGGTTCTGACATAAAGCCTGTTGAAATCAACAAGGTTTTCACTTAACCTCAGGGGGCTTTGGCTCAGAACCACAGTCCAACCATTGTGAAATACACAATTTATTAATAGGCTTTTGTAAAGTCTATTCCAGAGGTATTTTCCCTTTTTTAGCCCCTAAATCTGTTTGGTATCCCATATATTCTCTTTGAAGAAAAAAATAGTCAAACAAGAGAAAGCAAGATTGCAAAGTGTCTCTGAAGGAGATGTCACGCAGTCAGTCAGTCATCCATTTACTAGCTCAGCAGTATAAAAACTGACTCATATGTTTCCCTTTTTCAATGTTCATTGTCCTCTCCCCACCCTCAGACCTTGCTATCAGCCCCAGCAAGTAACTGGTATTAAAGACCTCCTCTTGCCTTTCAAAAGGGAAAGAAAAAAATTAGCTTTTTTTCTTTTTTTGTGTGATTGTCCCAGTTTAGTCCCTAACTCTCAATGGGGTTGTGCAATCTGAAATCCGACCTTTTCAAATTGGGTTTGAAGAATGAAATCACAGCAGAAAAACCCTTTCTTCACATTTTTGTTCATATGCTTTGTGGCTTGCAATCCTACAGTATCCAAGAGTTCAATTAGGCAGTGTGTGATTGACAGGTTCCTGAGTTAAATAGCTGGGATGGGATCATATACTTAAAATAGCTTTAAAAGAAAACCTGTAGACAGACAATCAGTCAG
Source organism: Falco cherrug (assembly GCF_023634085.1). Classification (NCBI taxonomy): domain Eukaryota; kingdom Metazoa; phylum Chordata; class Aves; order Falconiformes; family Falconidae; genus Falco; species Falco cherrug. The sequence continues at coordinate 65,040,307 of NC_073700.1, read as the reverse complement.
ACAATCTTTTCAGGCACTTGGAAAGCCCCTATTTTCCTAAGCACTTGCCCTGTAAATGATCTGGAAGTCTTGCACGTAAAGAGTTTAATATAAAAGATTGCTTGGAGGCAGTTAACATGCAAACATACCCCTTGATTTAATATCTAGGAGGCATTATTTGAAGTTTTTTTTTTAAAAATGTATTGTCGTTGCTCGTTATGAGTGTGACATCACTTCCCCTGACCTAGTGATATGTGTACTTTCTGTGCTGTGACTCTTACCTTCTTTAAGATCAAAGCCTCATTTCTTCTGAATTCAAGCCCACCTTTTCTTTTGCTCTGTTCATTTCCAATACCTACAGGAAAAATTTACCAACAAAGCAAAGGAAAAAGAAAGGCAAAATTTTTTTCCTGTCTTTCCCTGTTGCTAGACTCTGCAATTTGTCAGGTTGGATAAAACTCCACTATTTTCTTGCTGCTATACTTTGGTAGAAACCTCAGTTCTAAAGCCCATGTATGCCAGGGAAAATAGGAATGCCTTGATTCTCTGTTCTTGAAAGAGTGTCACTGCATAGTGTACAAGTGTCCATTTCTATTCCCACATTTACAAAAATTAGACTTCTAAGTTGAGAATTTCAGGAGTGAAGAATAACTTTTGAGTACTTCAACATTTCAGTTTAAGACATCTTATAGAGTTCCTATTGTCACAAAGAGCCTGATAGACCAGGGACTGTAAAAATGGTCCAAACGTTTTTACTTTAGCTTTTTTCCCCCCATTTTAACAAAGCTGGTAAGTATGAACACTCTTTTCCTTTTGTATAGCAGCTCACTAGTTGGAGCTTTTGACCAGCATGCAGAAAACCACAGTTTAGTTCCTTAGTCCCGTGGATTTAAATCCACATTTCTTACCTTTGAAGGAAGTGTCCTGTTATTGCTATAGTCTGAAAAGAGGACACTCTCTGTCCCTTCTTTTAAAGCTGTACTCCTTACAGACACCTCTCCAGGACCCACTAAGCCAGAGGAGGGTTGGGTGCTTCCCCCACCATCCAAGGTGCCACCTGGGAGGATGCCCACCTGTAATTTCGCCTTTATGAGTGCTCCTCTGGAGCTGAGAAGGGGGGCTTTGAATCATCACCAGCAGAAAGGGGTAAACTGGACCAGAGCTCTCCCTAGATCCAGCGAGGGCTTTGCGTACAATGTGATATATTGTATCTGATGGCACAGAGTGCTCTGAGCATTTCCCATCAGCTAACTCAGAGCAGACCCTCCTCAGCATGCTGTATTTGTGATGATTTCACACTGTTGGGGAGGAGCAGAGATCAGAAGATCAAAATACAGCTCTCTGTCTTTTTGCAAATCAGTGGTGAACCCACATCTTAAAGACTGCCAGCGGTTTTGATATCCCTTCTGAAAAAGCATATACAACAGCAAGAATATTTAGGCAGGAGAGCAAGAGTTATAGCCATAAATATGGAACAGATCTTTATGTGAAGATATACTAAATAGATTACGACCTTTTATTTCAGAGAAGAGACATACAATTAGAGGCAATAGGGATATGAGAGAGGGCTAGAAATTCATGAACAGAGAAGGTAATGGGGAATCTTCCACCATTTTTAAAAATACAAGTAAAATTACTGAAATTATAATGTAGCAAGAAGTAGGCAAAGCAACTTGTTAACGCTTAAGTGTTATGGAGAACAAAAATATAAGTGTTTTTTCAATTTTTTTTGTGTGTGAATATATATGTACATACACATGCATATCTTTATAGGTAGTTATTAGATATAATCAGTTTTAAGTAGAGGAAGTTTCTAAACTTCTAGTTGCCAAATGCTGAGAGGACATATCAAAGGACATATCTTGTGCTTGATCTGTTTCTCATACTCTTTCCCTAATCAGCTCATTTGCTCTTTGCGACCCTCCGTTCTCCCCCACATGCTCTGAAGAAAACCAAATCATGTAACAGCAGGTTCCAGGTGCAGCACGGTGGGACAGCAGGTTCCAGGTGCAGCGTGGTGGGACACCAGGAGAAGCAGCTAGCACAGACTGCACCTACAAAATCGGGGAAACCTGTCTTTAGAAAAGACACTGGAAATCCACAAATTCCGTGTTCAGGCATTTAGGCAAATTGAGTCTGCAGGGTTTGAGGCTGAGCTGAAGAGCCATTCAAGAGCCTTCATAGGAAGTCTTTTTAGGGCAAGAGACTAGGTTTCTAGCCCTCTGTGGTAACTGATAAAATATTCAAGCCAGGAAGGATGCTTAACAATATTTCTCTCATTTTTCCATTTGCCTTAACATTTTATCTTGATAGTATAAATAGGAGTCATTCTTTTTTCTCAGTGTTACAAAGTAATCAGGGTGGTCTTTGGGTGAGCTGGATGGCTGCAGGGAGTCGGGTTCCTTGGGAGAAGGGAACGGATGACCGAAGCAGTGTGAGCTGCCAGCTCTCAGGCATGTGCTGCAGAGTCCGGGGGCTGGTGTGAATGCTTTTCCTCTGTGCTGTCAGAGAGGATTTGGGGACAGTGACATCCATTGCAAAGTCTGGAGAGCACAGTCTCCTTTGGCACTTTGACAGTTTGTTACTCTGAAGCATTCTTACATCTTAAAGGATTTTGGAAACTGAGCTCCTTCTAAAGACATAGGCGTGCTCTCCTGCTTACAAGTTAACCATGTTCTCTAAACAATTGATAGATCAATGATGTAACATTAGTCTCTGACAAGTGTTGAGCTAAACTGCTGTTTAGATGTAAGTCAGACGTCCCTAATAAACACAGCAATGTGGTCATCATACTTGAGACTTTTTCTGAAATTAAAATCTTTGAAACTGATACTTTTGAGGCAAGATGAGCAGGAATATAGGGTGAGTATCTATGGTATCTCTCTGCATTTCTCTCTTTGCAGTTTAATGTGATATTATGATATTAACAGCTTTCTGTGTGGTACAGAATAAGTTAAGAAGATCCGAGTATGACATTACAAGGAGATCTACAAAGAGTTGTAAACTATATCTGGCAAAACTTCCAAGAAACTCAATAGAAATGTTCTCCTACTCTTCCTTATTTAATAAAACCACTTGTGAGACAGATAGTACTAATTTCCAACAGACTTGCAGAAAAATATGCATGTGGCTTCTTCTGTAACCTGAGGACTGGCATAATTTTAGTGAGAAGTTATTCCATTTTCTGCAGAGGATTACTTACGTGAGGTTACAGAGCCCTTAGCTAGTGGGAATTCCCAGCTGTCCATCACAATGACTTGGCAGTTTCAGGAAGGGTAAAGAAAAAGAGCTGGATGGGCAATTTTCAGTTGGCTTTAGCTGGATTTTTAGCTTGTTCTCATTAGAAGAGATGATCCTATTGAAGAAAAACATGAAACATATAAAGATTATGAGTAGTTTGTTTTCCATAACTGGCAGGGTTTAAACTATGCTCTAAAATATTTTTCTCATTCTTGTAATGTTTTCCCTAGTGCATTCTTCACTTACTGATGGTATTTTTCATCACATGGTGTTATTTATTCCAGAGGACTGTGCCTTAAGCCATTTAGGCATTTAATATAGCCTTGCCATGATAAAGAGGAGGAACTAACCCCCCAACTTTTAAAGTCTTCTAGAAGTAAATGCCTGCCATATATTTTCCACTTTTGATCCACTTATGCTGGGCTTGCTTTGGGGAAATCAAGTCAATGTAGTGCCCCAAACAACTCCCCAATCCCCCAAAACCCCAGCCCCTGAGAAGTAAGATTTTACTCGTGTCAGCCTAAAACAAGCATCTGAAATTTGTTAAATTAAGATGCCTGTTTCCTTCTAGCTGATTATTTAGAAAAGCTTTTGGTATCCATCTCCCACCACTGCATTGCAGACATCTAACAGTGCAGACATTGCATCCAGAGTTCATAGACAATGTGAAGTCACAAGTGGGAATCCTGATGAAAGGAAGAGATTATCTTTTTCCATACCAGGGACTCTAATACAGCCACTTGATTTGTTTTGATTGTTTGAACTGTTTGTTTTGAACATCCTATGTACTGTAATAGTAAAAAGGAAGACTACTTGAAGTTATCCTGCCTACAGCTGGAGCATTTGGGAAGAAAATAAAAATCATACTTTCCCCTAACAGAAAGGGATGAAACAGGTAATAAGCAAACAGGGAGTTGTGGGGTCTGATATGCAACAAGGAGAAGACCCAAACCCCTTGTTTAGAGGTGACGAAGAGAAGAATAAGTGTCTGGGGACCAAGTGATGTAGAGTTGATGTAATACAGAAGGTCACTGGAACTTGTTGGCTTGGAAATCAGGATTGTCCAAAAACCCCCGCTAAGTCAAACAAAACACTCTACAAAAAAACCCTCTTCAAACTCTCCATGTGAACAAGTGAAATAGTTTTCAAAGCTTTTGTTTTACCTGTCCATCCAGTAAATCTGAGCAGCGTCCATTTAGAGAATATTGTTATGTTGTGTTGTGGGGGTAAATCAAGCTTAGGGTTAGAGGCCGGAGTCCTGTTGATACCTTCTAGCAATTTCCTTTGCAAGGCAAAAAAGAAAGAGTCCCATAACACATCCCAACACCTATAGCAGTCTATTTGTCAGCATTACCATAAGGACTGCCTATGTCACTTTTCTATGGAATGTTTTGCTCCATCACTATTTACCAGATTTTAGCATTCCTCATGCCCCTACTATGAGGCCAAGTTCTAGTTGTTTATTGCTGTCATACGTGCTGAAGACTAAATGCATTTCAGCTTTATTTTCTGCAGATAGGGTGTGAAGTTTTATGGCATGTTCTATTATGGACAGGTACTGTACACAATAGGTGCTGAAATTTCTTGCTGTGTTTGAAAGCTTGAATGAATGCTGTAAAACATAAGGTCACTTCTGAACTCCCTAGAAACCTGAGCAGTGCTAGAGCAAAAGTCAGCTGTAGAGCAGCTCTGCCAGAAGTGGCAGAGACCTCCGGATGAAAAGGATGCTCAGAGCTGGCAGTGAGGGGGGAAGAAGAAAAGCTCTCACGGGGCAGGTCAGAGGACTAGTTCGTGAAGAGAGACGTGAGATCACTGGATGACTTGGTGCAAACCTCACTTTTGTTCAGATACGTGTTTATACTCATCTTCACTTCAGTTATCTTCCTTCAGTAAGTGAGTGGCGTTTAAAACTCAGGAGCATAACCAGCCCCTGAGAAACATTATTGCTGAAACTCAGTTCACAGTCTACATGTCTGCCTTTTGCTCCTGCTTGTCTCATTAGAGCCACTTGAGTCCCCACCAGCCTGAATGAAACAGGAATAGGAGAACAGGATATTTTATGGGGAAAACTGTTGCACAGTAGACCATACAGCTACACTTTCGTATTTTCACACAAGTCTATCCCCTGCTCTCATGCTTTTACAAAGGTTTCCTGAGGGTCTTCTCACAAATGATGTGAAGCAAAGTTTTGAGAGAAGAAAAGATCATTTAAATGAAGACTTTCCTTGCAGTGTGGGTTGCCCAGTGTTTTAGTGGAGGCAATTTAATCTCTCCTCGACTGGATATGGACTGACTGATTAAAGCCCCCCTTTGTGCTCTCCCGTGGCTGCTGACCTCATCGGTGAGGGACTGCCTCTGCTTCAGCGTGGCGGCACCGAGCTTCCATCTGGATACAGTGACATTCAGCACAAATGAAGGGCTGGCATGCGGGACTGCTGTGGAAAGAAGTGACTTTGTCTTAATTCTTTTTTTTTTTTTCTTGAGAGAGGTAGCACTGCCGGGCCCCTTCCATTGTACACGCTAGAGCACAGAGCAAATGTTCAGGCTATTGATCAAATGAAGAAATGCTGTCAGCCCCTTGAAGTCTCAACCATTAAAAGGGATACATATAGTAGGAGAATGCAAGCCCAGCCATGCACGTCTCGGGAAGTCAGAGGGAAGCTCTTCTAACTGCACAGACTTTTTGAATTAATTTAACTTTCAGACATCAAAAGGTAGACAAAATATATAAACAGCCAAAATATATGAAAAAAGTAATTGAATTATAAGAATGCATCATGTTACCATATTTCAGTCACATTCCTGCCACATAGGGAGCCAGTCAGAAAATTCCCCATGTTTTATAACCCATTATATGCATTGCGCATTTCAAACTATTTTGTGAAACAACTGATATCCTAAAAAACATTCAAAAAATCACACAAGACAGTGAGCTTGATTGGTGGGCTTTGTAGCTCAGCAGTGGGAACAGGTTTGTGTGGGATTGCCTGACTCCAGGTCAGATTTTTAGGACCAGTGGAAATGGTTCCTAGAGCTGGATGGGTGCGATTTGCCTACACCTTGTATGGGATTTTTTTCTTACTTGTCTTTGCAGTACCATTCTCTCTCACTTGCATCCTACAGTCTCCATGTACATATTTCCAGCAGATTTTTCATCACCTCACACAAACCAGCTCCTTGTCTGTTGTATCTGCCACCATTTTTCAGCTCCACTGTAGCTTGCTGTCCTCTTGTTGGGCTGTTTTACTTCCCTTGTCTATCATCTCCCAGATCTCAACTTGCTACCATTACACCTGTACTACTAGTGAGCTCACATCACACCTTTTCCTCAGTCATCAGGTGTATTTTAGGCACTACTTTATTTTTAAAAAACTCTATAGTCTTTTGCTGGGCCTTATATGTCATTATGATCCTGTAATTCTTCCTGTCGATTTAATATAAACAATTTTTAATTTGGCATGAAAATCTGTTGCCTCATAGCTCCTGCTATCTAAAAAGAAAAGCATTTTCAGCTCATTGTCACACCTGAAAACCTGCTTTCTTTTCTATCTATAACGTCTTTCCTATCATCCAATTAAATAACTGCACTGTTCAAGTTGGTACATCATTCAGGGATATATTTTACATAAAAAGCACAAATCAGAATTCATTTACAAAGTCCAATATCGTATTCTCATCCTGAGGTTGGAGTCTTTCAGAGACAGTAATATACACCAAAGTGTCTCATGTTATCTTGTTACTATGGAAACAGTGATGCAGTACTGTTATGGGTGGAGATCTGTGACATTTGAAAGCACAGTATAAAACTGATATACTCCATGGCTCACATTTTTATTCATCCTTAGTGCTATATAATAGCATAGCACCACAGTTGTGATAGTTATCTTGCTCATGTGTGTGGGTAAGTAATATCGTGTGGAAGAAGAAATAAAAGAACGGAAATTTTGAGACTGAATAGGGAATAAGGGATCAGACCTTCTGCCACTGATTTATTGTATGTCTTTGGAAAATACTTTTGAGGAAATCAGTCTGTCTCAGTTCCCCATCTGTAGCATGCCCTCTATTTCATTCTCTCTTTGTTTTCTTTATTTAGGTAACAAAGCTTTTAATGCAAGAATGCTTCTAGCTTTGGTCTTAGAGTGCATGGCACAATTTTGGGAAAGGTTCCATTAGGCAACAGCAGTACAAAAAAGACAAAATATGCCTACTGTAATAGAACTATGCTGTTAGAAACAAAATGTATTTAGATTTTGGTTTTTTTACATGGTAGATGGCATCCATTCTCAGGGAGCTGGAATGATCAATGGGATAAAAATTTGTGCTCTATGGAAGTAACTAAGAAGAACAGAAAGGAATAATGTGATATGATTTGTAACCACAAAGAATAACACTGCATTCTGAAGATCTTGACAAAAAGTTTGTTTGCAGGAAAACTCATCTGTTTTTTTTTAATTGTAAAAATTGGTCTAATGGAAGAATGCCATTTTCCCTTACACAACTGGCCATGCTTGCATTTGTAGACCATTCTAACTTCCCCACCACAACTCCTCTAATTGCTTTTTAATATGGAAAAGAAATTTCTAATTTTTTGTGCTGCAAGTACAGATTTTGTAGGCTGAAGTTTCCTGTTGGAGCTGGTTGTTAATTTTTCTTTTTACTAAGTAGATTATTAATGGAAGCACTTGCTGATTTAGTCTTCCTCATAGATTCTGTATTTTTAACAAAGTCCCTAGCTAGCAGATATAGAAAAGTTTATTGAGAGAAAGACTATTCCATAAGAAGAGATTTCTGGAAAGATTATCCCCTTAATGAGTGGTTATATTTACTATTTACTCATTTGTTTTATAATGCCTGGAAGTATAACGACAGGCCAAGCTGTCATTTTGCTAGATGCCAGACAAGCACTGACTCTAAGTCAAGCAACCCGCTTCTGTGTTCCAGTGATTCAAACTTAGGAAGTACAAAATCAAAGCAGGGTGGAATGGCACAAAGAAGGGGCATGTGAACTTCAGCCTTTCACTTTCCTCGCTACTGTTGAGTTTATACTATGTTCATGCCAGATTTGTGTTTTCCATGCTGATAATGCAAAGCCTTCATCTCCAATTTCTGGCAGCAATTCTGAAACGACACTCTTTGAAATACTTCAGTTGCTTTCTGCTATGGCAACTATGAATGAACTGATGACTGATGGTTAAAAGGATTTCTAGTTCCCTACATAAAGGTGTTTTGTTACCTTGCATTCAGGGGAGACCTTACTATCTATGCTAATTTTTATATTTAGGCTGCTTGTTAATGAGTGTTCCACAAGTAACAGATTCTTGACCCTACCCAGACTCTTTAATTTCTGGAACACTGTCTGAGTAGTTTATTTCTTTGTTTTTGTTTGTTTGTTTGTTTGTCGTGTTCCCCCCCCCCAAATTACAAAATTACTCCTCTGGTGAAACTTGCTTTTTAAAAATACATAAGATTTTCTGTGTAAAAAATGTGCAGCTGTGCTTTTTGTGTGTGGTTTGTTTTTTTTTTTTAAGTGGTTGTCCTACCTGTTTAATTATTATGCTATTTCTCTCAATGGCAGCCTCCAAAAGGCTCAGAGAAAGTCCAGCTAAGCCTTTTTAGTATGAAAAGTTTACAGATTTCTGATTTAACACACACGAATAAACCCTAACCAACAAATTGAGAGATACTGAGAAGGTCAGTGAGGTGAAGCTTGGATGAGGGTGTGATATGCGAAAATGATTTTGTAAAGAAAAGTTCTCATGCTTGAGGGATGGTATTAATCTGTTACTGAGAGTCTGTTGCTACCCTGCATACCTACAAATTGCCCTTTGCACTGTGCTTTAGGTGTAATAGGTCCTCATTTCTAAATTTCATGCAGTAGCTTATTTGTCACAGGAGGAGGAACCAGCACACTGGGGTGTTATACAAGATCTCTCATACAAATTACTTCATTAAGCGTACAAGAATACACTCTTCTGTTACACTTACCTCTTGTCACCTGTGATCCAAGAACTTCATTCTCCATGAGTTACAGGCAGAATTATATCTTCCCTGAAGTTTGTAACAAAAATTGGTTCGTACAGGTGGTTCCAGTGCTCCCACATTGGCCCAAATCTCTGGCTGCCTTGTTCTGCTGCATGTCACTGCAGTGGGTCTTCATCTTCTCTGATTTCAGCCACCTTAACAGGCATTTAGACTGAGCCATCTCAACTTTGCTACATTTGTCTTAGACACCTGTGACAGAATAACATGTACTGTCTTCTGGACTCCCTTAATTTCACAGTCTATATTTTTAAATGTATGAGATGGATCCCCAGAGTATGCTTCATAACAAGAATAGTTATGTTTTATACTTTTTTGGTATGTATATTTAGAGATGTCTGAAATGTGAGGGAGACCAAATGAAATATATCTATTGCTCACTCAGCTAAAATGTGTTAAATTCTATCCTGTAATCACACAGAAACATGGTTCTGATATTGCTTTAAATTATTTTAAAATGGGAAATATGAAATGAATGTTTTGCTTAACAGCTCATATTATGATCGTGGAAAAGGCCATGAACTCTAGGCAATTGTACTGTGCTGAAAGAAAGGAAATAATTTGCATGGAGAGAAAGAAGAATGTCTTGATTTAGAAAAAGCTGAGCAGTAGAGATTGTCTTCGTATGTGTTTATGTGCAATTTGTGTTCAGCACTTGGCATGCTTGGTGATACTTTAACAGGAAACCTCACCATGTACTCTTCATTTTCTCCTCTTTTTTATTGCTAGGAGATGACTTTCCAATAAAAGGTCAGGGGGTGTATTTTTGCTGTTGAGCTCCCCAGCTGTGTGTGTGGACAATGCAATCTGTTTGACACTGATTCTGCTTTCAGCTGCAGTAATTGCAGTTGAAAGAAAAGCAGAATAACTTCAGTGACTTCAGTGGATTCAGAGCAGCTTTGTCATGACTGAGCCCCTTGTGCTGATGCCTACTCTGCAAGCAGCCAAGCTCTGGCTTAGTCTCAAAGTATCCATCCTGCTAAAACAGAGCTGGTGTATTTGGTGGTGTGTGGTTTCTTGTCCCTGATCCCCCCCCCACAATTAAGAGCTCATACCAACAACAGCGCATTGCTGAGCTGTTGCTGATTCTCCCTCTCTGAAGAGCTGTGGAGCTTGAGCAGAGGAGGTCTCCCAGCATAGCATTAGGAGGCTGATTGTTATAACAGGTTTGGATTGAGAACTTTAAGCATCAGAGGAAACGTATGCTGAATGTTTCTGCAGGGCATGTTGATGGGACTCAGGAAATGCCATATTTATGCATATAGTGCTTTCCCTATCCTCTTGTAGCTAAAAGCCAAAGACATCTGTCCATCCTACCCCCTGAAGATGCTCTCTGTTTTATTTTACAGAACTACCCTCAGTGGCAATATGCAAAAATGTTTTGAGATACAGTAGAACATAATTAACTTACCCACTTGAATAATAGCATAAGCATCATAACTGTTCCTTCAGAACATGATAGAAGTTATGACGGGCTTGGAAAGAGAGAGAATCCAAACAGACTAATGAGTAATTTATATCTGAATGTAAGCCTCTGCGAGTACTAACAAAGATCAGGCTGATGTCACTCTTTGAGAATTGTTTCACCAGACCTGTGGAAAACAACAGCACAAGACCCATGCAGCTCTGGTGCAAACTCTATCTCCTCTTTAGATTTCAAGTACAACTGTAGAGATGACTACTCGGCCCTGGCCAAAAATGAACCATCAGATTTTCGGGACTTTGCTAACTTCACTAGTAAGTGCTCCAGAGGAAGGCTGGCCTCTGACAGCACTGCTGTGCTAATTTTCCTGTGCTGAGCACTCACCTCATTTTTCTTTCAGGTAATAGATGTAATGCCTTTCGAGCTTTTGCAGATCCATAGCACTTCATTACTAGACTGGGGCTTTGGTGATTAATTTGTTGCAGCAATGAGGTGCTGCCTGAAAAAGGGCTTCTGAGGAACAAAGCAGCCCAAGCAAGCTGCGCTTGGCTGTGGAAGTTTTCTTTTGTCTCTATGGTATTTCATGCATATAGCTGGTCTGGCTGGAAATGAAGAGAAATCCAGTGATAGGCATGAAAGGTAGAAAGACTAACAGACCAAAAAATAGATAAGGGGCTGTTCTCTATAGCACCTAGAAAACTTTTGGACTTAACTTTTTTATGGACATAATCAGATTTTTAAGACTTGAAATTTTAGCACATGGAGCTGGCAGAGGTGATGGTCTTACGCAGTTGTAATTCCAAAGACCATTGCTTTATCTCCTTATACTGTTTTTGTGATTCCTGTACACAAAATTACATCAATTCTGGGGCACTTAATTTCACCAGAACACTTTGCAAGGCACTAAGATCGGTGATATTCTGATCAACACAGAATAGCTATAGTCCAGCAAGGTATAGAGAAAATGAAAAGCTGAGGTAGTTTCTGGGCATGGACTTGTGCAAACTGATTGTGTTAAGTTCCTCTGATGAAGTAGGAAACAATGTGGAACAATGAGAGTTTTGGCTACTAAAGTGACTACAGGTATTTCTGTATTTATATCAAAATATAGTCTGTTTCTTTAGAATGCAGAAAATTTCAGGTGTTTCACTGTGTCAGTCTGGTAGCAGCAACAAATGAAAGCAAACGCCTATCTATCTAATAAAGAGGGAGTTTATGTTATATTTCAATAGAGTTGTAAAACAAATTGCACTGACCTTACACAAGAGCAGTCTTTGAAGGGCAGACTTTGTTCTCCTCCCTTCCTGTGCTAACCTCTTGAAGCAGTCATTAAATATTCATTCCAGCAATTATTCTGTCTCCAGTTTGGACTGTTTTGCCTTCTTGCAGGTGAGAATTTATAGTGCCAGGAGTAAACTTTTTGTTGTTTTTGTGTATGGCACTTCCACTGAATAGTAATGAATGCAGAACACACTGAGTGGCAGGCTAAAATTTATTCTGGACCATAGGTTCCTGGGCCTTCAATTATTCTTTGCTATAATCATGTCCTGCAGTCTTTTTCACGCTGTGGCTTCATTTGTGTGCCATGTGCCATCCGTGTGGCACAGAAGCTGTGACTCAAAAGACCCCTGTTACTATCGAGGAAAATGATAAGCAGAGAATAAATAGAAAAATGTATTGCAGAGCTGATTTAACAAAATAAATTTTGATGTATGGCTGCATGCCTTGGTTTCCCCTGGATCTGGAAAAGGAATTACCAACACAGGGTGAGAAAAATCTGGTGTAAAGTAGAAGCAAATGGAAATAAAAAGAAAAATCTCTTATGAGGTTCTTAATCGGCCTTTTAAACTCAGTATGTGTGTATATAGAAGTTAATACTTTTATGGACCAAATCTTGATGATTGTTTCTTAATTACTGTTGATAGATCATCTAGCAATATATATATATATGTTAATACTTAATACTTTTATGGACCAATTGATCATTGTTTCTTAATTACTGTTGATGGATCATCTAGCAAACCAGACCAAAGCTCTAGTCTGTACATCACCTTGCATATTTACTGATTTTGACCTTTGTCAGATAGTCAGCACAATTTTTCTCCCTGTGATGACAGTAAATGGACTTTGGAAATTATTTTACATTAGAAAAGAAAAATATTCAATATTCATTACATCACTCCTCAGGAAAATTATACTGAGGAACAGGGTCTGCTTTCCAGAAAAGTGTCTTTATGTCTTTGTTTTAGGCTTATGGAGCAAAAGAAAGAAGGTGAAGAGTTACATCCCCATAAGAGAGAGTGTATATTTTGTGTTATCAATGCCAGCCCCTATCTTTATTGATAGCTTCTACAAGTACTTAGCAAATCAGGCCAGGCATGCTCCCTCTTAATGAGAGAGACCTGCAGAAGATGACCCCAAACCCAAAGCAGCAAGATGGTGCTATAAGAAAAAAAAGTATCATAGCCTCTTTTGGACACTGGTGGAAGTCAAGGAAGGCTTGTGCTTCAGGGTTTGTAAGAGTGAATGTAAAAGCAAAGGTAGAGCTGTCCTCCTGATAACTTTGTTTTCAAGGAAAGGTAATGGCAAAATGACACAAATACTTTCAAGGAGCATCTCAAAATCGTACACTGAAGGTGTGAATAACACAAATATGCCTTACAATAGAGAAACTCTTGAGCTTTATAGTAAATACTGGATGTGACCTAAGTCTTTCACAATGTGAGCTGACTCTCAATACAGATCATGCCCCCCTCCCATCCATGGACACACAGCCTTCCTCCTTTCCTCCCAGAGATCAAGTAGCATCTGTATGGCAATCTCAGCAGTTCTTGGCATGGAAAAGCACTATGTAATAAATAAGTAATAAATTAATATTTAATTAAAGCTTCTTTTAATTAAAGTTAGCACCTGAAAGGAGGTGGGGAGACAGGCCTATGTGACCAGTTAGTGCTCTGCAGAACAGCAGTGACCACTTTGCAGAGGCTTACGTAAAAAGCAGAAGGTTACATTATAGAAAAGAAGACCTATTGCATCTCTTAACTGATCTACATGGTTAATGCATGACTAATACTTCTTGGAATATAATTATGTGGCCTGAAATCCTCATGTGATAGTGCATACTGCAGTCCTGTGGTCCAGTGGCCAAAGGTGCAACTCTGAAATGACTATTTGACTTCACTCGTTTTTAGTACTAGTGTGTAGCTTTTGTTAAATACAGGTCAGGAGATCATTATGTGAATGGCTGCCTGTTGGGACTTGCCTTTTCTTTAGGCAGATTTTTTTTGGTTACAATTGGTTTCTCTCTATTTATGTTTCTGTAACATAAAGGCAGTTATGTTAAGGTAAGGGCAGCTGCAAACTGTTCAGCTTCTTGTGACTACCCTCTGGTTTCTGAAAAGCTGCTGGAACAAAAATCAGCTATGTAAAGGTGGTGTGCTCCTTGCTTATTATTATCTAGTTTTGCTCAGGCTCTTCAGTGGATGGAAGCTGTATGTAGATTTTTGGTAGTGGTTCAGGTGGTTCAATTAATTCATTCTTCCTTTCTGCTGGTTTGACTTGCTGTGTGCAGAGAGTGGGTTTAGTGCACTCATAATGGCTCTGCTTTTGAATGGGTATAAACCTAAGTGACTGGAAGAATGATCTCACCTTTTCACATTCAGCCCAGTTCAGCCCATATATTAATATTCCTTGCATTTTCTTGTGCATCTCCTCAGAGAGCAGATTAAAATTAAAATTCTGCCAAGGCTAGGTAGCAGAAAGGATTAGTGAGCTAGGTCTTCACCTCTAGAGAGAAAGGTGACGTGCAAATTATTCGACTGGACATATCCTTATTCTGGCAACTATTTGTATGGATAAAAAAATCTCCATGCAACTGATTGTGAAGGACCAAAACAGCAAAAAGGCTGAAGGACAGGATTGAAGTACAGTACATTGAGAGGGTTATACATACTTTGCCTGTTTATCTCAAGCTATAAGCATTTCACTTTCAAGATCAGCTCTTTACTGACAGAACTTTAAAATTATTGTGCCCAGTCCTCCCCCACAAACATTCCTTCAAAAGCTCTGAACCAGGCTAAAAAAAAATGACCAACGAAATAAAGCCACCCCTGTCTCATAACCTCTTTGTAATTTGAAGGCCAAATGTAATATCTCATTTTGGAGGAAAAACTTCAATGGGATTTTCTCTTGAATGAGCAGAGAACTGTCTGAGCAATATAAAATGAGCACTGCACTACTCAATTTCATGCCTGTGTCAGGTTTAGGAATTGAACATTTGGCCTAAATTGTAAGAATGAAGATAACTATTGTAAGTACAGAAAGGGGACCAGTAAATGTAATTGAAGGAATGTCCTTGCCTGCATAACTCACCTTCCAAATCTTTCACAAAAATAGCAGAAAACAAGCTTTCAGAACCTTCCCTTGCTTTTTGTTACCATATTGTTAATGTATTGAAAAACTGGGACATGCACACACATTATATACACAGTCTCTTAAACATGTGCATGTGTAAATATATAGAAGTGATACACAAACATATCCCCAGACCAGCATCACCCTTAAATACAATATCTCCACTGTCTGATTGTTATTAGCAGGAAAACCCCACCAACAGTGCAGTCATCTGTGCTTCAGAAAAATGTAAATGTCAATTTTTGGTCTTTAAAAATTATTAAGCCTAGTAAAAGATAGTAATTTCCAGTGTTTGCTTGGTTGGTAAGATGCAGGAAAGTGAGCATTACTCCTGAGAGCTGCCATTGGTTAGCTGGAGGGAAAATGGATATCAATTATACATAATCTAAGAAGCCTCTGCATAATAATCAGGCCCAGTAGGGGCTTTGGGGCAGCTTCGTTATTCTCTTGTAAACACAAGAGCCCAGATAGACATGTCAGTCAGGAGTAGCGGCTGCAATTCTTCTTTTTTAACACCTTCACATTCTATTGCTTCAATATGCAAACAAGGCTGTTTAGCTGAGGGTTGAGGCTGTGCTAATGAGCTCCCTGCACTAACCCTGAAGTAAAAGGGTTCTGTTTCACAGCTGCTCAGAGACTAGCTCCTCTGGGCATGCTCAGGTATTGGAAAATAATTCCTTTTAAACAGAGAAACGCCAATCAGGATTTCTTGCATACTCTTTTCTCAGCGTGCTAATGTAATTACCTCATAACTTGTGAACTTTTTACGGTGGCGGAAAAATGTTTTGTCTTTGAATTATGTATTTTTGTCACCTGAAAGAAGAGAGGACTTGGAAAATTTAGTAGATGTAAAAATCATACCTTCCCTTAATTCCTGGAGCACCATAACTCAAGGCTAATTTTCACATTTCCTTCTTAAAGGTGGACGGTCCTTTTATCCCTTGCCTCCATGCATTTCTCCATTTCCTTTTCACTGGTCCATGTTATAAGTGACAGATGAGGCTCCTAGTGCAGTGCTGCCAACTTCATTCTTGCTCAGCACTGAAAAGGCCAACTGGTGTTGGTTTAGGACCCTGACTCTGTCCTAAAGCTAGGTTTCAGGGCATTGCTGAACTTAACCAACTGCATAATTGCCTTGGTAAAGACACACAGACCCCATGATAATCCTTTACGGATGAGCCGACATTTACAACTCATGATATGAAACCTGATGATCTCTCGAATATCCAATTATTCTTATGAATAAAGTAGTTTTCTGCCTGGAACAGTCAGGAATCCCTGCTGGGTTAATTTAGCATCTGATAGAAATCATTGGGGTTTTCTGTTTAAAATAGGGCAGCGTATGATTTCTTATACAACTCTGTGAGATGCTCCCTGTCTTCATTCATTCATTCACTCTTCTCCAGGACCGTGCCTTCTAGCAACATGACACAGGAGAGCAGACCTGTAGGCAGAGCCACAAAAATGTCTGTCAAGTGCAAGTTACAACTATCTCAAACTGTAACACATTCCTATGAAGAGAGACAGCACGTTTTTAACTATTTAGCAGTCAAATATTGTGATCTACTCTTATTCACTTTGTTATTGGTTGGGTTTCTAATGGCTGTCTCTGTGTGTGACAATCTGTATTACTGAGTCAGTGGGAAAGTCTTAGCTTTGTAATATTTCAGCACTTAAATTATTTATTATGTTAGCTTTATGGCATATTAAAACCTTGCTTAGACAGGTAGAGCTAACTCCCTTCTGCCTTGCTGAAGCTCATTAAATGGCCATCATAACTGGACAGACTTAATTGTGTAACATCCAAATAACTCTGTCATTTGGATTCAAACCCAAGGCAACTGGCCTACCCAGAAATCTCACTTATTTGACTGTGACTAGCAAATGATTAAAGTATACTGTAAACAGTGTACTTATGGCATGTTGGTGAAAATTTACAAGTAAAATTAAGAAACTGAATTAAGATGTGACTTTGCTTGTTTCAGAGCATTTTTAAATTATAGCAACCCATTTTAGTATTGGTGTCTCCACCAAGCAGCAAACTCATTTATTCATCTTTTTAAGACATTTTAAAAATAATAGTTGCCAGTGGTTACATTTATCTGTAGTTTGGAATTCAAATTTTCCAGCTCAGAGAATAAGTGACTGAAAAAAATACCTGCTTTCCATTCAGGTCAGCTTTCCATTTGTCAGTTTACAATCTTCAGTTCACTTTGCGTGGTCCAAATGATGAGCTTTTAAGCACTGTTACTATGAAATTATTCTATTGCCTTACAGCTGTCGATAAGGAAGAATGCTGAGGTAATTAAGACATTTTTCTGGGACTCAGAGGACCCCCTCTTCTTCTGAAAAGTGTCTATGTCATTTCAGTCAAGTCACTTGGTGCTAAGGTTTTATGAAACACTTCTGCAAAAACTCACTAGGCGCTTCCTCTTTCTGCAGTCATAACCCCTTACAGCTGGATTACAGGTGTCGTAAGGGTCTGTGACCCAGAGGAGTGCCCACTGCCAGCATATGTGGAAAGTTTTGACACTGAAATCAACATTTTTCTTCCCTTCATTTTGTACTCTGCTGTATCTATTTATACTTCAAGCAGTTAGGACAAAAATGCCTTTATGCTGTGGCTATGTGATAGAAAAAAACTCCTTCAGGAGCAAAAATTTCATTCTGACTATTAATTTTCTACCAGATATTTATCAGGTAAGGACTTCTATACAGTCAGTAGCATCCAAGAAAGGTGAGATTAATCTCATATAAATATGAAAAAAATCAATGAAATCCACTTGCTGCATTCATATACAATTTGCCATTGACATTTTGGTTTCTACAAAAGGTAACAACAGGGTTATGACACTAAAGTGGACAAAAATACTTAAATACTATTACTTCAAATTAGTAAGTGAACTGTGCTGTATGATCAGGGTAATTGTGCAGTGATTTATATTTGGTTTGGGTACTCAAAAGAAAAACAGATATAGCCATGCAAAGGTGCACCGGAAATATTTTTTCATCAAGTGTCACCAAAATACTAATACTTATTACTTCATTCTATTTAAAAATACCTTGCATTGTAGTTCAAGGTAGTGATGTTCAACCAATGGATTTACAGAGTCCCAAAATCCAGAAAATTTTATCATCTCACAGAATAATTTCTTAATTCTCTAGGATTTTGCAGAAGACTTAAAAAATCTCACCATGCTGTTTGTCTGAAAGGCTAAACAAAAAAACAATGAAAAACGAAAATAGGATCACTCTTTAATCACTCTTGGGATGCTTTTCCCTTCTTTCTAAAAAACCCCAACATATATGTTTATTCTTTTGATTTTAAGCATGTAGCTGTAACACATCATAGGAATAATCACTAGCTGGATACTGATTTTTGATATTTAATTTATCATTGTATGTATAAAAAAATAAAAAAAATCTTACACAAACAGTACTATTAAAAATATCCTACTTCCAATGCAACTGGACTATCGGAGGCATGAAATTCAAGCCAGGTGGACTAGTAGCTTGCTGGGAAACGACAAGGTCTGTTCTACAATTCTGGGCTGTGGTATAGAAACTTAATTGGGTACAACTTTGACTTAGAGAGCACAGATTGTCACAATTCAGGGCTACTAGCCACGAGCTGATTTGCGAGGTGGGTATATATGAAATGAGGATTTTGTTCTCTTCCCTTGGATATACCTGAAATAGCTGATCCTGTTCAACTCTGAGAACCACACAAAGGATTGTCCACCCTGGCCTTGGAAATGGCATGGACCTCTGCTGTGCTTTTGAAACCAAAATGTTTTGATAGTAGGATCATCCAGATTCCCTAGGAAAACAAACAGATCCCCCCTAAGTAAGACAGCAACAAGTGAAACAGAGGAGGGAAATAGATTTTGGGGCAAATGCAGTGGCTGCCTGCAGCTGGGATGGGGCTGGAGATGGTCTTGGCCAAGATACATACCCATGAGAATCACCTGTTTCATCAGTGGGAGGCAGATACTGCCATGCTTTAGCCTCTGTCTGGGAGCCTGACTGAGTCTAATACTGATTTTGTTGTAATAAATAATATTAATGTATGTATTTTTTAATACTGTTTTCCTTCAATTGAAAGGAAGGCAATTTGGTTTCTAGTTAGTTTCATTAAATATTTTCAGGGTATGAATGTTTTCAAATTAAACACTGACTCCATAAAATCATCCCAGGTACTGTCTTAGCTTCAGGTCATTAATTCTATTTTTTAAAGTATTAATAGAGATGAAGGAACTTTGTTCTTTGTCTCTGTCTACCAAAGTGCCTGAAGTGAACTTTTTTCCCCTCTACTCCTGCTAAATTACTAATTAGTTCAATGTACCTCAGAGATGAGAACCTTTGAGATTGGCAAAACTTATGTTTTCAACAAAAGTTTATTAAGATAGTAGTTAGAGCTCTTGATGACAGATTTAAGGAGAAAGTGATAATCCTTTTTTTTTTCCTTAAGTAATATCTAACGGTGAAGCAGTTGATTAAAGCAGTCACGGTGTAATCAAAATTTTGCAATGACCTAACTTTAATACAATAATAAAGACATCCCCCCAAACCAAAGAAAAACATTATATGCTTTCTCATGGGAAAGTGTGATTCACATGTGCAGTTTCAAAGCCTGTTGGAGAGTCTTAGGTTCAGGTGGGAGATGTAGCTGTTGCTGCCAAAGCCATGACAGGTCAAGTTGTATAGGAGACGTACTCCCCCACCACCTTGGCTCCTTTCCTGCACAGTGAGGAGAAACAGGAAAGCCAGGACTGAGCCAGTTGCCTCGGTCTGTTGATAGTGTTCTTGGAGGCCTCAAGCTCAGCCTGTCTATCCTGGGGTAGATTTGCTGAGGAATTAAAGCAATGATTCACAGCACACATCTTAAGAGCAGAAATGCATTTGAAAAGGGGGAAGGCAGGAATATTAGAAATACACCTTTCCACTTCTCTCATGCTCCCCTTCAAACACATTGCGGAGATTGAGCTGATATCTAGGGTATTTGAGTGTGTAGTGACCTCAAGAGAACAGCTGCAATGCAAAATGCTGGCTCATATCAAGCAGCTACTGTATTTTCAGCCATGGAGAAAGCAGCAGAGAAGCAATTAGAGATAACATATTCCTTAAAAAAAATCAGATGTTGAATATATAGTAATAAAGAAAGTGACACCAAAAAACCCCTATGACCTAAAGAGCCAAACAAATTTATCAATCTAATGAGTATTAATGTACACAATATCTTTTTAATCATGTGCTTTTGTCTGGGCTGAGAACGTGAACGAGATATCTCACAATTGAGTTGCAATTTGTACCTAAACCTGGGAATTTCAAACAGCTATTGCAACACAGCAACAGAAAAGCAACTTGTTGGCTTTTATTGAGATAAATATTACCATTTTTTGGCCTAAAACATTTTTTTTTCTGAATTGTGTTTTTCTTCATGGATAGTAATTCCTAACAAAGTCGAAGAAAAAACTTAGGTAAATTCAGAATGTAAACTGCTGGGTATAACAATGGCTAAATATTTACAGATGTCGATACATGGAACACCAGGAACACATAGTAACAGATAAGAATAGGTATTGTTACTGTCTCCATGTCACATATAAGGAGCTTTTACCAAGAAATGCAGTAATTTGCTTAGTGTTATTTGATAAATCTTCATATATACTGAAGAAGCACTGAAAGCTAAGGGAGGAAATTCTCTCTGTGCTGAATACTAGAGATCTGTCAGTGATTTTGATCTTTACCCGAAAAGACTTTTCCTAGGCTGTGCTGTCTTCTCCTTTAAATCTTCCTTGTTTAGCTTAGTTTTGTCAATTATTTCCTCAGTAAACCAGGGGAGTTGGGAAGGAGAGATAGTAGATGCTAAGAAAACTACTTACCTTGTAAGCACAGACTGTATTTCAGATACTGAAACCGTCTCCTTGCACGCAGTCACCATTGCTGTGGACCCTGAGGAAGGAAGCAATAGTTACGTTGGAGAGCGCTTTAAGCCCATCATGAACCAAAATTTTCACACAGAACAATAACATATATTACCCAATGGCTGTATTCACTTCAGAAAGTCCTTTAAAAAATAAATTGTTGCTTTTGGGCAATAAAACAGGTATCCCTTTGGTATTGATATATTTTGCAAGTCGTTTATTCAAGTAAGAAAACTGAAAGTCTTTTCTTTAGTGGCCCTTTCATAGTGGTACTTTTAAAAATGGGGGCATGATGAGTTAAACAAGCTCTCTCAGCTTTTATTATTCCAAGATTATTTTATTATTACTAATCTGCCTCCAGCACTGGCCCTAGCCACTAGGAGACCTTATGTTAACATCTTCTAGGGCCTCCAGGGGAGGCTCTTGAGAAATCTCTTCATTTTTTTACAACTCTTACCTCCCCCTCCTTCCTCGTTTTGCCTGCTTTCAAGCCAGTGACAGGTTGCATCACAAAGTGAGATTGTGCTGTAGCCCTCTTGGGGATTAATGCTGGAAAAGAAAAGAAAATAAACAGAAGATGGTGGTTTCTCAAGCTATTTCACAATTCTGATCTACACTAGAGTGATTTTTTTATTAAATTTTCAGTGACTTGATTGTATGCAGAAAGAAAATGATAGGGGAGCGGTGGGAAGAGAAGATAGCCATGGCCACAGCTTCCTGAGCCCCTTTACATGGCAGGATCTCCTCCGAGGCACTCATTCCCATCTACCTCCAAAAAACCAATGTTCATAGGCTCCCACCAGAAATCTCACTGCTTCTCTGAGGTCCTCCCTGGCAGAATCCATTTTACTGACACTGTAAAATCAAATTTGCCTACAAGGCTGGGGTGTTTTGTTGTAGTATCAGTTATCTCTGAAGGTGTTATCCTGGTCAGGAAACTTGTACGAGGTCCCAGTATGGCCCAAGACTAGATCTGAAGATCAAAAATATGATCCAAGACAGGTATACTTTCAACTGTCCTCTTGCCCCATGCTATGAGCCATCCAGGACTGCCTATCCTGCAATTAGCTGTGTTAAAACCAGGAAATAAATTTGGGGGGTTAGTTCTTACAAATTTCTTCAAGCAGATTGCTGGCATTAGATCATTCAAGTTAGATCATTTGAACTCTCTACCCTTCATTTTACATTTCAAAATTATACCCTGGGGAGACCTATTTTTCTACACATGGGGATTTGGTTATAGGCTAAGAGGGGAGACTGATTTACTTCCAAGTGCCAGGAGGGAAGGTGTTGGAAAACTAATAGGCTGTGGAACTTAATTAAGAGACCCATCTGCACTCTATACAGTGGGTGACTACAGTGAGGGGGTGAAAGAACATCCCTCAGACCACCTGACAGATATGGGGCATGAGGGCACTGTGATAATAGCTTTTTATGTCTGATGTTTCCCCAGATTTGCTGGACTTACCAGGATGATGCTTCCCACCTCCAGGGAGTCAGCCTGCTTGCCTAAAGAAAATACTCAGCACGAGCTTTGCAGACAATTTCACCTTTCCTTTGGTTCCATATACTGAGTTCCTGGAAAGAAGGATGAAGTAGGGTGATTTGGAGATGAAGGGTAGTCATTTAAGCAGAAGTCATGCAGAAATCAAAATTATCCATACTCTAAGCTGTCTTCGTGGTGTATTTCTATATGTTTGGCAGTTTGCTTAATCTTCATGGCTCTGCTGATAAGTAAGACCTGTAGAGACATGAGCTGAACTGTGCCCTCTAGCCTCAGAGCCACCTGGCTCTCCCTGGGCTGTTTCAATTACTAATGTTAACGTTGCATTTTTAATTGGACTCGCCTGGGTAGTTGTCTTCGTATCTCTTGGAGGTGGTGTGAGGGCCTTTGATCAGGTGTGGATTTAATGCTCCCTTAGCTCTGGTGCAAGCTCTGGTATAATGTTGTGTGGGTTTAGCTACACAGTTTAGAGCCATATTTGAAAATCTTGATGGATACCTGATATTAGGGGCACCTTGGGAAGTTTGTTCATGCATGTTATGACATTTCTGCATAGAAAAGCTTATAAGCTGAAGCCTTTATCTGCTTAAGGTCTTCAGCACATAACACCTGCACCTGTTGGTCAGTCCCTTAATTATAAATGCCAAGGTGGCTTCCCAAATGCCTCCTGATGCAGCAGGATGAGGGATCATTAGTTTCTGTGTTCTTGGACTTAATTGTCTGGTTGTCTAAATTCAGATGGTCTTGAAAAAGCTTTATCCAAACTGAAATGTTTCCTTAAAGCAGCAATGGACTTGGAGAACATGACTCGGATCACAAGAGACTAAGGTAAGTGAAAAATATGAGATCGCTCTGCTTGTGGCTGACCTGATTTGGAAATTAAAATCTATTAATGAATTGTACTGTTTCTTGTATTTTTAAAGTGGGCATAATGAGAAATTTTGGAAGCACAGCTTTTTCAACATTGAAGAAGGTATTTAGAAGTTTTGTGTACAGAATATCAGTTACTTAATAAATTCTTTTCACAGATTAATATAACTCACACCTGCCACTCACTTCTACAGCCTTCAAGAAAAAAATGTTTCCTGAAAACATATGAACAATGCCAGGAGGGTGAAGGTAACTTTATTTTTACTGATATTTTTGTTAGGGACAACCTGTGTCTGGCAGGACCCTTTCCTTCACCTGCTCTCTTTGAGTTTCCTATACAAAGGTCAAGTGCAATCACAGACCACAGTGAAAAGGCTTAGAAGAACTTAGAAGAATGGTGACCGGGCTACTGAATCCAGATGGAAGAGACCTGTGTTAGGCAGAGTGGGTCTGAATGCAATAATTTTTTCTCCGAATGGATGACTTTGTTCTTGTGGAGCAAAGCTCCGACAATCCTTGCGGCAGAATCTGCTGAACAGTTTGCAGTGTGCTTACATGACCCCTGAAACAGAACCTAGAGAGGAGTTATGCTCCGGTGCGGTGATGAGGGTATTTACCTGGGTCTCCAAGTATTCTGAGAAGTACTCTGGAGTACTCTACAGCACTCTGGTGAGGGCACGGTCTGCAGGGGACTGTAGAAAAAGTCTGACCTCAAATCCCAGAAGCAGAGGCAAGAGCCGTAGTTTGGACATTGTAGGATGTGCTCCAGTGCCTAAGCTAGTGCATAAGCCAGTTTATCTTGCAAGAGATTTGTGAACCTAGTCCTTCATTTCCTTGGTCTTTTCTGACAAGTGCGTTTAGATGTTTCATTTTGTTTCCTAGGGAATGCCATGTACAAATGGGAAAATATGTCCTTTTCTGTTTTTGACATGGAAAATAATTCAGTGTAGTTTCAATTCAGCGATATTTTTTTTTTGTGTGTGTGTTGTTGTTGTTTCCTTATGGATTTGGGTGGAAAGGGGAAAGAATGGGTTCAGCAGTCAAATGTAGGATTTAACTGTGTACAGAGCCTACTCTCAGCTCACATAAGCCCTTTTGAAATACCATGCTTTGTCCTCACTAAAAGGAAAAGCTGTTCCTTCATGTGTTAGTTAACAAAGGTTAAGTAAAGCATATTACAATCTGAATTATACAGGCCCGTTGCAGCTTGCTTGAGTGTTAGCAGGTCAGAGAACACTGCATCCTTGATAATGTTTTAGTTTGACCTGCTAACAAATGTTAATACATCTGTCTTGTTCAATGCTTTTTTGTGGGTGAATGTGCATGTATTTAAGGACTAGAAAAGAAATGCTATATGTCAGACAGAAGTCCTTCAGAATTCAGCAAGTGTCATTTAACTGAACAGCAATAAATCACCGAGTACCAGAGTACACTACACATCTCCCACAGAAGACACAATGTTATGCAAATACTTGCAGAAATATTGTCCATGAAGTCTTTATTCTTTCATTTATTAAGCTTTTTCTTACATAAATCCATTCAAAGCTAGGCAACTTTACAAATTGGCAATTGGCTGGATTCATCAAAATGTTCATAACGAGCAGTAATTTTTAGTTCAGGGGAATGTTAGTGAATAAATGACAGCCCTATCAGTTTTTAAAATTATATTAGTAAATACTCAAAGTGAGTGTTATTGTCTTAAGTATTCTTCATTATTTTTACAGAAATAGGATAGGCAAAAAAATCACAACTATTGGCTTATTGTGAACAAATTGTCTATTACCATTTGCCTGCGTGTTACTATGGTACTAGCAGTGGTCCTTGACCCAGCTGTACTACATACTCTGCAGAGACTCAGAAGGAAAACAAATCCTTCACCACACAACTCCCAGCTTTTAAGTTCAAGACAGACACAACTGGTAGGTCCATTGCAACCAGAGGAAGCACAAAGAAATGGTGAGGCAATGCAGAGCTGCATGTGGGGCACTGGCTGCCCAGCCACTGTCAGGGGCTTGAAATAAGAAAATGTTTGTCTGTGAATTTAAGATGTAGGCAACACTTTGCTTGTCCTTGAGAGCTAGAAGGAGCAGGCTCTTAAAGGCAAAGGTGAGGAGTTCACGGTTGATGAGATAAAAAGTGGGAGTGCTGGAGGTACATGCCAAAAGGAGCAAGGTGTTGAAAGCATATAGTCCAGGAAATGGTTGCAAGGCTGGGTGCATATGAAATATCTCAAGCAGTTATAATGAGACAACATTAATGAGTGTTCTAGCAGTATCCCAATATTGTGACTTTGCTCTGTGATGTCTTTTCTTTGCCAAATTCATCATCTCTCAATGCCCTTTTCTCTAGAGGGATCTTCTTTATAATGCAGAAGATAACAAAGGTCCTCTGAAAGGGGGAAATACATTGTTCTAGTCACTATAGAGGGCAATCACTGCACACCACCAGAGCGTATAGTAAAATGTAAGAGGGAAAAGGAAAATAAGACTTGCAGCTGTAAACTGAAACAACTCTTTTTGAGGCACCCTGCAGTTTTTGTTTGGTTTTGGGTTTTTTTTTTTTTTTTTGCTCTTTGCCTCTCTTATTTTACAGATTACAAAGCTTTTCAACTTGTTATTAGCAGGCAACATATCTTATGATGTTGTCTGCAAATTCTTACTTGCATAATTAAAAAAAAAAGTCTGTTAACCATGTGCTATTCTTCACTTAACTAAGGAGATGAAAAGTCACAACTGTGCTGTGATGTTTTATTAAAATATAAAAAATAGAAAGCTATCAGCACAAGCCAATTAAATAATACTTCTTGTCTCCAGATTAGCCTACACACAGATTTATATTTACATTCATATTTTATTTGGCAAAAACATCAGCCTTTACCTGACATAACCAAGCTTGGTATTCCAGAAAGATTATCCATCCACTGTTGCTGGAAGCATAATAACAAAACATTTTTTTTAAAAAAAGTCTCACACATCAGACATTTTAGAAACCTGCAACACATTGGAACAGTATGCCCACAGAATTTCACACTCTATCAAACAGCAAGTACGTTAAGAGTGACTGCTTATTAAGACTGACATGTGGGGTATGGAGCTATTCGTGTCCCTTAACTTCCTGATGCTGGACCCACCATGCTCACAAGAACCCTTTCTGAAAGGGTGAATTGTCTAACAGTTCATCAATGCCCAGGGTGTGTTTAATTTTTCAAGAATTGTCTCTACCTAAATGAGAATAGCACGCTGTGCAATATGACTCAGTCCTGTGGATGGCTTTTACAGTGGGCCCTGTTTTAAGCAGGAATTGGACCAGATGGCCTTTGGAGCTTTTCTCCAAGTTATTTGTTCTATAATTCTATATTGCTGTGCAAATTTTTTGAAAACAATATCTTACCATTAACACTCCAAATGAACCACTATAATGCCATTTTTAGGAAAATGCTGAAATCTTTGTGTATCTCTGTTTTTTGAGTTAACCTTTATAGGCTATGGCAGGAAAAACCATTCAGGGTATTCCAGAATAGTGGATTACTCTTGTGTTAGGTTAAAAAAGTTTTAGAATGTCCTTAGATATATTAACAAGTGTATATTAAAATAATGGTTATAAATATAACGTGTTCTTACAGTATGTGAGCAAAATATGTAAATGGTTGAATCTTTGTGCACAAGCTTTTTTGTATTGTCATAGGCAAACCTGACTCTACATTCAAGATGCTCTTCAGAACTGCACAGTATCACCTGCGCAGTTAATATGTGTGCTGGTTCGCTCTAGCAGAAGGATATAGCAACAGGTGAATCAGAAGCTGGGAATCTCATTGTCTTAAACTTTTATTCCCAACCACACTGGGTATGTTTGATCTCACAGGAAGGTGACACCAGTAACTGGAAGATTTTTTCCCTAAGTTTCAAACTGCTTATCCATGAACACAGCTCACCTGAGAAGCGTGGGGAAACTTTGATACAGCAGGAACAAACTGGTAGGAGCATCTTCCACCATATATCATGGTGCCTGATGAGACAGGCTGTTTGCATTGGTCTCATGTGAACTGCTGGGTGCCACTGCATGATGCTTTTTTTTGTGACGTGCTGTTTGCTTTTGTGCTTGCACACACAACAGGGCCTCAATCAACTAGTTTACTGTCTCATTCAGATGTGATTCTCCCAACATGTTGTTGGCTGACACTTTTGTGTATTCCTAGAGTGTCTGAAAATTCTGCCAGCCTGTCCTTGAAAAATTGGCCTGCATAGCAAATAGTTGGAATGTGCCAGGGGGCACTTCATAAATTAATTTAATACCCTGTCCATGAGTATAAATACAGAAAAATGAGCAGTATGAAGGACTGGCAAAGCTACGCTCAATGGTGCACAAAATAACTTCCACTGGCAAGACTGTTAGGTGTCCCACAGTAAAACTAAATGCAGATATAGGACTTGAAATGCTTCTGATTAGGTGGGAATCTGAAAGATAAAGCCAAGAAATAGGGAGCACTGGGTGGAAATGAGTAACTGATGGTTGATAGCATCAGAAATATGGTCAGGGGAGTGGAGTATATCCATACTTTTATACCTGTGCAGATGAGGATTTGCAAAATGAAGATACAGCCTGACTGGAGTAACTAGAAACAGAGTGTTAAGATAACAGAAACGTTATCTTGTCAAAGATAATGTAGGAGGTAGACCTAAAAGACATGGTGAAAGAGTGCTGTTGCCAGTAACAGAAAAGGGGTGAAAATGTGATCTCTTTTCTAATCATACTGTGTTTAACCTTGTCATTCTTTCATCTTGTGATTCTTTCCAGTTTGTACTACTGCTCAGAAGGAAATAGGAATACATGTGCTTACATTCTGTTTTCTAAAATCACACTGGCTTAATAAAATAGTACTAATTTATACTGAGCTCTAGCACATGGCATCATAAGTCTTCACATTCTTAGTTTTATGCTATCAATTCTTATTGTTATAATTATTGTATCAAAGAAGACCAGAGGATGATATTAAAGCCTGCAGAGAGACACATCCCATGTTCTAATAAACTTCAATGTAGGTTTAGACAATAGTGCATCAAAATATGTTCATAGCTGTGAACAGGGGTTTTGAGTAAGGACATGTTTAGGAAGGTTTTAAAGTCATTATTGTGAAGGATTTGTTTCCAGAGCAATAGAGATTTGTCTGGTTTTTCTGGTTGTAGGTTGCACTGCATTTTTAATATATATGTATTTGTGGTTCTTATCACAATGTGCCTAGAGGGCATCGTGGAAGGATTAGTTCAGTACGTCCCACTTCAGCCCATATCTAACAGCCAGTCCCAAAGGTCTCCTGTAGTTTTCTCCTTTGTTCAGAAATCTCCTCATCATATTTCTGATGTGGTGAAGGAGGAGTTTATAAAAGTTGTCTTGCCTTGTATCCTGGAAAAAATGCCTGTCTCCTAGTAGTTCACTCTTGGAGAAGCATGTAATTTGATAAACTGTCCTGCATGAAGGTGTGATGTTGTTGTTGTTTAAATTTTCAATTGACCTCTTTTTTTTAAAGCATGCTATTTAAGGACAAAAAAAGAAAAAAACATCACAAACATGGATTTTTTTTTTTTCTTTTGTTTGTATTCCCATTCAGATTTGATTCACAATAGCTTTGCTGATGTAGTTGAAATCCTCTTCTCGGAAGACAAATGTTACAGTGAATAATAGAGCATAGATTTGTTGATAGCTTGCATCATCTCATGAATTAATACCTCCGTATTACGTTTATGGAGTACAGTAAAATGTGTTATCTGGGTAGTTAATCAACCTAAGCCATTAGTGGTGAAATACTTTGAAATGTGTACTAACTAATTATGTTGAGAACTATGTATCTTAAGAAATATCTTATGCTGCAGTACATCTATGCATACACAAGAATGCATTTGAAAAAACTCTCTTTTAGTGAATCAAGATTTTTCATTTTGGTTTTGATGTCTTTTATAGCGTATTTTATAATGTAGTAAATAAAAAATCATTTAATATTCTTACAGTGTTGGTACAATTTGATATTTGCTTGGATATTTTTATGAAATAAAATGCTACAAAATTAACACATCTCTGAAGGAAATTTCATTTTCAACAGTAGTATTTTCTGAGGAAGTTAATCTTCTCCAAAATCTTTTAAGTGAGTTAACTTGCAAATTGCTTAACTAGGAGCCCTTATTTGTGAAACTTCTTTCAGTTTGAAAGGGAGTTAAATATTTTGGTGGTCATACATGGTGAAATCAGTATGAATGAAAAATTTGACAGAAAAAATGTAGCTCAGTTTTTTTTTAATTATGTCCTGACCAAAAGAGTGTACTTTTGAATTTTTCCAATATATTATCATTTTGATTCACAAACTGATTCTCTTTTGGGAGGTTTATACCCTGATTTGTAACAAAAGTAAATCAGTTTTGTCCAACTGACTTCCATGAAATTGTATCACTGCAAGCCAAGTACAAACATGGTCCATCTCTTCCATTAAAATTAATGGAAGAAAGATGTGTCCAAACGACTTGGAATACTTCAAATTTATATTTTCTTGAATTGTGTCAAAACAATGCTTTTAATACTAAATATCTTTTTATAGGTTTTGTGTGTGAGTGAGTACTAAATGTGCTGAATGGCCTAAATGTAAACTGTGATTGATTATTCCCTTATGAGCGCGGTCTACATCCAGTCCATTGGTTAGGCTGTAATAAAAGACTGTTTTCTTCAAGGACTTGGCATCCTCTTGAAAACTGGATTTGGATATGACAGCAAGAATGAGCATAGTAGAAATAGGGAAATTAATCAACCTAAGCCAAAAGTTACAGCTCATATGAGCATAGAGCTCTACTCAAAGAAAATAACATAAAAATAGAGTATTAACATCTACTGATGTTAACTAACAATGTGAAATGAACACAGAGGTTCTTAGGTTTTTTTTCTCTACTATTTACCACTTTTACATTTCATGAAGTGCAAATAAAATGACCCAGTTTTCCATTAGATTTATAAAGGTAGAACCCATGAACTGTACTTGTGTTAAGTAGTCTACTTCATGGGTGGCCTATGAGTAAGGTTGCCAGATCTTGTCTTGTATCTCTGGGGAATTTTCTATTTTCTTAATTGTCTTCAGAGAAACTAGAAGGCAGCATGATGTACTTCTACTCACATGAACTTTCAAAAGTTGGTCTTAAAATATATATTTTCCTTCTTCCAGATTCTATTCAGGTACTAGAAAAAATTAAGTGTGCCTTATCTAGGTACTAGAATAACATGTGGACTGAAATGAGTCATTACCATGGGACAGTCCGACAGATGTTGAATGAGATAGGACCATTTTACTGCAGACAGTATTGGCTTATGTGAAAAAAATAAGGGAATTGTGATATTACAACAGTGTTTGTGGCTTTCATGTTTTAAAACTTGTTTGTAAATGTGGTCTGAACCCTTGCATGTGTGTTGTCTTTCTATCCTTAGTTGTCAGACTTCTGGCACAGCGTGTTGAGGATTATGTCCATACGTATATTCCTGTTGTCTCTCAAGAATGCATTTTGTGTATTGTTTTGGATGGTTTTTAGACTAAGTTCATTCCCTTTGCTTTTGTACATTTGTGAGATTTATTGCACTTCATTTGATGTGAGACTGCTTTCTGGTGGAGACGGATGGCAATTGTAAAAGGGTTGGGCCCTCCAGAGAGTTATTTGCTAAACTAAATACTGATCTTTTCTTTCAGACTTTTATCACCCCCACATTTTGAGATGCCCATAGTCATAAAACTCCCTTAATTTCACTGGGATCCAGACAGAAAGTCAGAGTTTAACCCATGTGGAGCCATTTATGGACGGATGCTTTTTATGGAACCCATAGCCCTTTCTGTACAGAGTTTATCAACTGAGATCTAAGAGAAACATGAGTTTATGATCTATATGATGGCTCCAATTAGCCTGCAAGAACATTTCAATGAAAAATACAGAAGAAAACATATGTATTTTCCCACCAAAGCTTCTTTATTTCATATTCATGTTTCAGAGAGTATAACTTTCAGTATGGAGTACTTGCACATACATGCAAAATTTGAGTGCTGGAACACTTCCATCACTATCATGAGAAGGTAGTCTGAATCTGTCCACCTTGTGGACCTGGGAGTGATCTCTTAGAGCATTCATTGGGTCTGTATGCTATACGTCATGCATTACATTTTCTATGATTAACTTCAGGTTTGTAGTATTTACTAATCCTGCAGACTTCAAGAAGGCTGTGTGCTGCTGGGGTTTGAACCTAGGTAGAATCTACTAACACACATGGTTTTGTAAGTACTTGTAGGGAGCTTAGTGAGAGGAGCACGAGCTGCAGAAGGGTTTGAAGGCAGCATGAAGACATCAGTCTGTGAGCATATGCACTTTAAGCTCTTAATAAAAAAACCCTGCATGTTTGGAAGTGGGGTGTTCACAATGGCTAATTTAGCCTTGTGGGTTTTTTGTCCGAAGATGTCCCTTTGCTTGGTAGCAAGACAGGCTCCAGCAGAGGGTATTTCAAAGCAGTAGCCAGAAGACATTGCATAAGGAGGTTAGTCCCTGAGGCCAGAAATGGCCTTTGTAAATACCCTCCACTACAGCTTTCATATTTTTACTCAAACCTGTGGTATACAAAACTACATTCATCTGCTTTGGAAGCTGACTAGACATGTTGCACCAGCCAGAAGCGTGTACCCAAATAACATGTTTATTTCTGAGAGACAGTATATTACATAGAAAGACTAAGAGACTGCCATGTATTGCATAATTAAAGAACCACAAAAATGAGCAAATGGAAAGCCTATCTAAAAGGATGTCATAATATTTGAATACTGTTATCTTTTAAAATTAAAAATGCAGAAAAATGTTAGTCTTTTTATTTCTTGGAAAGCATTTCTAATTCAGAAGAAGACATTTTGGGGGACTAAAGTCAACTGTCATGTTGGTAGCTATGCATTCTTATTTCTGTTTTGACTAGTTTTAGCTGAGAAAATCTGGGAAGCTGAAGCATTTTCTTTAGAACTGATATGTATGAATCTGTCAGGAACAGCCTGACACTTACCGGTTTTCTATATCTCCAGGCAAGCTGGAGTATTCCGATTTGTGATTTACATGTAACATAAGCAATTATATCCCAGTGTTTTAAGGAATTTCCAGGGACCCTACATCCCTGTGTTACACTGAGGCTTGAGTGCAATGGCTAGTTACCTCTGTCAGCTGCTCAGGCTATCACTTCCCTGGGAAAGAAGAAATCCTGCCTTCTGGTCCTTGTCCTCAACGCTGAGGGTTACTTTGTTTTATCCTTTGTTGCTAGAAAAGAGTCTTTTTTTTTTTTTTTTTTTTTTTTTTTTTTTCCGGAGCACTGCAAGTCACGTAGAGGGACCCAGTGGACAGCTGTGGGCTTGAGACTGAGCAAAACTTGCCCCATCCTAGCTGTCACTCCGCAGTAGCCGTCCTCTGTTAACAGAGGTACAGTGGGGCAGTCTGGGGACATCTTTAGTGAACCCACAGCATAACACATGCTCCTAGCAAGAAATATAAAATAAAAGGTCAAGTTAAAGTTGCTTTTATACATCAGATAATTCTAAAACTTGGTAACAATAATGTTATTGATGGTCAATTTGTTACAGATGAGCAAGGGCTTCTTAATTCTTATGAAGTTCATTTGATTAATTATACACTCTTTTTTTTGAGTATAGTTTTTCCTTTTGAGCACAAATGAGTACTGGCCTTTAGCTGTGATATGTATGATCTTTTCCAATCCTCTGTATTGTTATTGGGGAGTTTTCTGGCTAGATGTGCTTTTTCACATCTGTGCTAAATTAGATATTCCTGTATAAAATGTAGCACTCGGGAGCATTCTTTGGATTTGCGGCACTTTCTTGGGGCAACTTGGATTTGCAAAACAACAGTCTCTTCATTCCTGACTTTTTTTTTTCTCAATTGCAAAGTATGCATGAAATTTCCAGTGACATCAGTCCTATTTCATTCATATATTGGAGGATAGAGTTTTCTACCCGTTATTTCCATGCAAAACAGAATTTAAGTAGTTACTTTTGCACGTGACAGCCTTGCAAATGCTCTTTACATTTATTTAGCCACTTGTTGACAATTCTGAAGATGAGAAAATCTCTCTGAGCACAAACAGAATGTGAAATATGAGATTTCTAAATCTTCATACTTCAAGGCTGAGAAATGTGTACTGTTGGGTTTTTTTTGTTTGTTTTACATCATTTTTAATCCTATGTTTACACTAGAATGGAAATGGTTTCTGAAAAGGAATTTACTACCCCCTGTAGAAATACATCCATTTCATAATCTTACAATAAAACTCAGTGAATCTGTGAGTACATGAAAGGTATTATGTGATCTTTAAATACAGCAAGTATAGTCTGCATTTTAGAAAAGTGAGAGGCTACACTTAGAAGTCCACACGTATATTTTACCTCTTAGAGGAGGTGAAAAGAAATATATGGAGGTATATGAAATATTTAATAGGAAACATGAAAATAATAATAAAAATGCTAAGGCAAATTTGTTTGTGGTGTAAGTCAACAGCGCTTATCACTTTTTGTCACTGTCAATATGTTTCAGCTTAACTTCTGTAAGTAAACACCAAAGAATTTAAAATTTTAGCAGAGTACCTTTAGCAGCTCAGACAATGCCTTGTTTAAATAGAGTTGGTCAGTTTTTTTCACTGGGAAACTAAGCTAAGGGAAAAGTAAAAGGTATTTTCCAAATACATAAAACCCATGTTTTACATATCATTACTTTTAAGATATATCCTAAATTTAAAAAAAAAATCTAAAACCATTAAGCATTCCCCACTCAGCCTTTGCAACAGTAGGGGAAAATAGAACAGAGCAGAATGGTAGGAACTAAAATGCTACAGAAAGAGTTCCTTCAAGTTTTGTTTCCTGAAAAGCAATCAATGGAAATCACTGGCATATAAGTTTCCTGAAAAATACTGAAAATTTTTGTGTATTTCTTTCTGATGAATGTGCAATGTAGTAGTCAGAGCTAACATAACACAAGTGCTAGGTGACATCCTGACAAGAGAAGTCAATGGCATAATTGTCCAAATTTCCTTCGTGTGTTCAAACTTCAGTTTTAATCCTATTTAAGTCACTCTTGCCTCACTCCTACCTCTCTAAAAGCCCTTTCAAGTTGATGTTTTCCATGACTAGTGAGCCTGTTCTGAATTTTCATAAGCATTATAGGGGCTATTTACATTATGACAGTGTGAGAAAGATATGCTTCTTTTAATATGAATTAAAAATAAATGTTCAAGTGAATTAAAAATGTGACTGATGCCAACTTCAAGCTTGGCTTGCTTCATTGTCCTTGCAGAAGGGAATAAAATAGCTCAAGATGAATCTAAGTTATTGTATATTATATATACTGATATAAGAATGTATGAATGTTACATGGCGATTCAGGTGATTTGCCAAATGTTGCACAGAAATCTGTAGCCAAGATAGGAAGTTAACTGATCTCCTGGGCTGTTACGTACTTCATAGGTCTTGGGACAGCTTCGTTTTGATTTCAGGTTTCTTACACAAAGATTATACACCCAGGTTGGATTTAGCTGAGCTTTATCATAATGTTAACTTGTCCAGATAGAATCTCCTACTAGCCTCAACCCCAAATTAAGTAACACAAACATTAGTAAATTAAAATGAAAGGAAATGCTTCATATGTTTCATGTTAGTGAGTTCTGGGCATACAAAATAGCTTCAACAGAGTTATAGAAAAGAAGACCATGGACCATTAGCTTTTGGAATTTCCTGATCTGAGTGGTTGATTGAGCAACCTCAATGCTGCATTTGATGCTAGACTTTGCATTTGACCATGTATATATTTTATACACTTTCACATATTTTAATATAACCTGCATGGGGTATTTTCATTTCTTAAATAGTTGGAAGGCATGATTTTCTTTAGCAGGGGAAAGTTCATAGAGTACATATAGAGTGTGTAACTAGTTTGTCAAAGTATATTGAACTCTGAGATTTTCAGCAACACTTTATCTCAAAGGATTTACTTCTGGGATTCAATATGCATATAAGGCAAGTTTGGGTTTCCAGCATATTAAAAAAAAAAAAGAAATATATGTCCTGGTCAAAACTCTAGCTCTGATACTATTGCGTGTGTGTGTGGCCTCCCAGGCAAGGGCAGAGCTAGGCTGAAGTCAATGGGGTATGTGAAACACATCAGCAAGCATGTATTAAATATCCCACTCTGACTATACAGGGTGTGTAATAAGGTGATTATGTTCTCTATCTCATAACCTTGCCAATCCTTCTAACTGTATAGATGCATGCCTGCTATTTTGGTGGCCTCTGGTTAAATTTAAGATAGAGCCATCATATTTGTGAGCGCATGGGCACATTCAGCTGTGTTGGCCTGAGATCAAGCCTTTGAAATCATGTGTTGGAGGTAGAATTAGGTAAAAATAACCCTTAGAAGGTTCACAGCTCACAAATTGGACACTGAAATAACCCAAACACACCCTTTGAGGGCTGTGAGACCAGTGCCCAAGCAGAAAACATAGCTCAGCTTTCAACCCTCTTCTAGTGGTTCTGTCCTTCTACACCAACACTGATTACTTTTGTGACAACCAGGAGTCAATGTTGGCTTTGGAGCCCTGGCCCTCAACTCTTTTAGCCACACTTCCTGTATGTTTATTCATCTGATGCAATGCATTAACATGTGCTATTTTTCAGTGGCGACTTGGGAAAAAGTCATTGATTTTATTTTTCAAAATGCAGCAGGTTTATCTTCTTGGCTCTGCTCAGAACTGTTTTTATGCTTTGTTTTTCATCTCTCCTGTATTAGGTTTTTAAGTCTGTATGCTGAGGACTGCATAGTAAAGGGTCTTATTTACTATAACAGGTTAATCCGCTGATTTACCAAATCCAGCCTCCATAACAGCTATTACAGAGGAATATACCCCCTTTCACTCTCTGCTCTCTCTGCATCTATAAAGTGCTTTATACACAGAAAAAATATGATACATCAGTGAGCACTTTAGATCACAAGTGTGAGATCTGATTTCATTTAATTTGTATAATCAAAACAAAAAAGTAAAGAAAGCAAACCTTCTAGCATGTCAGATCAGGTAACAAAGAAACCTCCTCATTGCCATGGAATGAAAGAGCTAGAGAGGAAGAGTCTAGCTACTGGACATACATGATTTTGCCAATTTCACACAAAAATTAAATCAGCAGTGCCTTGTTGGATGTGCATCTAGTCAGGGTGGAACAGAAAGGAAAAAGAGCTTTTGAGGAATGCTTAGGACATAGAACTATAAATTAAGACATTCTTTAGCAGCTTTAAGCAGCCTTGCCTAAGGCCCAGTAGCACTTTGGCCATAGCAGCTACAAGAGCTCTGTTTGGGTTAATTATTGAACATTTACTTTTATTTCTTACGGCTTCTATTTCATACTTCTTTGTTGCCCATGCTGAGCTCTGCTACTACACCTGTGCTATTTGGACTATATGAACTGGCTAGCTTGAAGATAACTACATGACCTGTGGTATAGACATCCCTCAGTAGCATGAAGGAAGGTCTCTTCTCATGTGATTCACATAAGACTGGGAAAAGCACCTGCTTCTTATTTTGTATAAGGAATGAGATATAACTAGCCTGCTCCAGGAGGTGCACCAGTTGCAGTGCATTAGCAGGTGGGAGACAGAAGTCTGGTTGGTTTTTTTGTTCCCCTCTTTTCTCAGACCATTGGGTTAATCTCAATGTTGCTAAAGAGTAACATAGTAGTTTGGACTGTGCAATGCTAATAAATATGTTTTACTTGAGGAAGACAGCTTGAGAATATTTATATGCCACCAAAAAAAAAAGATTATTTGTTCCCTCACTTCTTGTCCAAAAAGAAGAAGCTTCCGGCATCCTCAGGTGAGTGTCTCTGAGCAACTTGGCTACCACACACTCCAGCAGGCTGGGGAAATGTGGAGAAAAGAAACCTTTAGGGAAGAATTTAGAACTGTTACTTTGCCACTACTTGTCTCTGATTTCCATAGATGCTGGAATACTTGGTGGTTAGGAGAGGGTGTTTCATTGTAATGTACTCCACAAAACTGCTTTTAATAAGAAAGAAAAGTTCTAGCAGTTTTTTAGCAAAGCAAAATTCTTCAAGGAACAACCATATTCCACCCTGGGAAAATTACTTAGGGAAGGATGCAGCAAAACTGTGTTTTGCTCACAGCAAAATTTGTAAACCTGGAGTGGATGAGAATAATGTATTTCTGTGCCGTTTGAAACTGGCAAAAAGCCAGGTTTTTTTCCGCCGTACTTTATTTTAACATTTTTGCAGTTGTATATAATACTGTTATATTTATCTTGGGAGAGGTACACCACTGGCTTGAAGTTTCATGAAAATGTGTAAGACTACAGAATGAAGTACATCATGGACCTGCTTTTTCTTACAGTAGTTTATTTCACTGAGCTAAGCTTAGTACCACTCACTCACTTCAGGCTCAGACAGTGGAGATTAAAGCAGGAGGCTTTAGCATGGCTGGAATGTGATGTCATGAGAGACTTTTTGACTTCATTAATTACCTGGAAAGTGCTGAAACCCCCCTTAGTGCTATAAGGATTCCAAACAAAGGTAAAATATGTAGTTACATATAACCTTGCCTGAAGTTCTTTTTCAGGGAAGAAAGTTCTCAAATAAAATTAATTAGGAAACTGCCATATCTTAAAAATCAAAGTTAGATTCCTTCGTTGAAGAATTAAGGAATTAATGCAATTAATTTCTCCTGGCCAACATTAAAGAAGCAATGAAAATGAGGATTGGAAATGTTTCATGGAAATTTTTTTCTCTTTAGTGTTCTGAAAAAAATGTAATGTAAGTAATTCTCTAGAACTTATTTTTAAATGGTTAAGCTTAAAGGAAGTGATTGTATTGAATACACATTAAGACATATTGTAGCTCTTCTGAATTTGGTGCATAATTGTGTTTCAGCAACTTGGATTTCACTGAAGGGGAAGTGGAGTTGAGTGGAATCTTTTCTAACCTTGAGGCTCCAAAATGATTTTGAAGAACTGTACAGTTGTGCAGTGCCACCTGTTCAAGCTACTATATAATCCAATTATTGTATATTTAATATCAGAGAGATGAAATGTAAAGCCTGATAAAATTACTCTAAAACTTTGACACTAAGCTAAATCTGTAAGCTTAGGCATCCTGTAATGCGTCAATTGCTGTGCTGTACGAATTCTAGCTTCTCATTAGGTGCCTCTATCCCCCATATATGTACCCTTGTCTGTCCAGGGGGGAGTGTGGGACTCAGTATGGGGCTTAAAGGAGCTGTGAGGTTGCCTAAGGTAGCTCTTAGAAAATGCTAACGAGAGGCACACTGGCATAGCATCTCTATTTTGGCCAGCTTCTACCTAGGGGACTGGCTAGAGGGCTGATGCAGCGTAGTCAGTGTTGATGGGACTGGAAGAGAGCAGGAACTGCCGCTGTGTGACATGGTGATGGAGCCCAGGAGCCTGGGGCAGGACGATGAGTGCCAGTGCAGGCTTCACTGGGTGTTAACTGTGGAGTTGTCCAGCCCTCGTGCAATGTAACCTAAATGCAACAGATCAGCAGTTCACTATTGCACAGAGACGCTTGGCACACGAATGGTAGTTTTGGTGTGTCTTTTTGTACATGAAGTCTAGGAAATGTTTCTGAAGTGAGCAGGATGTATTGCAGGGGCTGACTGCTCGTGTACTGCTCACTGATTTTTGTTACTGAATTTGTCTCTCACATAGTTAAGCAGAGTGAATAGTAACACAAATGTCTGAAAAACTTGTCAAAGCTTCAGGCAGCCCAGTATATTGACAGTTGCAACTTATAATATGTAAGCATGTGCCCAGCAGGACAAGTGGCACATCATCCCCTTGTACTGGGCCCTGGTGAGGCTGCACCTTGAATCCTGTGTTCAGTTCTGGGCCCCTCACTGCAGGAGGGACGCAGAGGGGCTGGAGCGTGTCCAGAGACGGGCAACGGAGCTGGTGAAGGGTCTGGAGCACAAGTCTGATGAGGAGCAGCTGGGGGAATGGGTGGTTTGGTCTGGAGAAAAGGAGGTTCAGGGGAGACCTTACTGCTCTCTACAACTCCCTGACAGGAGGCTGTAGGCAGGTGGGGTCGGTCTCTTCTCCCAGGTAACAAGCGACAGGACAAGAGGAAATGGCTGAAGTTGTGCCAGGGGAGGTTTAGATTGGATATTAGAAAAGGTTTCTCCACTGCAAGGGTGGTGAAGTATTGGAACAGGCTGCCCAGGGAGGTGGTGGAATCATCGTCCCTGGAGGTGTTTAAAAAAACACGTAGATGCGGTGCTTAGGGACATGGTTTAGTGGTGGACTTGGCAGTGCTAGGGTAATGGTTAGACTTCCTGATTTTAAAGATCTTTTCCAACCTACATGATTATATGATTCTATAGCAATGTCAGAGCAGGTCATCATTTGGCATAAGAACATTTCTGACTGTTATTTTTACACTATACGCTCAGATAATTTGTATAATGCTGATAAACATTTAGGGGCCTCAGCAACTAAACTGAATAATTTATTTAATTAATACTTTGAGGAAAAAATACACGTTCCAGGTTTTGGGTGTGAAAGCTGATGTTCAATACTCAAACCAGGTTCAGAAATGGTGTAATTTTTGTTGTCCCGCAATCCTTTATTTTGCACACAGCTGGGGTTGGACTGGAAAGATAATTTGTGCCACATGGCTATTTTAGACATCATGGATGTAGAATTAGATAATTTAGATTTTTTTTTTTTCACAGCCTGGTAAACATCAAGAATTATATTCTTAATTTTATAATCCAAATTTATTAATCAGCTCTTTAATTTTGCAGTGCCTAATACAGAGTAGTTTGGACAGACCATTCAGCTTGGATTTTGAGGGTTTGCCTGAATTTCTTGAAGACGACTTCTGTGATTTTTCTGAATATAGGGAAACCAATTGCCCAACAGCTTCAACCTGGTGTCTGGGCCTGAGGAATCATTGCCAAATGAACTGTACAGCTGTTGCCTTGCTTGCCAGTGGAATCTTTACCTAGGAAACCAGGAGTTGTAGAAATAGTATCCCCTAGTTTACAGGAATAATAATTTGTTTCAATGTGCTAATTAGCTGTCAAGTGTGTTTCAGAACCCATGGAGTCTTTTGTGACCCTATCTCCATGTAAGATGATTGCAATTTTATCTATCCCCATTCCTCTGGTGAATTTAAGGACTTACAGCAGACTAGGTCCTTGTCAAGATAAAAAAACCCACAACACAACAACAAAAAAAATCACAAAACAAAAACAACAAAAAAAAGATAGTCTCTTCTCTGGCCCATCCATCCTAAGCACTGCTAGCATCCTCCACCTTGAAGGGGCAGAGGTTTTGAAGTTTTATCTAATGTAGAGCAAGGACCAGGTCGATGTTACAGTTCTGCACTGAATGCCCTAACAACACTGGTGTGGAATAAAAATTCATAACTACTTATGTGTTTACTGTACTGGATCTGATAGGTGTGATCGAAGACAGGATCTGCGTTAGAGCTGTTAGCTGACCAAAACCCAGGCCTTAGCTGCAAACTGTGTATGCTCAGAGCTTAAAGTTGCAAAAACTGATGTAGTTTTCGGTATGCCTATGGATTGAAAGTGCTGAAGTACTGGGTTATCCACCTTATTGGCACTTCAAGTGCTTGATTCCTATTTTGAACTTTTAGACTATAAATTCAATAGTTACTTATTTTAGTAGATTTCTCACGCTAATACATTGGGTTGCACATGTGGGATGTGGCACATATGAGTGTTTCTCTTCAAAATTTAAAGCTGGTGACAGCTGCCCCTATTTTTGCCAAAAAGCTTCATTTGTTTTTCAGTTGCCAAAAATAATCATATACTCCTTAAATCAAGAGTTTCATCTGCTTCATATCTCTGCTGACTTTCTGAAACATCCAGCTTTGCTTAGATGTCTGCATACAAACACACTTTTCAATAAAAGGATAAACGGTAAGCTGAAAATATTATATACTAGAGTAAGAATTTTGATTGGACTCACTAACATGCTGTTCTAAATAATTCATTTTCTTATGCTGGTTGCAGGGTCATCCACGTGCATGAATTCAGTTTTGAAAAGCTAACACGTTAAAGTGAAAATTAAACACCAGCTCACTGGTTACAGTGCAGTCTGTGCTGTTCAGTCTAGAAATGAAAGGGCTGAGGAGGACTGTAGGTAGTGCCTTTGCTCAGTAGTCTGAATAAAAAAAAAAAAAAAAATCCCCTTTATTTATTACACTCAAGTCTTGTGTCCCCTGCAAGAAATGCCAAAGGGTGTCCTTTTGTTTGGAAGATGCTTATTATGAGTGTCCAGAGGCTGTATTGGTGAAAAAGAGAGAATTTATAGTACTTTACAGATTGATCAAGCAGCAGACTTAAACAGACCAGCCGTGCTCAAACTAAAGACACTTTGACCTTCCATCTGCTTTCAACAGCAAAAACAGTTGTGCAGGTATTTCTTGAATCAAATGGCTGGAGTAATTTTGCAATGTGAAAAGAGTATAAATAGCAGCTGGTGGTTTATAAATATTGTTTGCAGCTTAGAGAACTCGCATCCCTGGTTTTTGATCCCCTGATTAGACAGAATTTGAAAAAGCTGTGTTTAATTTCAACTGACTCTTAAAAATCACAGAGTGTATTTCAGAATGACATTAAAAAGATTTTAAATACTCTTCAGAGCTTAGTGCTCCTAATTTGGTCCCCAGTGGTAACTCCAGAAGTGAGATAGATCATAGTAGCTCACAGGACACAACCTAGTCACTGCTTTATTCTGTCTAGGTAAATCTTCAGTTGGAGGCATGGGTGCAGCCTGGGACCCTGTTCACTGTGGGCTGGAGCAGAGCAGGAGACTGATCACAGGCAACGGAGATCTTTTATGCAGGATGACTTGGAGGAAATATCTGAAAATCATGTATTAACAGGAGATGGTTCACTATGGAAGAGTGCAACGAATAATAGCAAATTGTCATAGCCATTCACCAACAACTTCTGAAGGAACTCAGATAATGAATGCAAACATGGCAGCAGTATCTAAAATGGATTCCAGAGAGTTATGAATCATTAAGCCTGTTTTCCGTACTAGGAAAACCAGTGTGAACAACAATAAAACTGAGAATGAGTACACACACAGATTCAGTGGGAAAGAGCCACCACAGCTTTTGGAATATAGTGTGTCCTCACAAATCCATTTGAGTTCTTTGATGGAGTAAAGGATCATGTGGATGCGATTGCTTCAGTTGATATTGGGTATTTTTTTTTTTTTTTAAAGCTTTGTCAGGAGTTCTTACTAAAACTTCTTAAAGAAATAAAGTTATCATGGTTGGCATTGCTAGGGTAATGGTTGGACTCAATGATCTTAAAGTTCTTTTCCAACCTAAATAGTTCTATGATTCTATGGCATGAAAATTATCAAGGAAGTTGAGCATAAGCATAAATGGTCATTTTTTAGAATGACATGGGATTACTGGTTGAGTCTCACAGAGACTTGTTTCAGAACATGTGCCACTTAAGGTATGACTAAATAGTGTGGGAAAGGGATAAAGTGTGACTCGACAAAGACTGATGATGGTACAAAATTGTTCAGAATCATAAAAAACTAAAATTGAATCTAGAGAACTGCAGAATGATCTGATAATACTGAATGACTGGGAAGACAAAATTCATGTTGATAAATGCAAAGTAATGCACTTGGGGAATATACCATCTAATTATATATACAGAATGGCAGGCTTTAAATTAGACTCAGGAAGTCCCTAAACTGCTGACTGTCAGAAGCTGGGTGGTTTACAGGGGAATATCACTGTGTGCATGCACTCTATTTTATATGTTCTACCTAAACATCTGCTACTGGCCACCGTCAGAGAGGCAGGAAACTGAGCTAGATGGACCTTTAGTCTGACTTAGTGCAGCTGTTCTTATATTCTGGGGAGTGCAAGGGAAAGAAAGGAAATGTGATTTTTATTTTTTTTAACAGTTGAGGTTGCAGCTAAAGTGGAATGGAATTTCATAAGACAAAGGGGAAAGCAGTTCTTTAGCTCAAGGGCTTTTTCTGCTGAATTTCAAAGGTCTGCAGCAAAGGCTTCCATTGCAAAGGTATCTCAGGAAAAGGTCATAATCTTTCATAACTGAAGGGCAACCTAAATGTTGGGGTTGCTTCTCTTATTTAATGCTGTTTATCATGCCTTAGACGTTACTTCTCATAATAGTGAACATTGATTTTTATTTTTTTATTTTCCCAAGGAAGGCAAACCAGTATTGACCGACCAGATGAAACAATCTGCTGTAAGAGCTGTATTGGTCAACACTATTACCTTAGTGTGTAGTGAGAAGCAGGGAACCACAGCTCTGCTCTGAGGTGAGTGACAATTGCTGTTAATGCCTTGGAAGCTGAGGGAAATGCAGCAGCAGAAGGTTGTTTGATGTGGACCAAATTGTTGTCTTTTCTGCTGTGCAGATCAGTAGAGATGATGTATAGAGGAGTTCTGTAATACTTTAACATGAGCTCAATGTAGACCAGTTTCATCCTCCTTGTTTCCAGATGCTTGATGCCTTTCCAAACACAGGATGCCTAAATTAGAGGTCTTGATAGGGTAGAACACAGGTACCTCTAGAAGATTAAGTCAGCTAACATAAGGTCAAAATTACTTTCTGGCATTTTCCTTGCTTAGAAAAAGTTGTGGGCAAGTGAGCTTTTAATTTAGATGTATAGTTCAAAAGTCTGAAATTAAGTGGGTTGAATCTATGCCCATGTGCACTTCAATCTTCGCAATAAGAGTACTTCAGGAGATGAAATTTGGTCCTCAGACCCTGTACTGCAAGGTGATCAATTAATTTGCTTCAAGCAAGTATCCTATATGCAGATAGGAGAGATCTTTTGTTCTGATGACAGCAGCTGTTATTTCAGTGTGTCATACACTTCTCATGCTGTTTTGAGTTGTATGTGAGTGAATTAAAAACGTGGTGCTTTTGATGACCTTCAGCAGATGCATGCATTTTCTGCTATCCTGAAAATGAACATTTTGCTGGAGCACACTAACTGGTTGATGAATTAAGTAACATTGGTAAAGGAAAAAGGTAACAATCGTGAAATTAATAAATGTATTCCCAACATGTTTCTTCTGCTTTGACATTTTTTCAAACTCATGCATGATGAAA
This sequence comes from Falco cherrug, assembly GCF_023634085.1. NCBI lineage: Eukaryota > Metazoa > Chordata > Aves > Falconiformes > Falconidae > Falco > Falco cherrug. The sequence goes on along the minus strand of NC_073700.1, from coordinate 64,995,700 downwards.
AGCCATCTGAAAACCAACTTCTTGGCTACTACAGCATGTCATCTGAAGCTTCACTGTAAACTCTTTTGTTATGTCTCCCTAGTGGGGATGGAGCTGGGAAGATGATAATGTATAGAAGTGTGCACACATGCTGTTTCAGACATTGCCATGAAGACTGTGCAGTACTGTCCAGAAACCTTTCTGGGCTCTTAATATACTGTGGATTTGAAGTATCAGCAGCCTCTTTATCTTAAGGGCAATGCTGAAAGGCTTCTTTGTGTTTCTAGATTTTTGGCTAGGCTTCTCTATATGACATTGAATAGGGTAGTGGATAAAGGCTGGGTGATGCATAGTTTGCCTTTGAGGTTCTCAGACACATCTATTTACTGAGCTCCGTTTAGGTAGGTAGAATGATAAAACTTTAAGGTTGTAACTGCTTGATAATTTTTGGTGAAAACTATCCTTTTCCAAATGATGATTGCATCTCTGTTTAATGAAGGGAAGTAGCCATCTTTCAGACCAATCTAAACTGTAAAAAATGTTTATGAGTGCCTGTAGCTCAGAAAAAGGCTTTTTTCTTCTCTAAATCCTGTAAAATATGCAGCTGGAGTGATTTTGTTTATATATTTGCAGTGAGATCCAAAAGGCTGAGGCATTAATTCTGCCAGCTGCATAAAGCATTTTTTTTTTCTAGAAGCTTGTTGTTTTGCAAGAAAACTCAATTAGCAGAGTACGTATAATTGTGGGTATGGCATGTATTTCTTCCTTGGTGGGTTTCACTGATGGCAGCATCAGATAAAAGAATTATCAGGAACTGTGCCATAGCAATGCAGATCTCTCATTTACCTGGAGAATGCCTTCTGCTGTCTTGACAGCTGCATGAGACTGTCAGCCAGGGGTGAAGAATCCTAACTTGCACTCCAATTCGGTTGAAACTTGAATGCATGGAAGAGTACAGCTGCTACCTCTAGCCAAACAGTCAACCAGTCAACATGTTGATGGCTTGAATGAATAAGCAACTTTTAGAGTGTTAACGTAAGACTCAAATTACTATTCCCACTACCATCTTTTACAAACCTGAAACTCCCCTTCTCACAGAAGTGTTGTCTTCTCTGGGTCTACATGGAGCTGTGTGTGTTTGTAAGGAACTCTATGGTCTACATGCCTTCTCCTTATATTCTTATATTTGATACGTTCTGAAACCCTTAATAATCTGTGCAGCACAAATAATTACAAAGGCAGGATCAACACATTGTTTCTCGCCCACAGGTGAACACTGGGCTGGGACTGAGACATCGGCTAGCTGTCTGGGCATATGCTCAGCCCTAAATTTCTCTGCTGGACTGCCATTTAAAAAGTTTACTGTACTGGTTTCTGTGACATTTGTCTCCTTACTGGGGGAGAATCGACAACTTTGCTTGTGCAGTGTTAGTAACTTGGGCTGTACTTGAATCAGCTGTCACAAGAAAGTGGAGTTAAGCTGCTTAAATGTATGTGTGCATAGGGGGAAGGGATTCTTTATCTGCTGCAAGAAAATCATAAAAAATTAAAAGAATCTTTGGGGGTATCTCTTGACTGCGCTGCTGGCACATGCTTGGCATATGAAATGCTGGACACTTATGCCAGTGCATGTTCCTAATTACAATCTCCTTATCATAAACAATTACCATTAAATGCAGTGCATGGTAGAAGGGGGAGGAGGAAGAAACCCAGGTAGGATTGTTTGGAGCTGCATGAGTCTGTGTTTGCCTCAGGCTTAGTTAGCTGTCAAGAAAACCCCTGGAGCACCCAGAATTCAGAGACTTTACAGCTGATCATAATCAATAAAGGCAAAAGCCCAAGCCGGGGAAAGTGGGCAAACATGTGTTGTCCTCTTGACCATCGCAGGATAAAACTGTGTGCTGCTGAGTAATTGTGAAAAGATATGGGGGTCAGAAACACACACTGGCTTTAGGCATCTGTAAGTGGTGCATGAAGCTCTGATCAAAGTGAGGTGATCACTGTGTGAGTGTGAGGTCTGCTCTTCCACGGCCAATAAGGATGTTTTGTTATTTGTGTCCCTTCAGCTCCTGTGTTTCTTTGCATGGGGGCACAGGATGCTCCCCGGGGGAAGGAAAAAGGCACAAAAGGTCAGGCTGCTGCTTGATGGATGTCATCTAACAGTGTGGATTGGCAGTGCTCTCGGCAACTCCTGGTGAGAGAGAGTATCGCAGAAGGAGCAGTGGCTCATGTTTGTGAGCGTAAAAACTGTCATCTGCCATACTGCAGCGAATCCTGCTCCCTTCTTAAGATGGCTTCGGAGCAGACTTACAATGATGCTGTATTTGGTCAGTTTATTAAAGTGAGCTAGATTCTGCTACACCTTGCTATCTGTAGTATTTTGCTCCATGCTTTGCCTTAATGAATTTTGGGGAGTAGTCACAGAACAAAAACCCGATTGCCATTGTTAAACATGTCAGTACAAGGCCTTTGAGTACTGTGTTACATACAGTAAGAGAACAGCTTTCTTCAACATATGATCTGGACCCAGGGTTTTAAGGCCCATGATGAAGTTGACAAGGCTTAACAAACTCTGCCACATCAGGTGAGGGTGCTGCAGCCTCAACAGTCTGTACAGTCAAAACCTCCAGCATATGTCAGATGATTTAGTGACATGCTGGGACCTATGGTAAACTTTTTATTTTTTTTTTATTCTGTTTTAAGAATAGGCATAGGGCCAGTCAGCACAGAGCAGGTGATACAACTTTGTCATGTTTCCTAGACTTGCACGTTAGAGTCATCACTGCATAAATACATTCCTTGATACTAATGTCCTTTATAGTCTTGCTGTTTGGATACTCTGGAAGTCTGCGCTTCCATGCTATTGATAGAGGAGAATTATAAAGAGCCACAGTAGTATTGCAAGTCTGGGATAAAAACTGGAGGATGCAACCTCAGGCAGCTGATGATTTGTAATGCTATTTGGTACTGTGGATCTCCAACAGTTACTGGAAGCATTATTTACAATGGCTTTTTCTATATGTGCGAAAAGGTGCTAGACCCTTGAAGAAAGAAAAGATTTGGATGTCTTGACAGGTAATCATGGTAGTTCTGTTTTAATAAATGACTTGTCTCTCTATGCCTATGAAACATTCTGTACTTTTGTATCCTTACACAGATAGATCACTTTCTGGTGCTCTATATTAGTCTGTTCTCAGCAAATTGACTTTTCAGTACTTTTGAACAAGGACAGGATTCTGACCCAAGATGAACGAATCCTGCAACCCCAAGTGTCTGCTTAGTTGACTGGCTGAACTTACCTTTATATCATGTATTCCTGTTCATCACACTGCAGGGCTTATGTTTGCTTGGCATTTCTGCCTCTCACCACCCGGATACGGTGGGCTTGCAGCCAACTCATTATCTACCCTTCTGTCACAGTGTCTCTCCTCAAAAAGACTGGCAGTATTAAAACATTGCTGCTATGGAAAGTTTGCTTAAAACCAGTTCCTTAGAAAAGGCGAGCATGCAAAAATATGAATTTAGGTGGGGCTTCATTCTCATGGATTTTCATACAAGAATGAAAAGGGTAACAGTGGAAATTGTGAGGAAAGGCAAGGAAGGACCAATAAGATACGGAGATCCTAGCCAGCTCTTTCATGTCACACTTGGTGGTTGTGATTTTGACTGATATAATTGAATAGCAATTTACTGAGTCAGATTTCTTGGTTCTGTGAGAGAAGAACTTGCAAAAAATCAGCATTGCATCATTTGATACTATGTAGATAATGACTATAGACATGTACGTGGATTTGAACATACATTCATTCCTTGTGAGGGTAATAGGCAGTATTTTGCCTATCTTAAGCCAAATCTTTGCTCCTGTCTGAAGACAATAGTCAATCTTTTTTTTTTTTTTCCTCCCCTGGGAGAAGTTTTGGAAGGGAAAGGTTCCTTGTTTTTTCTGCTTTCCTGGGATAGTTATGACCTGTCATAAACAGTTGGAGTGGTGGTCTCCTGCCTTCCAGTTGTTCCTGGAGGGATCTCTATCTCTGTTATACAGGTCTGATATATAATCTGATGACAGAATCATCAATTACTTCCTTAACCTGTGCTATGATTAAAAGCATTTGACACAGAGTTCAGGTCTGTTGCATGAGCTCTGATACACCTTCTTTAATTTTTGTCATGATACATATGTATTTTGAGTTAAGGAAGATAATGAGAAGAAGTAAAGCCTTGGAGAAATCTTGAGTGAGCATCTGTAATTTTCCTCAGGATTTATGAGAACAAAGAGGCTGCTGCAAAAAAGCTTTTTGCTAAATATACTGGTAAAGCAGGGAATAAATGTAGAAACTCGGTGAGTATGTGGAAAAAGCCCACACTTCTCATGTGCTAGCCTCTAGTTCTGCAGTCTCTCACTCTTCAATGGAGTTTCTTCCTTCTGGACTCGGAAATCCTCACTGATAAATAGAATCACATAATAATTTAGGATGGAAAAGACTTTTAGGATCAGGAAGTCTAACCATTAACCCAGGACTGCCAAGTCCATCACTAAACCATGTTCCTAAGCACCGCATCTACATGGTTTTTAAACGTCTCCCGGGATGATGATTCCACCACCTCCTGGGAAGCCTCTCCCAATTTTTGACCATCCCTTCAGAGAAGAAATTTTTCCTAATATCCAATCTAAACCTCCCTGGTGCCACGTGGGGCCATTTCCTCTTGTCCTGTCGCTTGTTACCTGGGAGAAGAGACCGACCCCACCTGCCTACAGCCTCGTGTCAGGGAGTTGTGGAGAGCAATAAGGTTCCCCCCCTGAGCCTCATTTTCTCCAGACCAAACAACCCCAGTTTCCTCAGCCACTCCTTGTAAGACTTGTGCCCCAGACCCTTCACCCGCTCCGCTGCCCGTCTCTGGACACGCTCCAGCCCCTCTGTGTCCCTCCTGCAGTGAGGGGCCCAGAACTGAACACAGGATCGAGGTGCGGCCTCAGCAGGCCTTCTTGGCCACCTGGGCACACTGCTGGCCCGTGTTCAGCTGGCCATCACCCAGCACCCCCAGGTCCTTTTCTGCCAGGCAGCTTCCCAGCCAACCTTCCCCAGCCCATAGTGCTGCATGGGGTTGTTGTGACCCAAGTGCAGGACTTGGCATTTCTTGTTGAACCTCATAGAGTTGGTCTTAGCCCATTGGTCCAGCCTGCCCAGACCCCCCTGCAGAGCCTTCCTGCCCTCCAGCAGGTCAACGAACCCCCACAACTTGGTGTTAACTTACTGAGGGTGCACTTGAGCCCCTCATTCGGATCTATAACTAATAAATAAATAATTGCAACAAATATGTCCTCTTTAAAAGGGGTTCTTTTTAAGTATTATCTTATTCAGTTAAAAAAGAAAGCAATTAGGGAAAAACCCTCCAACCCAACACCACACAAACCAAATATTTCTTTCTCACCTGCACCTCTACAGCCAGTTCTAACTGTAGATGTGGAAATCGGGGGCTTTGTAGGATGTCTAATAGACAACTTTTTGTTTGTTTGTTTGTTTTAGAAAGGGTCTTTAAAGTTTTCCTAGTCTAATCTCTAACCATGTAAGAGACTAATATTGGAATATACTGTGAGCTTATTCTGAACTTGCTTCTGCTTTATATCAACGTTCTAGTGAGTCTTTTGCTCAGAAAGTTGATTTAAATGGCAACAAAATTCAAACTTTAGCCTAAATATTGTTTTGTCTTAATTTTTCCAGGGCTTTTTCTTCTGCATGATCCGTTTTACCTAGCTTTATTTTGACTTGATTTTACTGTCTTACTCATATCCTGAGGTGGAGTTAATGGTAACACAAGCTGTAAGAAATAATTTTCTAGCCTTTTGTAACCTCTTGGTAGTTATTAGAGGACCAGACAGCCTTAACCTGAGCCCACAAGTAATCACTCAGAGTCAGGGAGTCTGAGAGTGCTGGCTTTTCATTCAAAATTGTGTAAAATAAGCCACTGCATAGTGTTACAGCCTGTGCCAACTGGCTGATACTAGAGGCTATTACAGGAACCGTTCCCTGAGAAGGACACTGTTGTCAGATTTGAAATGTGACTTCGTGGTTTTTAAAGTTTTTTGGCAGAGGCTGTATTTGTTGTCTGCTTATCACCCACTGAGATATAAGGGTGTAATAAAGAGTGAATATTTCACTGAAATTCTGTTTGCTTAAAATTTTTAATATTTCTACAAAATTGACAAAAATTCTGTCTTCACTCTTTAATTAGAATATAAATCCATAACTTTTATTTGCACTATAGCTGTCTTGAAGAGACAGAACTGGGTTAAGTAAAATACTATCAATTTTCCTTGGATTTCTTTTAATTTTTTTATTAAATGTGTTATAGTAAAAATGAGCTTTGAAAACTGTTAACTAAAAATGAACTTAAAATTTGGCAGTTCCATGATTAACTTCTCTCTTAGATACAAAAATGCTAAGGATTTCTTCATTTGAGGGACCAGGAGCACCACCAGTAGATTTAAACTTCTTGAAATGCAGAACCCATTGTCTAGTTGGAATTTTTCCCTAATTTAAGACTTTTCAAAATATACATTTTACAATAGTTCTGGAGCAGTAAAACCAGCTGGGGTTGTTTGGAATGAGTAACTGCTTCAGAAGTTAGCCAAGTTCAAGGGTATTCTTATCTGCTTTACTGTTTCAGCCATAATTTCACATAATTCTGTTACTTCATAGATTTGACATCTGAAAACATATTTCTGACCACTGTCAGGCAGCTTTTCAAGTTCACACATGAAACCCCCTCAAGTGCAATGCACACAAAAGTAGTTTTCAGCTGATTTAGTTTTAGGGTGGAAGGAATGTAGCCTTTCTACCATAGCTGGATTTACCTTATTGCTGGTGCTTTTTCTGCTGGAACCTCCTCAGATCTCTTTTGTCAGGCAGAACTCCTATGGGGAGTAGAACCAAACATTTGCTTAAGTCAGGAGTGCTAAATTAAGCAAATATGGGATGGAAGAATTATTGCAACATACCCAGGAGAGCCATAAATTAGCAATTGCAAAACATGACAGTCTGCAGTGGAAGGAATCTTTCTTTCTCTTATAAAGCTTGGAGATGTAACGCTGGCATGGAGGTTAGTCTTTCTAGAGACTAGTTTACAGCTTGCAGAATACTGAGTTAGCTGATGGAAGGAAACTTTACAGATTGGCCTCACTATGTTGCACGGCACAGATGACTTGCTTTCTCCATAAATGAGCCTTTTTTGAAGTTGGCAGAATCTGTGTTAAAAAAATTTCCAAGCTCGGTAGCAGCACTTCTGTGTACAGCTGTGGCTTGCATCTGTCAAAGCTTGTCTCAAAGCAGTGGAGGCAGCTCAAAAGTTCCATCAACAGCACAGGACATAAATACTTGGCTGCTAATACACTGTACCTCATAGCTTTTGGCCCACTTCTATGCTGAAGGTAGCATACAGGGCACTGAATATTACAGGAATATGTCAACATGCTCAGCACATTATTATTTATCATTTTATTACCATGGGTGTCAGTCAGGCAAGTTCCTTTCTGGTTTATCTTCCTACTGCACCCTCTTTATTATTTTTTTGGATTGAAATGCATGAAGAGAGCAGTGATCTGTGATGTCAGTGCTGGAAATTTCAATCTCATTCCACCAACAAAAGTTCTCTTGTTTCAAGCAACTAGGTGGTTGTCTTTTTCCTTGCTTTGGGTACTCAGCCCATGATTTGAGAAATCCAAACACTTGTACAAAGCTTTAATGGATTGTAACCTACAAGTTTGTTCTCTGTGTTATAACTTCCTGACGTTAAGTAATAAATTACTTTGTTAGGCAGTCAAAAATGATGCAAGAAGGCTATTAATGTTATCACATTAATGCTAGCCAAAATGTCTCCACCTGAAGCTGTATATAGAAATGAAAATCAAAGGCTCAGTAAAATATAGCAGACATCACCGAATGATAGATTTACAATGACTGTCCAGGATAGCTTTCTCTGAGATTTAAAGCCAATGAATATATTTTATCTGATTGTAACTTTTCCAGGAAAATAAAAGCTGTGCATACAGTGTGTGCTCTTTCAGACTTTACAGTATCAACTGTTTTTGGCATAGTTACTAACACAAATGAGTTCTTTTTCTCCTACCTGATGAATACCATAGTAATTTCTGTGACCAGAACACTAGGCATTTTGATTATCTGCTATCAGCTAACAGTTATTTCCTGCTACTGAAAGATGCTTGCCAAATAAGTTTTTACAAAGTAGATACAGAAGTCCTTGTTTTGGAGTTTTCGTGATACTACTGAAAGCCTCCAGGAACTGAAAAGAGCAAGGTTTTTCAAAGTCCTCGGTGAAGGATCAGCATAGCTGTAAGAAAAGGATATGTACGTCCATGGTGGAAGATTTGAATCTATTGACAATAGTGACTACTTGTTTTTATCCTTAATTCTTGTTCTTATCTGAAATCTATAGATTGGTGAATTTAAAATATTTTACTTGAATTTCAGGTCAACAAGTCTTTATGTCTCAAAACAATTGCCAGGCATACAGTTGCACAGTACTTTGTGGTAGTCTTACTAAGGAAAAGTTAAAATACTTTCATAGCTTTATAATAGACTGAACTCTTCACTTTTGAAAGCAGATGTATCCTGCAAAGAATGAAACAAATTTAAAAGATGAATAGTTCAAGGATGGGTTTATGTCAACTAGTTTTTGTGTGCGTCATTCTTCTGTGGCCAGGTTTAGGTAGGCACACTTCTTAATCAGGAAAGGTGTAATAAGTCATGATAAAGAAGACAGGGGACATTTGAAATGAGTTCGCTTCACCAGTTGTTCATCAATTAGACAGCTAAGCACAGCTGAAATTCAGGAGACCTCTTGCCTGCAAACAGTTAAACACAAGATGTTCTGGAATGATGTCACTTCCACAGGGTTTTCTACATACTCTGCAGTCCCAAGTGTTCAAGTCAGAGGCCACGTTCTCAGGAGATCATAGCATGGCTGAAGAATGTATACATAACAATATATATATACTATATATATACACACAATATATATATAACAATATAACAAGCTAATTGTTTAGGTATAGCAACTAATTTCAAAGACTACTTTCAACTACGTAGATGATTTTTGTATTTATGATTTTCAGCCTCTTAGAAACACATTTTCAGGTTCTTCCTGCTAATTATTCTTTGCATGAAGACTAGAAACACCCAGGAAAAACGAATAAAGTAGAATGTATTTGGTAACTGCATGAATCCAGGAATGAGGTCTCTAAGTAAAAAGCTGATCATAATGAAGATTGCCATTAAAATTAATACACTGGGATATATGTTATTGGCCAGATAAAGGGCAGTAGAAGGGCTTGCTGACGGTGGCAATCAGCTGTGATTAAATATCCACAATATTCTTGTACTATAAAGTTCAGAATAGAAAGTGACGTTGAAGTACCTCAGTATACATGGGTGTGCATGCACTTACAGCCCCCAATCCCCTGCCCCAGTTCATCAGCAGAAGTGACTGCAGGAGTTTGTACTGGTCATTCTAGTATTAGCTGGAGTTTTTTCATTGGGGAAGAAAGATGCTTGGGAAAAAAAAGCATATTCTTTCATCAGGAGTAGTAGTTTGAATGGTGGATTAATTGTTTTTGCTTCTATGTAAGTTTCCCAGTGATGCTATACTAATAAAAATACACTGTTTGGTTTTTTTTTTTTTCAAGTTAGTATTTTTGAGAAACAGCAAGTCTGGGATAGGTTTCCTTTTAGTATCTGAGAGTGAGCAGTCTTGAACTGCTAACCCCTTAGAATGACACAGACATGAAAGGGGTGTGTGTATCCTTTCACTGTGCTGAGGTATCAGGATAATTATCCAACATACAGTTCCCTCAGTGCTTTTCAGTGCATTTTGAATGAAGAGACTGTGAGGACAGCTGATTTTAATCTTTAAAGGGACTCGGGAGATTCAGGGCTAATAGAGGAGCTAAGTGATACAGAAGTATTACTTACTTCTCAAATGGGAAGATGAAAATGAGAATCTTTAGATAATACAGGGTAGAAATAGATACCTGCTGATCTTCCCCCAGGCTCATAAAAAGACTGAATGAAGAGTAGGAAGGAAGTCGATGCCACGTAGCTCTATCAGCTTTTTTTCATTCATTCCAGTGGACCTGAACTCCATATTCTTATTCTAACTCTGAGAGTGCTGAAGGATTAGAAAACCTGCTATAAGGGGAAACTGGGGCTTCCTGTTGAAACAATTAATTTATTGGGCTGGATTGTGGAGTGGAGAGCTCTAGAAAATATGTAACAGGCTATTAATGATGCATGCTTAGATATAACTTGTATGTATCTGAGTGTCTGTGGCTTTTTACATCTGTATGTTTTATCACACAATTCTAGTGCCTTCTTTTGGGGTTTTGGGCTTCATCTGTCTTAATGTTGCACCCAAGAGATGGGAAAGATTCTTGCTGGGACACTTGGAAACTGGCATAATATAAACAGCAACATAGTGACGACTTACCAGAAAGAACAATGCAATCAGAATAGCTTAGCTTTGCTCCTATCTGCTTTTCATTGCTGTTGTTTCTGTACAACAGGTTTACAACATTGTTTTGTGCGGTTCCTCTTCTCACCTCATATGCTTCTGCTTGTTCATACCAAGGGTGCTGGGGGACACAGTTCAGAAGCGCTCAGTAAGTTCTGTATAGAATGAGATTTATGGCAGTGATATAAACATAAGTAGCTGAAAAAAACATATCCTAAAAGAAAGAAAGAAGAAGAAAAAATAAAAACCCCTTCTGACACATTCTTCAGGAAAGTTTGGCTTTAAAAGTCCTGCATTTAGGAAGTGTCAAAATTGAAACTGCTTTCCTAAAATAAATAATGTGGAGTATTGGATTCAGACCTGTTTATTAATTACAGTACTGCCTCTCCAAGAACAGTACTATCTCCAAATTGACTTTTATCAGATTACCTATTGAGGAGCCGGGTCATGGGCAACAGCATTTATACACACAGAAGAAGAGCACATCTGGATTACTTTGTGTAAAATATGTCCTTGCTATGAATCAGATAAGCTTATCAGATGTTAAAAGGTGGGAAGGTGTCATCAATTTCATATCCTCCCTTCTTCCCTCAGAAGAAAAGAATATTTGCATGCCACAAACTATGCACCAATCATTTTCTTTTTCATATTCAGTGGTTTGGGTTTTTTTTCCTCGTTTTCTAGTCATCTTTATTTCTTAATCACTGGTTTTACTAGTGACCAAAGGAATGAGTTTGAAGTGGAAGCATGTTAGGGTGACTGAAAAGCTCTGATATGTCCTGTGGAATGGTCAGAAATGCACATGAAAATGATGAACATCCACCTCTCTCAGACATCTTTCTTTCCTTCATATTCTCTCTGAATCACAGCAAAGACACAGGCATTGAAGACAGAAAATGGATATCCAGACTTCCTCAGAGAAAGTAGGTGCTGACTTTATTTTTGTCTGAAATGCCTGGGTGCTGCCTAGCAACAAATTAGAGTACATATGGAAACAAAATTGCATATGCTTGAAAACGTGATTTTAAAAGCCTTAAAATCTGTTTTAAATAATGAGACACAATCTACTTCTTTTCCAATAATTTCAGAGCAAAAGAGGATGTTTTCATGCTATCTGAATTAATTCTGTCTGCTTGACCCCTCACTCTTCAAGTTCGTTCTTTCTTGAAGAGGAAGCTTTTAAAAGCTTTGTGTGCTAGAATTATCTGGGATTAAGACTTGACTAGAAGGACTATTTCAAGCAAAAAGTTGATATGGTCAGGTTGACAATGCTACTTGGGTGGATTTCGTTACAGTAATTTGTCATGAGCTGTGGGTCAAATACAGAGCTGACAGGAAAATTTGCAGGACAGCAAGTATGAGTGAATCTATGCCGATTTATACTAGCACAGCCTTTGACTTTCAAGTACCACTTTCTTCTAAGAGATATTTTGGACTGGAAACTTTCTTGGCAAACTATTTTCCATGGCTCATACTGAACTGAATGGCTGCTATGGTCACTTCCAGCTCAGATTTGCAAAGCCACAATCTTCAGTTGAACTTTGATTTTACACAGATGGATGTGCACATACTCCTGTGATGCTATAGGCATATACATGTATGACTGCCCTCACCACGCCAGTAGGCCTTTCACAGGTTGAAGATTGTTGTGTCTCTCCAACAGCCAGACCTGAAAAATCCAGCTACTGCTGAACACTTGGAAAACAAAGCCAGAGGAATGAAACAGCTGTGAGGCTGCCTTTGTCTGTAGTGTTACTGGAGGTAAAGGAAAAGACAAGGAGAGATATGGTTTTGGTTTTGTAGAACAGAAAACTAAAGGTACCTCTGAAAATCTAAAAATAACTGCTCAGTTAGAAGAAAGGGACATAATTTTTGTTTCCAACATGATTTACTAATGTTTTTCCAAATTTTTCCATCAACTGTCTCCATCCCCTCAACTCAGGAATGAACAGCACCTGCATGCTAATATTCTGCTGTCCCACATACTGTGTTTCTTGTATTTATTTAACTTGTGTGCTCTGCTTTGGGAAATACAGAATGCAGACGAGATAGGTACTCTTTTATTCAGACAGGAATACAGGAATAGAACTGTTCAAACTAGTATGGAAAGATAATAACATGTGAGCTAGCTTTAGCTACCTAATAATGAAACCTTCAGCTACCTAATAATGAAAGAATGAAAGAAGTTTTATAAGAGCAGAGAGAAGCAAAGGAATAAACTTCTTTTAGAAGAAACCAAATAAAACTCCTTGTGATCAAGTAGAAAATAGCTTTTCAGGAGGAATAACATCGAAGAGAATACTGGCATCAAATGTTCTTTTGCATTTCTCAGCCCATTTTATTCCAGAAACCAAGGAATGACCCTTATTTGCTGCCTCAGTTTCTCAGTACCTCAGTGGTACCAGTGGATCAGAATTTTTTAGGCTCAGGTCAGGAATCTGACAGTGTCAGGGATTATTAACAGAGCTTTGTTTCCCCTAAATGGTATTCTGGAACTGGAGTCCCTATGGAGCAGGAGTTCTGAGCTTGTGTCTTTATTTCCTGTCCTTCTGTGATGTAAAGAATAAAATGTTTCTTTGAATGTTTGTTCTTTGTTGAGTGCAGCATGGAGACATTTGAGAATCAACAGTCCCTTCTGTTTACAGAAGCAGTCACTTCCCCACTGCATGCTGTCCAGGAATTACCACGCTAGTCAATTTAGGGTAAATTTGCAAAGTGGTGCACAGGGAGTCACACAGTTAAATCCCATTGATGTTAATGGGAGTCATGCAGCTAAATCCCTGCACATTGCTTTGTAATTTACCTCTTTGTGTTTCTCAAACCTGCTGGCTCATGACTAATTTGTGTCTCTAATAGAAAAAGCTCTAACATGCTTTGGTAGTATATGCAATAGGCACAGTCTATGTATTATTCACAGTATATCTGCCATATAAATACTAAATCCCAAAGCACAGGCATTCTCTGTAGTGATTGATGTCTTTACATATTTGCCTATATGATTTTCTTATAAGGTATAGAGTAGGAAAAGTTAAAGCTAGCATCAATCACCACAGTCCTCAGAACCTCAGCTTCTTTCAGAAAGAAATGATATCAATACAATTTTGGAAAGCTAAATTAATATCACTTACAATAAGGAAAAAAAAAAAAAAAGAAAAGGTTTGTTTTAGTGAAAGCTAATGTCTTGAAAATCTGCTTGGTCATTTCTGAAAGTGTTTTAAACTTACTTTTTGGTCTCCAGAATGGCTTTGGCTAGAGTTTCTAGATTAATTTCATTTTGCTGAGAAGTGCTTTTAGGTTAATTTTTGGGAAGGAGCAACTGCAAAGAATTAACCAGTGGCTCTAAAAGTGAGGTTGAAAGAATGATGATGTGGCAAGATGCAGGCTTGAAAGTGCTTTGCCCCTGTGCATGTGTATATCTTACTTGGTGCTGTGGTGATGAGTATCATCGGGCATATTTACACCATGACACAGTATGGTGCAAAGCTGCTCCAGCTAGTCATGAGATTGCCAGAATATCCATACCTTGGATAGCCATACAGGTATCAAAATTAAAAAAGCTGTGTTGATACAATACTGCACCCACACTAGTTAGCTCTGGCTCCAATGAAGATAATTAGCTCAGTTGCAGCACTCTGCTGATGTGGCAACACAGCTTCTGGTTCAAGAGCTGGCTCAGGTAGCGCTCTCCAAAGTCTTAACACCACCCTTCATTGTATGGTATAGGCATGCCCATAGAAACACTCATGAGATAATGAGTGACTCTATCTTCTGTGCAAGGTTTGGATGATTCCCAGTAAATGGGGCTTAAAACTGCACCATGAATGCTGAGAAGAAAAAGAAAATATTGCCTCATTTATACTGCTGATTCATCCACTGAAGGGAAAATAAGTTATGAAATCATATCATTCAAGACCCTGTCATCAGACATATGTACAGGATGGCTAACTGAGGTGGAATAGGCAACCTGAAATAGAAATGCTGTAACTGCTCCATTGCTGTCTGTAAGGTCTGAGACATACAGGTGGGCAACACAGGTCAAGCTGGTCTACCAGGGTTTTGTTATCATTTGGACCAGACCAAATTACAGAATCATAGAATGGCTTCGGTTGGAAGGGACCTCCAAAGATCCTCTAGCCTGATCCCACCACCATGGGTAGCAACATCTTTTACTAGACCAGGTTGCTCAAAGCCCTGTCCAATAAGACCTTGAATATTCTCAGTGATTGGGCATCCACAGCTTCTCTGAGCAAGCTGTTCTGGTGTCTCACCACCCTTATCATAAAACATTTCCTCATTATATCCAATCTAAATTTACCTTCTTTTGGTTTAAAACTGTTTCCTTTTGTCCTGTCACTACAAACCCTGGTAAAATCTCTCTCTGTCTTTCTTATAAGCCCCCTTCATATAAGGACAGCAATAAGGTCTCTACAGAAGTAATGGAAGTAAGACGTGTCTATATCAGAAGGTTTCAATGTGATTACTACCAAACCCATATGTTTGGTTTAAGATCATGGTGGACAGCAACATTTATTATTTTCCCTTTTTTAATAAATCTTCATCCAGTCCTAACTCACCACCCTTTTGTCTACTCCTATCACTCCATTGCTACTTAATTAACAGCAGCCTTTCATCTTTAGCTCCACATTGACTGGGTTTCAGTGTGGGTATGATGAGTGAAAGGCAGGAGTTTAGGCACAGACTGCTTCCCTACGGAGGCTCTCATCAGCATCAGCAGATTGAATATTGTTTGCAGGACCACCCTAGCTTTAACTGAAGCCCTAGACTTCCGGTAAAGCATCAGCAGCACACAAGGACTAGAGCAGAACCTTATAATATTTTTTTCTTCCATGTTTTTTTAAAAAAATAGTGTGTGACTATTGACATTTTAGAAAGACTTAACATTGCTATGTTCAACAAATAGAATAAGAGTCATGGAAAACTGGAAAGGCAAGGTGAGGTTCATCTCAGCTAATGCTGAATTTGTCTGTAAATAGTCTTTCTGAGTGAGTTATCCTAAACTCCCTTTCTGTACTCATTGGAGGCAAATATGATCTTTGACTTCCCTTTTAGAATAAATAAAATCATCCTTCTAAAGGTGTTTCTTTGTTTCCATTAACTGAAGGAAGGGTGAGCTGCTTGCCTCAGACATGGATGTAGAATAATCTCACTCAATTTGCTTTGTTCTTGGTATATTTTAAACTTCAAAAATCCATGATGGTTGTAAAAGAATTGGGCTTTTTGTTACATTTCAGTACTATGAAAAACCTCTTAATTCTCCTCTTCTGTAATGCACCCACACTGCATTCCTTGCTCTCACTTTCATTCCCTGAATGTGAAAGTTTCCAAAAAGTCATACAATTTTTACACAGGAGTAAGGGTGCTAGCAGGACAACCAACTCTTTAGGTGGCATTTAGAAGTTGTTTTTAAGTTAGTCTTACAAAAATACATGTGCATTTTCTTTGGCCTTTGGAATATATGAGTCTCACGTAGTTCTACAGAGTAAAAAGAATGGCAGACTTATTTATATTTGAATTAGAAAGTGGGGTGTAAGTCTGTGTTTTCTTGGCATTATCTGGCTTCAGAAAGGTTACAGGCATATGGGACTAGCCTTTCTCATAGTGTTTATATTTTTCCGTTTGACAATGTGCTACGCCAAGATACGGATGAGTCTGAGATATCTGGGTCCCTACAAATATCTGGATGAAGTTGGCAGAGCTATTATGGTTCATCAAAACCTGTTTCCATATATGCTTCCACTGGGGTCTCGGGATTGCATCATGGGGTCTGGATTTGTTAATCTCTGCAGGCATCAAATCTTTTCATAACGTGCTTTTGATTGACATGTGAGCAGCTGTGATAAACTGAAAGGAAAAAACTGAAATGCAGACTGCAGACTGCTGACTGTGTTTCTCAGCATTGTGCCAGCTTGTTACAACAGCAAAATCTGTTTTAAGAAAAATAAACAGTGGGAGCTTTACAAACTTCTGGCTTTCTATTCAGAACACTGAACCAATGCTCTGATATGTTGCAGCCATGGCCAAAAGAAAAAAGAAAAAAAAAAAAAAAAAAAGAAAAAAGAAAGAAAGAAGAAAAAAATAATTCCTGGTTGAAAAGTAAGAGGACAACAGGGTTGTAGTGTACAAGTGTGCAGAAGAAGATGGTGTAAAGTATCAGGAGGAAACGGAGGGAGGCTCAACAGCAAAGCTCCTGTATTTTTGTGCTACTTATATTTTATGATTGCAATTAAAGTTCAACTGTAGTTGTGCAACAAATATGGATATGCTATAAATCCAGAGAGACAATCCTAGCCACAAGGAGCTATGTCAAAAGAAAAACAGAGAACCCATCCAGTTCAGGTGTTACACAAAACTGCAGAGGAGTGGAGTTACAATACGGGTCCTTTCTTTGTCTCTTCTGTTTTGGCTGTTCTTCAACTGTTGAGTATGTATTTACCAAGGCTTTCTCACATTACCGTTTCTGTGCCCTTGCAATAGGATATTCAGATCCAACAGCTCAAAATATTCTAGTTTTGAGGACAGGTTAAGAAAAGGTGTTTCAGATGATATTAATAAATGTTAATAAATATCACTGAAAAAGCAGATAACCAATCAGGAAAACCTCAGAAAATAATTTCTTAATTGTGTCAGGAACAAACAATAGTTCAAAAAACTGTATCAGTTTGACACTAGATAAGGGTAGTAATCACAACATAGAAAAGGAAGTGTTCAACAAATATTTTTTGAGCTGTTCCTGAAGAAAAGCAGGATGATGTATTCCTATGATAAAGTATTAAGGAAATACTTTCAACTGAGCCAGCAGATAGGGAGGACCATAAACGCAGACAATGGAAGTTAAATATTTTTCTGAAATCAGCAGGACAGGTACCCTTGAGTGCCAAAGGAATCAGAGTGAGGAGACTGAATTTGTTTCACTTATTCACAGATCTTACAACACTGAAGAACTTAAAGAACCCTTCAGAAATCAGTGAAACCTGCTGGTATTGGTTGGTAATGAGAGGGAAGTCACTGATCCTTGGCAAAACTGGGGAAAGGCTAATCTGGAAAATAACAAGTGATAGTAAAAATAATGCAATTAGCAAAACTTTATGAAAAAATAGGACATGTAAAACTTGAAATATATTTAATCAGATTGCAGTGATACCTGCTAAAAGTAAATGTCTCACCTAATGTAGGTGTCTCACTTGTGCATATGTTTTAGTGAAGAGCTTGGTGAAGACTGTGAGCACCTATCTTCTCTATGTAACAGTGGAAGGAGTTGGAACCCTTTGTAAGGCTCTAGCAGGAAATGTTGTCCGTCAAAGTTTAAGCACCTACATGTATGTTCATCTCAACTTTTATAACCAATTAGTTGTTTAATACAAGCTAATTGTCTAGGCTTCTACAGAGAGACATAGTTGCCTTCAGAAGACAATTAATCCCATGCTAAAATTATCTGAATTAAGGTATCTGTAATGATCTGAAGGTGCACATCTCTCCTTCCTTGCCTAGGGAGCCTGGGCAAGTCTTTCAGTCTAGATACCCAGTTTCAAGAGGGAAGTCTAGCTCCTGACAGGCAGGATCTCCCTTACTCCATAGGTAGTCTCTACAATGACAATGAAGGCACTGAAGAAGTAGTGGTTACTAAACACAAACTGGAATCTTATGTTAAGTAGATTGAATATTTGAGTATTTCACAAATATCCTTCAGGGCTTTCAGATCTTTTTCAAAGATCTGAAAATAGGAAGTTTTGAGAAAACCTTCAAACACATTAGACATATGCTCCACCTCCCACCCGTTTAGAAAAATAACAAGGTGTATTGTGTCCTATTCAACTACACTCCACTCTGTTTTTAGACTTATGGCTTTCAAGAAGTTATTTATAGGTTTGTCCAGCCAGAAAAGAAGGTGAGAATGATGTAGACAGTATACAGGAATAGGGAAACTGTCCAGAAGAAAAGAATGATTAACATAGTATAGTACTCTGTAAATGAAAAAAATACCCACCTGGTTTACTGATAGATCTCCAAGTGTTATTTATGGGAATTCATCATCCTGTGGTGTGTTTCTGGGCCAAATATTATTAAATACTTCTGTCAGCAATATGAACAAAAGTATAAAATAAATACTGGTAAGACACATATATCACAAAGACCCGTAAAGAAGTTACTGATAGGATAAATACATACTACAGATCAATGTGAATTATTTGGTTAAGAAACACTGAAAATATTGCTTTTGATACTGCCAAATAAAATGTCACACATCTGGGAAGAAAACACACAGGTCAATTTTACAGTATGTGAGACAATGCTCTGGAAAGTAAGAAAGTCCTTCCAGACTCAAGTAAAGACCTGCCTGAATATGATTTTACCATGATGCTACAAGGAAGAAATATCCTTGGGTAAGGCTAGAGCAAGTTAGGCAGGAACAGGGAATGGTATTCTGCAAATATAGTAAGTAACATCCCTGCCGTAATAGAGTCCTGTTGGTGCAGCAATGCTTTAGAAAGGAGATTAACAGGAAGGATGGAATTGGAAAAGCTACAATGATGATCGTCTGTCTTGTAAGACCCATGAGATCTGCATGTGCAAAAGAAGGGTAAGAGGTGATTTTATCGCATCAACAAGTATTTTCATGAGGGAGGTGAAATCCAATTGTAAAAAATGACCTAATCTGATCACAGTGGTAGAAAGAAAGCTAAAGGTAAGAAACTTCTATTAAATAAAAAGATTGGTGAAAGATCTAGTAATGAACTGCAAATACTAACAGTGAGAGTAAGTAAACACTAGGCTAATATTGTCTGAGTTGTGGCGTATTACTTATAACTAGGAATATTTTACAATTGTGAGTGTGTGTCTTTTTAATAAATGCTTTAATTCAGGCAGACACTGTGGAGCTGCTGCAGAAATTACCAGGTGAAGATCTGCTCCCTTGATATGCAAGTGTCAGATTAGATAATCACAACAGTTTTTCTAGGCTTCAAATCTATTAATATTTATAAACACTTTTTAAAGGATAATATGTATTGAGTTACCTCTCTCATTAACCGCTCTGCTCCCTCTGAGGCCCTGGCTCCTTGAGTAGTACAGTCTTTTGACACTGTAAGGTACTCATCTCAATTTTTACATGAAAATATATTTTTTCTCTGTATTTGTTGTTGCAGTTCTTTCATTGTTCATGCTAGTTTCTGTGGACTTTGTTCTTCCTACTGTAATAAAGAACACTAATTTCTGTAGGGATAATGAGACTTATTAATGTAGTAATAAAACCTTCTCCAGTATAAGTCCCATAATTAATTCCATAATGTGTTATGTGGGACTAATTTTAAGCACTTCATGCTTCCTCTTGCCCTTATTCAACATCAGTTTAGCAAAAAAGCAGACTCACACAGGAAAAGGAAATATCCAGTAGGTTTTCCTATATTTTTTAATATAATAAATTTAGAGTAAGGGATTTTAAAGTAGGATTAATGCCATAGAAGGTGGTGTGAGTGGCATAGAAAATATGCAGGAACACAGAAGCTGCTAGGGAGAAAAGAAGAAATTACAAAATGACAAAAAAGTGTTTCTGCTCTAAGATTAGGTTAATGAATCTGCACAAATTTAGTCTCCTGAGACCAAGGTGAAATAGTTTCTGTAAGGTTGGTCCCCAAAAGGAAAACAACATGACTGAAAATATGATTAAATAAAGTTCTCATTAGTAAGCAGACAATAAAATCAATAGCAAATGTTGCAGCAGAAGAAGCTTTAAGAATGATGACACAGACCATTGAAATAAAGATGGTAAATAAAATTACTATTAGTTACAGAATATTTGGCAGGACTTCTTTTTTCCAGCATGTGGTGTCTTTTTAGATGAATCTTAAACAAAGCCCTATCTGGTTTTACCTCTTCTTGGTTTTACACTAAGCCAAGAGGAAGTTTCTGTGATCACTGGCACAAGTATCTCCAGCACAACAGGATGTTCAGATTGTCCACTTTGTCTTCTGCTCTGCTCTCTTTACATCCTCTGCAACTCCGAGGTTAAGTGCTGAAAAATACTGTAGCTGTCCATCTTTTACACAGATTACCTGATGGTCAAATAGAAAAAAGCTCCTATCAAAGATGACGCATCACATACTTAATTTGGTTAGGGTAAATTAAAACAGAAAAGTAGTAGTTGAATTTAATCAGTCTGGCGTCTATGAAGCTCCATGAATTAATGCCACCTGGTATAGTGCATTGTCTGTGCCATGAAACAGGGAATGGCTCTGCAGATGTGTGTTCACCTGTACAGCACAGCCTGGGAATCAGTTTGTCACCCTAGGTCTCCTCTACAACTATTAAACTAGTAAAATTTGGCAATTATTGTCAAAGAGTGTGCTACTTTATGGAGTGGCTAAAATAGCAGCTGAAAGAGAGCTGGCGACATCACTTCTTGCTGGTCCTTAGATTATAAGCTTTTGGGGTGAGGTGTGCTGAAAGTATTTCTACATTACCTAGCACAAATGGAAGCTGGTTCAGGACTGTGGCTTCTAAGTACCATGGTGCTCCAAATCTCATTAGTTCTGAACTGTGGCATGTCCTGAGAGAAAAACAAGCTGATTCCCAGTAGAGAATGCTATACAGAAAAGTAATCCTTCCTTCTCTCTAAACATCACATTTTTTTCTGTTTGCTCATACATCTCTCTTTTTCTGGGTTAAAGCCAAGGCTGAAAGCAGGAAATACAAGTATATTTACAAGAAAGCCTTACTTGTAATTTTCTATTCAAGTGTGTAACCACAACAACAGGAGTCAATTCAGCTCACCTTAACATTTTGGAGAGTGCTGGTACTAAGCCTCTACATGTTATGAGGGATGCAAACTACCAACGAGAGGTGGTGACAGGAGGGAAAAAAATGCATGGTGCAAGCAGTAATGGCAATTCAAAACAGATGAAAAAGAAGGAAGGAGTGAATTTTCTCTCTCTCTTTCTTTTGCTTGGGCAAAACACCTTTAGTCTGAACTGGGCTTGTGGAAGTAGGGTTGGACTCAAAAGAGGGACTCCAGTTGCTTGTTTGCTTGTTATACAATAAGATCTTTACATCCTGTTATTTGATGCAAAGGAGTCATGAAACAAGAGTAGACTTGGCATTCTACCCCAGAGTTCATTAGGGGAGACCTTAATGTAGGAATCTCCCCCATCACACTTGCGTCTGGCTCTGCAGCACCTTTGGGCTCCTCAGGACGGTGTGGTGGGAGGACACTGGGCAGCATGAAGTTGTGATGGAGGAACACTGCCACACTGGTGATCTGGCAGCTTCAGGGGCCTCTGGGACAGCCGCCAGAGCCACCGAGCAACTTCTTCCCCCCAGTCCCAGGGAGTGGTAAGGACCTCTGCATGGAGAGCATTGGTATAGAGTAAATTAGGCAAAAAGGTCCAAAAGGATTAGTGTCATAAAAACATAAACACCCAGGGTTGTGACTGTGAGGGGCAGGATGAGCTTATGGCATGGTCAAGAGAAAGAACTAAAACAAGCCTCAGGCACCAGTTGTCTGCAGTGCTGAAATATTATTAACAACTTTTTGTCATTCAAACGGTGATGTAAGCACAAGGGGATGGGGAGCTCCACCCCACTGCAGCCAGAGCTGTGTGAGAGGTACAGGCACTGCAAAACACATGAGCTTTGCCTTTATGCCATTGTTTTTGTAGAGGGAAAGATACCTACATGTGGCTACTGTTCACCTTCTGAGTGAAACATACTTCTGCAGGCAGCATTTGAAAAAAATGAGGCTCCATTTGGTAGGATTTGGTTTGGGGAAAAATGAGGATGGGGTATGAGGGAAGCAAACAGAATTCAGAGAAAGGCACAAAAGAAAAGCCAGCTGTGGACACCCTTTATTTTTAATGCTAAAAGGTATTGTGATCCAAAACATTCAGAGGCAGTAAAGAATTTGCTATCTCAGGAGAAAAAGAGCAGATAAAGGGGATTTTTAGTCACATTTAAGTGGAAATATATTTTTATGTGCCATAGTGTTTGTGCACTTCAGTCTTCCTTAGTGACTCCCCCCTCACTGTACCAGCCCCATTATCTACGAAAATATGTTGTTTCTTTCTTACAGATACTGGGAGAATTGAAAGGCATGCGTTCACAAAAATTAAAGATATTTCTAACATTTCTGGAGGTATATATCCCCTTATGAAAAGGAAATTGAAGATAAAATTGATCAAATAATGTATGGAACTTTTAAACATATTGCTTAAATGAATGCATATTGAAAATGAACACACTGAAGATTAAAGATTGGAGCTCTTTTTTGGAAAAGGGCTTGAGAATTAGAAATTTGGCTCCATTCTGAATGAAAAGGACAATATTCATTTTTTTTAAACTGAGTAGAATTTCCCATTAAAATGTTTCTGCTTGAAAAAAGTTCACTTTAATGCTGCTCTATGGTCTAAAGGAGATCAGATAGCTGAAATGGAGTAACACCTGGTTTTCTCCATTAGCTATGGAGTGCAGGATGAGAATGACCTTGCACATAGAGACACCTGAATTTGGCTGCATGCGTGTATTCACCTGTAACATGGTTCTATAAACTCCAGTTACAGACAATGGAATTTTAATCTGAAGTGCATGGAACTTTGGGGTTGGTTGGTCTCACCACCAGGTACACTCCTATGTGCCAGCAGCTGGACTGCCCTCAAGTATCTACTAACTATGGGCTTGAGTGGGGATTCAAACCTGCAGGACTAGCACTCATGGCAGGTACAAACAAAAAAGAGTGTTTTACCTGACTTCCAGGTGCTTCTCCAAAAATGAGGCTATTCTCCCTGACATCTTTGCCAACTCTGCCATGTCTGTAGGAAATCTTTGGGTGTCCTATACCATATCATAGTGTTAGATGCCTATCTTTAAGCATCAAATCCCACCTGAGAGCACCCACCCCTCTCCAGACTGTCATGATGGCTTAGGTGCACAACTCACTCACCTAGCCCTAAATGTAGGTGTCTGAATCTACGAGTTGAGTCTGACCACAGGAGTGCCGTTTATGTTGCTAAACATAAATACTAGGTGCTGTTTCAGACGCCGTAAGTTATCTGGGACATTGACATAAGGACTGTTGATATTGCAGAATATTTCTGCAAGAACCATACATTTCTGGACTGACCATGTCAGGTTGAGTGAGACACTCTGTGACATAGATACATACATTATAGACATTGAAAGTCATGTGTCATGAAAAAGTCACGAAAATCTTGTAATAAAACAATATAAATGAACATGCAGTGTTTTGGGAATTGTTGACAAAACCAGTCTGAAGAAGCAAGCTGTCTTTCAAGCTTAAGAGATACTGTGTCTTGATAGTGTTTGTCTAAGTAGCTTAATAGAATGATTTATTTTTCTTGTGTTTTTAATTCTTCTGAATGTTTGTTTGTATGTTCTGCAAGAGTGGATCCTGGGGTTCCTGGGAGCCAGAAGCTTGTGTGCAGAAAAATAAAAAAATAGTTCCACTGATTCATCTGGGTGAAAATCTTTCTACATTTAAGTGAAAGGACTAGATGACTTTCATCTAGTAGAATATATTATCCACACAGCAATAACCAATGTGAGAACCTGAATTCTGTCTAATAGTCCTAGGTACCTTATCTGTTTTCATAACTTCTATACTACAACATTTTTCTCCTCCAGTTTGAAATAATTGTCTGGTTTTATATACACCATACAGTATTTTTAAATTGTCTTTCCTTAGCTTTCAGGCATCCCTGTCTACACAATTGCATTCTCTTTCCTCCTTGTTCTTTTTGCCAAATGCTCAGTGGGTGTAATTTGATATAATTCCATTGATGTCAGTGTAACTTTGCTGATTTACACTGGCTGAGGCTTTCCCTCAGCTTGGTGGGTTTATTTTAATGCCCCATTTCTGTGAACATTATTGGATTATAGCTTTCACTAAATTTTTCAGTGTCATAATTTGGAAACATTGAAAACCACTGAAACACCAGCTTTTAAAGATCAGTAATCAGCACTTCTGGCTTCTTTTTTTCCAGTTTAAGTGCTGGCCTGTAAATATCCCATTAACAAGAATCTGTTGCAAGTGTCTTCATTGTTTTCTCTTTGCTTTGTGGTGAGCTAAGTGTTTCTGAATTTCCTGGGCGGATGCATCAGACTGTGACATGCTGAATCTGGTTTTTTCTGTTTTATTCTGTTTAAGCTTTTTTTAAATGCAGCTTGACGTATGTAGCTATATCATTATTATTATAATTATTGTTATTACGATTGTGATTACTGTCACTCTTTTTATTGCTGTTATTATCAGCATTTGGGAACTACTGATTGTCAGTTGTGTATTGAGAGTAGCTTAGCATAACTCCAACCAGTTTAGCCAGAAGGAGCCTCGTTTTTGCTTTGGTTTTGGTTTGTAGGGCTGGTGGTGACAAGAATACCGTGGGATTCCAGCTGTTGCAATGTTTGGAGTGCAAGCCCTATTTGTCCAGCCGTAGGACAGAGATTTCAGTGAGGACACATTTCTTTGTTAGTTGAACAAAACACTGAGAGACTTTCACAACACCTACATGTTCTTTCTTGTTCCAGAAAATCCTGTGAGCCAGAAATATTTGTTGCAATGTGAAATGTTCTGTGAGATAATGATAGCTTTGCAGAAATCTGGAAATACATAGTGGGGCAGAAGCTTCTCTATTCATGAGCTTACATTTATAGATGTGTTCAGCATTACTTCATAAAGAATATAACAGACATTATGAATCCAAAGATACTGGTCCTGGGCCTTACACAGTTCTTCAGTGGCACCTTGATTTAGCAAATGGCAGAGGAAAAGATCTGAGGTGTAAAAAGCATTAATTCAGGGGGAAAACTTTGGGTATGAAGATTTAAAGGATGATCTGGGGAGCACTGTCCCTGTGGTTAGCACCATCTCATGGGGTTGTCCAAAGCAGAGGTACTGCACAGCTGTGTAGACCCCTGCCCAGGCAGCTCAGGGCAGAAGGCAGCACTGAGCTAGAGATGCTGTGGTGGGGTTTGCACAGGGCTGTGCCTGCTCCCCAGGCAGTGGCTGGGAGGTTGTGCAGATCAGCTTGAGCACGCTGGTGTCGCTGAACAGCATTTGGATCAGAGTAGGTCTGTGCTTCTTCTGTGTGAGCTGCTGGCAGCATGTCTGTCTGCAAGCAATAACTTTATCAAAGCTGTGTGAAACAGGAGAGATTTGCTGCTGCATAGTGCTGAGCTAACATGGCCATGCAGTTCAGAGTGCAGTTAGACACACAGTCCTGTTCCTGCAGCTTACAGTCAAAACTAGTGCTTTTAGAGACATTTTCAAATGTTGACTAACAAAATGCCTAAAGGAGTGAAAAGAATTTTGTAATACTCTATGGTTTTAAAAGAAGCGTATGTTTGCATTTAGTTAAGGGAAAGATCATTTTAAAGTTCCATGCTTGAGTGTTGTAAATGAGACTTTTTTTCAGGTTCTTTCTTCTGTTTCTTGCAAAGGGTTTTGGGCCATCCTCTCAATCTCTCTGCACTTATTGGCCTTACAACTGCTCACTTTTCTGGGCTATTGGAAAGGCTAACTCATTATTACTTTGCAATTCTAAGCTATAAAACACTGTGTAAACACATGCTATTAACTACACCTATTTGTTATGCAAGGCAGGGCTGGGAATCATTCCAGGACCAAATCAATTGCACTTGCAGTTTTGATTTTGTGATATCAGGCTATTGGTTTCAGAGATACCTTGGGGCTTTCTAAATGGCCTTGTCAAATATTTACATCTGCTGCATTAATCTTTCTGTCTGAATTTATAATTAATTGAAAAATGATTTCTCTATGTAGCAACATATTCTTGTCCTTTACAGTTTAGGTACTTGGCTGGGGAGAATGATAATCAAAATCTATTATCAGCAAAAGTTGTTTCCATCATCTCTGTATTACAGGCCCAGGTCAGAGCACTCAGCAGTTTCGAAAGTGTTATCTCAGCTGTGGGCTCCTGAGCCAGAATAGCATGTGTGTAGTGAATCAACATGTGTGCAAGATCCCTGCAGTTGTTCTTGTGCTAATTCTTCTTGGGTGTAACTCTGGGATGAGAGAGCAAAAATAGGGTGGTAATCATCAGCTGTACCAGGATTTCCCAGTTTGCGGGCACGTGTGTTACTGTGTCCTTCCTCAAAGCAGAGACAGCACTGTGAGTTTAAAATGGAGATCTTTAACAATGGAGATACAAACAGAAAGAAAGGCCAAAGATAAGACATCTGGTGCTTTTGTTAAAGGTTCTGAAGTTGAAGTCATCATCAGCTGTTTGCTTAGTGTTGATAAGTTGTGATATGATCAAGGGACTTGTGTGGTCCAGCACTATGAATGAAAGTAGAGCTATAACTTTCTATTTGCTTTCCACACAGGCAGGAAAAGGAACCCCCTTTTCCTTCATCATGAGATAACTTATTTTTCTGCATAATATTATACAATATTGTGGTAACTGTCTTAGCTAGCTCAGCTGTATTTTGCCTGTTTGCCCTAGTGCCTTTAAGCTCTCTGCTGAAAGGGCTGGGAATGTGTCACAGTTTAAGCCCGGCCAGCAATGGAGCACCATGCAGCCCCTAGCTCACTCCTCCTCACCCAGAGGGATGGGGAGGAGAATCGGAAAGGAATGTAAAACTCGAGGATTGAGATAAGAATAATTTAATAGGTAAAGCAAAAGCCGCGCACACAAGCAAAGCAAAGCAAGGAATTCATTCACTGCTTCCCATGGGCCATCCCCAGTCAAGCAGGGCTCCATCACATATAACAGTTACTTGGGAAGACAAGTGCCATGATGCCAAATGTCCCCTCCTTCCTTCTTCTTCCCCCAGTTTACGTACTCAACATGACATCCTATGGTATGGAATATCCCTTTGGCTAGTTCAGGTCACCTGTCCTGGCTGTGCCCCCTCCCAGTTTCTTGTGTCCCTCCATCCCTTTGGCTGGCAGGGCCTGAGAAACCGAAAAGTCCTTGACTTAGTGTAAGCATCACCCAGCAACGACTGAAAACATCAGTGTCCTGTCAACATTGTTCTCAGATCAGAGCCAACACCCAGCACTGTACTAGCTACTGAGAAGAAAACTAACTCCATCCCCCTGAAGCCAGGACAGAACACTATCAGTCCTGTGTGAAACCCTGTGCAGTCTGCCCAGGCACAGGCTCAGCAGCTCAGCACGTGAGAGGAATAATGCAGGAATTGGTATCAGTGTAAATGACTCTTACAAAGCTCAGTGTTGGGCACAAAATGAGAATCTGAACTGGGACAGAATTCCCTTTACCATCGATGGCATATTGGGCCCTGTTTATGACTGTGCTGCAGAAGCAAGTCTTGCTTATCACTGCCTGGGTTCTATGAGTATTATTTTGAACTCATATTTCATAGTTTTCCATATATATTACTGTGCTTATGTCTAAGACATTAGATGGTCAAATAAATACATATTTAACTCTGCCTGAATTGTTCCTCTGCCTCAACTCCTGAGGTTGGATTGACTTTCAGAAACAGAATTGTTTGTGTTGAAAAAAAATACTTAGCCTTTCTTGGTCATCTTTAATTGCTTTAGGAACGTACTGCTGGCTACTTCAATCACTGACTACATAAAGTTCCTAATTACATAATCAAGAAGGCCAGCATTCAAAATGAAAGATAAGAGTGCAAGGAAGATGACCTCTAAAAGTTGACAATCAACTGGAGTTATTGACATGAGCACTGCTGTGACCTTTGCAAGCTGTGATGCGTGTGCTGACAGTCACAAAGATAATGAGGTCAGTTGTTCATTTCAGTCAAAATGACAGCAGACTTGATCCAAATGAAATGTTAGCTATAAAACAATGAGTATGTGAGGATGACTCTGTAAAAATGATAGTTCTGAAATTGATGTTTCTTTTTTGTTGAGGTGTGAACTTTGGTCACTTGGAGGACAGCTTTTTGTAGGTGGTGTTGCCAACTCGTTTGATTTTTCTTGCCGGTCTCCTCAGTATTGGTCATTTTTATAAATCCCTGTGGTGGATGCTGAATTTCAGATATTGCGGGAAGGCTAGTTTCTAGTCCTCCTTTGTGGAGAAAGTTTGACACTCATCCAAATCCATACCAGTAATTGGGAATCCACAACAAAAATAAAATACAATTGCCATTAAAACACCCTGAAACATGCATCATTAATCATGTGATTTTGCAATTGCTTGATCAGCTACAATCTTAGACTTTTTTTTGTTTTGTTTTGGTTTTTTTTTTTTGTTGTTGTCTTGCTGGCTCTTGAGGCTGACCTTGCACCCTCTCTCATGTCATTTCCTATGACCACCACTAACTGCAAATCACTCTGTAACTTTGTGGGTGAACCTTTATAGCCAAAACATTGACGTCAAAACAAATATAAAGAAACATGGGTTAAGAAAAGACAAAAAAAGGACTAGTTTCATTTTCCAGCTGTTCACCTTTATCATAAATCATTTGCCTTCCCTTATAAAAGATGTAGGCCTCATAGAAGTATGAGGTGATTACTGACAACATGACTCTTACGGTAGTTATAGCTTTCAGTTAAGTAATCAAATATTTCTAGACACTGGATTGTAAGTTAAATTAATAGACATTTTAAGGCATTTAAAAATCCCTACCATTGACCTTCTAAGGAAGCTTCACAAATATTTATCATTGGGCTGATGAAGAATAACAGTTTCAAATTCAGCATACTAAGAGCTTTGTAAATCATGTCATGCATCTGAATAAACACTACCATCTATTCAGAAACCTGCCGTCCTCTGTTACTTCTTTTCCAGGTATCACACATATCTGAAGTCTTGCATGGCTGAAACCTGACTGAAAAATGTATTAATACAGAGGAATGGAAAGGAAAAAGTGCTGAATTGTTAGAAAAGTCTCTTCTCTTTTTATTCACAACAGTAATTGTCTGCATTCCTGACTACAATCTCGCAAATTACTTTCTATCATTTTGAGAGAGTAAAGTGAATTATCTTATGGACTACAGAAACATATCATAAAACTCTAACTTTGTTACTGGGGACACCAGAGTAAAGGGGAGCTAAACATGACTTTCAGATTGAGGTTTCAGACTTTCCTGCTACTGTTGCTTCTCTTGAGGCCGTGCGATTATAATGCACTTAGCACAGGTTAGGGTCTAAATGGCATATTGTTACCCCTGGTGTTCTTCTTGTGTATTAAAAGACTTAAAACAAAAATAAAAAGAAAATTAACAGCACAGAGAATGTGTCTAATCTGCATGTCAATGGAGTTTTTTTTTAAAAAAGCAAAATAATCTGATCAAAAGAAGAGCAAAAAATTACTTTGTATAGATTACTGAATTATGCGTAGATATACTGAATTATAAGGACATGAAGGGAAAACAATTTTGCCATTTACAGCAGGCAGAGTAGAGCTTGTAAAAAAGATAAGACCAAAATAAACTAAATCTTGTTTCTTTAAGATTCAAGAACAGGGTTTATAGCATTTTAATTTTTGTGATTAATGAGGTAGAAAGCAGATGCTCTATCAGTGAAGTAGAGATAATATCATCAATGTTCTGAGTAAGGAATAGTTTATTATTTCACAAAAGCTTCATGCCCTTCTGGCCTTGCTTAGGGACTTGGCAGGATAGGAAATGAAGATGAATGATAGTTTAAACAGAGTTTACCCTTCCTCACAAGACCTTATTAGTACAATAGGAAAACAAAATATGGGCTTGCAAGATTAGTAACATGTGCAGCACCTCTTGTAATATATTTTTTATTAATAATTGATTAGGAACACACAGGACATCTCATTATCAAGATCTATTGATTTTTTCTACTCACAGCCTGTTGCTAAATCATTTTCCAATTATGTTATAATGTTGTAAATACAGAGGACAGGTCTGGATGAAGTCTTAATAATTCAATGAGCACAGCAGTTTTTTCTAAGAGGAGGAAGACAGGGAGGTAATGTGGAACCCGCACAGGATGGCTGATCTAAGTAGGACTATGAACACTCAGCCTTTGAAAGGAAGCACCATGGAAATGTTTGTGTCTTAAGGTGGGGTACTAGAAGACTATTTTTTATTTGTTTACCATAAGGAAATGCAGCACATAGATCCTGTCACTGAAAATTTGTAAGAACAGAAAAACTGTTTATGTTTCTGACAAGGCAGTATTATCTTTTGCATTCTTGGAGTCATAGAAAAACCCTTTACATTTAAGAATAAAGTATAATAATAAAGAGCATAGTTTAATCTACACTTGCAGCCTAGAAATACTGATCAATACTTCTCTTAACTTTTGGCAACACCTTTTAGCCCAGGAGCTCTAAATGTCTGTAGAAAATGAAGGGATTTTGCTGCTTAAATCTTATGCTTATTTCCGTGTTTCTGAAGACAAACATTACACAGCAAGAGACACAATTAATTTCATGTTAAGTTTGCTTTCTAAAATTTCACAATGTATTATCTAGGCTCTTCTATAATGAACAGAGGGTAATTCAGATGACCTGCTTTGGATCCCTTACTTCAGATGGGTGAATCTCACTCCAGAGATGCTTGTATTGCTATTGAGGGATCCTATTGAGTCGCTTTAGACTGAATGGTGAACTTGCAGATGCCTAAAAACCAGTGAAGCCTGGATGAAGGCTGTTCTCTGCTGGTGAGGAACACCACCTTCTTTTTAACTCATACATCTTAGACTGTGTGTGGTAGGAAGATTGTGGATATTAGAGAAGCAGACTATCCAAAGTTGTAGTGTGCAATAATCATGGAAAAACAGCTCCCTGAGATAGGAAACTTTATTCATACCAGCTTCTATGAGTGCATAAAAGCAGACCAATAAAGGCAGTCCATGTTTATCTACCTACATTTATGAAATTTTATTCACAGCTCTAGTTTTAACTATAGATTATGTAACAAAGCTTTAAAACATTTTTTTTTTACTTTATTATTTAACTTGATAAAATTGTTGCTTACTTGGATTTATTTAATTCTAGTATAAATATTTATTTATATTAATTGGTAACTGATTTTTTGTTTGGATAACAAACCTTTACAACCCTTCTCAATAAAATGGCATAACATCAAACCAGAAGAAAGTATTTTTGATTAAATGAAACATGGACAATTTTTCCCCATGGTTTTTTAACCCCTTTAAAAATACAATTTAATTACAAAATGGAAAACAATTGCAAATGCTGAAGCTGAAATATTTCAATTTGAAAATGTTGAAATGAAATGCAGAGTAAAACAACAGTGGAAAAGACAGGAATGGGTGTCTAGTCTTCTGTCAGACCTCTTTGCTACCTAACTGCACAGCAACTGAACTCTTCTCATGATAGCTGTTTCAGTACTGGAGCAGCCTGTGATGACTAGTTGTTTCCAGTTCATTGGCATCTAAGTGCTGCAAGACTTCTTCCACCAGCAAATTTTAGTTCTGGCTGGATTCCTGCCTACCTTGATATTCCACAGGTTCTCCCTCTCAGTCTCCTGCAGTTTGAAAATCCGCAAGCTCGTGAAAGTACACACTCCAAAATGAATTTCGGAAGGTGGTTTGAAGTAACAGCCTAAACAGATATACAAAAATCTGTTAGGCAGGCAGTGCTTCATATTTAGATGAAGGATAGTCCCATTCTTCTCACACCACCCACTGCCTCCTCACCATTCATTAGCCCTTCAAACTGTGTTATAAGATCATTTGTTGAATTTTTTCTTTATACTGTGAAGAACAAACAGGCCTGCAGCCCTCAGACAAAACTTGTAAAACATGTGCATGAATAACTAAGAGCAACACTATCTACCACTTGGGAAAACACTCATAATTGAGATCATATTTCTGGACTTGAAATAATATGATTTGCAAGTGACTCAACTTTAAAAATAACTCCATAAAAAAGACAGGAAAAATAACCCACAATAATCCCAGAAAGATATAGTGTACCAATACAGGTAGGTTATTATTTAGCCTACATTATTTTTTTAAAAAGAAGACTACATCTTTTTTCCTCACGTCCCTTTCCCATCTGTAAGATGATACTGTACCTTGCAGAAGCTACACCTGAGCTTGTCGCTGAGTGACCTGAGATGTGGAATTTATAGCAAATACATTTAAAACCGTGTTTTTAAAATTGTCAGGTACATGAGACCCCTAGACTTATAATGAGACCAGTGCTACTTCTGATTATATACTTTCTTATTACACTGTTCCTAATAAGTTTGTTCTTGGGAAATATTTTGTGGAATAGAGAACATCTCACTTTTTTCTGTTTTACAGTAAGCTTCCAAACCATGCACAACGCAGGGTCTGTCTCACAGGGATTAGCTCACTGAGATATCTGCAGCAGGTATAGTGACCTGGGACTCAGGACAGGCAAATAGCTTGAAATAGTTCTCAGGTAGCTTTTGCTACCCTGTTGAGCTCTGTATTACCACCATTTAGTTTTGTGTCAAGAACAAAGATAATTCAAATATCTGTACAAGTATATTGTTCTGAATGCATTATGGCACACTCTAAGTGGTGTAACACAGAAATCACAACTTGGACTGAGAAAGATGAAGTGACTTAATGACACTGCTGTGTCTGCAAACCAGGTTTTGTAAAGTATGTAACACCACAAACAGAATATGATGCAAACTGTGTAGGAGATTGCTTTCATATCACTTGATCATTAAAAGAGATGTGGCATCCACTGGGACTGTAGACCTCTAGCTGATGTCCGGCTTACGCTCAAATTTATGTCACCATACCACCATGACAATACTGAGATAATATTAAAGCTGTCTCAAATCTGCCATCACACCTCCAGCAACGGAGAACTGTCTAGACAACAATGAACTGTACCTGACTAGAGGACAGATACCTATCTGAGTATCCTCTTCTCTGTGTGTCCAAAATTTTTCCTTTCTAGATGATGAAAACTGGGATTCTGTGGATGGGAGTGAGTCTGTAAAGGAAAAAAATAGGGTTATGAAGAACACAAGGTTGGGCATTGAAGTATGGAAAGACTTTTGGATAGAGGTTTTCTGCGGGGAAAAAAATAGGAGGCATTTGAATATTGCATGAAAATAGACAAGGGAAGTAGCTATCCAAAATTGCATGTATGGGCATATGGGTTTGTGAAGGTGTCAGCCTTGGGGCTAGGAGTGTGAGAAGGATGAAAGTACAACACCTGTCTGTAAGCTTGAAAGCCTCCTTCCAGCATCTTGTGGTGGCTGTAGTAGTCTGCATACCTACCATTGTAAAAAGAGCAAGGAAATACTACATCTTAAAATCATGTGACTCTTTCAAATTGCATATTTGGTTTTCTTGGTGTTTGGTCTGTTGAAGCCCTCAAGGAGAAGGGCCAAAAATAAAGGACTGCGTGGGCTGCAAGATGGCCACAAATAGTTGTACTGACACTTGTGAAAGTACACAAATACAGAGGAATTCTTATATATACTCATTTTTTACTCAGGTTATGGTGGCATCTGATCTCTTGGATAAATTTGGATAAAAGTGAATTAATAGTATACCTGAATAAGACAGGCCAGATGGTGTGTATGATCTTAATCTGTTTCGAAAATTAAATTTATTACTTAAAATAGCTGTAAAAAAGTTTACTGACATTTAAATATTGTTTCTCTCATTTTCTCTTACTTTTCAAGTAATAGAATTTCCCCCATAAATACACATAAACAAAAATTTTGGAGCACAGGATTAAATGTGTATATACATAAATGTGTATATATATGTATAAAATACATCATTTAGAGGATTTCAAGTTTTTGTTGGTGGGTAATTTTTTTTTTTTCTTGAGCCAAAATCTTCACAAGAAATTATTTCCCATTGTCATATTTTAAATCAAACATGGCCATGAGGTTCATGCCTTGTCCTACCTCACATCAGACTTACAAGCAATGATAGTTTAGTTCCTGGTCTGAAGTAAGAGCTGTCATTTTTGCTTTATTCTGATTGTGCTGATAATACCTTTCCTCCAAATCTAAATTGTTTTGATTGGCTCCAAGCAAGGCAACATTATCTTTTCATATGGGAATATGTTCTTAAAAATTAAGCAATAAGATTCTTTCTTATTGGTATTGTTGCAGCTCTTAGAAACCTCAGTCAGAAGCAATGCTGTATAATTCTTAGTGTTTCACAAATACAAAGCAAAAGACAGGCTGTTCTTGTAAGTTCATAATTTCAGCGGTAAGTAGTTTCAGCACCCCTATATGCTACTTCTCAATGTAGACAACCTCTCTCCTCCTGTGAACTTTAACATTACATTCTCACATATAATAGTGGAATTTGCTATGTGTTCAGTATTTGGCTGCTGAACACTACTATTGCTCCAGGTCCATTATTTCACTACTACCAAGTCCTAAGCTTGCCAAGGAGCATGATTTCACCTCTGACAGGGCATGCTAAGCAGTCCCAACCAGACAGTAAGAGACCTGTGGGAGGACACAGCACCATAAAAAGTAAAGATGCATGAGGCCCTCGCCTGCTTCATCATTTCAGTGTAGAGCTGAACAGGCTGACACACTTCTAAGTGTGAAGTGGAAGAAAGCTTAGTGGAGAGGTTGTGAGGAAAATTCTCTTTCTCTAAGGATAAAAAAGCAGACCGTCAATTATTTTTTTTTCTGTGGGCTGATCACATTAGGAGCTTTGTGTGATGAATTAGTTTAGTATTGAAATAAGAACTGTCTTATCAAGGCTTAGATGCAGGAATATTTTAATGAAACAGAGGGTAGGAAAAGCTGAATGCCTCCCCCCCCCCCCCGCCCCCCCGCACATATTCCCCCTAAAACTGCCTATTTCAGGAGGCCCAAGAATCCTATATATTTTCTCCAGTACTGCAGAAGTCTCTAGATGAAGAAAAGCCTGGTTAATCCATAATAATGGCAGGTCTGTTTATTGATCTCATAAATTGCACTTTACTTGACCTGTCAAAAAGGCGGAATTCTCAGCATGTGCTTTCCTGCTCCTCTAAGAGCCTCTCTTCACCTCAGGCAGATTGCTCCCCTCAGCTTCTCCCCATCTGCTGGCAGCTGTTGTAAACCCTGATCTAAATTCATTAACCTTCCTCCAAACAATCTATTTGAGTTCATCCTTGAGAACCTACAGAAGGAACAATAAACACTCACTACGGATTTTTCTTCTCTGCTTTTCATACACCTGTGCCCAAGCTGCATAAAGAAGAAACCCAGGTTTCTTCTAAAAGGAGGAAAATTAAAACCAAAATCAATAGGGTTCGAAATCAGCCCACAGACTCGGATTTCCTAATTAGTAATACCCTGATTCTTAGGCAGTGTTAACACCTGTCTAATACCAAGCAAAGATCTACACACTAATCTGAGCAGTGGCAGAGCAATCGATGGTGTGTAGCTATAACAAACAAGGAGGAAGCCGGTGCTTAGCAGAAATCACTGTTCAGTGTGACTTACTGATTACACGTTACTTCTTCCTAAACAACACCCTGAAGTGCAATGTTACTGTTACCATGAGGATGCCATGAGTGCATCTCAAGCCAATCTTGCACTGATAAGAAGCTTTATTTTGCTTAAATGGGTAAAGTTGCAGACAGCTGCATGACTCGGATGCTGGTATTTCTACATAACATGGGGTTGTACCCAAAGCAAGGAGTTGTTGCACTCTGAAAGTGCATTGCTGGGTGTATTTTAAAAGTACCTTTTCAGAGGATGCACTTTTTCTTTGAAAAAGTCATGTCTTTTAGCAGTGTAGTTTCTGATATCTCAATGTAAAAACTACAGTAAACAAAAACATTTTAAAAGGAAGCACTGGCCTGTAAATGCTTGATTCCCTTTATCAATAAATAGCGCTGGATTCCAGCTCACATTTAATTTTACTGGGATTTTGAATCATGGATGCCTTGCAATCCGCTGGAAAGTTCCTTTCCTGTGACTGTATTGTCAGTCTCAGGAAGAATACAAAATCTGGAATTTAATTGTAGACCTAAGGTAGAGTGGCTGTATCTTTTTGTGAGCAAAAAAAAGTGAGAAGAGATGCCTACCTTAGGTGAAGCACCCAATTTCTGCATGGCTAAAGATAGGTATGATGAATCCCATCTAAAAGGTACTGAGAGGGCTGAACTGCAAATTTTGATAAAACAGTATTGCAAAATTTTTTTCAAGTTCTGCTCCCACTTTAATGAGCCATTTCTAAATACTGCTTTAAATAAATAATAATAAAAAAAAGGGTGGCTGGCAAACTGACAAAATCATGTTCAGATAGATAGCTATCATAAGTATGGTTTCAGGTGAGATGTGTGTTCTGCCATCTGCGTAGGGTTTCGGGATCATCTTAAGTGGTTAGAGTGCATTGTAATTTTTTCAAAAAAATATTTAAAAAGTGGACAGGGCTCCTAAGTACTCTTTCTGTATATCCGATAGTATTATTTTTATTGTAAAAATATGCAGGTCTTGCAAAAAACCTAAAAGGATGCCTTGCATTTTCAGTGTGGGAGATCATCTTGCACTTGATGTTTGCCTGGGCCATTAAAATTCTTTAGCAGACTGATGAGCAGAGGCATTGGAAAACAGAAAGCACAACAAAATTGCAGCTTACGTATTTTTTCCACAGCCTTAGCAATGTTGTTATTAATATATTCAAATTAGTGTCAAAACATTCCCTGTCCCTGCATCTGAGAAGGCACTTTAGGACACACTGTCTCAAAGGCTGTGAAAATTTAAAGGCATGCCATTTGGATGAATGCTACCTTACTGTTTTTCTCTGTCTAGGAGATGGTGGTAAGTTATGGCATTTTGCTGCAGTAGATGATAGGAGATAGACTGGTTTTGAATTAGTTCAGTGTGTATTGTGAACAGAAGGGGAATATTATTTCAATGGGAGCTTGGTAAGGTCTAGCAGCTCTCACTTGCTTTCCTCTCCCCTTTCAGATGTCTTCCCATCTTCAGATGTCTGCTTCTAATGTCCTTTGGACCAGAGAGCAGTTTTGCAGGCTGGATGTACAGGATGTGAGTGGGGATAGTGGAAAACATGGCTTTGTTTCTAGTTCCTGACTGGTCTGCACTGCTTTTATCTTCGGGGGACTTTTAAAGACAGGCCGGTCTGCAGTCCTGTGGACATAGGTTCAATTCTTCCAGAGCCAAAGGGCAGTTGTGCTCAAACAGCAATGAGAAAGCTGCTCATCGCCTGGCATTTCTCAGGAGAAGCCATGTGCGCATTAAGGAAGTTGTAAGAAGCCGTGTGGTTGCTGGAGGACACAGACTTACCTTTCCAAAAAGCAGTCTGGGGCAATGTGAGTTGATGGGTTATCTGAGTTTTCTAGAGAAGTGGGATTTCTTGGAATACAAGTTCAAGGATTGATTTGAGTGACCCTAGGTTAGAATAGTTCAGAATTTTTGCGTGCTATAGGAACTTTCTGAAGCTGTGCCTTAAAACTCCCTCATTTCCAGTAAATTACTGTGTAATGGCTGACCAGTCAGCTGGTATAAAACAACATTACAGCAGTACAAACAGTGTGTTGCTTTTCAGTGTTAAATAAATAAGCCTACACGTCTTTCTTGGCTCATCTATAATATTTAGTGAATGGCACCTGATTGATAGGGATGTAATGATGATCCAGCTCCTCCATTTAATGAGCCAAAGAAAAATCCAGATAAAACAGCCTGGGTTTCTGACACCCAGAGAATGGGCTGGAATGACTGCCAGAATTTATTGAGCTGGAGAGAATTTTAAATGAATGAATTGGGCATGAGTCACGTCTTTCCATAGAGCAACTGTGGGCGCTGGCTGCTGAAGTACTTGAGAGATCAAGGGCCCCTTTTGAGGGAGCTGGGGGAGAATTTCATAACTGGCTTGAATTTGGAATTCTGCAGTGCATCTGGGATAATAATACCCTACAAGAGAAAAGATTATTTAAAGGCAGACAACTTCAGTTTGTCAATAACTCAAATACCAGCAAACTTGGGTGGTGAAGGGTGGCATAGTGTTAATTGGTCTGGAAGCAGTATAAATACTTTCTGCATTTATCTCACTTACAAATGTTCACTGATGATATGTTATCAGCAATTTATGATGTGCCATGACAGACGCTTACATTTCTGACAAAAATAGCAATTAGTTAGAAGAATGAGGATTCTCCTTGAATGTTTTCAGCAAATTGTAAGAGGGATTTCTTTCCTCCCGTGCATAAGCTGCCTGTAAAAATCCTTCAAATTTGGCAATTTTCTTTGTTGCCTGAATTTGGTCCAGTTTTTAAGATCTTCCAAAGACCTTGCAAATGCTCTCATAAAATTATTGGTATGAACTATTTGCATATCCAGTGCATACATTAGCATGCAATCATTGTGATAAGTACAAAAGAAACTCATATAATTCACTCATGCACTTTCTTAATCCTTGATGCAGGCATTGTTGCTTCTTTGATTTTGTTTTCTCCTTCACAGACTTGGTAATTATTACCAAACTTTGTCTTCTGAAGGAGAAATAAAAGGTGCATCAAAATTTTCAAGAGTTGTCTCATGTATGGTGAGTGCTCTATTGCCCCAAAATTTCATGCAGGATGCTTATTAGGTGCAGGAAAATGAGTGGAGGAGTCCAATTCGTTACAGTTAAGTATCACACTGCAGATAGGTACTGCACTGTGCCTTCTCTTTCATCCTCAGGGAAAGGGACTTTGATCCCAGTGAGAAAAGTCAAATGCTTTCTGAAGCTGATGACGGCTATGAATCCAGAAGATGTCTGTGATCTTAGGGGTTTGGTAGCTGGAATCAAAATACCATAATATCCAGGCATCCCTGATGCTTTTTGATTTTCCTGCCAGCATCATCTCTCTGTTTGCTAAGTGGAGAAGTTTCAGAGTCACGTCTCTAAGTGCATTTATTTGTGTTACTCAGTGAACTCCAGGAGGGTTTGTTTTGAAAAATAAGTTTGCCTAATTCTTGATGATTTAGAAGATTGTGGAAAAAGAATAGTTTCTGAATTCAGAGAGAATTTGAAAACAATGACCTAATATTATAGTTGCATTCACAGGCCACCAAAAGATAGGTAGTGTTGGTGAGGAATCAAGTCAGAAGCAATTCACTTCTGTATGTTTCCTCTTTGCAGGAAAGCTGGAGAATACTATAATGAAACTCCCCTTAATAAATTTTGTAAATAGATGTATCCAAAGATTATTGAAACCAACTGAAAGACATGTCTCAAGTTTAGGAGTTTAGGTAAATCCTGGAATTGTTGGATTTTTGTTATAAATTTAGTTAGTTATATTTAGTTATGCTTATTCCTTTCCTTGTAGTCCCACTTGTTTTTTTTTTAAAGCCTGACATGTCAGTTTTCAGCTGTGGATAAAATCTGGGATCTGAGCACCAAGTGGGGGGTGTTGCAATGTGACATAACCGTAAAGGACAGAAAGAGGGTTCTTTTTCTTTTAATTTGGAAGGTATGTAGCAACTGAGCCACTCACATCCTTTGGTACCTTCTTGGAGGTTCTTTGTGAGGTGACCAAAGTCCCAGGTGACAGTGTTCACTGCCTGTGGCTATGGGAGGGAAAGTCATTGGAATAAACCTACTACATCATCCTCTAGGTGCTGTGGACAAATGAGAGGGGACTGTTGGATCTACTGGGCAATTCTTTGTGGTTAGTTAGGAGCACTGAATCTGAAATGGAACAATGTTGCTTAATGGCAAAGAGCAAGTGAATCTTATGCTCTAAATAAAAAGGCAGAATTTGGTCAGTGTAATTAGTCAATGGAAAAGGAGACTGAATCTTCTGATTGTTGCAGCAACAGTTCTGATTTTAGAAAGATACTATTTTCTAATAGGAATATATTTTAGCTGTTTTTTTTTTAAACCCCTTGCTCCTGAACTGTATAACAATGCAGTTTTAAGAGCTGCCATACTCAGGGTTACACGCTTTCTGTTAGACAAGGAATAGGTCAGAAATGCCTGCAGATCAGATCAGGAATAATAATTGCAATGGAAGAGTACTATTTTTTTCTGAATTTTTCTCATTCCAAAGACTGAAGATGTTTCCTCAGTTCTTAGAGAGTGGGTGACTGGCTTACTTCAAGAATGAAGAAGGTATTGCAGGAATACTGTGTGACAACAGCATGAATCACTGGGCTTGCTTCTTCTGGAAAAGCGATTGACTCAGAAAAGTCTGCTTTTTGTGAAGCTGCTGTTATCTCCCAGCACCTGTCCTCAGACACTGAGCTGCTATGTCAGTGACACTGGATAAAAATGATCCAGAGTTAACAAAAGAATCTTCAATCTGAGGAAAGGCATCTATCAATTTAAACAAAACAAACCCAATATAACAACAAACCACCCCACACTAAACTATCTAGTTTTTCAGTTAAACTCTTCAGGAAAGGAAATTTATTTTGCTTCTGGAAAAAACAACCCTCCCCCAGATCCCTCTTTCTAATATTTTGTGTGCAGGAACACAGATTGTGCTAGAAGAGGTGTCCGATTCTTTTAGACCATTTTGACAGCAGCAGTAAATTTCAGTTCCCAAACCTGCTTGGATGTGGAAGCTCTGAGTCACAGAACAGCCTTACACAGTTCATGGACCTGGGCTGTCTGCTGCAAGAACTGCCAGGAATGATAAAAATGATAATAAATTTACTTTTACTGCTCCTCTCTGTTGTAATAAATTTGTCCTGTATCTTTACACAAAAATGTGTATGGACCCTCTTTATAAACCCCTGGGGAGAAATTAGTGCACAAAAGTAACATTCTCTTCACTCCTGTTTGTGGTGTCTTTTTATAATCTGTGGAAGGTGTCCAACAGGTTGGAAAAATGCATTGAAAGCCTAATCCAGACATGTCAATACAACACCGGTTTTAGTTTAAACAAAAACCAACCAAGCTTTTTCCTTTCCAAAGCAGTGTCTCAAAAAATACTTCTCTGATTCAGAGAGTACATTTTTATCCTGTCTTAACTCCTTCTGTACTGAGTAAAAAGCAAGACTATTTTTACATGGCATAATACATGTGCTTATTCAGAAAAATATTTCTCTAACAGCAGCAAAAGGTTTAATCAGAACTGTAAGAAGTTCTAACGTGTTTGGTAAAAGTATTTCCTAGTATAAAGTGCTAGCACAATAGCATTATGTCTAGCAGTGCAGAATTTGATCCATAGTGCTTGACTCAACGGCAGTTGCAAAGGAAATGTCATTTCCCTGTGGTGTTTTGGAAAAAAATATAGAGAACGTGGTACTTTTTGAGGATTATTTTGTAAAATTTCCCTAGAATTATTATACTGGGGGATATGTGTGGTATATTTGCCTCAGAATTTCAGTGCCATTCCTTGATTTTTGAGAATTTGTCAATAATTTGACATGATTTAACATTTTTTTTAATGGATGCAAATTTCCCTCAAGATCAGTTAATATCTGAACAGGTCTGAAACATGAAATTCAGACCACACTGAGATTTTTGGAAAGGTTAGATTCCATGTTTGCTTTCAGTAAATGGAAGGTAGAATATGTCACCCATCAAAAATGCTGGATTTAGATTAAGGAAAAAATCTGCTGTCCATGGCATACTTTTTTTCAACCCACATTCATGTGCATACAATATTATATCAATTAAGTTTGGCTTGGGTGGTCCAGCATGAATGTATATGATGAATATACATCAGAAGAATTTAACTGACTCATTGAGAATGGATTTGACCTTGAAGCTGAGGGTTGTACCTCCTCACAAACTCTGCCAGTGGTACCATCATCTTTGTCATACAGTGAACCTGAAGCCCAAACTGTTTTTCCCCAAACTAATGCCAACTTAAAGTGAGGTTGATAATTTCATCCTTTACTTTTTTTTTAATAAAAAAATAAGCAATATGTTCACAAATACTTCTGTTCAAAATGCCACCTTATTGTTTTTTCCCAGAATATATTCCTGCTAAATGAAAATGCTGAGTGTATTTTATTGTTGAATAAAGAGCAGTGGGATTGGCAGGATAAAGACATTGGTCAAATGTTGGTCACAAAAAAAATGAGCATAACATTTCCCAGCTAACACACAGAATTTCATTTGCAGATTTTTATTATGAAGATGGGAAGAGGTATCATTTACTGGTCATGCTCTTTGTGCTGCGCTTGAGACTACACAACGCACCTTCCCACTCTATCAGGAAGGAAAATTAGCAAATAAAATCTTGTCTGATTAGGCAATAAGAGAACATTTTGCAATTAACAATGTGCAAATTTTAACTAATGGGTCTTCTCAGAAAGGGTTTAATGACATTATCAAACCTCGGTAAGGAGCTTGTGCTAGAGGCAAGCTGCAGAAGTGCCCTGTGTGCCCTCAGCCCTAACAGACACTTTTGCTTTGCAAAGCTGACTCTACTGGTGAGTAGCACAGTCCTTCTCCACTAAGGCCAGGGAGCATCAGAGCTGCTCAGCCCTTCATGGGAAGTATTTACAGCACCAGCCCTTTAACTGATAAAAAAAAGCCTTAAATCTCTTGCTGTTGGCATTTTATCTCACCATTGAGGAACAGCACCCTACCGGTTACATGCAGTTCAGCTGAAGCTGGAGAAGTGAAGGAAGGTTTTGAGCCATGCTTGTGTCTTTTACTAAAATACACCCAAAGTATTGTCTCAGCAGAGAGGTCATGGAGTTAATGAGCACAGAGACTGAGCTGACCCCCTGTGTCTAGAGGTGATCCTCTAAGGGCAGGGTTACAAAATACTGTGGGGAAGCCTACGGTCCCCTGTGCCTTCTTGACAGTAGGTAAACAGAGAGCTTCCTCCTTTGGGTCATTCCTTCTGGCCTCTGCCATAGCACTCCATTGAAAAGATGTGAAAAAGTATCATTAAAAACCAGCCGTGCTTCTGGCACTACTACAGGCACAAGGTCAGGCAGCTTAGCCATTAGAGAAGATTGTTTTGCTTTGTGATATTCTTCTAACCAGTAAGAAATACTGTTAGCTTGTATGATAGGGAA
Organism: Falco cherrug; assembly: GCF_023634085.1. Classification (NCBI taxonomy): domain Eukaryota; kingdom Metazoa; phylum Chordata; class Aves; order Falconiformes; family Falconidae; genus Falco; species Falco cherrug. The sequence continues at coordinate 64,952,325 of NC_073700.1, read as the reverse complement.
AACTCCAAAGATACACTTTCATTGGAAAATACGAATAAGCAAAGTATTTGTTATGAGGTGGTTTTAGTATTCCTGCCAAGACAAATCAGAGAAGGGAAGAAACACACTTCTTGAGAGTATTTCCTCCCATGACAAAGATGTGACCATAAAAGCACGATTTGAAACAAGAACAACACAACATTTGAGCAAGTGGTGAATACCCTGCCACTGCAGCTGTACTGACATTTCAGGACATACCAGTACAGCAAGAGTTTTCTGCTATATTTACCCTTGAAATCTGCCTAAATAGATTATCTATCCTTTTTTCTTTGTTCACTTTTCCTGCAGCCACCTGAAGGGGATGTTCCTTCAAGCTTGTGCAACAAAGTGTTGTACGCACCTTTACCTGGGCATACCTGCATGTGGGAAATGAATGTTTTAAATAGTCAGGCAAGAGCTGGGTCTGGAGGAGTGAAATGAGTGGTCATTTGTCTTAACCAATCCTTGTCAGGATTTTTCTTTTTCGTCTTGGAAATGCCCTCTTTTCAATATTCCGTATTGCTGCAGAGTGAGTCTGTTTTGATGAAATTTCTTTGAAAAAAGCACTTTTTCTGCAAAATACCCAACCAGCACTACCAGTACTACAAATTTATTTCTTTTAGGATCCAATTCTACCAGCTCCTGTAGAAGCCAGTTGAAAACCACCCAGTTTCAATGAGGTTTGGTGAAGATTAGGCAGCTACTGTTGTACCCTGCCTGGTAGAACTGTTCTTCTGAAATGGACCTAGTAGTTGGACCCCAAAAGTCACTAATAGGAAGAAAACCCATCACTCTTTTAGAATCATAGCAATGAATTTGGCTTTAATGTCCCATAAAATCAGTGCTAGGCCTAGATCTTGATGCACTTTCCTTTCTTGCATTCAATAATTTTTATCGTTCCTTCCCCCATCTCCATCTCATCTAATCCTCTGTGCCAAGTGTTTCCAGCTTCTTTCTTTGGCTCTGTCACTGTTGACATTGGTGCTGCTGGAATTGTTTTTGAGTATTAGCTGTTTCTTCTTTCTCTTTGTTTCTTCACATTTTCTTTTTTTTTTTTTTTCCCTCTTTTTTTCTTTGGCCATCCTTTTACCACTGTCTAAAGACAGTCTTATAAAGTCTATTTTTATTTTCCTTTCTAATGTCCAGATATTCTATCTGTTCCTTCCACACATTTTCTTTATCTCACATCTAATTGTTTCCTTGACACATTATAATTAGCCTGTTTTAACTTATTTTCCACTTACAGTGTTCCAGATCAAAAGTGTGCATGAACAGTTCAAGCTTGTACCTATAGCAGAGGTCCTGGGGTCTCTGTGAGTTACAACATCATGCTGCACTCAGTGTGGAATATAATTCAGTGTCAGCTAATGTTCTAATCCAGCAGGTAAAATTACTGTTGTGGAGCAATAAAGTGCAGGTGAGCAATATGAAGCAGAATAGAGAAAGCAGGAAAGGGGAAAGACAAGTGATGTAAATAAAGAGGAACGGAGACCAGTGGACAGGGCTGAAAGGGGCTGAGGAGAAGTGGGGAGCTGAAGGCAAAAGCATGGAGGAGTGGACAAAAAAAACCCCCAAAACCCACAACCTAAAGAGAAACAATAGTGAGTGCAGGAGAATAAACCTGAAGGCGGTGAGGGTGGAGAAGCAGAGCAGTTTCCATCTTTGCAATGTTTCACACAGATTTAAGAACAAAGAGCCATGACAACAGCTCCTGTGAATTCAGGACAGGGTGCATAGCTGAGAATGAAAATGGTACTGATTTTAAATGACCCAAGGCACAATGTGCTGACTGGGTTTTTATTTTACTTTAGGAGTCACGAAGTCCATACATTGCATTTGCTGAATCTCTGACATCCCTTGTTTCTTTTTTTTTTTTTGACAAGAGATAACTTTCTTTCTTGCATAAAATGATGATTCATTTTGTATAACTCAGGAAGGAACCTTAAGGCAGAAATCTTTTTCCTTCATTTGGAGAAACTGTAAAATGCAAGGTGGAAACAAAATGACCTGGTTCATTAGGAGAATAAGTTGGGTAAAGGAATAGCATCCAGATCCTTGCTGTCTTTCACCTGACCAAGGTAAAAGGATGTCCTGGATTTAAAGGAAATATATTTGAAACCCTCCTCTCTTCCTTGCCCCCAAAGGGGTTCACTCCACTGGCTGCAGCAGTGCCCTTTGGCTGCCAGGGCAGCTGGTCAGTATGTGGGCTCTCATCTGAGGGTCATCCTACCTCTGAACCCATGTAGTACAGAGACAGATGTACTTTTTATTCCCTTTTCACCTTCAATCCTATGGGCAGGCAAAGCCCCCTCTGGTTTTCAATGGGAAGATTTAGTCAACAGTAGCGAGTGATCTAAACTCTACCTCTCTGATCTTTCTTATCCCCCAAAACCCAGAGACTTGGAACTGATCACGTCCCTAGCCAAGTTCTGACTGCTCACAATGATAAAAACCCCCAAATGATGAAGATTAAGAGAGAAAAACAGCCACACGAAAGGCAGATGACAGAACTCAGTTACACCTCTGTGAGTCTGAGCAGTTCGTGTCCTCTCAGGAGACACATGAGGTATTTACCTGGCAGCCCGATATTTTTCTTCTCCCTTCCTCTAAAGTGGGATATAATACAGTGAAGCTGATGACTACAGTCTGCATTAATCAGGGAGCAGACAGGCTACGTGTTAGATTTTGTCTACTTCAGTCATGCGATGCAGGCTGCTCCTGCATGGAACATTTACCCGGCTGGGTCCACTTGCTGCTCGGTTCTCTGGTACCAATGAATCACAACTTGGGGGAGTCACAGGTGCCTGTGGACAGCCGGAAGGGATCTGCTTATGTCCCTTGCAGTTTCTTGAATGTAATTTTAGCTGCTCAGATAAGATTTCCTCAGTTCTTCTTATGTCTACCTGGAAATCTTTCAGGATAAAGACTGCCGTGAATACTTTCCTCAAAATACATTGTTGAGTTTGCCTGTAGATTCATTTCGCAGAAAGTTATTAGAGACCCGAGTCAGAGAATTCTCATACCTGCTGGGTAGTTCCATTGTCTAGTGGTGCAAACCTGAGGTGAGGCTTCCCCTCTTTCCTGAGGGCTGGGGAGAGAAAGAAGAGACACACCTTGAGAGAAGGAGGGATATTTTCAGGGGTGTATGCAACACTAATTTCGTTTTACAGAGCTAATTCTCTCCTTTCAGGATCAGTAAGAAAATCACTGAAATGATCCGCCACATAATTGTGTTTGGTAAACTATTAATGTAAAAGGCGATGTATGGGACATTTTGTTTTGCAGCAGAAAATTATTTCTTCCTTTATATTTTCATCGATAGTCAGGGTTGGTAAAGGTATGTTTGTATTTATAGGGTCACCCTCTAACTTCAGTTTGTACTGAGCACCAGGAAACTCAGAGTGCAGAATTTTTATTTTTTAAAGCTTAGCATTTTCTAAATTAGCATTTTCTAAAGGGCCAAGGTAAAAAAAAATACTCTTTTTTATTTAAAAAAAGACTTTTTTTTTTTTTTTTTTAAATAACTGTAAGGAAGGTGCTTCCAGAGTGTTTCTACCTATGACTGTCATATAAGTACTTGGTTTGCAGTTCTGATGAGGTAAGAGATGGTAAAGCATCACCTACTTCATTCTTGATGTGTCTGATGAATCTAGTGATGTTTAGACCACATGAGGCATTAGGATCTGACTGTTACAGACCAGACAGAGCCATCATCATAGCTCACCTAAGTGAGATAGAAGCCGGTGGTTAAAAAAGGAGAGAGGAATAGTCTATTTATGAGTCCTTTTAGCTCTCTACTCCCCCATGATAAAGTTTTCCTTCAACTGACAGGATGGGGAGGCTTATTAGGTAAATATGTATATTGAGCTGGAGGAGAGGAGGGGAGGGGAGGGGAGGGGAGGGGAGAATCACTGATTACTGCCAGTAGTAAGCAGCAGAGGACAGAAAGGTGTGTGGTGATGCTTCTGAAATGTGTGAGGGACAAATATATATATTTCTTGAGAAGAGCAAAAAACAACCTACGCTTTTATAGTTAAGGAAAGCCTTTCCAGTGATCTTCCTCAAACAACATAGAAATATCCTGGTTTAAGTTACTCACCTGTCATCATTTGTTGCTCTATGGAAATTACTCCCATTGTAGTCTGAGAAATTGAAAGAATGACAGCATCCCTGCGACCTGTGTAACACTGTCTCCTAATACTGCCTTATAAAAGCAGTATTATTGAATGATGATTTTAATGAATAATTGCCATTGATTACATGAGTGTCGGGAGGGTAACACAGTTCTGTTGCACGCAGGATGATTTTGCTAGAAAGGGTTTTGGTAATCTCAGGTTATTTCTGGGTATGCTGCCTGGTTCTCTGCTAGGAACGAGCAATTGTGGCCATAAACAGGGAACGTCTCCTGAAGCTGAGGTTGCAGTGCACATACATGCAAAACAGTGTGAAGAGACCTGGCTGCAAGTTTGCAATGCAGGATCAGCCTGTGTGGGGAGAAGGGGGATTCTAAAGCCTAGCAGTTGTCTCATGTCTGTCAGTGGGTGCTGCTGCGCCAGCTGCAATGCCTCTTGCTCTGCGCTCTGCTCTCTGCTCATTCCTGCTGGCGATGACATAGGCAGTCTGCAAAACAAATAGCAATTTGTTAGAGCCTGATGACAAATTCACACATTGGCCACGAGTGCACATGTAAGAGGCAGAAAAAGCAACTTCCAGCTGGAAAATCTCACTGCACCTTGTATTGGCTTAAGCTGGGAAAAGCTCCCTTGTATCTTATCTCACAGTCTTGATTCCTAAGACCCTTGACGCACTTTTTCTGTGTCCAGGTGGGGAAACAATGAAATGCCATCAGCTGGGTGAAGAAATGTATTGCACAGGTGATGTCTCCCTCATACCTTCATCTAACAGCATATCTACCGGCCTCACAACACACGAGTAGCTTTGTGTAGACCGTCACTTGGTATAGGTGCAATAAATCCTACAAGCAGAGCTAGTTATACAGTGGAGCTTCTTGGAGGCAAAAAGAAAATAAACTCTTCTCTCACTGAATATATTTAAAGTTTGACCTGTAAAGCCCTTCCAGGTGGTATATAGCTTGGTGAATCTGTTTTTTCTCTTTGGGAGCAAGGTCACATTATTCTCACTGTGATGAGCTTTTACTGCTTTCCCAGATCATTTCTGGAGAGTGTCTGCTTCTGTAGTGGTAGATGTATATCCCAAAGGGACAAGCAATGGTCTTAAAATTGAACTTCTGCCAGCCATTTTTACCCTTTAGCAGAACCTCTCTGGAAACGCTCATCCTACCCATTTTATTTTTCAAGTGAAATGCAAACATGCTACAAAATCATATGTATTTTGCTGAAATTTCAGCATTTTGTGAGCGGAAAAGTTCTGACACTGCTCAAATGGGAAGTTTCACACTCCTGCTACACTTTGTGTCAGTGCATTTAGGAAACGTTGTCCCACGGTATCAGTAGTTCCTGAAGATGCATTGCTGCAAACTCTCTTTTCCATTGCATTTCCCAGCTAAATCAAGAAGGTACTGCTAGCCACTACAGAGACATGGTAAGACATTTTGTGTTACAATAAAATGAACAAAATAATTCATGGCACACTTTCATGCAATTTATGTCACCTTTTAAGAGAATCTGGATAACTTCTTGTGCTTAACAGTGGCTGAGGAGTGATTTTCTGTGGAAGTGACTATCTGAAAGAGAATTATTTTTTCAAAATCAGTATTTTTTCACAGGAGAGAAAAAAGTTAGAATTCTTCAACTTCCCATATGAACAGACTTTGCAATTTTAATTTGCTGTGGAAGACTTTTATCAACCAGGAAACAGAGACACATTTTTTCCTTATTTTTTTATCCCAGAAATTCCTTCTTGTGAAAATACTTTGAATTTTAATTCTACTCTAAATTGGTTTGGTTTGGGTTTTTTTTCAGAATGTGAAGTTTTATGTGGGACAGATGTACCTTTTGAAGGCTGCTGTATCCTTTAATTGTGCCAAGGGTAAGAGAAAGAATGATTAATATGAATATGAATGTCATCTGCAATCTCTAATGATGCTACAGTTATCCATACCCCTGGGATTTCCCAATTGCATCACGCAATATACTACATGCCTGAAACTTGGTGCAAAATGTGTGACAGAAATTGTTTAAGAGTGGCAGCTGAATGAAGCGAGTTACATTAATTCACTAATAAGTATCTGGTTCCCTATCAGCTTCTGAGTGATTGCCATTGATTTATGAATTTGTATATGATTTTGAGCCTTCCTAATTAAGAGGCTGCTTTTCTTTTCCATTCCTTCTTGACAGTAGAGGTCAGCTGACTTGATATGATTTTATTTGAGTGATTGGCTTTACAAATGACTGCAATGGGGGGTTTTCAGGAGAGGATCTGAATGTTGTCCTCCAGCAGGTCTGAGAGTGCTGCTGTTCAGGAAATCTCTGTTTTCAAGAACTTTCTGTAGGAAAGTTATGCACACAATTTGTAGAGGATGGAATGTTAACTAATATGTTGATTCCTGACTGATACAAAGTATCTTGGACATCGCAGAAGAGTTTAGGGAACTTGTAATTTACAAATTTTATAAAATTAGTAAACTCAATAATTTTACAGAAGTCTTTTACATTCACACTGGTACCTTACTTTTACCCCAAACAATTTCATTTAGGAAAGAAAAAGAGGAAAATTTAATTTTTTTAAATAAAGTTTTGGTTTCTTTTTCAAATAACCTTTTGACTACCTATAGTGCCTTTGGTGACAGCTTTAGTGGTTTTGCATAAGAAATACAATGAAGTCAGAAGTCCCCTCACAACAAGAAAAAACATATACATGGAATAGTCAGAGCTGTGAAAGTCAATATCAGTGTACTACACTTTTTTTTCTTCTGCACAGTAACAGGCATCAATAAAGTCCCTATTAGTAGTCAGTAGTCTTATGGCCTGATTTTTAAGCCATAAGCATAGTAAATCTCTAAAGGGTTATTACATCTGAAGTATGAATCTGTTAAATATGTATCCACATTGCACCAAAATACTTTAGCAGTTCTCTTGAGTGAGTGATATTAATTTAAGCAGGCCATTGCATTACATGAAATATATTTTGGTTTGACAGATTAATTTTACAGTGTTCTTTTATCCATTGTGTTAGATGCACTAGAGACCAACTTTCTCAGGTATTCATTTAATGGGTCTCCATTGCATAGGATTTTGTCTGATGGAAAGAAAATCTGTTGTTTTAAGAGACCTGCTTGATTTTGCAAGCTATTCAGTTTGCCAGTCTCCAACATCTAGAGTTAAATTTTCTGTTCCATCTTTCACAGGACTGAATAGAAAAGGATGAGAAACAGGGAGTCAAACCCCATCAATTAGGACAGATTTTTCATTTGACTGTGAACCAGCTTTACCCAAAGATGACTAAAAATTAGAATTTATGGTTCAAGGGAAGCTTCAATATTTGGAAATCTTATTCCAGGCCTATTTGGAAGACAATTACAGAAAAGATTCTTGTGAAGGAGGCACTTTCAACAATGGTGACAGCAACATTGTTTGGAAAGTTACCTCTTTAAGCTGCATCTGATTGTAGCAATTGTTGAGTGAAGTATTGCCCTTTTCATTTATTCTCTGAAGAGAGCTAGACATGAAGGAGGATGGAGAATCAGATAGCCAGGGAATACTAAAGCTCTGTCTTGAGTTTGAATAGGGCTGCTTGGACAGTGTAACCTGCAAGTCTCAGCAGAGCCCCAGGAAGCCTTAACCTTTCCAGAAATGTGATCATGGTCAGACTGAATTTCATGCACAGAGATCCTTGACACATTTTGGGTCAGGGAGTAATCGTTTCCCTAAGAAATTCCATTTCTGTGGAATCCCAATGCCTTTTCCCTTGTTCCACCTCTAACAAAATCATTTGGGAGCTTGGGAGTTCAGTAGAAATGAAGGGAATGTGGGGAGAGGCAGAGCAGAAATGTACAAAATTGTGTCTCTTGTATCTCTGTGTCTCCTTGTTGGGGATGGATAGCTTTTGGTTTTCTGGATTGTTTTTTTTTTTTTTGTTTGTTGTTGTTTTTTTTGTGTGTGAGTTTTTCATATTTCAAAAATGCTATTTTAATGTCTCATTATTCAAGTTTTTCAGTACTTTTTTTTTTTTTTTTTTTTTTGTCAGACAGAGACAGAAATGTACTCTGGATAAGGATCTATCTAATTTTTGACCGTTTAATCTGAAGCAAGGCTGGGTGCCTGCCCATCACTGGCTGCAAAGTGTGTAAGTGGCAGGTCTGTTCTCTGCCTTTGCCTCCTTGCTGCTTCTGTTTGATTAACTCAGCAGCAGTTGGGTATTAGCTGGATAAAACTAGCACTCCAAATGAACATATTTATTGAGGAACATAGGGTGAATAAAGAATTAAATTCTAAGGCAAAAAGGGATTTGGGTTTTCCTGCAGTGATGGCTAGTCACTGAGTGCAAAAAAACCCCCCCAAAACAAACAACAAACCCAAATGAAAAAGCAGATTTCTATGGTATCTGTTCTATATTAACACTTTAGGGACCAATGGTCTAGTAGGTGGTCATTATTTATGCCTCTGAGTAAAGAAATAATTTCTAAGGAACATTTAGGTATGCATTGGTCTGCATCAAACCAGGCCCAGCAGGGTGGTTGGTGAATTGGGCTGTACTGCTATCTCTGCCTTGGCAGAGATGCAAAACTCCCAGAGGAGGAGAGTTCTTATTTGGGTTGTACTTTGTACACAGCTTTCCAGGAGCAGCACTTGCAGCTTTCCTTTTTGCTATTGTGCTGTGACAATGATCCAGGAGTACAGTCCATCCCAGGGCAGGATTCCACCAGGCATGACTATTATAAAAGCGAGGCACTTTTAAAAGACAAGTCGAAAAAGGTGGATTGCATAGATGGTGGAAGTGAACAGCATGAAGTCAATAAAGTTGGTTCAAGAAGAGGCAAGAGCTATGAGTGAATCTGGTGTGAGCAAGGTTTGTATGTGTAAGAAAGATAGACATTTATCAAGAATGTGAAAGAATGTAAGGAAGAGAAATCGATCTTGTTAATGGAGATTCAAGCTAGAAAACAGGGTACTCAGCTGGGGCTCTGTTCTTAATTTCTTTGGGGTGGCACTAATAACTGCGCTTCGGTGAGGCTTATTGCAGAAACAATTGTGTGGTTTTGTGAGCAAAGGTAAGAGACTGCAGGCTTTGTTATGAACTAATGAACATATGGTCAACATATACTAATGAGTGATGAAAATAAAAAAGTTCATATGGTGTTAATTCCATGGTCTTATAAAATTAGATAGGACACTTATATCTTAAGGCTAATGGAGAACCCAAAAAGTAATGGAATGAAGAAAGAAAAGCAAACTGTTTTTCAAAAAAGGGAAGACATATATAAACAAATGAGTGTAAAAGCACCTTGAGGATAATGGAAAAGTGGGGCACTGTGAGATTAAGATAAAAATGGAAGTATATGTCAGGTATCATACAGGATTCCTTCTGTCTTTCTACAAGCAGCTCCAAACTCAAAACATGAAAACTGGGAACTCATAGGTAAATGCAAGTCTAAAAGGGCTTGAAAATTCAGCAGAAACTGTTTGGAAACCTGAACCAATCTGTTAAATATATGAAATCATCAATATCTTGATAAAGTTTTCTTAGGAGCTAGTGGAATATTTGTCCTTAACCTTAATAAGGAAACAGTTACTTTTAACTTCAAAGGACAGATGAAACTTATATGGGTAGGCTTCTCTTCAGGAGAACAAATGATCATTACAGGAAGAAAACAGTTGTTGCAACTCAGATAATTTCTGATCATTTTTTGTTTTTCTTTATGGAGAGATATTTTTTTTTAATTTCTGGGGAGTACCTAGTACATAGTAACTGTATAGGAAAAGATATGCTACAGTATATAGTAACTCTGGCTTTGCCCCCATTTGAAATCACGGGGAATGTTCCTATTGATTTCAGTGGCTGCATGGTTTGACCTAGTGAAGCAGACATCTTTGCCTGCAGGCTGAGTCAGATAAGGGCTCTTACAAACCTCATTTGAGCAAATAATTCACATAAAGAGGAAACTATTTCTGAGTAAGCAGCAAGCAAGCAGGACATTGAGCTATCTTGACCTCAATTTGATCTTCCTGACATTCATTATAGTCATCTTTTGGTTAATGCTTTGGCTTGTGTGGTGAGACTGGTATGTGTCTTCTCGTATTCGTTGTGGCTGTAGCAGAAATAAGAACTCCTTTCTGGCGCCCTGAGGTGGTGAGCAGCTGCAGCCTAGGCAAGAGAAGCTGCTGCTGTCTGTGTTTTTCAGGACACTCATTTTTGCCAGTTCCCAGTAAATGTAACTGTTACACCAAACAGCTAAAAATTGCAGGTCACAGATCTCCAAAACTATGCCCTTCTTCCATGCCATGTGTGAGCTTCTGATAGACTCATAGGTGGTCTTGGATCTTGTCTAAATGACTGTGTAATAATTCAGAGTTTCAGCTTGACTAACCAAGGAATTATTGCCTTCTATTTTCAGTTCTCTGAGTGAAAGTAATCTGCATTAAAGTCAGTAAAAGGCGCTACTTAGAGAAGACTTTGCAGATTTGGCCTGTGATGACACTTTGCATACTAAAGGTTGAGCAATAAAATTTTCTCTGAGATCTCTTGAACCCATTCTCCAAACTGCAGCTATATGGCAGATGGAGCCTTGCAGAACAGGCCTTCAGTGGTAGCCTGGAATTAAGACTGTGAATAAAGAAATTTTTATTTGGACTAACTAATCCAAACAGCAGAAAAATATTGCAAACTTCCTTTGAATTATTCCTTGTGGATCTTACTTGTATATTCATCTTGCTCACATAGAGTATTTGTTTCTCTTTGGTTATTTTGTTAAAAAATCCAGGAGATTAACAGCTGTTGACACTGTTTAGATCCTGATGGACTTGCACTCTATTGCATGTTTTGTGTCTGTGTACCAGCTGACGATCAGGCTGGGACTGTGGTGGGGTACCAAGGGGCTTGCTCTCAGTGAGCAGGGACACCCATTTTTTTTCATTTGGCTTTAAAACCCTGAAAGTCACCATATTACCAAACAGAAAGTTTCCACTCAGGCAGACAAAAGACATTTCCAACCAAAATGGTAACAAATTTAGCTTTGTCATCCTCAGAAGTGATCTACTCTCTGTTTAGCACATATATATGCATAAGACAAAACTTTGGTTTACTTGGATGTAACGGATCAGACTACATTCCCAGGCACTTGACACTACTTGATATATTGAGACAAATTATGGCCCTGGGTGGTGCTGAGGGTACATGAGGGTTACGAGAGCAGCAGTGAGTCACTGGTATAAGGAAGCTGTCTGCTGAGCAACGAGAATAATGCTTTTTAATTCACAATCTAATAAAAAGTAAAGTAAGCTGAGGTGAATGTACTGCACAGTCTCGTAGGCTGGCAGGAAAGCAGTGCCTAACACACATCATGAGGTACTGAACAGCTGCCTGTGAGAGATAATATTTCATGGGGACTTCTGGAAGCATTTTTCTTAGTGGCTGGCCCTGCTCTCACTCCTGTCTCATTTTGGACCTAAGAAACACTTGCATAAGCTGCTGCTCCAGCCTGGTAGTGGAAGGAAAGCAAACCCCCTAAAAATAGCTGCAATGCAGATGATTTACATTCTCTGGATTACACTGAGGCAAGCCAGGGCACAGGTACTTATTTTTGTCCTTGTCTTTCTTCTTGCCCTTTCCCTCACTGCGCTCAGCTCATCACAGAAGTGACACAGCCTGTTCCTGTTGAGCGCTGTACACCATCCCACACACTTTGGAGGTATCTTCCAGCACATTGCTGAGAAAAGCTGTTGTTCTGGCTCAAAATCACAGCTGGCAGCTGTTATTTGACTACAGAATTTTCCTCTGTATAATGCGAGGTTTGGGACCAGTCATTACTTTTTACTAAACTTGATTCTGTGTGATTGCGTGATTTTTTTTCCGATGGTAAAATAAAAAGGATGACTGTTTTAAAACTGGAGCTATTTTAAACCCAGGCTCTAATAAAATAGACCAGTATTCCTGATACTAATAATTCTTTAAAAAGTAGACTTTTTGTTTCATTTGAGATGAACATAAAAGCCTGGACAGTTGGAATTTCTCAGCAGCATTATAGTCCCTCTGCTTCAGCTCTAGTTACACCCCACCCAGGAGAAGGAGCGCTAACCCACCAGAGCACCCATTTTGTAAGGTTCTTTTCATAACATAATTAGTAGAGCTTGAAATATATGAGGAATGAAACCACCAGTTATGCAAGTATCTGGGAGAAAGATAGACAGGACTGTACAATTTTGGAAAGGAAACCCATTTACTATGATTAGATTTAATAATATGTTCAGCAATATTCCATAATGCTATATTTCTGCAGTAACATTCCATATTATGAAAGATAATAAATTAAGCGCCATGTAAAATATCCCTGTCCAGTCAACTTAAGAAAATAAGGAAATAATTTGAAACACTCATTGCCTATTCTAAGGTTCTTGACTTCTTATGATTCTTGGCACTATATGAGGAAGCCTCCAGACCTGGAGTTTGAGCCTGAAATTGTGACACTATTATTTTCATTTGCGTTGTTTACACAGAATGATAGGTGTGTAAGGTAATTCAGAGGACCTTCCCTCTTCCCAGATAACATGTGCTTTTCCTTGGGAATATGTAGTCTCAGGCCATGAGACACACACTCAACCACTCACGCTCAAGTTTGATTTGACTACTGTGGGGAGCCTTGTTGATTTCAGGGGGACCACACACAATACGAAAGTTAGACATGGGTAAAAACATTTGCAGAATCAGACCAAGAAATCTAGATTATCTGGGCAGACTCCATAAAACTAGATAGTTCACTGCAGCTAGAGGCCTAAATTGTATACAAATAATGAGGAAAGCTGACATTCCACTCTATAAAATATTTCAAGTTTCCAAAAATTTGGCATTATTCTAAGTGAGGCCAAACTCTCAAAGTCTTACAGTTTTCTGAGGGGAAAAAATCCATTCAGTGTTGGTGGTTTTTTATTATTATGGTTTTAGCCATTAAAGTATTTTGTTTGAAATAAGATATTGCAACACTGAGAATTTTCCCCATTTTCACCAAATGTTTTATTTGCAAGAGAATCGCATGCTCCTCCAAATTTTCTACTATAATTGCTTAGACTAGCTGTGTGTACTGCACCAAAAGACCATAAACAACTTAGAAGATGGGTATGAAAGACTGAAGAAGAACTGTGGCTAATATTTTCAATGGGGATGTACACACCGTACTGTGAAGCATAATTAAGAGGTGCCTGAGGGCTAGATTTTTGATACAGGTAACTATCATAAACAGAAAATCAAATTTGAGCCATTGGCCCAAGTTGGGGCATGCACCAAGTCCAGTGCTTTCGGAGCCAAAGACCCTTGGACCCACTTAGCACAACTACAGCACTTCCAGCACTCATTGGGATGTCTCTGCACAGCACTTCAGTGCACAGTGAAGGCAAGTACAGAAGCACCCATGTTCCACTTCAAAAAGAACCCGAGTACTTGGAGGCTCATTTTCCAAAGGGAACCTGTCTAAACCCTAATGACTAAAGTATAGATCCACATCACCAGCCTGTTTCTTCTAAATTCAGCAACTAAGAACAATGTTAGCTGTCTGTGCATCACTATCAAAATTCCCTCTGGTTTTGCTTCTGGTCTATATACTTGTTTAAAATCCTCGCAGTAGTAGTAATTTGGTCCATGTAGCTCATGCTTAAATGTACCTTATTTTTCCTGCTGTGTAGATGCACTTAGTCCAGTTTCAAATTTCCTATGTGTTTTCTAGCATCTCTCAGTTGCGGGAGAATGGCCTGGTTACAGAATGTAGCCCTGGAGAGTGCAGTGCATCCAACTTTGTTTCAGCTCCAGGTGTCCTACATCTCAGGAAAATGTTCTGTTTGGCAAATTAGGGGGTGTTTTTTCCTTCAGCTTTTCCTTCACTTAATTTCTTGCTTTCCTCTCTTTACCCTAAAGTGCAGACTACTTAATTAATGGAAAAGGAAAGATCTGAGGAATTGGGAAACCTTGTCCCCAGATACCAAAAAGCATATGCTTAGAGAAACCTGGGCTCAGATTCAATTACCCAAAGAGGGATGTGGCTCTTTGAAATGAATGCCCTAATCGTAACACTATAAAGGAGTTTTTCTCCTTCTACATTTCCCTTCTTTCTCTCCATTTTTCCATAGAAGGCTTAGCTCCCTAGCTCTGCAAAGTTCATGGCTGTGAAACACAAGCAAAGCCAGGAGCTTTGCTCACCTTGTGAGTTAGAGGTAAACCCACAAAACGTCCTCTAGCTCAGCCTTGTGGAGCATTGCTCTTCTACATAGCTGGTGATTTACTGGGGAAACATTTGTGTTATGCACTGTTCCATGAATTGTACAAAGGAATTGCACAAGAGAAGCATTTATTTTAGATCTGTGAAGGTCTGTACGTCCCAACTTGTAAATCTAGGTATAACTTACAGTATTGACGTATCTGCAACCAAATATTATTACAGTAGCCAAACAAATGGAGCAAAAGCTAACTGTAAATGAGGGGACAAGCTATGGCATTTCCATCTTTAGCATCAAATTCCTTCTCAGGGCTTCTGCTGGTCTTGTGCAGCCAGTAATGCTTCCTCTGCTACTGAGAACTAGTCTCCAGGGCCACCACCAGCTGGGACAGAGCAGTGGGAACTCTGAGTCTCAAAATAGAAATTCTCTAAAACAACTTGTGAATCTTGTCCCAGGAGCCCAAACCTCACTGAAAACGAGTAGTGTTGGCTCCTAAATCTCTCAGAGGCTTTTGAAAATATTCGTAAGTCATGAGATGTGAGATTCTGTAAGGATTTGACTGCTATGTTAACATCTGCTGTAGAATAAGGGCTAAAGCAGCTGTGAGAAGTGGGAGGGTAATGAATAAGGCAATTTTTAAAGGTTTTAAAAGCAGCTGAGGTAACCTGTAGTTTTATGGACCTAGTGTTTGTATTCTACCAACAGGAAACTGCTGAGCTACTTTCACAGGTAAACTTCATTTATCCAACTCCAGTGGAAATCGCCTCCTTGAATATGGTCTGTCCTGTCTTTCCTTTGAGGAAAAAATATGTTTAATAATTGGAAGCTAACTGTTGTGGAAAAGCAATTCACGGTAGCTATTTTTCTCAGAAAAAAGGATGAATCTTTTCTTGTACAGTTGCTCCTTTATAAACTATTTGTTTAAACCATATTTTTGTCCTCCTCAGTGATGAAGCTTCTGCCTTATTTAAAGCAGCATGACAGGGCTCTTCCACTGTTTGGAAAGACACTGAAACTGGTACTCCAGAACAGAGCCAACCATTCTTCTGCCAGGAGCAAACTGATTAGTCTTAGAGCTACAGGTCTGTGCTGAGGAACTCAAATTAAGAAGACTTTGTTTTTCTTTTCCAATGACTTATTTCCCTGGGCTGTCTGTGTTAGATATGTCCAGGTGGTCTCAAATTATTTACAACTGCAGGGACCTCTGTGGTCACAGGATTATCTGCATGGGGAAGCACATTTGAAAGTCACTGTTTCCCTTCTCAGAAAACAGGAATTTGTTATTAAAAATCTTTGTTAGTGCATATTCTCATTTGAAATTCTTTTATGCTAAGCTAAGAGGACCTAAATATATAAATCTCACTTTGCAGTCTTTTCAGAGTAATGACTTCCTTTAAAAGAAGTTCATTAAAAAAAGAGAGAGAGAGAGAGAGAGAAGGGCTTTGCATGTATTCCATATTTGATTACTATTTTATGATGTGCATCTACCCAGTAAGGAGAGGCATTGAGTGTGTGTCTTCTGATCAGCCGACTCAATAACTGTCAGTTTAGGTGTTGAACTTTATTTGTAAAAATCTGAGCTGTGTATTTATGAACAATGCACTATAATGACTTTCCTGCAACACTTAACACTGCTCCTGTTTCCCTACAGAGGAGAAGCACAACATTTTATAGAACAGTAAGTGTCTAAGAGCATCCATTCTCCAACAGAGCCACTCACATTGAGGGCCCAGCTTTCCTGCTTTTCCTGTGGTTTTTTTTGGTTTTTTTTTTTTTTTGGTGTTTTTTTTTTTTTTTTGTCTTCATTTTTGCAATGAAGCCAGAGTTTTAGCCCATAGTGGTCAACACAATTGATTTTTCCAGTTTCAGCGATTATTTCATTTAGAGTGTCTTCAGGGTTATTCTTAAGTTTATCTTTTAGGCTTTCTGGCATCTGTTCAGCCTGGCAGCCAGAAGAATGTTTTAAGAGGAAATCTGACAGTCTGCATATATCTCCTATAGTACTAGTGCCAAGAGAGTCACTATTTTAAATACCTATAGAAATGTGTATATATACATTTATAAAATATGGTAGCCAGGTTATAGACTTGCTTTAGTTTTTAGTTTCACAGTTTGTTTTTGTTGAATCATAGAATCGTATAAATTAGGGATGGAAAACTTGTATTAGGTCATTTAGTCTATCCCACTGCCAAAGTGGGATTGTTCCCTGCAGTATATTTTCCAATGCTTTATCCAGTACTTTTCCATTCTCTGGGCTGGGCTTACACTTGGGTTTTTTATTCAGTTAAGCTTATGTTTTGACATTTGAAGTATTTTTCTCTGGAATTCACTGAATTCTGTTACCACCCTGTGGTGATAACAACAATGATGCCTGTTACTGCTTTTCAGTTGTATGAGAAGCTAACTAAAGTTATTAACCTATGGCTATGTTAGAAATGAGACCTTCTCTCATCTAGCCATGAAAGACATAAATTTACAGTGGGTAAAGCTGTGAAATATATTTTTGAATTGCTAACAACACATACACTGTTTGTTTGCTATTTTTTTCAAGCTGGCATAAGTTTTTCCTCTTCCTTGGCCATGAGTCATATTTGAGGTATATATTTCCTTGGGTGTCTTTTTAACTGATTAACATTTCTTATTCAGTCACTACCTAAATAGCACTTCATTAATATAAATCAATAACCTTTCCATGAGCAGGCAAAGTTTTACTCTCTCCACATAGACCAAGCACGTGAAAACTTTTTTTCTGTGTGGCAGTCACAAATGGAAAACATAGTCAGGAGGGGTTCTATGGTGGTAGGACCAATACAAAGAAGTTTATGTTCAGTAAAAGCAGAGGTCATTGCTACCTGCCAGATGCACACTTGGCACCCCTCAGGAGCAAGGCTCACGCTGCGCTGGTGCTGTGGTACCTGTGTATCATGCAGTAGAGGAATTTCTGTGGTATTTATCCTGGCTGGTGCTCAGCATCTTTGCCTGCAGTCCTGAAGCAGGACAGAGAATTGGGTCGACAGGGGACTGAGCAGCAAGGGGCTTCTGTGTAGTACATCACCACATCCATTGTGAGCAGCCTTGATGTTTCCCTCTTGGTGCCAGCAAGTGCAACAGTTTTGTCCTGAGACAGTGCGTCTGTCATATGGCCTGAGGTATGTGTGCCCCCTCCAGCTGTGTCACATGGCATGTATGGTCTCATGCATGGGCGTGTAGAAAAAGCAAAACTCTGCAGAGCTGTGTTAATTTAGGTAAAAATGAGAGTGTAACTGCAGCAATTAGCAGTTCTTTAGCCTTTTTGATAAAGACTTTTGAATATAATATTCCCCTACGCTGATTTCCAGAAGAAGTAAGTATCAAAAATCTTTATATAGCAGCCTCATAGCAACCAACCTCCCTGTTAATGAGATGTTAAACCTCATTGCTTTTAAAATGTAGTGGTTTCTGAACAGAGAGGGTTTGTGGGGTTTAATTAGAGTGAGTTAACCTTTCCTCACTGAAATGGTGGCCCTACATGCTTTGCATTTTGAGCTTGCTTGTTGCATCTCCATCTCAAACAAACCTTACTGATGCATTAGTTAATGGTTGAAAAATGCTGTGAGGATATGAGGGACTAGGAAGCAGAGTATTGTCATTAATACACAGAATTGCTGGTCAGGAGACCTGGGTTCCCTCCCAGCTGTATTGCTGATTTCCTGTAGCTGCGTGTGAAGACGTTGTCATGCCAATAAAGTCCGACTGAACTGTGCATGACCTGGCCATGTCAGCTACAGTCAGCCAAAGTATTCAGAACTGCTTGCTAAAGTTTTAGGCACCTCTGTTTAGTAGAATAATTTGAAAACTTTGCCTTACCTTCTTATTACACTGTTTCTGATAAATTTTTCTTATGATTTAAGGCACCAGAATTGGCATAAGCATTGAGTTTCTATTTCCCTCTGTTTCTTGATCTATGAAATGAGAGTGTTGGATAGTTTTGTGTCTCACCAGGATTAAAAAATGGTTTGTCTAAATTCTTTAATGCCTTTCAAACAAAAAGTGCTGGGAAAGAGCAAAACAGATTGTAAAATGCTGTGTTTTTCCCATCTCACTTTGTCTCTCATGCACATCCTGTGCATTCATGAAGATGAAATCCACCTCTGTAAGACACTGTGGCTCTGCTTGTTAAACACATTTCCTGGCTTAGGTTGGAAAATGACTTGTGAATAGGGTTAGGCTTCACCCACTGAAATTTCTTTGGCAGGTGACAACACATGAGATCATTTTACATAGTTCTAATCACCATTAAATCCTTCACTGATACCAGTCTAGCAAGTCAAGACAGAGCCTATTTGACCCAGTGCAAAGGAAACTAGCAGTAAACCTACCATCCACCCCAGTTAAGCCCCCCAGATCCTGTGCCAGGACACTTACAGGGGTGATCACTTTAAACTTATTTCATTTTTCTGACCCTACAATCTATAATTATTCCATAGGAAATTTATCACTTCTCTTCGTACTTTCTGGGGTACAGGCTAGGGAGCCTGCAGGGTTCATGTCAGCCCCAACATGAGTTGACTGAACTGTCTTAATCTCCAGACCAATTTGCTCTACAGGCCCCTAAGGAAGGAACTTGTTGATTTTGGCAGTGTTTACCTTTCCTACAAACAAATTCATCGTTTTCCAGACTGCCTGGCTCTTAAAAATCACTTGAGAGCTGAGGGGAAAAAAAAATACAACTGCCCCAGGCTGCATCAGTATTCTTTTTCCTGTGTTCTGGGGAAAGCTTTTGTGTTCTCCACAGCTGCTTGAGGATAACCCGTAGAGTCAAGATTATTCACAGAGTCAATAGAAATGCCTGTAAAGTTCTCTGAGTTTAGTTTCCTTCAGTGGGGGAAGTGAAAGCACCGGTCAGAAAAAAAGGAGGAAAAAATGAAGATTCTTGACTGAGTTAACTGTATTCTCAACTACAGTCATGAAAAGAGGAAATAAAAGAGCTGACTTGAGCCTGCTTGACTTTTGGGAACTACATGTTGTATTCTTTATTTTTTTCAGTAACATAGATTGCACACCAATAATTTTTGGTGTGACCGATAAGTATCTGCTTTTAGATATTATATACCAGGAATCAAATTCCCTCTTTCTAACCTAAAAACAGCAGCCTCAAGTTTTTAATTATTCACACATATATCACATAAAGTGATGAGAGCCATGTAAAATATTGCAGAGCCGTATCATTCACCTCTGACTGCCTGAATTGCAGTTTCTCACTAGTTTGTCTCCATGAGAACCAGTTACTTAGCAGTCAGAATTTTAGCTGCTTGTAACATACATTATTATTAAAAAACCCCACAATCACATTTTTGAAGAAAAACTTCTCCATCTTCTTCCACTGCCTTGAGGTTCAGACATTCTCCTAGTGCGTGTGTGCTCTAATAAGTTACTCTAAAGAAACTGACCCTCACCTCTTACATGAAGATGGCAATCACTAGAATTTAAAGGCATTTTTTTCTGCTTTCCTTTACAATTCTGAAAAGCAGAAAGTAACCTCATCCTATTCCATCAAAGAAAATATGAAGTTTAGAAGAGGATGGCAGGCTCTGCATCTCACAAAGACAGAAACCCACCTCTCGGTTTCTCTTGGAGTGCAGCAGCTCCAGGCTGGTCCCCATTGAGCTGGCTGCTTTGGGTCCCATTTTGAGGTGTTAACCCTCCCTTTGGGGAACATTGGCACCTAAATTAGATTTCACGCTGGAGACCAGTCACTTAAAACTTTTGGGACTCTAATTCTTTCATTGGATATAGCCCAAAGTCATTAAACTGAAGCTATTAAGTCACATTTAGGAGTTACTAGCATTTATTAGCTAAAGCTTTATTACCCCTTCGATGTCTATATAGTTAGACTCAATGAACCTCAGTACCTAGTTTTACATTCTTCAGTATGCGGGCTGCATTTTCCTGCTTTTTTTCTAATAATACATCTCACTGAGGAGCCTGGTTCTGGTGATGCCAGTATATGTTAGGGAGGAGAGGACACTCCTGCTAACCCCACCAAAATTAAAACAGAGGGAGCATATGACCTTTGTGTATAAGACCTAAAGACAGTGACAACTAAGAGGAGCAGGCAGACTTTCCCCCCATCCATGCTCATAACAAAAGGCTTTGGTAAGAATGACAAATACCTGGATTTTGCTGCTCTGATTTAGGAAACTGCAGCTAGATGTTTACTTCACCCTTTGCTGATGAGTCCTGTCCACACATCATATGCTGCAGACAGCACACTTGTACTTTGGCCACCCTAGTGCAAAATTCAGTATACAGTGTAGACTGCTGGAAGTATAAGAATGCTAACATGCTACGTTGAAGGATGGTCTCATTTGCGACAGGCAAGGTCACATCCCAGCACAGCCCACTAGCTGGTGTCTGTCAGCACTTGGAGAGACCTGGTACTGGTCTCCTTGCAGCTTTACCCTCTGATGTATTTATAGGCAGCAGTCACAGCCCTTCTCAGCAGTGATTTCTGCTGACTTAAGTGTACTCTTATGTTTGCAGTTTCTTGCTACTGTTCTTTCACTCCTTTATAATGTCAGTGAAAATAACACGTTTGGACAGAAGCTGAGTGTTTGTTTGCTTACATAAATTACTGCTCCTCCAAATTGCTGAAAATGATCTAGACAGAAGAAATTAGGCAGACCTTAACCAAAATGTTGAAGTTATGTGGAAGCGTAGATGGAAGACCGGTTCAAAATCCACTTCATGATCTGCAAAGGCAGAAATTCCTCCTTAAATCCATTAAATACTTGTAGAATGAAGGTAGCTAATGCATTGCTGCTCTATGCCCATACCAGCTACTTATGTGGATGGCTGACTTCATGGCTCATCTCTAACAGGAACAGCCATAGCTACAATGTGCATATAGTTATACTTACAGAGGTGCAGCAGGTAGAAGCAATGCTAGTAAGTATGTCACCCTCACCCTCAGAAGATGTTAGTAATTTAACTTCATGGATCATATCACACACAGTTTGGGTGGCTTCTCACTGCCTCTGCTTGTCTGACAACCATAATTCTGGAACACGTACACAGTTTTACTCTTTTCTGGAACTTGGTCTAGCTGCCCAGGTTTTTGATCCTGTCCTGCCTGCCCGAGACATTGTTAATGTCTAGTGCCCATTGTTAAAGCGTCCTCAAAAACAATTATAAAACGAGGTCTTTGTTTAACTTATTCAGGAAAGTAGCATGGAAACACTTGCACTCACAGTTTCGAGAAGCTTGTGAAAGTTGTCCACGTTACTATGGCTGATCATTTCCATATGAGTACATATGGACCCTCCAGAACTGAAAGCCTCGTGCGCAAAGTCCATCTGGCTGAGATCCCATTTCTGAAAGTGGTCTGTAGTGAATGCTTAAGTAGGTGTATGGGAAGGATGGCAAAAGTGATGTGAGCCTTCCTTTTTCTCATTCTTGTGGATAACCTATCAGGATTTCTGGAGCACTTTTTCATTTCTACGTATTAATTCCTTTCCAGAAGTATATGTTAGTGAAATGACTTATATTTCAGCCTCGTGTGCTTTGGCTTTGAGCAATACCATGGATAGCTGTGTCTTTGGCCAATCTGCTGTAGTCATCTGTCTGTGCTTCTGAGCAGCCACACCTCACTAAGCAGGCGTAGCTGGATAGTGGCTGAATGGTGATAGTTGTGATTAGACGCACATCATTGTGTGGTTGCATTTATATCAAATAATAACATTACTGTCCTCATTATCTTAGTATTTCTGGGATAAGTTAGACTTTTCCAAATTAGAAGGTCAACTGCTTTTGCGAACAGTTCTGAAATAGTTTCAGTAACAATGAGTCCAGTTAGCAAAGATCTTCTATTTAGGCTGATTTTATTCATTTTGACTGAGGTGGTCATGACAGTGTGATCAGATGGTTATGTCAGCCATCAGCCTGCAAAGCTGACGAGCAGTTGTGGGGTGGAATTGGAGACAGCAGTCTCTCTGTTCAGCAAGCCTTCCTGTCACCTGCTTCCCTTTCTTTTCCTCCTCAATCTGCTGTGTTTTCTCCCATTTCTCATTTACCCCCGCCAGCTGAGACGATACTCTTCTATGAATTAAATGGTTTCACCAGATTATCTTTTTTCGTACTTCATTCTTCAGATTTCCTCCTCTGTTTACCACACTCCCTTCAGAAAACTGCTACCCTATCTTTTTTAAACCTATTCTCTAAAAGCTGTTTCCTTCCGTATTGGTGGGATTAATGCTATTTGGAGTATGCTAGACATCAAGCTGAATCATCACCACCACTTGCCACAAACAAACAGGTATTACCACACACCAGCCTTCCCTAGTCAGTGCCAGTCCCCTATAACCGCAGTTAAATTGCACAGAAGTCCCCAGGAGGAATCACGGGTCATTAGGATTATTTTGAAATTGAGTGGTTTTAAATATTTCCATAAGGACATTCCGCTGTTTATCTGTGTGGTTGCAGACATCTCCAACAGCAGACCAGCTTGCTGTTCCAGCCTCAGCTCAGCTACTTTCAGGCATTGAAGTCTTCTGTGTCTCTGAAGCTTCACCATCCCCATACCTGGTTATGCTGTCCCTCTTGCTCTGGCAGCATGTTTACTCTCACTAAGCTGGTTCTGTAAATAGCACCACCGCTTTCAAACTTGGCTAGGCTAAGCCAGATTGTTTTGGCAGGTTAGGAAGTGACTTCACAGGGAGGTTTGGCTTCCCTCAGCATGCTGGGGAAGAGCAGCAGAAGAGGCAGTAACCTCTCTGTGTGACTTAGCTGCAGCTTGAACAGCACGTCCACATGCACCACCCACCATCTGTGACCGCAGTGGAGTCTACAGGGCCTCATGACTACATGTGACATGGGCTTGAGGCATGACTGTGCCTGTGCCCACCTGGGAGGAAGGGAAAATAGCTAAACCTGAGTGTGCCTGCCTTCTCAAACCAGCAATAGTCTGCTATAAGGGCTAGCCCTTGCCAGATCTGTCTGCAGAGACACCCTGACTGCTTTTGAATAGGGTTTTGATGTAGGCAGGTATTAGCAACTGCCCAGAAAACATTTTTTTAAAGTCAGGTATTAGATAATTCTGGCAGAGTTTTAGTAATGTAGAGGAAAAATACACCACTTGAATATACCAAAAAAAGTTGGCAAATGAAAGCTAATTTCAGAAAATATAGAGAGCCAAAAGCACAGACCATTAGCAATGTCCATGCACGGCCTGTCATAAATTGTTTTCACCTCTATATTGTTTTTGCTTTTCCTGTAGGAAAAACTGCCTTCAGGACCCAGTGTGCTTAAAATTTTCCACTATTCAGTGGTCTAGAATTTCAAATCTTCACATGTGTTTTAATAAGCTTGGGATGAATTTTCTACAGGTGGTGACACAAAATAGCCATGAAATTGTTTATTAATTAAATAAAACTTTCATTTGAAATAGGAAAAGCTTGCATTTTCCCCCCGAGTATTAAATTAAATGTCTGCTAGACCAATGAAGTAAGAGTTTTTCCTAATGTTTAGATCCAAAGTGTTCCATGATACTTTTTATTCAGTATCAGAAACCAACCCATAATGTTTAGCAAAAGCAAGTATAAATCACTTCTGGGTGTTTCACTAATAGTTGGATACCTGTTTAATACAAAATTAATTTTTCCTTTAACCAAAGAAAAATTTTAAGTATCTACCAATAAAATGTGTGGATCGACCCAAACAAACTGACTTATCAGGGTCAAGCAAGTGTTGCAAGAATATCCATGAACATAAGGCCTGTGTTTTCAGGTTTATATTTAAGCATCCTTTGTAGATATAAATGGAGAAAGGGAATGAAATCTGAGCACTGAGCATAGGTTTTTGAGAAACACTTTTATAATGTTTCCACAGGGTTCCAAGAAATGGAGACAGCCGTTTTTCTTCTGAAAGCCTGGTTTATAGCCTCTGGCCATGGATGTGGACACCAAAACGCTGACTGTTGCAAAGCCGAGCATTTGCATTTAGGCTTTTCCAAAAAATGTCCCGGTGATAGTGCTGAGGTTATGCAATACTTGGGCAGAACTCCATGCTTAAAACAGACCTGTGAGCAGAATCACTTAATTTAGTAATGAAGAAACACTAGTGAGTGAGGTGTTTTACATACCAGTGCTCCCTCACTGTGAATTTTAGGACTTCAGCTGAGAACTATGAGATAGTGTCTTCCTTCATGCAAGTAATTCACAGCAAGGAAGCTTCTCATGCATGTCAGCATCTGTAAATTTTCTTTTGAAAATGCAACTGAGACCATGGTTTTTCTTTTTAATAATGGAATAGAGGAGGTGGAAAGAGTAATCTACCAATTAGTCCTGTAGTTAAACTGCAGGAGGCTCAGTCCCTCTGCATATCTCAGCTCACTAAGGGTAAATAAATTGAGACCCTGTTCTCCCAGGGTAACTGGTCAGATAGTGGCAATAGGCTCTAGCGGGGAATGGTCTCTGTTGACTACAGTCACTGGGAGCACTGATTCTTCAGACAGTTACAGAATTGACTTTGGAGAAGAAATGGTGCTGTCCAGTCCCTGCATCACAGGTGGCATCTGTATTTTATCCCATGGCATTTTAATCTACAAAAAGCTTTGAGAAAACAACAAGGACTTTTGCAAGCTGAGTGTTGTAACCACAGGCTCAGGACTGTCTTATTCTTTCTTAAATTTCTTCCTTCTCTAGAAGATCTGCAATACTTTCATAGAAAATGGAAAATCTTTGGTGGGAGGGCTTTGAGTGTGCTCTTCTCTACCTGTATAGCTTTAAACTTAGGACAGCCTCTTGAAAAGAAGATATGTAGAGCCGAGTATCCTCAAGTAAACTAAAGCTGTTTTTTAGTGGTAAGTGCTTTTACCGTTAAAATAATGAGTAGGGAAGGTGCGTGTTTGCTCTTACTCTGGCCATGTTTTAAAAAAGGTAAGGACATTTGTGGCACAGTTTGCAGAACATGTTCCAGTGTGGTTTACATCATAAGCGGTGAAGTCCTCATTTGTGGATGTATAGCTTAGGCAGGACTGACCTTGGCACCTTTGGCTCAGAGAGTTTAGGAGATTGTATGAACACAGAGACACAGAATTCAACGTATCTGGGGAATTTTTATGGTAAAAGTCTACATGCTTCTTGATTGAAGTACAGCAAATATCTAGGCGTTGTGACAACTTCAGTGTTGGACATAGCATTCTGGATTTCACGGAAGCCCTGCTTTAATCCCTTGTTTGGATTTCCACCATAGAGTGTGTGGGATCTCAAACTGTATGTGATTTTTTTTCTGGAGTATGCACATCGTTCTTAGGTCATGACCAGAACACTTTAAGCTATGGCTGATCTGTGTTAAAAGAGATCATTTGAAGTCTGTTAAGTGGTGCAGTTTGCAGTAGAAGATGGTCTTCCACAATGGTACCCAAGAGCACACAGCTAGACTCCATTTCTGAGGAGAAAGGAGAGGAGGCACGCAGGCCAGCAGCAGCAAGTACACAAAAAAAGATAAAAGAAAGGTGAGAAAATCAGCCATGAAATTTTGAAAGAGGGAGGGTGTAGAGAGAGAACACTGGGGTATACATCTGTGATTGTCTATGGATGGACACATGATGCTTTCTGTTTTTTTCAGTGAGTAAAATGAACAAACAGGCATGTAAACCAGGCACTGAGCCTGGGTTATGTCCTTCTCAGCCAAACTTATTATCTTGACCACAATATTGCAATACCTGTTTGTTTTGTGGCTGATTTGTGTTTGCTGTCTGTCTGTGCAGATGTGTAGTACTGATGCAAAACTTTGCAAAAGATCAGACATACATTGACTATACTTACAGAAGAGTAAACAAGGAGATATCGACAAAGCCAGATATAAAAAAGAGCTTAGTCAGGACAGGCCACAGCTTATGCACTGTAGTCATTCCTTCTGGTTCCATCTCTTCTATTTGAACAGAATAGTTTCCCGTGCCAGCAATTTTGGTCTATACAAAGATCCTAAGGAGAATGATTCATTCAACCATGTTGCCAGCAGCTGCGGGTTTATTAGTGTGCCTTGCAATATTTGATGGGTTTCTTAAAACATCATATACTGGAGTAATGTGGTAGAGTGAAAGTCACTGCGTTCACTTTTGAAGGATTTAAAGCCTATTTCCATTATCATTTTTTAAAGTTTTAATCATGAGGCCTGAATGTTAAAAGCAGGCAATACTGCAGCTGTGGAAGGCTTCTAAGTGGCCATTTTCATTACCATTTGGTCCCTGAGAGAGACCTTTTCTTATATGTGTATGTGATGAAGCTTTTACTGTGTGGCTCTAGGAGCCTCACCTGATGTCAAGTTAAAGAGACAGGTGATTTCTTCAAGTTGGAAACTAATGTGCTAAAATTCCCCAAGGTATAAATTAATACAAAATATATGTCTAATAATATAAGATACTAGACACAGAAAGCTCAGCCTGAGCAGCAGAGCTATAGCGTTGAGTTCTTCTGTAATCAAAATATGCAGGCACCTCAAGGGAATGTCTCCAGCTGGCTGATTACCCATTAAAATCTCAAACCTTTGATATAGGCCTATAGAATGGATCACCTCACATGAAAAGAGTACTATTTTCAATTTCCGTTATATATATGGGTCTTGGTTTGGCATGGAGTGGGGAGGGGAAGCCCCACGATGGCAACTCCATGCTCAGTAGCTTTGGTTCTTTTCACTAGACATGAATAAATAGGGAAGAGTCTTTCCTGAGTTAATTTTATTTACTCAGAAACTTTTTGGTATTGTTACTGTCCTGCTTATAATTCTCTATAGTTCAGTATACCTTTCTTCCTTATGCACAGCACAATTTCTCCTACTATTTGATTTCCTGACATTAGAGCATTTGACCTCACATCTTCCAAATGGGTTCCTGCTATTTCAGAATGAATTCTGCCATTTAGAGCCGTGCGTTGACTGATTTAGCTGAAATAAACCCTTGCAGAATGAAATCAAGTGTATCACTTATAGGTGTGCCAGTTACAGGGGGGTTAGATGCAGCTGGACTTAGAAGACCCTCTCCTTCCTCCTGTTCTTCCATAAGTGGCTTTTCACACTCACTTTACCTCTCTATGCCTTCAGTTCCATGCATAATTAGATTTTTCTTATTATTTGCAGCTCTTTCAGCCAAGGTTTGTCTCTCTCTGAGACTTGTTCAGTGTCCAGCTTCACAGGGGAAGTGAGAATATGCCTTCACTGGGATACAGCCATGCACCTAATGATTGGTGTTGGGCAGCAGCTCAGTCATAAAGGCAAAACACAACTGAAATGAAATCAAGCCTACAGGTTTTCATTTTTTTACACTGAAACAAAATGCAGGAAAAAAAATTTGTTCAGCAGGATGTTTCCATTTACTGAATTGGGAAATGTTTTTTTAGAGAATTGGAAGAAAAATAAAAGAAAAAGGACAGACTCACAGAACTGGAAGCAAAGTAAAGGCAACCTGATCAAAAGCTCAGTGACCAAAGGACTCAGCCAAGGTGAGCTGTGTTGCTCAGCATCCTCTGTTCGTGATCCACATTTCCTAGGTCCTTCAGAGGAATGGTCATACGCTGTCATTGACAAACTGCATTAGTGATTCTGTGGTGCCAATGAAATTGCAGTCTTCAGCTGGAGCTTTTCTGTAGTTGGAACATTTACAACCTCTTTTTCCTATGCAGATTTTCCAGTGTCTAGTATTTAAGTCAACTAGGACACTAGCAGAGTCTTTTTATCTAGCTACCTATTTCTGGGAAAAACATTTCTTTGAGATTGTTATCGCAGGGCTGACTAATGGGTTAAAAAGTCAATAAACAGACATTCATATGCAGGCAGTGCAATCATAGAAGACTTTTTAACTCAGGATGCCAGAATAAAATCATCTTCATTGAAAATAATGCAAGATATTAAAGGCCTGTTTGTTCAGGATATATTTGTTTCTTAAATGGATTTTCCTGTCAGTGAATGAGTAACCTTAGAAGTGAGACAACCACTTCTATCAGTATTACCCGTGAGGCTGCCTGGCCCACAACAGCCCCATGCAACGCTACAGGCTTGGGGAAGAGCACCTGAAAACCTGTCCAGTGGAAAATGACTTGGGGGTGTTGGTTGATGGCTGGCTGAACATGATCCAGCAGTGTGCCCAGGTGACCAAGAAGGCCAACAGCACCCCAGCTTGAAACAGCATGCCCAGCAGGACAAGGGCAGCGATTGTCCCCCTGCACTGGGCACTGCTGAGGCCGCACCTCGAATCCTGTGTTCAGTTCTGGGCCCCTCACTGCAGGAGGGACACAGAGGTGCTGGAGCATGTCCAGAGACGGGCAACGGAGCTGGTGAAGGGTCTGGAGCACAAGTCTTACAAGGAGTGGCTGAGGGAACTGGGGTTGTTTAGCCTGGAGGAAAGGAGGCTTAGGTGGGACCTTGTTGCTCTCAACAACTCCCTGACAGGAGGCTGTAGGCAGGTGGGGTCGGTCTCTTCTCCCGGCTGACAAGCGACAGGACAAGAGGAAATGGCCCCAAGTGGCACCAGGGGAGGTTTAGATTGGATATTAGGAAAAAAATTCTTCACTGAAAGGGTGGACAAGCATTGGAAAAGGCTGCCCAGGGAAGTGGTTGACTCACCATCTCTGGAGGTATTTAAAACACGTGTAGATGTGGCACTCGGGGGCATGGTTTAGTGGTGGACTTGGCAGTGCTACATTAACAGTTGAAATTGAAGTTCTCAGAGGTCTTTTCCAACCTAAATGATTCTATGATTCTGTGGTGAGGAGGGATAAACTCCTCATTGCTTTCAACAGAGGCTGCATATTTTTGTAAAGATCAACTCAACTCAGCTCTGAGTTACTGAGTGGAAGGATGAAATTCCTGGGTGAAAATCTATGACCTTTGGTATACTTGAGGTCAGATAGGATGGTCACTTCTGAGTTTCAATCTATAGACTAGACTTCATTAAACAATAGTTGTCAACTCTATGCAGCCTGCTTTTTCTAGCAGCCGCTTTTTTTTTTCTTTTTTTTTTTTTTTTTTTTTATTTTTGGAGCTTAAGAACATGCTTATCAAAACTTTTAATTAAGTTTTAGCAGCATCCCAAATCTTATCTAATCCCAAGATCACAGCTGAGGTATGTTCATTTTCAGCCACAAGATCTGGGAACTAAAGTCATTCCTGCTTGAAGTCAAAACCTTATTACTACAGTTGAAAAGCAAGAATATCTAGGTATTCTACTACTCCTTTCTACAATGAAAGAAAGAACATAGAAGCTCTTGTTCCTATATAGCATATTCTATGTAGAAGACAGGGAAATGTTCCTGTTGGCAAACACCAACATACCATTTTTGTGCTTATGAAAAGCTACTTTGACAGATCTAAGTCTGGACGAAATGGCGGAGGTGGTCTGGGTCTCCATTTTAAATCACAATTTAAAAAAGAATTGTAGGGTACTAGGTCATGGTACAATATACCAAAAATTTTACCTCAGAGCAAAGATTGGGCATTAACATTATGGGACATTGTCAAGAATAGTAGCTTTATCTGAAACTAGGTTTATTTTATCTGAAATTAGTCTTACCAGATACATATTGGTTCTGATCATACACACTTAGAAGTCTTCATTACCTACCTCCAATATAGTTATGAGTAGACTGAATACAGGCAAAGACCCTTCTTTCTGTAAGAAGTGGTGAGGCATCACATATATATTTTACCACATTACTACTCGCAAGAAAAGGACAGAAGGAATGAGGTCTCCTCCTTTGTGTTGCTGGTATAGAATAATAGGTTAAGGGGCCCATGGCAAAAATGACTGGCATGTTACTGAAAAAGAATAAAATTTTCTTAATGAAATGTAAAACTGAACATAAAATACTCTAACAGGAACTGACCACCTAGCCCAGTGAGAAATATTTGATTTCAAACACTTAAAGGAAAACCCCATCAGAATCCAAATGGGAGGAAAAGCTCTTTATCCAGTGACCCAGGTCTGGGTAAGCACTGG
Organism: Falco cherrug; assembly: GCF_023634085.1. NCBI lineage: Eukaryota > Metazoa > Chordata > Aves > Falconiformes > Falconidae > Falco > Falco cherrug. The sequence continues at coordinate 64,922,001 of NC_073700.1, read as the reverse complement.
TGCGGAGGAGTCATCCAGCCATGCCCATGAGTGTTCAAATTCACATCTCCTAGGAAAGTGTTATGACCTCTAGCATCTTTGATGCTGGACCAGTAAATTCTGTTCCACTCTAAGGTATCAAACTTTTACTGAGGTTTCAGGATATCCCCACAGAGGTAACTATTGCGACTTGTAAGTTGGAAAATCGCTGTCACTCTCTTAAAATCTGGTTTAATTCTTTGAATAGCTTCTTGAAACGTTTTGATCTAGAAATGCTGTAGAAAATCTACCTCAGAACAGCACAGAGAGATTGGCTGGGGAAGTAAAAAGGTTCTGAGGAGATTCCACTGAAACAAAGTCGAATGTCCAGGATTTACAGTGGGGGGTTAGGGCAGTGCCACTGACGGAAAAAGTCCTGGTTTAGACAGATATACACTGAAGATAACCATACCAACCAGATCAGGGACCTGTAGCTGGGCTTCCCACAGTTTTAGACCTCCTCCTTTCACTTGTATCAGGTGTTGAAAAGATAACACATATCTACCACGATCCTGTACTTGAGGAAAAATGTTCATAAGGTCTTTTAACTCTAATGTGGAACACAAAAGATTTTAACACGTTTCACATTTGCTGCAAGTGGAATTGTCATCCTCCATTCAGCTCTTTTTTTTTTTTTTAATGTCCTCTCACTCCTTACCACATTGGAACATTTTTAGGAGCTATATTTCTAAATTACCATTGTCATACTTTTTCCTCAGGCATCTGAACCAAGCAAAGGTGGAAGGAAGTGGGAAGGATACCACCTGGGAAACTTTAAGGGTTGAGAGACCACAGATTTCCCAGATGCATACAAAACCTCAAGTTGCATTCATGAACTGTTGTAAGCATGGCCTGAGGGTCAGGAACACATCAAATCAAGGTTTTATTCAAGTGGTTTTGAGGTTTGAGGTGAATGTTGCACTTCTGTGGTAACATTCTGAGGGGTGGAGTGTGGGCAAACTCTGAGCAGGATTTATTTGCTTTACGTGCATTAGTATATTCCTGAACAGGGGAATGATTATAGGGCAACTTTACAGTAAGGATAAATGTTTTTCTATTTTATAAATGCATGTGTCAATGGAATATTTGGTGGTGTTAGCATTAAGGCATATAGAATAACAAAAAAAGAAACAAAATATCGTATTATGGGTTTCTGTTTCCCTCTGATCTGGTATGAACTATTTACATAGCAAAGAAAGAGTTGTAAAGGCTTAGAGGGAAATGAGTTAATTCACTACTCACATAATTTAAACTCCATTATCTAGAAGCTAATTTGAGACCACCCATTTTTTAATTGTGGTTTAGAGAGATTAAAAAATCTTAAGAAATTGAGTTTAAACAACCCAATCATTATTCTGTTTTGGCCCTTGTATTTATTTTTGTATGAGAACTCTCACTGATAGCCTCCAGCTAATCAGAATAATTTACTTTTAAAAGTCATAGCAGGGTAAGTGAATAACTGTAAGTAATAGATCTGTATGGTAGATTTTTCCCTATAGAAGACTAATCACCTATGTATATTGTTTGTATGGCAGACATAAAATCTGTTTTAAATTAGTACAGTGTTTTAATTAAAGCAGCAAGAAAAATTGTAATTAGAGCACATAATTCTTTAATCTACATTTTTATTTGCTTTCCATATAACCTTCATGTGTACCTTCTGGCCTAAAAGCTATGTAGAAGAGACTGAAAATTTTCTAAGTAGAAATTGTGATTTTGTTGAAATAACACAATTTTTAATTTTTTCTTGTAATTAAAAAAGTATTTTCTAATGAAAACATATAAATAAATGTTTTACCTGTTCAGTGTCATGTGTGAATTTTAAAGTACATCTGGTTTCAAAAATTACAGTGACATTACCATTACAGAAACATCGTGATGGATATATCCTATTGACATGTCTATTTTTTTTGTTTTCTGGCATGAGAAGACTAGATTATCTTATTATCTCATATTTCTTCTGTGACCAGTAAAAGAATCTGTCTCTTTCACTAGCTTTTCATTCTAGCTGGTTGCTCCAGGTTTTTCCCATGTTGCTGTGATTTTTATTTTTATTTTTTTTTAATCTAAAAATGTGTTGAGATCCTCAAATGAAAAGTTTTATGTAAAATAAAAATAATATTGCTATCAAGACGTTTTTCGACTAAAAAAATTTCTTTTGTTTTTGATAATCTCTTCCTTCCTTCCTGAATACAGTTTTTATGGCATCCCAAATAGGCCTGGAGGTCACAGCGTGAATAATCCAAAAGTAGGACTTTGAACTGTTTTGAAAACTAAGAAGCTCTGTAGCTTTTTAACACCTCCTTATTTTTCCACATGCCCCAGCACATCTTAGCTTTAGAGCTATGCAATAAAGAACCCTCTTAATGAACTTTGGAACTTATATCTAAGCAGTTCCTTTCTTCTTTTTTTTTCTCTCTTTTCTTTTTTTTCTTTTTTTTTTTTTTTCTCTGTCAGAAGTCTAATCTTATCATGCTAACGGCATGGGATGTTCTACAGTTTTTACAACACACCTACGAATATGATCAGATCTCAGTGCCCTTGTTCTCTGCACTGACAGCCTTTTCTTGTGCTCTCCTCCCTACCTGCGCACCCCGCGTGGCCCCCGGCTCCCTATCAACATCCCCAGAGCTCAGATCACACCTGGGACCCTCTCACCGACCCCTTTCAAGATTTCTGGGGAGAGATGAAAACACATTTGTCCCTTGAGTGAAACAGGAAGTTCAGCAAGTCAAAACATTGTCTCTGCAGATCTGGTTGGGGTTATCCATTTGTCAGGAGTGCGTGTTTTTACCTGTTGCAGCATTAAGGCAGGCAGGAGGTCTAACACATCCGACCACAGCACTGTGATAAAGGAAGGGAAGCGGAACTTGCCAGCAGCACACCCCAGCCAGGAGATGGAACAGAGAGCTCCTGAAGCATGCAGGAGCAGGTATGCTAGCGCTTAACGCTTTCTGGGTAAAGGCAGAAAAATACATTTTAAACGGTGAGCAAATAATGGCAGGACTGAGGAATAAAATGGTTTAACTAGATCACCTTGTTTAGAGCTATCTGTAAGTCCTCTGACAGTACTGTTGCCTGTCAAAACTCTTATGACTGGTTTTCAGGCTTTTCTCCAACTTTTTGAGCTGTTGACACCTGCTGACAGATACTGGAGCACAGCGTGGTCATGAAATGTCATTTATTTTAAGGGAGAAAATTTTTCCGTGTCTGTTCAAAAGTTAAAAAAGAATCCAAATATGAGCCCTGCAGTCCATAGGGATATGACTTTGGGCCAGACTGAGTATTTTGGCATAGACATAAAAAATCTTTTAAAAAATAATATCCTGTGGTTTTTGCACTTCCATTATATTAAACTGATTTTCTTTACTCACAGTGGGACTTCAAATTAATTTGTAATTATACACACCATGAGGGGGTGAGAAAGAAATGACCTAATTATAGACCAAAAGGATGCCCTACAGCTATCATCCAATTACTCCAACCATCTGAGCTCTTAAGCAAAATGATGGGCTTAATTCTCTCTTGGTCACATCTAGTTGTAATTTGCCACTGAAAGCTATAATTTCATTTTAAATATTCATTCACATCATATAAAACTCTGTACTGATGTTACTTAGAATGGAAACAGATAATGAGAATGGGCCCAGTCACAGATATCTTAGACTTTGGTCTCCCCCACACACTCTGAGACCATTGGTTCAGGGAGAAAATCATGGATTCTCTGCTATGTCCCCTAAATGGTGCTAATTAGCTACAATTGGGCAGATACAAAGCTTTTAAACTAATGGAAAAACCAAAAATTCCCACTAATAAGTGCAACTTATCTCCCAGTTTCAACCTTCCCTTTCAGCAGGGAATGAAGAGCTCATGAAGAGCTACAGTTAACATGTGAGGTAAGCAGCAGCTTTCCGACTGAACAGGCTTTTACCTCTGCACTTTATGCAATACTCATATTAATAGTGTTTTCAATAAAATCTTTCAGTAAAACAGGAAGAATACTTAAGGTGAAGAAAAAGGCATGATACAGAAGAGGTCAGATCTCTATAAAACATAGTTGCATAAACTTATTTACAATTAACCCTAAATGTCTTTTCTTCTCAAGTTTTTGACCAATTAAAAAACAAAACCAAGCTGTAAGTGAAAGTCTAGCAGAAACTACTGTGTTAAATAAAAGACAACTAGGTAGTAATGAGATGGTATATAACATGGGGTGAGGTGAAGCACATTTCACTAACTGGAAAAGAAGGAAGAGCTTGTAGTCTCTCAGTCTAGTAATAAGAGCATTCACATGAAGTTTGGGTAAGTTATACTCAAATATTTTTTTCTCTTGACTCCCACAAAAAACAGTGAGTTCTGAGGATATCTTTCAGTCCCTGTGTGGAAGCTGTAACCTTCTATAGAAACAAAAGTGCCAATTGTACCACATAATAAACCCAAGCAGTCTCTCAGTCAGGTGAATTTTCAAGCTGTTGTATCTACATTATCTTTCTGCTCCATCAGTTATTTGTATGAAATGAAACTGCCTGCAGTGAATGAGATACAGAGAAATTTACTCTTGAAAACAGGACGGTATTCAGATGAATGAGGTATAGCCAGCTTCAAGCATCAACTCAGTGCAATACATGAGGATCTGGTCAGCAGAGTGTGTAACTCCTGGGATATAATGAGTAAAGGGAGAAATCGTCTTAATATTCTAAAATGATGTTTTAGACCACTTGTGAATCTGTCCCAAAAAAGTATACCAGAAATACCAAAATGGATTGTTTGACAGCTTCAGCTTTTAATTTTGTTCCTTTTCAGGCACTTACTAAGAAATGCTTCACCTGAATTTTGGCTCAAGCTGATGATAGATAGCTCCTCATCTTGTTAGTTCTTGTTGCTATAGTTTTTGGACACACAGCCATGCTTCACACATCAATTGACTTGCTAACAGGCTGAATAGGGAAAGGCTAGTTTCATTTGCTCTTTTAAGATTTTGTTATCTTCTCTTCAAATGACTCTGGAAGTAGAGCTGTTGTTGATTTTATTTATTTATTTATTTATTTATTTATAAATATGAAGAGCTTTCAATAATCATGCTGACTAACAACTCTTCCTCTGAATAATGTTTGTCTGTTTGTAGACACACAGTTTGTACTTGTCATTGTTTTACTTTGCAGACTGGAAACACATACTTTTTGTATCTCGGTGGACAGAAGACACAGAGTTACACTCATGTATTTATTTGCTTTGCAGCTATTGTGTTTGTAAGTAATTTTGATCAACATAATTTCAAGGATTTGAAAAGCGACAGGTTAAAACTGACCTGTAGGCTGGCAGACCTTGTGTACAGTTAATATCTTAGCAGCTGTTTGTAATCACTGCCTTACCCTTGTTTTTTGGCTGCTCTTGATACAGTTGCCTGGCTAAAAGTTTGGAAGTTCAGTTTATTCCTCTGGTGAGAAGATTGATGATGAATCCCATCTTTCTTTGAAGCAACTTTGTTTATAAGAAACTTCAAAGCCCTGTTTCTTTGAACAAAAGTGAAATCAAATAGCCCAAGCCAGTTTACCACCTCCCAGCATGCGGTACTTTCCAGGCAGCCCCTTTCAGTGTCCTTCTACAGATGCAGAGAGGTGCATCCAGCCAACATGACTGTCCTCTCCCCAGAGGAGATGAGGACTAGGCTTTCAGGCAACAAGCAGAAACCAAACATCCATGTGCCTCTCCTGGCCTTTCTTCAGAGAGAAGGTAGAGCTGAGACTCCTGTCCAGCCAGGAGAGAGCAAGGAGAGCAGAGGTGCAGAGCAGGGAGAAGTTTCCAAACTCCTGTCTCCTTCTCAGGGACCCAAAACTGAACTGCTTTAGTTTATGGTGTGCTGGAATTTCTTTCGTGAAGGACTTCAGATCTGTCTCATTGCTTCCCAACCTAAAATTTTTAGAGAAGAGTAAGATAAAGAAGGAGAGAGAAATACTTTTGCTACAGGAAGCACTACAGCTGGAAGAAAACACAATCTTTTAGGCATGCAAACTCTTCCTCAGCAACTTGTTCACCCTATAAACCTTATATATCCCTGGGCCATTGTGGCTACAACCACATCCATTTTACACATACTATCATGGCCAAAACAATATTTAGTGAAGAGAATTAAAATTACTGTTGGCTCTGGCTTTGTTTTGGCTGAAAATATGTGTCTTGTTTTGATTTTTTTAGACTGAAGTTACTGAAGTCCTTTATAGATGTAGCTAAAAATATGACAGATGGTTACCTTGAAAGTAGAATAGCGGTTACTTGTAGGAGTTTAAACTCGAATCCAGGCTAGCAGAGTTCATCACTTTTGTTCAGAGTTGAAACTTATGTTTTTTATTGGTAGACTCTCTCACTTTCACTGCAATAGCCATTGCTCCATAATTTGCTGAGGTTAGCTAAGCTCTATTGCTTTTGTAATACATTGCTCCTATAAGCATGTATTCCTATGCTTGGGCTTAAAGAAAATTACTCTCCTGAGTAAAAGGATATCACTAAAATATGTATTTCTGAGTTGAATAGTCCTTGCTTCTTCAGAGGCATGCTGTGAGAAGGGTTGCACCAGTCCCTTTCTTGCCCTGCTCCACTAGTTTTTCTTTAAATCCACTAAAACTCCCTTTTCTCCATAGTCCTACTGCTGTAACCCATGGGGACAGCCCAGTTGATTTTAAAGCAACGTCTTGCATAAGGAAAAAGTTGTTTGAACAGTGAAATGGTTTAAACTACTCTTGTGAAGCGTGGTGCTGGCTTTGTCCCTTTCTGTTAATTCTCAAGTGGATATGCCTTAACATTGAGGAACTATTTTATCTGATACATGCTAAGATTGTCATCTATAGTATTTCAGATATATTCTCTGTTTACTTCAGTGTTTTTTCCTTCTCTCCACCTCAGGAAAGGTATACCTGTATGTTTACAGTCTGCCACCTACCTATAATTATTTTTTTCTGATAAGCTATGTGAAGAATTTCTTTAAATTTTACAGTACTTTCTGCCTCATCCCTTAAAAAAATGATCCTCTTTAAGCATCACTGTGTTCTTCAGTGACCTTTTGTTCTTACATTTTTGAAAACATTTTCTGTAATTTCATAATCTTCTGCAATATCTTTATTTTGCTATTATCTGTTTTTTAGCCCTCTGATTTATTTATTTATTGTTTTCTTTACTCCTTTAGGAGTCTTTTTTGATTACTATTCTTATATTCCCTTCTGCATCCCTGTTAACCATTTGCTATTCTTGAGCACTGAGAATAAGGGGAAGTTCTGAGTGTATGTGATGTAAGCTCATCACATATTTTTACCTCACTTTATTCTGTCCTTACTACCCTATGCATCGCTATGCTATGCTACAACATAGCTCCAGTTGTAAACTACTATTTGTGCCCCGTTCAAAAGCAAAACCTACTTTTATTTTTTGCAAACCCTTTCATGATGATAATTAAAACCTCTTTAAAAGGTTTGCCTTTTATATGTGACTCTATAATTTTTCTTCGCAGAAAAGCAAAGAAACCAAATTCCTGACTCTGAGGGTCAGTTTTTCTCTTTATTAAACCTCTACTTGAACGCCATACTTGTGTTTTTTAATTCCTGTGTGTTGCCACTGGAGAGATAACAGGAAGTATTTGCCAAACTGTTTATGTAGTCTAATATTCACTGACTACATTTGATGCAATTCTTTGGCTTGCCCCAACCATACCTTGAGTCTGAAATGGTCTCTAGTTCAAACAGTGGCAGATGAAATCTATCTGTTCTGTGGGTTAGTACAAACCCAGATTAACTAAATGGTGTGACACACCCCAGGTGTGACATTTTATGTGCTGGCAGTAGGGACACTTCAAATCTGGACACAGACCTATCCTCTAAGATGGCATTAGCACTGGCCCAGACCATGGCTTTCGCTGTGACACTAGAATGAAGAATGAAACTGCAGATGAAAGAATGCAGGAGGGAAACTGCGTGTCTTTAAAGTATTTGAAACTGAGGACTCACCTGAAAACAATTGATATGGTGAAAGACTGTTCAGTTCTCAAAATGTGGGAGAAAGAATATTGCAAAGCTAACTTACAGGGGAATGTTTAAAGAAATACAGTTAATGTGAAGATCCTGATTTTATGATGGAAAATGGTAAAATAAAAAAGGAATTATCTCTAGCAGGTTGGTAACTATATCTAACAATTTTTACTACTAGGCTTTATTTTTATAGAAACTGGAATGTTCTTGTGAAACTTTTTCAAACTTTCAGGATATTACGAATATTTGAAGGTTATCTCTTCTTGACTTTTCATCTTTCTGCTCTGTTTTTTGTTAGTCTTAAAACAGGAACGGAAAAGAAGCTTAAGCCTATATGCTAAAATGTTATGTTTATTTCTATCTAGGAAAGACTTTAGATCACTGAAAACAATGTATTCTTTTAGTGGCATTTTATTTTAATTAAATGGTCTGACTTGCCGTCATGTAGTACATAAACAGCTTCACAGGTTACAAAAGAAAAGAAAGAAGAAAAACCCAGCATCTTACACATGAAGATTGATTGTTGATTATCAGTACTATTAGGATAATGGACTAAGTTTAAGTCCAGCAAAAGAAGTAACATGAAAACCCACATATCAGGTGTACAAACATCCAAACAAACTCTGAACAGTGTTGCACTACTAATTGTTTTATCATGTGCAGAATCATAATCTGGCACAGCTGAGGGAAAAAAAAAATATCTTTATTTTTCTTGCAGGGAAATATTTTACCAGGAAAATCAAGCCTGCCACCCCTTGCTGAGATTATTCCCTGCTGTTCACAGGCATAACTTGCGTATCTTTCACTATGTTGCTGCAGTTCCTTCAGGTCACAATGGTATTTAAAAAACCCTTCCAAAGAAAGTTCGGTATTGACCCTGAGCTCCACAGAAGTGAGAGCATTTCTTCTTGAGTCTTGTGGTTATTTGGTGACTTCTACAGTCTCCCTGTGCTTCCAGGAGCACAGCCCTGCAGAGAAGCAACTCTTCCAAACTGCTGAGGATGGAATGAAGTGGTTCTGCTAACTGCAGATAATGAACAGTCACTCATTACAAGACAGCTCTGTCTTTTGTCTGTCATTTCCAATTAGAATTCATACGCTTATTGGTCAGGAAAAAAATATTTGTCAGAAGCTGCTAGGAAGTAAATATTTTCCTAAGGAACAATGTGCTATCTTAGGAAAGAAAAAGTACCTTCAGATTTTTGTGGGGACTGATTAAAAGCAGCAGTTTTTTGATCATGTTTTTGACAATAAATTTACCAGTTTACTGGCTTTTCTTTAGGACTTAAGAAAATAAACTCCTATTTATAATTCTCATCCTCTTAAGATCTTCAATTTAGCAATAGCATCTGACGTGGCAGGTTTAATCATCTTTCTGCTAGTTAAGAGACAGACATTCCCAAAGGCAGTGTCTTGAATTTACCTTAATCTTCTAATTATATTGTGTATATATGTCTCTGTAAATTTTGACTCTGATGCTAACTTCTCAAGTACTCTGTTCCTTGAGAGAATGATCTCATGCCTGGGGGGGGTCTTGATATCTAATTACTGAGAACTTTCCCATCTCTGCATTGTCTAGACTGCAGTTAGACACAAAGCTGCATCTTATACCAAACCCCCTGGAGATCCCCGCATAAATACACTATTTGACTAGCCTGATTTGGAGCAAGAACTGTCTTATGCTATAGAGTAGTGAACCGCCTTTGGTCCTCACATTTTTTCAAGTAATATGATGTGAAGATGCCATGAGAGTGGGATTCACCTGACTAAATACAAAAGTCTATGTATGTAGACCTCTGACAGCGCAGGTTAATGCGAGCTTGGGTTCTGAGCGTCTCAGACTCTCTTCATAGTCAGTGTAGTCAGTGTTGTGGTTCATCATTCTGAGGTAGCAATCTCAGATAGACCAATTGCACTGTAAGTATTGAGATTAGAAAATTGCAGAATCTGATTGTTAGGTAAAACAAATGCCGTCCTGACTTTTGGTGCAGTAAAGTTACAATGTGTTGCACTATGAAAATCCAACACAAATTGCAAAAGAAAAGAGGGAATAATTTTTAACATACATTAGCTTTATTTGGGTACGTTTGCTATATGCTGAAACTTACAGGAAAGCAGGAAATGCTACTATTAATTATTATTATAAAATCTTACTATATTCTTTTTGGCATTTCTGCTGTGAGCCTTAATAAATTTAAAATTATAAACTTTTTAAAGCAAAGGATCTGAAAAAATAAACAAAAGGTTGTGATATTGGAGGGAGTTCAGAGAAAACTAACATGCATGATTAAGGGGTATAGAGAAATTGATTTATGAAGGAAGATTAAAGAAACAAAATACATATACTGTAAGTTAACTAAATGACGCACTTGGAACATGATAACCGTCTTCAAATATTTGATGCGTGTAAACACCAAGAATCAAGAGGAAAAGAATATTTGGGTAAATTTCAATGCGGAAAATGTTCTGACTATAAGTCAGATGTTGTCATGCTTCGGTGTTGCCAGGAAAGAGCTATATGCTGCAAGAGAATTGAAGCGGAAAGCTGTGATTTGTACATTGTAACAGGTGTGAAGTCAAAAGGGTCTCACAGAAATTATTAAAAAGCTTTGTAGGTTTTAATACTAAATGATAAGAGCTGTGTAGTGTTTTGAATGATCATATAAAATTCTACAGAACAATACAGCAGACTCAACATTAAATTGATGAGGGATTCTAGTTTTCATGATTTTTTTTTTTCTTTTCCCACAAGAAAATAAAATATACCATTATGGAAGATCCTAGCAGGTGAAGTGATGAACTCATTGGCATAAGAAGACAAACTAGATCCTTTTCATGTATAAACTGGATGCTCTGCAAGCATCTAAACTACTGGCCACATAAAACCCAGTTTACTCATGAACTACTGCATGTTTTGACATATTATACAGCTTTTAATAATTAAGCAAAAGGAAATTTTGTATCAATTTCCTATCCTATATGCCATCATATAGGAAACATAAATTATGTGTTTGAACACTGTGCATAGACTCACTGATATGGCTATGAGTGGTATTTATCTTTCCCAAATTAACTGTGCTGGTGGACTATGTGGCTGGAGGAATGAATCCACACAGAGGTCGAGTAGATAGAAACTGAACTGTGATAAAACAGCTATTGTAGAACCATGCACCTGGATTTACTGGAGGGAAAAGAAGCTGTAGGGTGGTGCACATGCTTTTGCTTTGTGAGACATGATGGTGGCTGTATAGCTGTGCAGAGCCTATACCCTCCCCTTTGCCATAAGATATGTCTAGTCCTGTGGTAGAAATTGGTTTAAAAGAGTCAACCGAAGTACAGTTTGTCAGAACAGGATTCAAATATTGTCAATCATCTCAAAATCTAACTAGTTTACAGCGTGCGCTCTGAATCTATCTATCCTTTTGATCTTTTTGCCTTAAGAATGAAACTGCATGAGAAATACATTAATAAACTTTAAAGCAAATGATACATGTTAGAAAGTCTTTCTGATAAAAACCCAAAGAATTCAGAAGTGTTCCATGTGGAAAAAAAACAACCAACCAACCACCACCAAACCCAAAACCCACCTTTTTGGAACTGCAACAGAGTTTGAGCTGTAGTTGTGTTCATTTCGTGCAGAATTTAATTGTAGTTTCTTACATCTTCATAAGTAATGCAGAAGCAACATCAGACGTGGCAGATATATCTGAATACCGTTACATTTCTCAGATCAGCAACAGTTAGGGTCAATAAAACTACTTAACTAAAATAGAACACAGTGAAGTCTAAGGTTCCACATTGAAATTGTGACTTCAAAACCTTGCATTCATTGGCTGCCTGACCTCAGTGTAATTAAAAATTGTCGTCCCTGTTTGCTACGAAGCTTTTCCCAGGCATGCATTATTCTGTTTCAGGCCATTCTAAAGGCTAACCAGACAGGTCATGACATCTGATTTAAGCATTCTGGGAATCCTGAAGATAAGTGAGGTGGCTCGCTTATACCTGAGACCTGGGAAGTGCACTCAGATCCACATAATTTAATAGGCTGAGAGAGCTGGGGTTGTGTGGCCTGGAGAACAGAAGGTTCTGGCAAGACCCTGTTGCTGCCTTTGAATATATAAAGGGGGCTTATATGAAAGATGGAGAAAGACTTTTTACCAGGGTCTGTAGTGACAGGACAAGGGGTGATGGTTTTAAACTGAAAGAGGGAAGATTTAGATTGGATATAAGGAAGAATTCTATTTCATAATGGGAGTGGCGAGACACTGGAACAAGCTGTCCAGAGAACTGGAAGTGTTTAAAGTCAGATTGAACAGGGCTTTGACAACCTGGTCTAGTGGAAGGTGTTTCTGCCTGTCGCAGGGTGGTTGGACCAGATGGTCTTTGAACATCCTTTCCAACCCAAGCCGTTCTATAAATATGCTCCAATAAAACTGGGAATATTTCAGATATAGAAGACTTTTTTTTGATCTCAAGCATTTAAACCTCTCATTTCTGAGTAAGTACCCCTTACCTACTGGGTCCCAGCCTAGTCTACATAGCTGGGCAGGTAATGTGCACTCCAGCTGTAGAAGTGACTAAGATTCAAGGAGATAGATAAGAAAAGAGGAAAACTGTATGGAGCAAGCTGGTTTCTGGCCTGTCTTTGCCCCACAAAACTTTGTATGCATTTTTCATTAAATGGTAGAACTAGGAATAGTCCTATGTAGCATTGTTACCATCTCATCGTTGTTAGTTTTACAAGCAGCTTGAACCTTTGAAGAACAGCTGAATGCCCCTAATGGTCTGTGGATCCCAGCTAGATGGAACAGCCAGTTTTCAGCTGTGACACTGAGTACCTAAACTCCCTAAGGTGATGTCATTTGAGTTTCAGTATTGTGAATTAGAGTTAGATACCTCTGCAACATTTGTGCTTTGTTTGAGTGAGTTCCCTCAGATGCTTAAGCTGTCATATGTTTTCTGTAACAAATATCTAATCTTGGGTTTGGATTCTATTTTGTGACCTAGATACCTGAAATCTAGGCAGATGTTGCATTGCCTGGGTCTGTGAATGTCTCAGCCCTTTTCTGAATCTTCTTGTGGACGACAATGTTCCAGGTCCCTTCTTGGAGTGCTCTGAAAGTGCTGAGCACTTTTGCTGGAACTGCAGTGCCTTTTGTCCTCCTGACATCTCTGGAGTTTCTTGAGGTTTGCCATGTAATTCTTGAAAGCTGAACCCAGACTTCAGTCTCCATAATGGACCATGGCTAAAGATTAGAAATATGCTTAAAACATAAAGCTTCCAGGAGATAAAATCTAGGGACTTCATTCAGTTCCATCTTTCATGCTGAAGTAGAAGCCAGCAGCAGCAGGCTTTGTGTTCCAGATCTCATACTAAGAATGTGGTCTTGGCATTTAGACCAATGCCATTTGTATATATATATACACAAAATAAAATATTAATAGTGAAATAATTATGAATACATAAACCTGGGACACTAGGAAGCCATGTTTATAGGCATTTTTCAGTTTATAACCACACTTTTAAGAATTTCCTGTCTTTTGTTTTAGCCAGACACATGGGACTATTTTAATGCAGTTTTATTTGTGTGTTCTGTTTCCTTCACATTTTTGTTTGAGCAGAAGAGGATGGGGATAAAAAAGCAGTCTCCAAGAAAGGTTTGCAAAGTTTATGATGCTAGGCTGTGGCAATTCTCCTCTGTGCACTTAAGACAATCATAAAAATGCATACACCATATTTTGAAATGTTATTATGACTTATCATGTAAACAGATGATGATGAAACATTGTGAGTCATTATTCAAACACAATACATCATAATTGTTTCTTTGGAGACACTATGCATTTCTGTTGTGGGCTTTATTTACAGGATTCATTGTAAAAACTTCACAAGGGTACTTACTGTGTCTTCCCATCGTCCCGTTCCAAAAATAGTGATCTCAGACTCGGACCATGTAAACTCTGAAACAAAAAGAAGAGTCCAATTGTCTTCTTAAGTAAATAAGGCTTGTTTACAAGGTTAGGCCTTCACCAGTAAACCTTGTTTGTCATATGCATTATGATTGCACAGATTTTCAGGCTATACATGTGAACTTACAGTCAATGCTAGTTCCAAAACATTTAAACCTAACAAGATAATTTATTTGATGTAAAACCTTAAGAACCACCTCTATTACCACTTTGTTTTTTGATTCTGGGTAGGGAATAAGCTTACAGATGTCTTCTCTTGGAATTTTGTTCTCTCCTCCCTGCAGTTACTGAATCCATAAGGAGCACCTGTAAGAGAAGAAAGGACTCTTGGGTGGATCCCAAGGGAATCCACTGGGTTATGTCCCAGATTTGGAGTCTGACTTTTGAGTAGGATTCATTGCCACTGATTGAACCCAAAATTTAGGTGTATGCCTCTAGGGTATCTAATGTAGATTAGTTCCCATCTGGGGTTCAGATGAGCTGTCAAAACACCAGACTGTTTGAAATGTCCTCGGATACTTGCTTTGCCTCCAGCTGCCACACCAGGAAAACTCAGAGAGAGAGAGACCTGTGTTCTTTCTGTCAGTTTTGTGTGCTTCAAATGGCACTGGAAATGTAAGTTTAGACAACAGCATCAACCCGATAGTTAACAAGTATGTAGAGAAATGTTTGGTTTGCCCTAGAGAGGGCACCTATGTGTGGTCAGCAGAATTCTGGAGGAAGATAAGGCTGGAGATAGATGTTTAGTCACCTCAGCAAATGCAGGGATTGGGACAATGCTGGGTCAGTAAGACAACTTTGAGTTAAAGACATAAATCTTGGATACTTGTAGACATCTTGAATGTCTGGGTAACATGGGTAATTTGTTGGAGTCTTCCTGATCTTCAAGATTCCTCCCTAGTTTATATCTGATCCCATTAATTTTCTGTCATAAAATTTCTCCAAAAGTGAGCTTCTAGGCATGCAGAAAACTGTCAGTGTCTGCAGTCATTTGGAAGAGAGGATTGTGGTACCTCAACATTTTCCCAGTAGCTTTGCAATAAGATGATCTCTGTGTTGTGAGAAGACTCTCTAAACCTCAAGGATTCAGCTTCTGTCAGTGTCTCACAGAATAATTAAATCTGCAAATGGAAACAAAGGGGGTATTTTCTCAGAAACAGACTCACTGAGGTAATGGTTAGAGACAGAAATCTCAGTCTTTGCTCAGAAAAGAAACACACAGTGGTTCCTCGCAAAATTGCCCTAGCAGGAGGGTGTGCTGCAATTGGTGATTTTTTTGATGCCAGATGATTTAAGGGTTATTAGCATACAGGGTGGGACCAAAAACTCCTTTGACAAAAGATGCCCTGAACCAAACAGTTCTACAGCCTGAGTAACTTTTCTGTTCACCAAGAAGGGGGAAAGGAGAAGCTCAGAGGCTCCATCCCTGCTTTCCTGAAAGAAAGATCGGACTCCCAAGTATAGATGAGCTCTTAGATCTCCTCTGTGTGCCAGTTTATAAGCTCTGATGGAAGATGAAGTGCTGAAGCAGGACTTGGGAACATAACTTTGGCTGGATTTGCAATTCTTAGATTACTTTCTGGACAGAAATCAGGATGTCATAAAAGCAGATTTGGTGGCATTTCTCTGCCTTTTCTGATTTCACCTCATTGGCACTTGTGCCTGTGTTAATTTTGGGGAGGAAGAGAGAACGAGCCTGCTTGTTCAAGCACAAATGACACAAATACACTAAGTAACTTCTTGACTAGGGATGGCCAGTGCTACCCCAGGCGAGTGACCATGCTGAGCTAGTGAATCACTGGCCATGTGAAAATGTCAGTGCGGTATTATCTGATGGACCTTAGTGGCCTTTATAGAAGAGAAATGAAAACCTCTTTTTTTAAAAAAAAACAAATAATTTTTTCTTTTTTCTTCCAGAAAATGCCTAAACAGAAATTTATAATTTTATAAGTATTTGAGACTTGCCTATGTTTTTACCATCTTTTTCCATTTCTCTTTGTAAGTTTATAAATACCTCTTAAACCATTTGTACTGAAAACATCTCCCTGTGGTTGTCTTTGTTAATGCAAGTTACAGTGATGTGATCTTAAGAACAGTGTCAAGTTTGTCATTAGTTCTGGACTCCTGAAAGAAAAAATCAGTATTTCCTTCTACAGCAAATAGGATAGCTCTGATTTGTGTAGTGTGGGAATCTAAAAATGTCATCCAGTGTACTGTAAAGACAAGGAATTGATAACAAATCCATGTTAGTATCATAAGAGATAACAAAGAAAATGCAAGGAAGGAATTCTGGGGTTCAGGAGGACAGATTTGTATTTACATGCACTTCTACAGTTGAGATTAATTTAGAACACCCAGCTATACATTCAATTTAAATTATGTTTCTCACATTTTAACACAGGATGAAAGAGAAAATAATTTTCATTTTATACACATGTGTGCACACACACAGATGCACAAAAGGACACAAACCATTTCAGAAATGACAGTTTCCTCTCAGTCCAGTTAGGTGATCTGAATGTGGTTATGTTGTAGTTCTCAGGGCTCTAATTGCACATAAAAACTTTCAAAACATAACACATGTGGTATTTCCATCCAAAACAAAAGGAGAATTATTAAAATGTGGTGGGATTTCATGTAATATTGGCAGACAGCTTAGATGGCAATAATTTAACACTTGCACCATGAAATTAAAATTTACATTCACTTGGTGCGATTCTTCAGACCAACAGCAGACAGTTGTATTTTTTTTAACGAGAGCAGGGAGACTTAATTACTTCAGTTTAACTAGAAAAGCCTTTATATTGCTTGATGACGAAGGCAATAATGCTGGCACAAGTTTGCAGATACTTTGTGAGCCTACTTTCTGTATTGTCCATAGCTCTGCTTTAAGGCATCCAGCTTTCTGAAGGCCATGAACCACCATATAGATTCTTCCACAGATTCCAAGCAATGTGTGTAAATTCCAGCTGCCCATAAATAATTTTTTTTTGAAAGGCAAGTATTATGGCTGCTATAAACATTTCAAGTAAGTTGCCAAAATCTTCAGCATGGTGTCTTTCTACACAGTATGTATACAAATTATTCTACTATTTCTTCTCACAAATTCTTCCCTTTTGCAACAATTCCTGCCGTATTATGTTACTGTCTATAAAACAAATGCTAAAGAAGTGAGCTGTAACTCACCATACACAAACTAAAAAAAATATATATTTGATTTATGTTGCCATGAGGTCTGGTAAGACAGAATTACCGAGTTTTCATCCAGAAGCATATTTTTTCCTGACAGTTGAGAGAAACTTGTAGCTAGGATGCTATCCTGAGGCTACATATATGTCTAACGAGGTATATAAGTAATTAAAATAAGCATCTTCTATACTTGGTCAGACCAGGCTGCAAAGGGACAGATGGAAGGCGTCTTTTATATCCTGGCAGAGTGTTTTGATGAGGGTTGCTTTATGCAAGTTGGTAGTAGGGAAACAGAGAATGAGACTGACAGGTAACAAACGTGTGTACTGAAGAAAAGGAAGACCGCAAATGTGGGAGAACTGTAATTAGGGCAAATTGGGAAATTAATTCTAGACTAATATTATATCGTAGGCCTACTTTTGTTTAATTAATTAAGGAGCTTTTTAATGTTTTTTGCCTGAAATTGGACATTTATTTCCTTTAAGAAAGAATAAGCAGTAGATGCATCTTGATTTCATTACCTAGTATTATAGGGGTGCATTACCACAGCCCAGGAATACATCTTCCTTTTACTGTCTGCATGAAGCCTCTGAAACAGTAGATCTAGAGTTCAGTACAGTGGAAATTATCCACATCTCTCCATGCTTTATAATCCTCCACTGATCTGAATTTAAGGGCTAGACACAACTCTCAGGGGCGGGAGGGAGGGGTGGAGAAGGAGAAATCCTCTTACAACCAGCCTTTTTGTATTTACACTTGAAATGGAAAATACAGATGTTGCAGAAGTACACATCTGGGACATTGTTTCCATATTTTTGACAGAGACTAATTTTCACTGCTTTTCAGATAAGTGGCTTACAATCAACTTCTCCCCCCCACTCCCCACCCCCACTCTGAGAGTTTTTGAAATAAAATCATGTGACTAAATTTGCTGATCTTGCAGGCTATGCTGCTGCACTTATTTCCTTTCTCTTCTCCCCAGAAGCTTTGCAGGATTCTTGTCTGGGTTACAGGGTTTAAGCTATTTTCTTCTTTCACCACTGTTCCAATGCTCCATTTGCAAAGTGTTTAGATTATAGCAGACACGAACTTCCTCTGTCTCAGAGCCAGCCATGAATCAGGCTGAGCTGGGACCACTGGCTGTCAGAGGACCTTGAAAAGCTGCAGCTTTAAAATAACAAGTGTTTGACAGCTCGGTTTACAAAACAGCAGATTGTGGCTATATTGTACTATGGAGCTACATATGACATAATAACTAGGGACTTAAAGTTATTTGGTCTTTTTCTTCTCGCCATAATTTCCAATAAATAAATCTCTCTGGGACGGGAGGTCTGGTGAGTTGTACAATGCTTGCATTTTCCTCACCACAGCTTGTCTCCTATCTTCTCTATTTTACACGTTAAAAAAAAAACCCTCAGTGCCTGGTAATCACAGTTCTATAATATTTCCTGTTGAAAGAGACAGACTAATGTAAAGATAAATACATACACTTTTGGTGTTTTTATTAGTCAAGTTATTCATTATAAGTCTTCCTACCAAAATCTCTTTAGAAACTTCTGAATGGACAGAGCTTAATACTGTGTAGTTGGAATGGAACACTAGCAATTATTTTTAAAGTTTTAAATGGTGCTTTTGAAAAAGAACTATGCTCACAGGATTCCTGTGAGTTTTGTTTTTCAAAACCAGTGGTCAGAGGTTGCATAAATGTGGACTCATATGCACTGAAAAAAAACCTGAAGTGAATAAAATGTGACTACTGGAATGTTCTTTCTCCAGACATAAAATATGATGGAATAAATGAAAGAACAACTTTACATTAACACATTTGCTAAAAGAGAACAAGCTATTTTTGCTGCATTCCCTTTTCAATGAAAAACTGGTAAGAAATGCCAACATTTTCTTGATCTAATTTTCCCTTTACTAATATTTAGGCTTTCAAAGAAACCCAAGGGATATGCTAGCTCAGTTTCCATTAGCCATTCAAATCCCTTTGCTTTTGAAATCCCATGTCTAATTTTTACTTCTTTTTTTCTTTGAAGACCTTGATTCTTCAGAGTCTCTTCACACTAATTTTTACTGTAACCTTTAAATAGATACATTAAAGATTTGAGATATATTTTAAAGGTAAACCTGCAAGAGTCTAGGCTTGAAAACATTTTTACTTGAATGTTCTTTTTCTCCATCATCTTCTTTGGAAAACAGGATGCTGGGTAGAATAGAGTACAGTCACAAAGGTTGTATTGCATAATGCAGGCATGGATTAATTTTAGTTTCAGCTATCTTCCGTCAAGTTCATCATTTTAGGCTGCATCTGTTGCCTATGAAGAGAAACAGGCCTTATTAGGGCATGGTTTCTCTGACCTATTTTAAGTGTGTACTTTAGGATGACATGAATCACAACCTGAACTCTACTGTCTGCACTGAATAGATCTCCATTGACTGTCAAGGGAACCCAGGATGATTAATTGTGTTGACGTCTGCACTGAGCCAGATTATTTCTACTCTTAAAGCTGAAGTGTCCTTAAAGTCTGACAGTTTTCAGCCTTGAGCTGAGCATTTCCACTTTCTCATTGCCACCATTATTGAAATGGAGGGCACCTTGCATTATTGATCTTTTCAGAACCAGAGTGAAACATATGCTTTAGGACTCATTTCTTAACATTTGTGGAGTTGCTACAGAGCAAGAAAACATGTATTGTGGTTCTGATCCCTTATGCATAGGATGGATGGTTTTGTTGGCTCTCTGCAAGGATAGTAGCATAGATCTGGCTTTCAGATTTGATAAATGCAGAAAATAACTTCATTATGTGAAGGCAAGGGGCTAAGTTGACTTGGGTTTCTGACTCTAAGAACTTAACCAGACCTTAAATCTTGTCTGAGGATATGAGCTAAATTATGTTTCAAGAACAGGACAGAGATGCCCTCCCTTCCTTTGACACCTTCAGTTTCAGGTAGTGCTTGATTAACTTGATCACTTCTGCACATCTATTAAAAAGTGCTCAAAAGTATTGCTACTATTGCAGGCTTATGGAGTAAGTCTGACTAACTAATTAGGACAAGTTATTTTTACAAGTTACCTGGACATTTAAGAAATGCTCTTGCAGTTTTATAGCCGTAAACTTAAGTGTATTTAAGCATCCGTCTTCCACTAAAATAGCTGATGGAATTTAATGGCCTAAATACTTTTGCAGCTCTTACCTCTGGACTCTCCTTCTGGCTAAATTCTCTGGGATTTTCATAGTCAGTACCTCTGAAAGTGATTTTGAGTGCCCTTGTACTAGATGCAAGTAATTGAACTTAAAGGTATTGAGCATAAGCTGTCTACACCTGAGTTTGCTTACCCGTATAAAGAAATAAATAATGCTTACCTGTGTTTTTGAAGTCCAGTAAGGGTTATGATACACACTGAAATGTTAATAGTAGATTATCTGTCTTGAATAAGGTTGATACAACGGTAGAAAGCCATACCAAAACCAAAAGGAAACAAAATAGTTTCTAATAGTTCATTTTTGCTTTTCTTGATTAGAATAAAATTATTTTTAGAATACATTTTAAAGGTTTTCTTTAAATAAAATTTTGAATGAATACTTTTTCTTGTGTCTACTCAATATATATGCTTTTCTCTCTCTGTCCAAGAACTGCATTTATTTCTTTATAATATTTTTTGTAATTAGTTATTTTTTGTTTTCCTAGCTTTACATTTGGGAATGTGGTTTGAAAAATAATTCTTCCTATCCATTTGGAGAGAAACAATCTATAAATATACCTATGCACTCACAGGGTTTTAGTACTTGACAGTTTTATTAAAAACAACAAGTACACACAGTCTTAGCATTGTTTCTAAGATGTTACTTGCCCTTGTCTGTGAAATATCAGCAAAGCAAAATAAGACATTGGGGTTTCAATTTGCCAAATGTGAGAGGTTATAAAAACAGTTTTTCCCGTACAACATATTTATGAAGAAAATGTACTTCAAGAATAAGAAGTCAGAAAAACTGGCACATTTAGAAGCAACTGCAATAGAAGTTCATTTTTTGTTTAATATTCAAGGTCACTCTATTTCCTGTTTTCCCCCAATCTTTGTCAGAGAAAATGATTGCTGCTTCTCATTTATTATTTTTTTTACAGCTTTTATGCACCTTTCATATTGCTAGATTTAACTTGGAAATTAAGAGCAATACAATTACTAACATTTATTTAGTTGACTTTTTTCTTGACTGACTTTGGTGATCTAAAAATAAGGCTTCTAGTTCAAACTAGTCAGCTAGCTCTTCTTGTAGCTGGAGAGGGACTGGCACCTTGAGAAGAGCAGTGCAGCTTCCAGGTCTTTAATACCTCTGCAGGGCCTGGATCACTCAGCTTCTCAGTCATTCAGTCTAGTTCAGAAGAGCTCAACCAGTCCCTGACAAGTGAAAGTAAATACAGCAATCCTAGAAAACAGAACCCCACTTAGAATAGTAACTGCATTGAATCTTCTACTGCGGGAATTAAGCACTGAACCTAACAGAGGTGGATGCTTTCTCCCCTCTTCAGAAGCTAACTCTTACATGGCTGTCATGGTTTAACCCCAGCTGGTAATGAAGTACCATGCAGCCACTCACTCACTCCCCCCTCACCACGAGGGATGGGGAGGGGAGTTGGAAAGGAATGCAAACTGGAGAATTAAGAACAATTTAATAATTGAAATAGAAAAAACATGAAAGAACAATAATAACAATGATGACAATAAGGGTTATAAGGAAAAGGGGAAGGGAAAGAGTAAAATCCAGAGGGAAAAAGAGGAAAGGAACACATGGTACACAGTACAACTGCTCACCTCCTGCTAGCCGATGCCCAGCCAGTCCCTGAAAATGATCTGCCCACATCGGGCAACCCCCAGGTATATATATACCTGGCATGGCGTCCCATGGTATGTAACACCTCTTTGGCTGGTTCGGGTCAGCAGACCTGGCTGTGTCCCCTCCCAATTCCTTGTGCCCCTCCAGCCTTATCACTAACAAGGCCTGAGGAACTGAAAAGTCTCACATCAGAGCCAAAACACAGCACTGCACCAGCTCCTGAGAAGATAATTACTCCATCCCAGCTGAAACCAGGACCTTGGCTTATCCTTCCACAGTGTCCACCTTCTGAACTGAAGCTAAAGGGTCCCATGGCTCTTTTGTTTTCTAGAACTTTTTGTTTGTGTCTATTGTCTTTTTGTCTATTGTCTTTCACTTGTAAAAAGAAAGAAACAAGTCTCAAGCCCATGACTTAGGAAGACAGAGTCACACAATCTGTTTATTTTTGTAGTAAGGATAAACTACTGTGGGCATTAAAAATATTTTTTTAAAAATCAGGGTATTATAAAGTTCTTTCTCTTTAAATGGTTCATAGGAGCATATGCACTGAGAGCAAAAAAAAACCACCCTAAACTGAAACAAAACTCCAAGACTTTAGGAAGAGAGAAATCAGGAGAAAAATAACACAAAAATAAACAATTTTTAAACTTTCTCGTCAATAAAACAGCTTCGAAGTAGAGGGTGGGGTGAGAGGGAGACTGGTTAGATTTCTGCTAAATTCATTAACCTTGAGAATGTCCATAGAAGTCATAGGATAGGTTACCCAGGACATTGAACTAGGCCCCAGATCTTTCCCAGGGTAAAGCTTTTCCAGCACTTGCAGCACGATGTCAATGCAAAGCTTTTCCCAAACTTCCTGGAACAGTTACAGGCAAATCACTGGAGACAAAAAAATATCTGGGGCCTCAGCCAACAGCATTCCTCTATGAATACTGGTATCTCAATTTGCTTTTTATTTTTCTTAATTGGCATTATGCAATTTCAAAGATTTACAGCCAGCTAGACTAGGAAAAATAAAATAAAGCACGGCCAGAGCTGAAAGTGACAGCCACCCTTTTACTGCATAGTGGACATAATTTTCTACTGCAAACTCAACTAGTTTACAACCAAATCTCCCCTTTAGTCTTCTGTGATGTTGCAAAAATTCATCAACCTCCCAGATTGTGTCTTATCTGTGGCTTTTATAATGAATATTTTAATCCACTGGAGCAACAAAATAAACCATAATTACATATATTTTGGACTTAAGGGTATGCTTCCTTAAAAATGTATCCTATTTTAGCAAGAAAATCTCAGCTTCTTAAAACAAACAATCCATAGACTACATGATCATTACTCTATATTTTGTGTATGTTGTCAAACCTTCCAACAGCATTTTAAAAAATTGCCTCAAAGTACTGCTGTTGTGAAACCTATTGTAGATAATCTATGTAATCATGAACATCTGACTGTAAAAGGGAAGGTTATAAAAGGCACGGAGGGCAGCTAAGTATGTAATTGTCTTTGGGAGATAATGGGACCTGGACATGTAACTCCCAACTGCACCTCAGAAAATCTCCCCTAAAGAGAAGGGAGAGCCTGTGGTTATGTAGGATCCACCAAGAGCACAGCAGCCTTCTTCAGAGAGCTTTCAGCTTGAAAGCAACAGAAGGTCCTTAACAAGTTTCTTACAAATGGAGAGCACAAAGGTATGTAGATGTGGACTTACAGGAGCAATTCCTTAACTATTTTCCTGCACTTTGTGTCCCTGATGTTATCAGTCATAAGAAGTGGCTGACTTTAGCAAAGTCAGGGATTTTTTCTTCAGCTTCTTACACATGAAAATATTAATCATTTTGGGTGGAGTCAGCTGCCTGCTCCAGCTAATAATTTACTTCAGTTTTGTTTTAGAATATGGTGGCATGGCCACTCTTGGGCTGTCTCTTCCAAGGGACTGAATTTTATTCCCACCCCCAAGCTACCTTCAGCTAATGGTGTACTACCAGCAGTGGGTTCTTCCTTTTTGCTTGGAAAAATACTCAAGATTTAGGTTCTCTGCACTTCTCTGCAGAGGATGCTTCTAAAGCCTGAAGATTTTTCCAACTAAACTAAAATTCAGCTCAGTGTTATTCTTGGGGTTTTTTTGTTTGTTTGTTGATTTTTGGCTTTCTTTGGTTTTGTTTGGTTTGGTTTTATGACTATCTTCTAAATTTCAGGAGTTTGCAGCCACCTGTGTGCAGATGTTCTAAAAAATGTAAGTATTAAGTATTTAGAAGGATGGCCTTACTTGAGTCTCAAAATGGCACTCTTTACATAAACAATAGCAGTATTCTGGAGAAAGAAGCCAGGTGAAAGGATTTCATAGTATACTGGAATATTTTTTTTTGTTTGGTTTTGTGCTGCAGAACTGCCATACAGTCTCAGAGGTGGAGCAGTAGTCCACTGTGTGAGGTACTCTCTGTACGCAAAACAAAAAAAGCAGGTCTTGATAAACTCAGTAGAGCTTACTGAAATCCTAAATAAAATGTCTCGTAGCAGGAACTTCTGCCCTCATTTAGAAACAGTGAATTCATTGTGATCGGTTACCAAATTTGGCCTCAGAAATAGTCCATGTATTTTGTCTGTATATGTCTGGTTTATGTATTTTAACTGTGTTTACTTGACAATAAAGGCAGAGAAGTCTTCCTCTTGAACTCACTGGAAGTATTGGCTCTGACCTCTTTTAGAAAAGAAACAGACCAAAAAAGGTGATTGCTTTCTGTCTTGAATTCTGTTATTATTTCTAACTCAAATTGTGATTCTTAACTGCCTTGGGTATAATTGGACTGCATACACAATTTTTTTTTTTGAAGGGGAAAGCTTAAAAGGTTCACAAATCAATTAGACTCCTGTGAATGCTGAGGGAAATGTAAATCTAGAGAAGTCAATACACTCTGCCACTCATTGTTGGTTTTTTTTTGCTTTTTTTTTTAAAGACTATCGCCTCCAAACCTGAAATGCACATCACAATAGGGAAGTGGGATCTGAAATTAAAATACACAGAAGTAACAGGACAAAAAATGAAACTGTGCCAAAGGAGCAGCAATACAGGTAAAAACTGTAAAAATATAAGCAGGGGGCTATTGAATGAGAAAGAGGGACAGTGTTGAAAGATGTGCAAAAGTACTCAGCTATTCCTTTAAAATTGGGATTTTTTGAGTCTTTCCAAATCTGCACACTTACTGAAGGGAAACCCCCAGACAGAGAACAAACAATGAAGATTGTTGATGAAAAAATCAGGGACGTTTGGGAGCTAGACCTTCTGTGGGATTGCTTCCCTGTCCTCAGTCCGACTTTTCCAGTCTCCAGCAGCCTCTGTCCGTGCCAAGATTGCTGCTAGCAGCTGGAGAGGCACCCTCCCCCCTTCCTCTCCTTTTGCCAACGGAACAGTCAGTTTTAAATTCATGAAATGTGGGTAAGAGAGGGGAAAAAAACGGTTTTCACTGTTTCTAGGCTGACATGTAAATGACTAAACCAGGAGTCTTTTTTATTTCTAGCAGAAAAACATAATGACCAGTAAATAGTATCTCAGGCTTAGTAGGAGTTTTGCTGTGAGTGTGTTCTCCAGTGCGGAGCTTTGCAGATGCAGCAGACTGAAGCAGTAGATTAAAAATATGGCGAAAGGGTTGGGTTTTGAAGAAAACCAGTTAGATAGAGCATGAACTGAGCATTGCTGATTTGAAACAAGTAGGTGATATGATGGTGTTTCTGAAGGCTGAGAGAAATGTAATCTGCTGGTTCTTTCAGCTGAGGCTTAGTGATGGTAAATACCCTAGCATGGAATGCAGAGAAGTGGATAAAAAAGGTTGTTGTGCTTTAACTCACCACTTGCGTTCAGATTAACACCATAAATCCTGATGCCTGCTAGACACATCTAGATCCATGGGTGAGTGATTCATAAAAAAATAAACCACCACTTAATTATTTTTCTCCTTTTTTTCTTTCAATGACTCATCTATAGGCTTAACACAATGTTCTGGGTAAACATTCATGCTTTTCCTTAATTAATTTATAATAGAAATCTTTGTTTTCAAGTTCCAAAGCAATTTATAAGTGGATTTGAGCTCCAATGAAACTATTAGAAATCATGTGACATTCAAAATTCAGATTGGTAAATTAAGCATCAATGTCACATCATTGCATATGTTGTTTTTTTTTCCAATGATAACATGCATTACTATTAAAATCATGGTTACTATGAGAATATTATTAATTAGACACTTTTTTAGTGTATTATTAGTAATTATATAAAGATATATATAATTACTAATTTTTATATATGTAATTAGCAATTATACACCAAAAAAACACCCAAACACATCCTCTTCTGTGAATATTCTATAAAATCCATTCAGAAGTTTGGTTTTGACACAGACATATTCCCTATTACAGCAGTCATAAGTTCACTTGTTCTGTAGTCAAAAAGCAAACTCGGTGACATCTAGTCTATCCCTTTGTATAACATTGCACATAGGCTCTTATCACTAATATTTCACTAAGGTGAAGTTTCCTGTGCAGCTGTAGCATATCTTTTAGAAAGACTTGCTGCTTTAATGTCAAGACAAGCAGTAGAGCAAAAGAATTACAGGCACTACCTTGCCTTTGACAGGCTTCACTTTGGAATTACTCATTACTCACTTGGTAATGCCAGGGCATCCTGTTGCTTGGCATGTTCAGGCTGCAAAATGACCTGAGAGGCAGGCATATTCCTTGGGAACAAACTTGCCAGTAACACCTGTAATCTCAGTCAGGATTTTAAATAAGAACTGCACAGGACTAAAACCAGTGTAGAAACCCACAAGCCAAGGAGGCCTGCACTTAAAACACTTAAAAAGTGACTAATCCTTCCTAGTGAGTAAGGTTCTTGGGCGAGCACAGACAAGAGGCACCAGGCTGAGCAGAGGGTTTTGCAGGGTGTACTTTTCCTTTAGGATATTTGGTACATTTTTCAGTATTTACTTTATTATCTTCAAGTTCTTTCTTTCCTTTTTCTGGTAACACAATATATTTCGTATCTTTCCTCAAGAGAGCTACTTCCTTTCTTATTACTTCAACTTACAAATATGAAATGAATGTTGCCCTAATCCTTGTATGTACTGAGTTACATTGAACTTCCAGAGGATCTTGGTATGTGTGGGAGGAGATAATTCCATTGTTTGGAAGAGAAAGTATTTTGGTAGCATAGAAGAGTCTGACTTGATTCTGTGGCATAATTTAAAGATAATGTCAGCTGCAAGTCGACACATGTAAGGTTTTCTTAGACGAAACTGATTTTACATTTCTGTTTTATCCTTTGTGCCCTTACCACAAACTTAGAGTAGCTTGTAGAGGTCTCTAACACTGGGATACCCATTCCTGCCTTCCTCTGTGATGTTTTGTTGCCTCTATTCATTAGGCCTGTGTCTGAGTTGTTATCCACCATCAACTTTTCTCATTCACCTATTTATTCATGCTTTAGGTACATTCACCTCTGGACATTGCAGATATGTTATCTACTTTTCATAGACAAGTATAACTCCCCTCCCCAGACTAAAACCAACATGTGCACACAAATAGTGAAAAGGCTGTGGCAAGTTTCTTTGCAGCATGATACCTATACTGACAAGAAAAAAAAAAGTACATGGCAGTATTTTGCTGAAGATCCATGAATTAATCTCTTCTCTGGTTTAATCTGTTTGCCTTGGTTTTGCTGTATAGGGTTGCATATGCTCTCTCACTTTTGGCATGTAAACAAAACAAGTTTTTATCAAAACTTCTCAACACTTTTTCTCAGACTTTTCGTATTTAACTCAAATGGAATTCTGAAATTATCTAGGACATATCACATAGGAATCTGTGCCAAAAAATACCATAACAACTATATCATGTCCTCTACAATTGGTCTTTAAATCTAGGCTGGGGGTACTGAATGCTGTATTTTTTGATGCTTGTTCCACCACTATCTATTCTCTTTCAGTTCTGGAATAAACTGCGGTTTAATCCCACATTTGCTCCCTTTCATGTCAAAATAGACAAGTCAGATTGGGAATATTAGAAGACATGCCCCTCTTGTTTCAGCTTTGCTATTATGGGAATTGAGCAGCTGCAGAGCTCTACCATGGAACTACAGTAAACCTCTGTAAGCTGGAACAAGAATGTTTGGCATAGTCCAGGCCCTGAAACAAACTGAGCATTCAGCAAAAGATGACTATTTTCAAGGTGGAGTCAGGAATGGAAATAAAAGATTTCAGACTTTGCATCTTTGTTGGATATCTTGAAGGTAACAAAGACTGATACTATGCAGATGTGTGAATTACTAGTTTGGTTGTATGAAATGTTGCCAGATCCAGGAAATGTAGTTCACTTTGTTGTTGCAAGAGCCTTTGTTGTTCAACCAAAAATGTGGGTAATGGATAATTCAGTGTTGTTACTGGCATTTAAACTGACTGGATTTCTTTTCTACCAGCCTTTAGCAAGGTGTGATTATTAGCTTGATCAGTAAGCAAGGATATAAACATTAAAAAAGATTTCCAAATAAATAATCTAGTTTTACTCATCGTTTTTTATGTGTCTTGGGGCAATACATTGAAGTCCACATCCAGTCAGTTTGTGCTGAATTACAATGAATCAACTTCTAAGCAGAGCATTCATACTACCAGTCCCATAAACCACTAACCAACCATATAATAAATATGATAGACCAAACAAAGGACTACAAATCACTGCAATTTTGAATCTTATTGCCTAAAGTTTTATTCAGGCACCGGCCATTAAGGAAATATTCAGGTTTGCTTTTAATTTTTAGGTGAATACAAAGAAAAGCTCTGTATTCTTACTTCTTTCCTCCATCTTATTCAGCCTGACTTGGACTTTCATGTTCTTTTGCACACAAAGCTCAGCAATTTTTTTGTGTATCCATAACCACATACCTACACCGCAGACAAACATTGACCTTTATTTTAACTGAAAATGGTATCTACAATCCTAGTTCCTTGTTTCTATTGTATATCTCACAGGTTTAAAATTATATATATATATATATGTGAAATGATGAGTAGTTTTCATCTTTTCCCACTGAGTGTAACCTCAGAGACTGTATGTCTGTGTTGACAATATTTAAAGCATAGTTCCTTTCTGGGGAAATTTGTCTATAGGCAGATTATTATTGAAAAGTCTATCCTAATGCTTACCCTATCTCGTTTGTGTATCGGTCTGCAAATTATTACCTACACTATTACTTTGACAGGCTAAGACAATGATAGTTCTGTTTTGAATTTTTTTCAAGACCCACTGTAAGTTTTTTGGCAGCTAGAAGCATCTTCGTATTCAGATAATTTAATGATTAGTGGTAGCGTGGGGATTTCTCAAAGGGACCAGATTCCTTGGCATATTAGCTAGAAGAAGAGGCCATCAGGGAAACCAGTGGGGTGCTGCATACAAACAGGTTATTTGCTTCAGCTTTCCTGAAAACTAATCAATTATATCATGGGAAGGGACTACCTGAAAGCACTGCTCCAGTGATAGTCCTCAGCTGAATCAAGGATAACTATGAAAAATCTGTCTTACTGCCACCTTAAAAGCCAAAATTCATACCCAGGAGTGAAGATCAGCACCAAAAAGCCTACCTTTCACTCTCTAGCTGTTCCTTGGGATGGCATTCTCAGCAGTGTTGCTTTGTAGCTCTCTATGGGAAGACACAGATTTGCTTCAGCCTTTATCAGGTTTATATTTACATTTACAAAGGACTTTTGTCCCCTTTATTTGGCATCCTTTTCCCCCCAAACTTCTCCATCATGACCCCCTTTTTTTTAGTTAAATATTTGTTGTGGCCCTTACAGGGCCACAGCAAAGGAGCATTTAGACTTGAATAGTTTTGGTTGGTTTTCTATCCACCTACTTCTTCCCACGGGCCCTACTACACCACCTTCCCCCTTGAGGGGCTCTGGTGTTAGACCTCTGGAAGAATCTGCTTCCCATAGCCAGGTTTCCTTTGGAAATTTGACTTCCCTGAGGAAACAGGGAAAGAGCACTGATGAAGTAGAAAAACCATGTTATTGTCTGCTGGAGCGACTCAGAAGGATGACAAGTGTGCTGGTAAAACACTTTGTCAGCTCTGAGCTGCCTTATTGGTGACTGTGCCCGCACCCATCCTGCAGCAGGACAACTGTCCTCTCTGTTCTCCAAACGCATCCACAGCAGCATCCTGCGCTGGGGAAGCACGTCGCTGGCACGCGTGTGCCCAGTAGCAATGCAGCAGCTCGCTTTTGGAGACACCTTGTGTGCTTGCAGAGGCAGGCGGACCAGGGCTTTGGCACTCATCCAGCCCCAGAAGTGACAGAGCGGTTTTGCCATGGTGGGTGTCCCTTCTGACTGGCCACCTCCTTTTCCTACTTAATTAGGCTTGCTCATGGGTACTGAATATTTGGTCTTCTGTTTTTGGATGTTGGTGTGGATGCTGGTGTTTCAAGACATTGTTGAGACCGATAAGACTTTGCATCTGCTTCATTAGTCTAACTTGTAACTTCCCTTGTGGGAGTAAATTCAGATTTCAATTGGAGATTTCCCTTGCAGCCTTACTGTTGGAAGTTGGTCAGGACTCAAGTACCTTCAGAGCTGCATATGGGAACCTGGGGATATAGTGAAAACTTTGCTTCAATATTTCTCTGTTTCCATTAGCATTAAAAATACCAACATGTCATTATGTGCCCTCCTTGGGTTACTTCTATTGTCTGTCACTGTTTTTATTACTTGTTCTTTAAATAAAATACATTATTAAATTTTGTAGGACTCATTGTATTTTATTCAGCCAAGAAGGCAGTTTGTGTCCAGCGAATAGAAGTATTTACTGTAAGGGTTATGTATTCTTTTTAATTTCCTAGTTTCCAAGAATGGAAGTTTTATCAGACTGAACAGAAATGTCCTAGGCTGAATGCTACCGCAGCCACATCTGTAGCTTTCTGTGCCTGGAGTGTTGCAACTGATAATCAATAAACCAGGAGGTAAGAAAACACATAAGGAGAAAAGAAAGCTGTTCTTGAGACTGATTTTAAGGGAGAGATGGTCTTTCTTTACCATTCTAACTTTTCTTCAGTAACAAAGCATATTTCTTGATAGTTCATTGAACTAAAAATATCCTAAATAGCCAAGGTCTTGGGCCCTTCAGGTATGTGACACATCCTTAATGATGGGCTGATTTTACTATTTTACTGTTTTTGCTGTTGGTGACAGAAGAAAGCAGATGTGGGGCTGCCAAAATGGTAAAGACTGAAATCACGTGAATCTGCATAGTTACATAGGAATTATTGATCTTTCTAAATGTTATTCACCTGCATTATTGGTACAAATTCATATGCTGAATAGGTTGAATTATTCAACTCCATATGTGTTGCAGGTGATACACATACACCTAGTTGTATAATCTAGGTGATTAGATACACCTAATGGGTAAGGCAGTTCAGAGATAGCAGTTCATTAATGTTTATGTAGCTATGGCTAATGACCAATTTCTGGTAGTCATCGCTCAGCCTCCCCTTCTCTGTGGTGCTACTTCCTTCACTGAAACAAGATAACATCTAGACGTACACTGAAGTGACAACCACATAAACACAGGAACAGAAATATAGCTACTTTCGAAGGTAGGATGTTTTAAATTTTAAGCCTTTAAAGGATCATCATCCCCATCAGCAAAAAAACCCCAGTGCTTTATGAAAGAATGGTTGTATTCCTCAAGTAAAGCATACAGAAATCCATCCAGCCACCAGTTTCATGAGTTCTTAACTTAGCAAAACTTCTCAAGGCAGACAGAAGTCAGTTTCTATTTTGTTAGGCTAATTCTGAACTCAAAAAATCTCACCCCAAAAGCCCTAAACAAATGAAAAAGAAATTTTTGACATAATGTTGAAAAAAATCCCAATGACTCCAAGAATATTAAAGGGCCATGTTGGAGGCAATTCTGTTCCTAAAGCAATATTTATAAAACAGGTTTTCAAAGAACAACAACAAAAAAAGTTTCATTATATGTTATTCATTCATTAAACAACAGTATACTGTTTGCTTATGATTCATTCAGTAGCTGTTGCATTTGCCTGTTTAACTGCCTATTTAAAATGGGTAGTTTCCCTACGGGTTTGCTATGCAGGCTATGTAACATAGTGACATGTCCCTAAATTCGAAAGGCAACGTCTGCCCACACTACCTGTCTTTCAAACAAGGTGCACAAATAAAGCTGAAGAGGTAAAGTCTATTTATTTATCTAATGTCTATGAAATGCTGCTCACCAGATGGGAAACCAGATAGTATTTTGGGTGATGCATATCTGTCAGCTGTGAACTCTACCATCAGATCAACTGTTAATTACATATAAAGCTGTAAACAACTATCAGGTGATTGTAGGCTTAAATCATTAATATTGAGCAATGCAAGATTCAAACAAATGGCTTTCATGTGAAAGGTTAGAGAATGCATATAAGCCAAAAGAATTGGTTATCTTACAGGGTGCTGGTTCTGTTTGTTTGTCTTTTTTTATTTATGGTCAGAATTCCTGGAAGGTTTACACACTTCAGGCGTTTTAGAAGAGCTGGTGTTTTCTAACACTAACCAACTGTTTTCTTTTCAAAATTACCACAGCTCTAATGCCATCTTATCTTATTTCAATTTTTAATAAATAGTTCTTACGTTATCACCAAAGCTATAAGCTGCCTTGCTTTTATGCATAGAAAAATAAAAAAAATATAGGAACTGATTTCCTTTCTTTTACTGACCATCTATTTCCTTGACTATTAAGGATGCAATAGTTTCAAAGGAAAGTTAAGGAAAAATGTTTTCCTTCTATAGAAATACATGTTAATTACAGAACTGCTTTAGAAAGAAGCTCTTTCTCTACTGTAAAATTCCAAAGCAATTTCTTCACCAGAGCCCTTACTTTTGGAAATTAATTCCAGTTACATGCCTAAGAGACTATCCAAGGTGTAACAGTCCTCCAGTCAACAAACTTGACAGTATCCATTTAAATACAAAACCAAAATATGTTCCTGGTGAGAGAAGCACTTTAATTCTGGAATACATCTTTCCACTTCGTTATAAGCCTCTTGGTCAAAAACAGAGGGTTATAATGCTAATACCAAACAAGCTGTAGTGATTCAGACACACAGTTAAAATATGCTCAGCGTGAGCTAAATGAAGAATTATTGACATTCACCCTCTAAGCTCTCTAAAAATAAACCAACTTTTTAGAAGCTACTCATAATCAGCTTCCACTAGGGCTTCAGTTAACATGAACTCACAAATATTTTGAGTTCCAAATATGTGAAAATGAGTCCAAAATTGACTATGAATGATGAATTTTATGACTTAGATATGATTGAACTTGAAAGAAAGCATATGTTATTGCTTAGTGTTGTTATTGTTACTTCCATCAGTAGCAAATGCATCCAAATTAGGATATACAGAATTATCTGGTTTCAAAGAAAGAAGGGAAGATAGAAAGGGTGAGCACCGAGAACTGGTCCCTCAAACCCAGACTCCTAAGTGGTAAAAGCCTGCTTTTAGAGAGTATCATATACTGAGGCTCATTTGAAATGATCTGTGTGAATCTGACTAGAAATAATTGTAGATGATGTAGTATGCTATTTAAAATGTGTTATTGCCTAGATCTTTGGAAATATGATGAGATAAATTAGGCTTCCAGTGATGTGCGGCTAGAACAGCATTACTCCAACACTGCAAAACACTGCCAGCAGCATGGATATGTGTGTGCACGAACAACACTGAAGCTCACTGGCTTCATGGACCTTGCCAGGGCTTAGCTATTTCTTAAAGATTTTCTTTTATTGTGCTATGACTGGCATTGCTCCACATGTGATAGCTACAGATGGTGCTTTTGTACTGACAAAGCCCAACATCCTTGAGCAAACTTATTACCCCTTGTACATGAACAATATAAAACTAGACCTCAGGTACCCTTTTCCATGCTGCTCCATTTTTTTTCTTGCACCACACACGTCACCTAAGCACAGCTATCAGCTAACTGCATGGCTTGCCCACACCGTAACACTGTGATGACTAACTGAAAGGGAATCACTTTAGGTAGTGGCACCAGCGTGGCAGCCGTGGGGAGTAAATATGTCTGTTGCATGCAGCAATGAAGGTAGCACTAGTGAAAAGATAGACTTCACCTCTGAGATTAAATCTTTTGAGAAAAGAATTTGTATGTCCTTCTTCAGCCCATTTCTGGTACACTTTTCTATTTGTCTTGTTTGCAGAACATACAATCTTATAGCATTATTTTTTTGGGGGGGAAAAGAAAAAGACTGCAGACTGTGTGATTAAGGAACAGTACAAAAAGCTGCCAAAAACCTCAGGAAATTAAGATTTGGGAATAAAATGATTGAGTTTTGAGGGCCTAAAGTTCTGGGGACTACTCATTATGATGACTGGATCTGTTCTTGACGAGGAATGATAAAACTCAGTATCTACGCTATGGGAAAAAATAGTATGGAAGATACACTACTGTGTAATATTGTCAAAGTATTGAAAAATAAATTACAAAATGTAGATTTAAGAAGGTTTTTTTTTAGATAAAAAAAGCTGAGCCCATAAACCAGAGGATAGGACAGACTGAAGGTGTACCGTGTGAACCTCCTTCTGTCCCCTGCTTCACAGTAATTTCCAGCAAAATCATCAGTTTGGACTACATGTGTTTGTACAAGGGGAAAGAATAAGAAGTATAAAACCAATAGCAAACCTCAGCTTGTTTTTGCAGACTGGTGCTCTTCTTTTGCTGTCTTAGTTCATGTATAATTTGTTGCTTTCTTTTGCATCGTAAAGCAAAAAGGCAAAATACATGTTCTTGCAAATGGATGCTCTCTTCTGTCTCCTTTTCTCCTCTATCTCCCATCCTCTCTCCAATCAACACTGGGATCCCAAATCACATTTATTTACTTCATATCGTGGCAAAATCTGAAAAGAATTGGGGTGGGAGGTAGGGGTAAAAAAAAAAAAAAGTTTTGTTACCCAAGGGAATTTTCTTTGCTGAATATGAAAAGGCTGTAGCAAGCAGTGAATGTGGGAGAACTTTGAAAGAACAAGTTAGAGGAATCCTTTTAAATGGAAAGTTTAAGGCACTGCTGTCATATGCTTTTACAGCATCCTCACCCCCCCCCCCCCAATGGTGCTTCCTCTCTGAAAGTGTTGTCTAGAAATGGTACTTAAAAGCAAGAGGTGTGACAAAAAACCCTTGAGGGTTCAAAGTCAAAGGGACAACTACAGGCAAGTAACTTGGCTAGTTTTATAGAGCCACTCTCAAGGAGTTTCTTCATCAGATGTATCACTTCAGTTTGTGCTGCTGGGTAATTTCTGTTCTGGCCATTAAAGTGAGTGGGAGGCTGACTTTAGCAGGAACATAATCAGTCCAGACTGAATACTTTTAAATACTCCTACTCCACCAGCTCTGAATGGCACTGAGTGCTATGTTAACAAGCCTCTTCAGCTTCCTGTAATCCTAAAGCGAATTTCATATGTCACTAAAAGCACAGTGTATTTATTAGGGCTGTTCAATTTGCATTTGAGGGAAGAATTTCACAGCTATATTTCTAAAGATTTTAAGTTGACTAAACAATGGTAGCCATTGTTGACATCAGGAAGCACTGGCAGCAGACATTTAGTAACCAGAGCTATATATTATGTATGCTGTGTAAACCTTTACTCTGATGCTAAATGACACTTTAAAATACCATCAGTGTTATACCACATATTTTTCACAGAAGCTCCATTGTATGCACAAAAGCCTTCAACAGCTTGCACTGCCATTCCTGGAAAGGTCTTGGACAATCTTTTAGAAGCACATTTTATCAGCGACCAGATCTAGGGAGCTTAACAGCAATAATTCAAGAGAGGCAAGAGTTAATGCAGATGGAATGGCACATTTCCTGAAAGGCTTCTGCCTTCTGC
Organism: Falco cherrug; assembly: GCF_023634085.1. Lineage (NCBI taxonomy): Eukaryota > Metazoa > Chordata > Aves > Falconiformes > Falconidae > Falco > Falco cherrug. The sequence goes on along the minus strand of NC_073700.1, from coordinate 64,886,027 downwards.
TATGGGCTATTTCACTCAGACCTCCCACAGAGTAAGCTCTCTATGACTGTGGGTTTCTTTTATTCTTAATTTAGAACCCACAGAACACTGAAAAGTCACATAAAATATCCTTTCTCATTTTTCTCTCTGTCCTACCATTATGAGTTGATTCTGAGTTTGGTCTCTTCTTGCAAGCTCCTTTAAAAAAAACTTGCAATTTGCAGTGGGATTTAAAGACCTGATGCTTTTACCAGAACCAGCTGGTGCTGTTAAGAGAGCAATTAAGAGCTTCCTTCTGCAGTCTTCTCTCCAAGCAGTGAAAACCAGCATGATTGCTGAGAACCTTAGGCCAGGGGAAATACCTGCCAGGAAAAGTTAGGTAGCAGTAGGGAAAGAAAAAACACTCTGGAGGGAATTGGAATCAAACTCAACTACAGGGTTGAATTGTAAATTCTTTATTCATTCCTTGAATCTGAAGAGGCAACTTAGACAAGCTTCTAGGTAGATACTGGGACTGTATGTTTCGTTTCTCTAAAATATTCTTCAATTACTGAGTAATACTGTGTAGATACTTTTTACTCGTAAACACTGTATTTGTGACTGAGAACCACATAAGGAATCACATCCATTTACTCCTGGGTAGAGCCATACCAACATATGCTTCAAACACTTTCTAGGATTAAGAAAAATGAAAAACCTACATTTAAATTTCAACATCTAAACTTCAAAACTACTGTATGTAGTGTCATGAATGTGCCCTTAAAGAAAAACACATCTTTACCTTAGGATTGAAAGGAATACAACGGAGAGAAAGAAAAGCAATAGTAAGAACTATTTACTACCATGCCTTGTACTACAATCACTAAGATAAGCTAAATCCTCTAGGCTTGTGTCATCCATCTCCCAGCCTATGTTGTTCCTCTGTAGGTCTTCAACTCTGTCTTCTCATTTCAAAGTGAAGCTTCATTTCTTGTGAAGCAAAAAGTGGAGGAGTAAATAAATCTGCAGAAAGTTACCCTGAGCAAGAGCATGTTACCACACACTACTTGATCTGTCTGGATTTGCACCTGAATTCTGTTTGCCAGAATACAAAAATGAAGATTAAAAGTAGGACTGTGTTGCTTAACTGACCTTTTCTTTGGCTACCAAATAGAAAAATCCACTAAAGAGGGAAAATCAATATGAGTTAATTTAAGCATTTCCCTGTCCCCATGTTTTTTACTCTCCAAAAGAGCAACTGTTGTCAAAAAGAATATTCACTCTTTACCATCTACAAGAACAAGAGGAATCTGACTGGATATCTAAGTTTAGTTTCACTGTGATCATTAGCTTATGTATTATTTGTTTCTATGCCATACAGTGTGCTGTGACAGCTTGTCTAAATATATCCAGTTTGGAAAGAAAACGAAGGGTCAGGTTTGCTAGCGTGCTAGAAGAAATGTAGTATTCAATAGAAGGAACACTCATCAAAGCTGTGACTGCCATCCTGATCTCTGTGGAGACTTGAAATAGTATCTAAAATTGACTGGTGTCAATATCTCCTTACTGTAAAGCATGGAGGGTTTGTAAGTTGATCTGTTGTGTTACAGAATTTGGGAGACTGAAGGAGAAACAACACATGACAGATATTAAAAATCAACAAATTTTGTGTTATCTGCAAAACTGCAAGCACAGAGTAGATGAGAATGAAAAATATTGAGGATGCTTCAAAAGGATTGATAGATAAATGATGGACCCTTTGGAGTATCTAGAGAACTTTTAAAAACAGCTTAAAAGGTAAGGTGGAAAGAGGGAGGAACGTATATTGAGTCATAGGGGAATTAAGACAACCTCCTGGCAAGAATCTCTTTAGAAGGCTTGGTTGAAAAATATCACAGAATTCAAATAAAAGTAAAATAAGCCCTTTAAAATGAAAGTTTAATTTAACAACAATAAAACCTAAGCTACTTGAATGATCACAGAGGTAGTAGGCAGCTTCAACCAATGAACATGAAAAATCACAGAATTATATGATATCCGTAGAAAAATACTAAAAAAGACTCCAGTTTTAATAAATAGGAAATTTCTTTTCAAATCATATTACCAGATCTGTGGTTGGGTGACAGTTTTGGTTCTATACATGGCAAAATTTCTGTCATTGGACTTACAGCCTTATTCTGTAAGAGGAAACAAAATTAAAAGGAGAGGGATGTGATAAAGAAAACAGTGAAAAGAGGGGAAGTCCATGGAAAAACACAAGGAAAAAAGAAAAAAGAAATGAAAAAGAAAAAGAAAAGAAAGAAAAGAAAAATATAAAATAAACAGAAAAATTAAAAACAAGTGTAATTCTGGCAAAGTCATAGTTAATAAGCCAAGGGTAAGGTGTGGCAGAATCCAAAGTCTGGGCATGGAGGTGATTGTTTCATTTTGCCTCTAAAAAAGAAAGTAAACTCCCTATTACATCCCACTTCTCCCAAAAACAATCAAGTCCCGATAGATTTGCTCCATTAAAAAAAAAAAAAAAAAAAAAAAAAAAAAGGTATGGAAAACAGTTTTTAGCAAATCTCTGCACTCCATGTTGGTTGAAACACTTCAGGAATGCTATTTTATTAATTGGCAAACTGCTGAGTACCCTCAGTCACACAAACACAATGCCCATGGAGGTATATGAAGACTGGAGATGCATAAATATGGAGAGGTATAAGGAACTAAAACTGAACTTCAGAATGAGATGATTATGACTTTCATCTGAGTGTAGAAATCAGCTGCAATACTTTATTCTAGTTGAAAAAAAATTTATGGAAATTAGATTAGTTAGCAGGAGAATAATCAGAGTGACACTATATTGCTAGGAAGTATTTGCTTTAAGAGGCAAGTGATAAGTCCTTCTAAATCAATGAGACTGACAAATGCCAGTAACACATAATGCTGTGAGAACAGGCAATCTCTTCAAAAATAGGACATATCTGAGAAACTATTCAGTACACATACTCTGCTTTGCTATCTGCCAGGCACGTATGGGGTTCCCTAAACAGAAATGATAACCTTTTGATACTTTTAATTTCTATAAATAAATTTGGCTGTAGATACCACCTATTTAATTTTATAGTGCATTTGCCAAAGGATCGTACAATTAAAATTTAGTAAATGGTTCGTATTTAGAATATGACAAAAAGACTCCTAAGTATGTTCAGAGAATATTCCTACCATATGAGGAACTGGAGTGCTTAAACGCCTGACAAGCTGTTTGTGATTCAGCTCATATTGGCACTAGGAGACAGGAAAGCTCAGAAAAATGTTATGTTGGGAAATATAGCCTCGGTGACAGTGGACTGTGAACTTTGCAACAGCTGGTTCAAGCATCCATAGGGTATTATGTTCCCTCCTAGGTTGTTGTGATAAGAGAAGAACCAAGAGCATAGGCAGTCATCTAAGCCAGCAAGTAACACTGAATGGCATCCGTTACAGCATCTCTCCAAAGCTCAGAAAGGTGGACACTAGAGGTGGGCCAAGAGCACCATATTCCCTTCTGTGTGCACCCTTCAGGATGATGGCTCTGGTTACTCACCCAGCCATCTACCCAACCGCTTCCATAGGCAGGAACTCTGTCTTGGAGTAGTAGGTATACATGCACTGGTGTTGCTTGGAGAAGCAACAAAACACTTCCCACAGGGTATTGCCCTGGGTCATTCTTGGCAGAAGCAGAATTCCTCTCCCAAACCCCCTGCCCCTACAGACAAGTGTCATTTTTTGCTGCTAAGGAGAAACTCAGCCTTCAGTGTGAACAGGTTTTGGTTGGGGCTGTAAAATGTAAATTAGTCAGGATCCTCTGGGTTTTAGACTTTTCATTCTGTTTTTCCTTTTTAAAGAAAAAAAAACAACTTCCTCCAATTAAAAACAAAGATGTTAACTCCTTTCTGATAAGAGTAGGATTTTATTCCTATAGTGCATGCACAGCCTTTGTTAACTGATTCGACTGCAATTCAAGGAATTTGTCATGTCCATACAGGTGGAGGACTTCATAGGATCTCTCATGTTTAGCTGTCTAAAGATCACTTATCTAATCTTGGTTCCTGCCATAGCTGCTAGGGAGATATGGTGACTTTTGGACCCTCACCCTATAAATGGCATAAATCATTCTTTCTGGTGTCTATCTTTCTCCATTGAGTAAGGATGACAGGTCTGCACCTGACACTGAATTTTAAGATGGCCTGGCGTGTTAACTGCCAGAAAAAAAAAGGAGTGAAACTTTAATAATTTGTAGTTGCAGACTAAGTAATATATATCACTTTTACATTGGAATGATTCGATATTTGTGACTTAGAAGGTGATATTAGCCAGGTTCCTTCTGAATGCATTAACAGAATTTATTCCTGCTACTGAATTTTAGAAAAGACTTAGGTTATAATAATACCGTTATTTTTTACATTGCCAACAGAAATGTTTCCTATACTCCCTTCAGTGATTTAACTGTTGGTAGTGAATAGCCTCTACTTCTAGAACCTTCCTCTTCAAAACCCCAGAATCTTTTCTGCAAAGGTTAAATCCTGTTCTTCTCGGGTCCTGTTTTACTGTTGGATTTTAGGATGCTCTTTCGTAGTTTAACTGAGTTTGGTCAATACTTTGTTTTTTACTCTGTATTGCCTGCAATTAGCACTGCAGTGGTAATCTTTTTCACTATGCATACATGCAGGCAAGGAAGTTTCCTCTTTGCTTGCAAAGAAAGAAAATTCATACTCAGTTTTGACAATCCCAAACTGTATCTAAACTCCAAAAATTAACATTGGGTTCCCCTCCCCCCGCCCCCCCCCTCCCCCCCCAGTCTTAGACCTAGTTCATAACAGATTCATTTTCAGAGCAGTTGGGGAGTCATTGGATTCTAGCTAGAGCTGTAAAATAGAAAGAAGAAAGTTCTCTACTAAACCATGCTCACTTGATTCATATATTTCTTGATGACTTGTCTCCATAAATCACAGTTACTATTAATGTTACACAAAAAAATCCTTTCTTGACAAATGGCAAAAGTTTTTGTTACAAGCTGACAAATATTTCAGCCATTCTGAAAGAATTCCCCATGCTGCTTTAGTTCATAGTTGCATGAATGCAAAGCAACGTGCACCAGTGGCGCCTCCAGCAACACCTAACTGTAGGACTCAGCATTGTCTGTAATAGTTATGCAAGAATCAGCTGGAGTTTGGAGCCCCAAACCTGTTAATTCAGCACAAAGGCCTATGGATGTTAGGCAGCCAGCTGCCCTTTTAGACAGAAAAGCATACCTGTATGTATGCATAGACCTAAACTGTACATAAAGTAGCTGGGGGATACGATATTTATTTCTTGGTCACCAGGGATTCATACATGAAGCTTGGATTCAAAGTAATTTTCTAATTCTTCTGATTTAGAGAAGAGTTTTGAGCCTAGGACTCCTAAATCCCATTGCATGGAGAGGGATGTCAGGCTGTTCCGTTTCCTTTCACTATCCGTTTGCTTACTACTGCAAGATTTTAGTCTCAGGATTCCTGCAAAACAGTGTCTGATCGGCTGGACTCTGCTGTTTCCTACTAGATGAATGTCTCAGACATATTTATTTAAATATTTGCTCTGATTTCTCTGCTTCTTCTTCCTCTGTTGTCAGCGTCACCATTAATTTCTGTCTCTATCTATCGCTATCTGTGCATCTGTCTCTGCCTCTCTGTCATCTATCTCTATCTGCCTCTATTATCTCTATCATCTCTATATCTCTACCTCTATCTTATCTGTTTCTCTCCATCATCTGTATCTAAATCTGTATGTATCCAATGGATCATTACTGGTAGTTTGTAGTCACCTGCTGGCCTGCAATGACTTGCTGGATCCCTGCAGTGCTGATTTGGCACCTGTCTAAGTAGCACTGCCTTACTCAGTAGGGATTTTGTACAGTACAAGAACCTATAGACTGGCTGAACCAAAGTATTACAAGAGAGTTTTAAATAGAGTGCAGTCAGTGGGTGCCTGTGGCCTCATTTATTTTTGAAAGACTGTATTGATGTATCTCCTCCCCAGAATTCAAATGGAAATCTGGGAGAAGATCCCTTGAAAGACAAGCCAGAGAATGAGGGACACCCTCTTTACCCCCTGCATTAACATTTCAACCTTGCCTCCAGTGCTTAGTACTGAGTTTGAGAACAAGGGAAATGATGTCCTGAGGCTTCAAGGCACTACTTTGCCTTTGTTCAGACTTAGGCCATCCTGTCTATATAGATTACTGTGCTTTAGCAGGAAAGCTCCCTCATGTCCTAAGAAGGTAATAACTTCTCTTCACATCATCACTATCTCAGCTCAGCAGTCATATTGCTAATTGACCTTTGGTGTCTCTGATAGCAGAGACCATGCTTAAAAAGTCATCTGTACTTACTGTTAAGTTCCTACCTATCCATCAGACCTAACTGTTGGCTAATGAATCCTCAGATCTGATGTGTAATGACCAACAAATTAGATAGTGGATTATGAGACCAAGGTTAATCATGTACACCTTGTGTTTGATAGCAATAGTTGTCTGGTTATTTTTTTGTTTTTTTTTTTGGTTTTTTTTTTTTTTAAATTTTGCTACCTTCTGTGCAGTATTTCATAAAACTGCAGTTAGGAAAGCACCTGAGTGATTTACAGCATTCACAAATGTGAAATTCACAAGAAGATGATAATGGATAAAGTTTCCAGTCCCATTCTATGTAATGACTTGGGCAATTCAAGCCTGAGGTTTCAGAATCTGAATGTTTGTAGCTTTTCCGTGGGAGTTTTCACTCTGAGGCAGACACTGACTGAGCTAATGCATAAGATGCCTAGGCAGTTAGTTGCCTGTATGGGAACTGAATAAAACTCACTGCTATTGAGGACAAATTTATAGGCAGGACTTTCTGAAAGCCTGGGAGGGAGGGAGAAGTCACTCATGGATGTCCCAGCAACATGTGTGCATCCCACATAACATGTAAGGGAGGTGTAAGAAACTTTCTGGATATGCCTCAGTAGCTTGACTTCTAGATATGGATGATCCCAATTTTTTGGTTCTAGGGGAAATTAAAGGTTGTAAACCTTAGGATTCTCTGTTCGGTAAACTAAAGAACTAGATGGACCTCAATGTGTTGGTACTTGCCACTAAATACTACATAGATGTACTGCAGTCACACAGCGCAGGGCTCGGGGCAGCAATATGTGCTCAAGAGGGATGGTAGATGGGGCATCAGCACGGACTGGTTTTACATTTCTTAGCTAGCATTGTGCTAACTTCTCTGCACTACTGACGCCAATCTGTACGCTGAGCCTAGAGTATCTTACACTAATCAGACTCATTACTAGATAGCTATAATAGTTAGTGTTCAACTCCGTGTTAGAGAATGATAGCTAAGTCTGATTGGGATTGATGAGTTTTGGCCCTGACTTGAGGTTGGGTGCTTATTTTGGCAAATTTATGCACTAAGAGAATACAAGGAAGTAAAAATATCAGAGGTCAGAGCAATCACCTATAGTGTGCTTTTCTCAGACTGAGCACCTTTCTTTAACAGAGTTACAATGCAAAGGAAATCAGAAAGCTGGTTGTCTGTGGATATTTTTACAATCTCTGAGAAACAGTCAATTTAAAAATTAAATACAACTTGGTATTATTTGGTATAATAAACATATTTTTCTTTATCTTTAAGACTTGTGTTCTCCAGCTAAGTGACTAGAAGCTGCAGAGATTCTGTAGAATTCTGCGGTTTGGCTTCTCCAGGTCTTCATCTGATTTATAAAATGTAAATGTGGCTTCAGGTTTTAGCTCATGTTGCATAAATCAGCAAGTTTTGGCTCGCCTGTTAACAATGAAGAGGGACCAGACCACAGATTTAATAAAACCCATTAACTTCTTTTTTTTTCTGAATTTACTCTCAAGGTATTTCAAAGTTGTGTAAAATAACAGACACTAAACCAGTGTTTTATTTCCCTTTTCAAACTGGCTTTGAATAAATGTACTTCATATTTAATATTGTCTAGATTATAACATCGCACTGAGCCCAAAATGTGGGATTGGATCAAAATATCAGACATTTGTTGAGAAGACAGCACATTTCTTAATAGGAAATGATAACCTGGATGAGTAACAGACATTTCGGTGATTATTAATCCAGCTGAGATGTAACTTCAGTATGATGACATTTCTTGGTGTTCATATAAGGGCGAATGAGTCAATGTCAGGGGGTTAGAAGAATGAATCTTATTTTTAGTTCTTCATCAATTTCATTTTTCACTCTACATCCAGGTACACAGTAAAGTGAAAGGATAGGAGATTCTATATACAGTATGAATGAAGAATTTATTTCCCATATGGAAAACCTGTGATATCTTCCCTCTTCATAGGCATAGTGCGTCTCCATGAAGATATTGTGTGCCAAACTATAGTCTTTCCATTGACAGAAATGGAGTTGACATGTGCAAAGTTCATCATCTGCTTGTATCTTTGCTGGCAAAGATACCAGTCCCTTGCTCTGACAAATTACCACTCCTCTAATCTTATAGCCTGGAATCTCAACTGGTTTTGAATAAAATTAGTCATAACCTCTTAAAGCCAATGGAATTCAAAGGCTATTTTTCTTATGACACTTTCAGTAACAAATATAAAGGACCCAAATTTTAATTTTCTTTGGAACAGTCTGGTAGCCATATCTACATAGAGAAAAAGAGTCCTATTTCAAGTGAAGTGAATCATAGAATCATTGAATCATTTAAGTTGGACAAGATCTTCAAGATCAGTGAGTCGAAATGTAAAAAGCCAAAAACTTTTTAAAAAGCTGAAAACTTTTAAAAAATCCAAAAACATTTCAAAAAGTAAGAGGTCATTATAATACCTGATCAAATAGCTGTCCATAGCTGTCCATTTGCATTTCTTTTTGCATGAGCCTGTAATGTCAAGAATTGGATTGATGATGTATGTGAATATTTGGTATTTTATTTTACACCCCTGAAACATTATTTTTTGAAGGAGAAACTTCACAAAACCCCCACATCAATTGATTGGAAGGTTTCTTGTTGCTGGGGTTACCGTCTTGAACAACTAGTATATAGTACACCAAGTGCTTTTTACAACCAGGATGTGTATTACTCGTACATGTGTGTAAGCTATTTTTTTTTTTTTTTTTTTAATGAATAGAACCTGTGTTGGGAAGGTGGGAGGTCAAAAGTTCACATCTTCCTGAAGACTCATCATGAAAAATGAGTGTATACAAACTGGTGTGGTAAAACACTTTATGTATGGTAAAGCAGTATTAGAAAGTAACCTGGTGAAAATCTTGTACCGTTTTCAGAATGTTTCTGTCATATTAAAAATAAACATGGAATATACAATGTATTATTTTATATACATAATTGAAAGTCAATTCCTCTTTTCCCTACCTGCTAATCTTGTAGTTATACAAAAATCTTTGTGTGTCCTCTGGTGGTGATGACAGCTCTAAGGCTGTATAAAGATGCAAGAAATATAGCTCCCAGTATAGTTTTAGGTTTTACTAATCAAATGCTGAAAAAGAAACCTAGAGCCATAAGCATGAATTCTCACTCTTAAATATGCTTGTTGTTAGCCTCTAAATTAGGAAATCATCTGCAGGCACTGCAACAACGTGAATAAGTTGCAGCAATATATTCTAGAAATACATTTATACAAAATACAAGATTTCTAACACCATAATCATATACATGTATGTATATTAACAGTGAGGAACTGACATTAATTAAGTATGGGTTTAGTACACTGTTATGTATATTCCAGCTCTACCTAAATATCCCAGCTGAGCTGTCTGTGTTAGGTACTACAAAGATACACAGTAAGTCTTTGCAATGAGGACTTTCACCCTAACCTTTCAGAAATTACAAGAAATAGAACACTGCCCCTTTGCTGAACAGATAGGGAGCTGAGACACAGAAAGACTAAATTAATTTTCCTAGAGTAAATTACAAAAAAATAGGTATAGTGAATTTTATTTTAGCCCTCGAAATGCAAGAGCTTTTCACTGTTTTTATAATTAATTGTCATGGTATTTTTTCTATCCATTGCTTCCCAAGACATGATGGAATCTTGGTGTTGTTATCCTATTGGATCATGAAAGTGTTAGCAACCTCCTGGGAACTGGATCTTTAGGAAATGATTCTAATTGACCACATTAATGTCAACAAGTTTGCTGTTGATTTCGGGTCATTCCACATCTATCCTGAGCAAAGCTTTGGGCTGATGTATACAGAAGTTGTAGGAGGCTTGGTGTTATGGTAAGGTCTTATGATGTGATAGCTTTTGGATTTAAGGCAGCTACCACTTCTTTTTGTGCCTATATCATGCCTCCTGCCATTGCCCTGCTGGCCTGGCTATTCATATATTTAAATGTGAAAATCTGTAGTGTAGAAAGACCCATCAGAACTGATCATTTTAATCCCCCTCTATGATCAGAGAAGAGGCGGGGTTAATAGAGCCTCTGGTGTTACTTGTTTTATCCTAAAGTTATTTTTAAAATTGGACAGCTGAACCTTGTCCTTAGAGCACCGGCTTCTTTCCATCAGTTGCGAACTGCAGACATAGTATCTGGCTCAAATGTAGATGTCTGAAATATAAGTGAATTACATAGTTCCCATCTAAGAGCTATGAAATCTATGAAAATAAAGTCTTCATTATAAAGACAGTCTCTATAGGCTTCTGCTCCAGAGGGATTTTCATACTCCGGGAAGAAACAACCAACTGCATCTTTCTACAGAATATATGATCCTTTCAATTGTAAAATCCTATCTTCTGTGGAGTAACCACTCTCTGAGGAGTGGATGCAACGCCTACAATGGCTATGTTCATGTGCCTATTCGGTATACAAAGGATGAAATATGTTAGCCTGCTATTAAAACGTCAGCTGTACATTATTGATGGAAACCTCATCATACCATGAGAACTCTGAAATAGCAACCTTCCTATGGGCTTAAATACTTCACTCCTTGAGTATTTTCATAACATGTTATCTTACATTCCTCTAGCATTTACAACACTATTGTGTTTATCCCCTCTTTTCACTTACAAAAATACAAAGAAAAAAACATGAGAACCTGAGTCAGGCCAGCCCAACACCTTCATGTTGTGTATGTTGACAGTTTGTGCAAGAGATGCAATGGTAATTGCATTGTATAACACCAGAACAGTAATTACTGACCACTTGGAAAAGAATAACCTGAAATGCCAGAGCTGCACATTATGGAAAAGTTTGATTTTGTGAGCTTAAAAACTCCGCTAATTAACTTTTCTTGAAATAAAAAGAAAAAAATGTCAGTTTGCTGCTTAGACATCATTGTTAAAGGCTACTTACTATGTTTTGCATCTCTAAAACAAATATAATAGCCTTTCAGGATAAATATTCAATACACTGTGGAGAACATTGAATGCTGAAGAAAAATGCTGTAAGGGCATGAGAAGGATGCAGACTGGCTGCAGTCCAGCTCCCCATTTGTAGCTTATTGCTGTAAAATTTCCATATACTTCCCCTGAGTACAATGAAAAACTGTAAAGTGATACTTCTGGCTTTCAATGAACTAACAGCACCAGGGAATTCTTACAATAAAATGGAAGAGGGGCAGCTTATACAATTCAATCACTTTTTCCTTGGAAAAATGGATACATAAAAATATTGCTAGAGGTCTGCCTATAATATTTTCTTGGTATATTTAAACCTTGGTCCCAGACGTTAGGCAACTTTGCAAAATGTGGATCTGGGTACTGGCAGGCCTGAACATGCTTTAGACATTACTGAAGTTTTTAAAAGGTGTGGTATGCAAGGAGTCCTCTGCAGACCTGCATTTTAAGCTAAGGATTTACTTAATAGTAATAACAATACCTTACTAACGTTCAGGTCTTCAAACTGAAAATTAGACAGTGGCGCTCTGTTCACAAAAGGCACAGTCCTCAAAAGTAGACAGAAGTAATTAGCTGGGTTAAAAACAAAATGAAAAAATGTTTTTCCATATGCAACATATACACATACTTAAAGTCAATATTTATCAGTGAATAGGAAGATTTAAACTCCTGAAATTCAAAAAAAGCTGCTGGATTTACTAAACATATAGCAGACCTTATGTGCAAGGTCAGATCCACAAAGGTGTTTAGATCTGGTTCCATTTAATGCAGCAGTTAGGAGTCAAAATACCTGGCTGGACTGGTCCTGGAGGACGTGAGCATATTATTAGGGTGTGAAAGTCTTTATACAGCCCATCCACAGAGGGCAGCTCAGTCATGCCAGTGTGGGTATGTACCATTAAAAACCTGAGTAATGACTGGATCCCTCGAAAAAAAAAATCGAAATACTTGTTTTAAAAATCAGATCAGTTGAACCATAAATTGAAAAACATTTATTTTACTTCACAGGCAGCAGATATAATTTATTTAAATGCACAAAAATAAATTGCAGATGAGTAAGAAAGTCTTCTCTTAGATTTTGCCATGATCTGATGAAGAATCTTTTTCTCACACATCATTACATACCGACATACCCCATAATACCTGATTACAACTGAAGATTGTGACTGTGTGTCCGTAAGCAATAACACAACCCAGGCCTGTCCCCTCTGCCTGCCCCCCGTCCCAGGGGTCCGGCTCCTGCCCGGGGCTGAGCGCAGCTGAGCCATGTGTGCCTCTGCTTGTGCAGCTGAAGAAGATGGTTTAGGTTTTCTCTGCTACTTTTCCTCAGCTTGATGTTTAAAGTTTTGCACCTCTCATGCAGTTTTTCTGTTTCACTCGTGATCTCAGAATATTTATGAGTGAGGAGGTTCTTTTAAGGGCACTCAACGTAAGGGAATTTAGGGTTCTTAATATTCTGGATTTTTGTTTGTTTACCAAGTAATATTAAATAAAACAGAGAATATTTGTTGGGAGGTGCAGTATTATCAACTGGAAAAGACATATGCTGCTTATCCAAACACTTTTTGCAAAATTCTCAGATTTGACATTTTGTGCTGGCTGAATCTATATTTTTTTTTGTCCAGAGTTTTTTTGTTGTTGGAATTTTCAAAATTATGTAATTTAATATCATGCACTTTTTCTAACATTTATGTGATTTTGTACACACATATATTTGTGTGGAAGGAAAATGCTGTATCTAATTCTTATGTTCAGTGTGGATCTTGTTCATGTAGCCATTTATTCTGCTTTGAATGTTACAAAGCAAGAGCAAAATCAAAAAGACTTTGCTTTGATTTTAACAACCAATGTGAATTATGCCCATCAACAGACATTCAGATCTATGTGTAAAGACCCCTGGCATTAAAAGAATATGATACTTTAAAGAATATATTAAAAACCCAAGGAAACCTAATAAATCTTAGAGAACAATGAGAAACAGGTGCAAGGAAGGTTTGATGTCAAGCAAAACATTTTTAACCTGTGTTTGTGATGAGGGAAGTGAGAGAAAGTTCTTTTCTGTCTTACAAGACCCTGAAAATGTGCAGCAAATTGCATCTACATTGGGAAGAAGCCCTTGGCTTCCATGGAGAACAGACATATGAGAAAACAGCTGCATAACACACTGAAGAATCTTACCTTTGTGCAAAGCTATGGCTCTGAATTTTTACTGTGAATTCAACTCAGTAGGACCCTGCCAAAGGTAGGGGAGCAGCTGCCTGAGAGAGTTGGAACTGAAGTTGACTGTGATCAGGAAAGTGTGTGCTGAGATCCTCCAAAGAGCGCTACCACACTTTAGTGGGAGCTGTGGGCAACTGCTGAGTACTGGGCTACTCTCAGCACAGTTGAGGACAGGCTGCGTCACATGGGAGTAGGTGCTCGCTCTTGTGCAAAAAGGATTCAAAAAGCCCTGAGCTACCATTGAGTCTGAACAACTAAAGAGGAGATTGAACTCAGGGCTTTCATCTCCAGGTCAGTGGTGTTGGAACTGGGTATCTACATAAATATTAGAGCTGACGTACCCACATGAGTGCTGCTAAGGCCCTTGGTATGGTGCATCAGATGTGTCCTAGTATCCAGTGCATCAGGCATCACTACGGAGAGTCAGAGAAGTACTGTTTTATGCAAGAACTGGTTTTCGTACCATCAGTTAGATATGCCTTAAGTGTAACTTCCTTTTAAAACTTACCCCAGCCACATAAGGTGTTGGGGACGTGAAAAGTTTAATAGCTTAAAAGAATAAAAAATAATACATATATTTAAAGTAATACTATTATAATTTGCTCTTGGGATAAGCCTTTGTTTGTTAAATATCACTCTAGACTAAAAATTTACAGCTGAATCATAACCCCTCAGAGATGGAATTTCTCTGTGGAAACTTTGAGACAAATTTAATTATATTAGTGACTAATAAGGGATGACCAAAGCAAAAGATCTGGCCTCTATGTAGGCCAATTTTGGAAGGGTTTTTACAGCATTGCATGGGGTTACACGGTATGGAAGCCAGAAGTGATTTTTTCACTCAAAACTTTATAGTCTTCTAATGAAGGATCATTGTGTAATGTGCTGGAAAAGTTCCCTCAATCTTCACAACCAGAGCTTTGGACAAAATAAAATGAGTCCCCGTAGAATCAATCTCAGTTTCATACAAGAACCACCTGAATTTTTTGTGGGGTGCTCTGTCTGGTATAAACTGACAGGATACAGTTGGTTTAGTCTTGTTGAAGACACCCAGCTTTGTACGATTAAAACGGGGTTAAAATATATCGAGTGGGCTTTTACTAAGATGCAGTTCTTTAGCAGGCCTATTTCCAAAGGACATGGTGGACCAGTTTCGGGGAATCCTTGGCTGAAGTTTTGAAATCTTTCCCAAATATGTGCTTTTACTAAGTTTTTTGGTGAACTGTACCAACCAGGTACCAACCCTGTGTGCAGATTGTGTCATACCACTGTATCTATGTTATTATACCATTTTTAAATGTAGATTGACAGTGAAGTAGTGAGTCAGGGGAAGGCTGAATCACTCATACACGGGCAATTCTAGTCCTATACAGTCTCGGGTAAAACTGGTCAGTGTCAGTATGTCATGTAGAAGCTTGAAGTTTTTGTGTCACAAGTGCAGAGCACAAAGGAAGTAATGAAAGGAGAACAAGGATTCTGGGTCAGCAAAGGGGGAACTTTAGGAGACATCTAGTATGAGAGAGACAACTGTTGTCAATATGTGAAGACCAACTAATTAGTAAATACATTACAATAAATGAGTGGAAATGGGATCAGCTAAACTCAGGCAGCTGTAGTAACATACAACATTGCAGAAGCACTTAGGCAACCCTTCCACCAACTGTTAGAAGAGGTTAATTTTGCGTGTATGTGTGACTGTACAATCTTATTTTCTTTTGGGTTCACCAGTCATGATTAGTGTTCTGAATATGCAGTGCATGCCAGGCCATATAGATTGCTTTACAGGAGGTGGTGAAGACAGTGATTTGTCCGATATGAACACTAGGCTGCTCCAGGGTCTTGAGTTTATATGGAATTTTGAAAAGTTTTGCAGTAGGTTTGAATTTGCAACTAAATAACAAGCCAGCTAGCATTTCCTGCAAATGAGAAACCCTGCTTTTAGACCACACTCAACTAGTGAGGCCCTGAATAATTTTTATTAATGACATTACTGTAACTCCATAACAATTAGGATGAATACTTGCTAGTTCGTATCACACACTTGCTCTCCCACCCCTTAGCTTTCAAGCAAACGAAGTCACAAGACTGATATATTGTGAGCCTTTCATTACTGAAGTTGCTCTTATTACCCACAATATCTAAACTTTATTACAGACAATGATGGTTTTCAAGTATCCTTGGGAATTTAGAGAGTTCCACGGTTCAGAAATGCAACAGCCTTGCCAACACTGAATGTCGTAAGTAAATAGGCAGCAGAAGAAATTCTAACTTCCAAACAGTTCAGAAGCCAAGCAAAATATTACGGGCAGAAAAAACCCAGATCCAAACATAATTATATAGCTGGAGTTCAGGTTGTTTGGACTTGGAATGAAACTGTTTGCCCAATCCTATCAGGGGATCTTTACAGTTCCAAACCCACGTATGCCTCCCATTTACTATTTCTATTCTATACCAGGCTGCTATTTTCTGCTCAACTGGTAAGCAAAAGTTACTTTAAAATTTATTTTTTAGTCTGTACTTATCGCCAACTGTCAGACAACAATAACAGTCAAAAGATTCTGCTAGTCCATCTGCCTCTCAGGCAATCCCTCTAGGAGAGGCTTTCTTTATCTTGATGGATATTTCAGTCTGTTTCAGAGACCTACCCAGAAAGAGTGTTTTTCAGTCAGCCATAGGAATAGCAAAGATAGCAATTAAAATGTCCCTTTTTTTCTAGGAAATATTTACACTTCAAACTGTCATGATCAAGGTAGCTCAGCAAGAAAAGTCTAAATATGTATAGAAAAAATGTTACTGATTTTAATTTGAGCACATTCAAAAGGGTGGGGAGGCAAAGAAGCTATAATTTGATGTCAATTATAAAGTTAATCCTCTCATATTGTTGAGATTATATTGAGGCTGAGATTATAACAGTATTTTAGATGGAAAAAGGGGCAATAGGATTCACAGGTTCTTAAAACTATTTTGACTGATTAAAAAATGTTTTTTCTAAAGGGGAATCACTAGTTTTTCTATATCCTGGGTCAGTGATGTCCCTTATCGCAGTATTCCTGCAAATGATACAAAGCTGGCAGCAACCTTTTATTCCTTGAAGGACATATTTTATTTGTATAGAAATAGAAACTGCTATTCCACTCTCTCTTGACCATTTTCTAGGTCCCCAGCAGGTATTATATCTGCACGTCTGTGGTTTAGCTGCAAAGAGTCAAATCCTAGGTGGACAACCAGGTCAAGAAATGTTTTTGGGGGAATTTGCAGAAGAGGAGTAGCCAGTCGGTTGCTAGTGGATTAAGTGCACATTTTAAGCCAATGACAAACATGCTAGCTGGGGAGAACTGGTGTTCGTCAGTGTGGGCACCTATTTTTGGAGAAGGAACGGTTCAGGCAGATGGCAGTATTGTAATCAGGGCTGGCTGCAATTGCTGTGTAGGTCTGCACTGCACTACGCACCGGGCAGTGCTAAAGGGAGAAGGCATTGGAGCTTCCGTCACAACCCAGTTGAACTGATATGTTTTGCTTTCTCATTAGAAATAGCAGTGTATCTCTCCTGCCAAACGGTGATGTGCTAAATAAGAAATTATTAATGCAGTGTAATCCAACAAAATATTACTTGTGTAACCCTTATATTTGATAACAAGTACATGAGGACACATCAGGAGTTACACTGCACTTAAATAAGGGTGGTGACATCTTATATACAATGAAGACAAACAGAATTCATGTGATCCATGAAATGGAGTAGAAACCATTAATATGGCATAATTGTAGATTACAGACACCAATGCCACTCAAAAATAATTTCTCTGACTAAGGTATTACTAGGAGTCAAATGCAGGTAGTGGTATCAAACAAACTAAATGCAAATATTATACATTTATGAAATTTATGTAAAGGCTTTTACCATCTCAGAGAAATAAAAACAATAAATAAACAGCAGTATACATAAATGTTTATAAATTTGATCTTTGTTCTGTATAATTAATGAGCATCAGAGATTTTTCTCTGATAAGAGAAAAAATGATGGTCCTAGCCAAATGCAGAACAGATACAGCTGAAAAAGCAATACCACAACAGTTCTCTTGATTGCAGTTTGCAAGCCTATTTTTCAATCCTCTCCTATGCCACAAAGGTCTTTTACTCCTGTTCCCTCATGAGTGCTTCTCTGTATGAGAGTTTTTCCTGCTTTGCACACCCAGTCCTTGCTATGAAACCTCCATGAGGTGTGCATACAACCAGCCGTAAGAAAAACTCCCAGACCATGAAGCTTGGCTTTGCTCAGCTTTTACCATTGGGTCAGATCTTCTGTGAAATAGATTCTGATTTTCATGATACTGGATTCCATAAATGCACTGAAGCAGTTCTGTCAATTAGCCCAAGAGGGAGTGGGAAGAGCACCATCGCTTACAACCAGATCTGAAATTAATGGCAGTTACTGGTGCCTTTAAGGAGAGCAATATTACAGGAGGGGCAGAAAGATCTGACTGTTACTAAAGTTGCCTGACACATTCCATGATAAAATCCCAGTTTCAAATGCTAATATGTTCATCAAACTTCAGCTGTTTGGACTGAAGTTTTCCATACTCATTGACTGCCTCAGGCTAAATTCTTTAGGAAAATTTAAACAAAAATCCTTTAGCTAAAGAAATTTTCTTTCAACTGGCTGAACTTGGAGTCTTTCCAACTACTAGAAATAAACCAGCTCCTTCCATTCCTGCAACAAAAGATTCCTGCAGTAATATACTTTTCCTTGGAAATGCTCAACGAGCTCCTTACTTGGTGAAAGTAAACATAACACTGGTGACTCTAATGGGGGGTGGGGTGGATGGGTGATTTTGCATCACTAAGATTTTGACCTACCATGTGGATCCACAGGTTTTTGTAAAAAGTTTAAGACTGGTGCCATCAGTTCTGTGGAACTGGAGGGAATAGAATGCTTGATTATTTTTGTTTTATTTCATTTTCAAAGTGAAGTAATAGGCATTGATCTACAGATATGATTGTATTCTGCCTGGCCACACGGAAAAACTGTTTGATTTCAGTCTGACATGGACTGGTGTATAACTTTGATGTATTTGCTAAAGATATTTCTAAGAGAAATACATATTAGAAAATAGTTAAATTTTTAGTTTTGTATTAATTGATCTCTGCAACCTGATTAGTGAAGATATGAGAGCAGTAAATGTGGCTTTGTTCTATTTTATCTTGCACCTCTAATAAAAATTTAAAAATCTCTCTGACATTACCCTGCTAGAAGAAATGAAAGTGAGAATCTTCCATACTATTAAAATGGGTCTTCTTTCATGTACATCTTCTACAAACATTCACAGCTCCTGTAATGGTGGTACCACTTAACCCTATTTTGAAACCTCATTAACCTCTTTCTTGATGCTTGTGAAATGAGATTTGTTAGATACTCCGCTCTTTAAATATTTCTCTGCTGCTAAGCTAAAAGCAAAACAAACTAAAAGCAGAATAAAGAGACCTGGGAAACATCTCATCAGCGATGTGCTCTTTGTCTTTCAGTGAGGAAACGTTGAATATAGACCTCCAGATTTGTTGCTAACTTGAGATCCACTAGTACATCCTCTGTAATGATTCTTTGGTTCTTTTGGTTCAGTTAAATGTCATTTCATAGACCTTCTGTTCAAATTTACCATTAAAAGAGAAACACAAAAAGAGGTTATGAGATAGAACAAAGAACCACAATTAAACTCTAATAATCCAATCCACTGATATTAATGGATAATTTTGTTGCATATTGAGTAGGTGGTTGCTCCCTGAAGCGAGCCATCCCCAGTACTTGTTTTATTCCTCAGCCTCCTTGCATTTCTCACTGTATGTTTAGAGTCCTACACCAGACTCCATGCACTTTAGACTTATTTTTTTCCTATAGGTCTCCTATGAAAAGGTGGAATATTAGTCTGGATAAGTGGATTTTTGAAGCTAAATAGAATTCTAGCCTACTATAAAGGAAAGTATTCCCCTTTACAATGTCACCTAAACAACATAAAATATTCTCCAAGATGCATAGCTAGCTGTGGTTTTACCTCATATATTTATTCAGATATTTTGGCTCCATCAGTTTCACAATCAGGAGAAAAGCCCTATTTCTACAGTAAGCTGAACTAAAACTTTAAACTGGACTTTTCTTTTAAATCTCTGTCTTTTTTATTTAAATATTTTAAAACATGAAGCTCTTCAGCGGACTCTGTTTATTTCCATGAACATTTTTCCTGGCTAAGTGATTAGGCAAGTCTCCTGATGTCCTTGTGAGAACAGGATTTTATTAAATGCCTCTGAAGAGAACCGGATGGTAGATGTGCAGCTGCTAGATTTATGGAGCTGCTGGATCAGGAATACTAATTTTTCCTAGTGTAAATATATTTGGGTGATACCCTTCTGAAACATGGCTGAGGTCTGTAGACGGTACCTCCTTCTCTAGTAGAAAAGCTCATGATGAATGTACAGTCAAATACCCTTAATATTTTGCAGATGCTGTGAACACCAATTACAGAACACTGACTGCAGTGAAGGGGTTAATGATTAATTAAGTATGATGATATAAATTAAGTATCAGCAGGGTCTAGGGTAATTGATGTCAGGTGAATGGGAAACTCCCCAGGATAATGTCAGTGCCAGAGGGAGTGGTGATTAGTGGGGATAAATGCTGGTGTGATCTGCATCTGATGAAGGCAGAGTTGAAATGTTTGTGGGACTGGGCCCAGCTGAGAATAATAAAGGCTTTTCTGTTCCCAACTGAGAATAAAGGAGATTTCTGAATCAAAATATGTAAATACAGGTAGAACCCTTTCCATCTTTAAAAAGTGCAATAAGACATATGCTTTTAATACATATCTCTATAAAGCTTTAGAAAGCAATTCCAAAAGTTCATTGTGAACCATGCAATCCCTAATTTTAGGTGGTTTCAAGAAAGGAAGAAAATTGAGGTCTGCTATTTTCTTCTGTTCATTACAAAGAACAATGTGGAACAGCCTTCAAGGTGCAGATGAAGACTTTGCTGTGCTTCCACTTATTTCACTTGCAAGCTAGATTTCAGATATCCTGGTACAATGGTGTAAATCTTCTTGAGGAGGCCAGATGGAAAACACCGGTAAGTGTTGTTTTTATTCAGCTTTAGATAGCTATAGTTATAAGGTTTTATTGTTATGGTATGGGCATGTGTAAAAGGGGCTTCTTTAAAAAACTTTGATTCATTTCCAGAAAGAAAAAGTGTGTTATGTGCATTGTAGAATGCCATACAGAATTTGTAGTACATAATCACTTAATTAAAGATTGTCTCATCATCCATGTACCTTACTGAGATGAATTAAGGTTGTGCAAGAAAGTTCCATTATTCTGTTACCTAACTTAGAAGTGCTTAAAAATGGTCTTTGTTGAGTAACGTGATACATGAATCTACACAGATAATTGTATATCTTGTGCAATTGTTTTACTTTAAAATCTCCTCCCTTCCACGATACCTGCAAGTGCAGTGATAATGGTGCTTATTTTATTACTGTAGGCAAATCCTATGAACTTTTGATATGAATCTGTCCTGTATCAGTTTAATTAACATGCCAGTGTCAGTTTAGTTAACATGCCAAACAAGAAAAACAGAGAAAAACTAAGAGTTCTCTGGGGTATCAAATACAGGTTTTATTTGCAGAAGTCTGACCGTGGTCTGTGGTTAATACAACCTAAACACGGGTCACAATGAAGAAAAGTTGATTTTTTGCTCTGTGTCTTTACAATCATAATTTTAGCATGCCTGTTGAATGGCTGGATGGCTCATTATCTGCACATACTGTATATGTTGGCACTATACTACTACTTCTGCATTATATAGGAAGGTATCTTTAGATCCAAAATGACAGACGTGGTAAAAGAATGGTGAATCTGTTCATGTAGCTACATTAGCAGAGATTGTTCTAGAAGTACAGCCTTACTGCTATGTATGGGAATGGATTCTTGGCAGTTATACTTCTGGATAGTGAGACAGGTGTAAAATGTGCAATTAATGCTTTCTTATGTTTTCACATTATTATTAATATTTTACATGTATTTTTAAGATATAATGGATTTTAATTGACTTCATTTATTTTAAGTTAATGAGGAGATTCATCTATGGTGCAAAATTTACAGTTATACAAATTTTGTGAAAGATCTAGTAATATGGGAAATGTTTGTTTGACTTCCCAACAGATTGCCTACATATCTCTCAAATAAAAAATACAAACTTTGTCTGGTTATGAATTGATTTTTACAAGCTACATACTTTTTAGTTCACAAGGAATGCAATTTGGTCATATATACAGTACTACAAATAGTGTAATTCTGCTTTAATTAGAGGTGTAGGAATTCTGCAGTGATGCCTGAATTTGTCACTGAATTAAGTTTTTTGCCTTACTGTTGAAGTTTTTGAAGAGATTTATGCAACAGAGTAAGTAACAGTCTCCATTCCTTTACAGCAGGGAAACTTGAGGAAGAGACTGCTTAGGGAATCCAATTGTTTGATGTGTTTCATTCAACTGATCTTTCACGGAGGTCAGATGGAACTCCCATTGACCTCCATGGAGCAGCATTTGTGCCAGCACAAAGCAGTTGGTGCATGGGAGAGCTAGAGAACCTGGACGGTAATTTAAAGCCAGGTCTTGTACTTTAAATCCCATATGCTAAACCAAGAAGAAATATTTGTTTTTCTGACTCTCCCTGACTATGAACATATAACTGTTATGAACTCAGCTTTCTGGATTCTGTGGCTGCTCTGGGATTGGGGTCACTTGGCTAGCAGTGCAGCGCTCCACAGCTGCACCACAAGTTCACCAGGCAGCCCTCTCCAGTGGTGTTTATTATACTTGTGTTTGCAGCATGTCTTGCTGAGTAATGCACACAGTCTCAGTGTTGATAGATTCTGTGTAGATTACCCCTTTTAGTGAGTTCATTAAAACTGTCATTATCTAATTTTCCCGGAAAAACTTGGTGGGGGGAAATAACTGCTTTTCTAGAACTGGACATCTGATTGTATAGATGCTCCCCTGCTGCTGGCAGTAAATTGCAGGAAATATGGGACAGTCCTTGGAAGAGAACAAGAGGTGACTGAACGTGCAGCCATGCAGCTAAAGCTCTGAGTGGGCATTCCAGCAGTCTGGATAAAAATTATTTATGTTGTGGCTATGTCTAAAATGGCCTGGGCACCTTCCAAATACAAGAGAGAAAACAATCCTTGCACCCAAGAACTGGAATGTAAGGAGATAGATAGACATGTAGTGAAGGCTGTTTGAGGACAGAGCAAAGAAACCAGGTGATAAAGCTGAAGACGGAAATAACTAAAAGTTTCTGAAATTGGTTGATTTGTTTAACATCAGTACTAGCAGCTGTGTTAATACTAGTACTATTACCGATACTCCAATTGTGTCTTTTTTTACAAGTATCTTCATTGTTTACCTTGTCTGGAAACCCTGGCTCCACTGCTAAGATCCCTTATGCTCTCCCTTTCACCAGGTAAATAAACTTTTCAGTCAAAAGACACAAAGTTGTATGTCCCTGAGCTGTAAATAGATGACGGTCTGTAGTTTTGGAGGCTTGAGTAACTTAGAGCTGCACAGAATTTACCAGTGAATAAATCTTGTGGAGCAGAAGTGTACCCCATGATCCCAATCCTGGTGATGGTAGATGGTCTTCAAAATATGAGGGTAAACTGACAATGTCGTCACAGCATGATGCAAGAAGTTTGAAATTCTGTTTGTTTTGCCTGGTGCCCTGGGGAAATAATACAGCATTCCAGAGTTCAGCAGAGTCAAAATATAAGAATTAAAATACGATTTGTGATAGGGGAGTAGAGAAACAAATGCATCATGTAGTGAATTGGAATGCCTGGTGAGCTATACGCCAGCTGGTCTGTAAGAAATGTCACTGATGCGATTTCTAATCCCTTAGAAAAGAGCCACAAAGATGGTTTTGGTCAGGGCTGTACTGTCTGGATTTAATTCTTGGTTTTCTAATTCTGGACAACACTGTAAAGGTACTTGAAAAACAATCAGGGAATGTTTTGTACAGACATACATATGTGACTTTACTATATAACCAAATGTTTCCAGATAAGATCCACTGCTGGAGCCACCAAGGAAGGCAGTTCAGTAACACAGGCCTGAGCCTGTAGCCTTTTGCCCTGCAGGGATGCTCATGGTCACTGTGTGTGCTGAGTGAAGAGTCATCATGGGGAAAAGGCGGTCAACATGCAGAGTGGGGAGCTACTTCTGAAGGCAAAGGACTGGTCTGGATTTAGGTGTCTCACCTGCAGCCTGGTAAGGTCTTTCTTGTTCCAGTGTCTTGGCTTCCAGTGCTTCCCTAAGGATCACTGACCTATTTTTATATAAGTGGTGGTATAGCCAAACCTATTCGTCAAAGCACGGCCCTAAGGACCTTTTCAGACATTTCCTTAGGTGCCGAAAGAGCTTCAGACAGTTTAGGAGCTCTGACCATTAGTGAAGAGCTGCTTACAGGTTTTGAGGGCCACAAGTTTGGCTCTAATCTCCTAGATCCTGCCAATCTCAGCCTTTTATTTTTATGGCTCTGGACCTCAGTCTGGAGTATGGCTACAGAATAACTGTGTTGGAATCACTTCTGCATCAGCTTGCTTGCATATCTCTTTATGGTTTACTGAGGAAGAGTGACGAAAATTCCTGATGGAAACAAAACTGCTCATGGGTAGAAGAAAGCAGAGACCCGTAAATTAAACGGGGCCGGAAGGCAGAAGCTGGACAAAAAGACAGTTTAGAGGAGATGGAAGGAGCTTCTGATGTTGGAAAGAAGGAGCTGTATTTGGGAAGAAAGCTGAACGTTGTACTTTGGGGTTTGTATGTGTCTGTATACACAGCTTTCATGGGAAGGGCAGAGAAGGCTGAATGATAAGACTGGAGTCTACGTATTTGGGGTGTCAGATTTATTTTCTAAGCCCTTTTTGAGATAGAGATAACATCCAGACAGCTGCTGCTGGAGTTAATTTGCATGGCACAGAATAAGATTTAGGCAAAAGGATGAGAAAATAAAATAGGAAAACAAAATGGTATGGCTTCATAGAGGAGAATATGTGCTGTGGTTCATTTGTTGGCTTTGTCCCTGTAATGCCCATCTTTGCTCATCATGGGACATGTTTCTCAGTTCATGTAGCTCCTGCCTAAATAAGAGAAGCCTAAATCAATCAGAGAAAGCTTAGCAAAGCAACATTAAGCAACAACAATTTGATTTAAATCTGTTTCCAGGGTAAAAATCAGTTTTAAAGGGTATCAATCCCCGAAGTCGGCTAAAGAAAAAAGTTCTTCAGTGCTGTTCTTGCTCTAAAGTGAAGTGTTCACCTGGTATAAGTGACAGAGGTGTGAGTCTCAATGCTTTATCCTTGCTTCAAGCAAACAGGATACTGTCCCAGGACTCTGCAACCCAGGTTGGGTAGTGTGATGAAAAAATGAACATGTTCTGAACTCTTCATTCATCATTCTGAATGTGTTGGCTGCATCTAAGTGCTGACATGTTTTATTGCAAACTTTCTGGGTGAAGCATTGAAATGTATTTGCAAGCAAACTCCTGCTGGCATTTTTCAGGTAGAGGTCTTCTCAGAGCTCTCTGCAAATATTTCTCCAGGTGTAAAACTCTATAAACAGAGCAGGACATCTGCCCACGTGAGATTTCAGTGTTGTGTGCTAATGTGGCTGTCTGAGGTGTCGAGGAGATGTGGAAGGACTTCATAGCTGTGATGGTGCAAGAATGAGAAATTAGTTTCTTCTGACATTTGATGAAGGTTTCAAATGAGCCTGTAAATCTCACCTGGAAATCCCTTATATCCTGAAATGTGGCTAATATTCAAAGACTGAGGACTGGCCACAGTAAGACCAGAAAGAAATTACTGGCCCTCAAGGATCATTTCTAAATGAACAAAGAGCTTACGTTTCTTTGTGAAGTCAGAAGAAAAATCAGCCACTACTGAAATGCCAAAGAATTACAGTTATTATTACAGGACCAAAACTTCATGCATTTACAAAAACATATCAGCACACTTTCTATTTGGGAAAATTGACAGTGAAGGAAGTATGCTTTTGTGACTGCCCATAACTCAAGTAATGGGAAGATTTGTGTTTCTTATTACACAACCTGAAAGGACTGAGCTATTATGTACTGAACTTTCAAGATGTCAAGATAATTGTGGAAAAGAATTTGTAAATGTATTTAACTTTTACATTACTTGATACAACCTAAATTACTGCTTCTGTGTAAATGATAATTTCAAGAAAAGCACCTTTGTTTCTGCAGGTGAAAATAAAATGAAAATGAGAATTTGTCACGTGCTAAGTACATAGTATATGAGGAAACTGTGATATAGGTAATTCACTATCTGATCACTAATAGATTGTATTACATAAGTTTTCATTACTTTTTCTGGGTCTAGTTAAATAGCATCAGAATTTCGGAAGAGATTCTTTTTTTCAGCCTGGTGCATTTAGTAATTCTGAGAAATAACTATACTCACAAGTTATATCATCTGAAGTTAGAAGTGTCTTAAAATATTTTTCAGCTATTGCAAGTGTGTTTTTAGGCGAATACTAATCAGTTAAAACTCTTTAAGATCTTCAATAACAAAAATATTAAGGATGATTTAATAACTGCTTAGCACTTAGATTTCTGTGACAGTTCTCTCAGAAAGTTGCTATTGTACAGTTATAACAATATGATCTTATTTCTAATGTTTTATGCCATAATGTGTTCAATGAGAAAAGCTTTCAACAAAAAATTGATAGTTTTTTTTTTTTTCACATAAATGTGACTGAAGTCAAACCATGTTATAGTGAAGCAGGAAAAATAAAAAAGGATGTTGTTCAGTTTCTTAGTTCTTAATCTGAAACCTGCTTTTTCACTCTGATTTCAGCACACAAAAATACCTTAATATCTTCTAGTTAACTTCCTCTGAAAAACTCCCATGACTTTGTAGAAAATCTTAAGTATTGCTGAAAGCTGAGGGTTGTTTTGTGAGGAATACTGTATATTTAAGCTTTCATTCTATTAGCTGTGTGTGTTCAAGATCCTGAATTAGAAAATGGTGTAATATTCTAGCATTGATCTTGGTTCTCTCAGTCTCCTGATGTGTAGGAGGTATTATATCCATTCTTACCTCAAATGAATAGTGAAAATAATTTCTTCCACAATTTAGACAGATTGCAATAATATCCTAAATATTATTCTGATATGGCTGATGTTCAAATTAAAATTACTCTGTTTTACTTGTTAAAGGCTTTATAAATTGCTTAGAAAAAATGTAGAAGGCACTTGAGTGCATTATACTTGTACTAAGTACCAGTTAAAATAATAAAAAACTTATACCGGTTGAAATACTGGTTTGGGATTTTTTTCCTTACCTGGCTTCACGGGCTGATATAGCTGTCAGAGCTGCAGAAAGCAATCTGGAGAAGCACTCGCTATTGTCATATTTTCTCGGCAATTTATCTGTCCATTCATTAACATGAATGTTATTTAAACCATGAACATTATTTAAACACAAGAGCAAATTCAAAGCTATCCCTGATTCCACTGACATGAAACTACTTTGGAATTAAAACAATATGAGTCAGTTCTGGCAACCTTAATTGAAAAGAAAATATTTTATATGTTGAAAAAGATGTTTGTCTTAAAAATAGTAGGGTTCCATGATCATATTAAGAAATTAAGAAGCTTTCGTTATGTTTCTTTGGATGTGTTAGTGCATGGAAATTGCTACAAGAAAAGAGTGATGGAGCAGTGCTACAAGAAGAGGAGGGGTTGATGGACCAAACATTAACAAGACAGAAAAAGATAAACTCTGTATAAACCTGGTCGTTATCTAGAACATTTAAAAGAGGGGTCATTGGCTGTAATGAAATAATGGGTTTGTTGAAAAAAAAAGATTAGTTTTATCATAATATTTACCAAATCAAGATATGAGCTTTATCCCACTTACCTGAATAAGTCTTTCAGAGATTTTATAGCTAAAACAATTTCCAAGTGGATTGTTTTGGATTTAAACCAATCTTCCTGATTTTGGAGATGGTTCCATTATTTCCCTTAGTTTCAGACCTCACATGGAGTGATTATACAAGCTGTCTATGGGGAAAGTTGTATTTGCCAAGGCTGTCTAGGTAGAGTGACTGAATGTTGCTGGTTTGTGAGTACTGATTTCACAGCTAAGAGAAGGAAAAGACAAAGGAAAGGAAAGCTTTCTGTTACCCAGAGTGGCTGCGTGAATTGCAGAGCTGTAGCTGTGAAGCTGAAGGCTTTGTGTTTACTTCTGAGATGGATATTAGAGGGGTTTTGTTTAATTTCCTATATATAGATGCCAGATATTACCATCAGATGGCTTTATAAAAAAATAGAATGTCATAAATCTAAAGGACAGGTTTATAAAGACTCTTTAGCATAACTGAACACTGATGAACAAATACCATTGAAAATGTACATTTTGGTCTAAGAGAGGGGAGTGTGTGTTTGCAGAATTATCCACATATCGCTTCTAAGGACTTGTCTGATCCTCACTCGGCAGCACAGAGCACACAGTTTTCATCTGTTGTAGGGTGAACTGCTGCAGAAACTGGGAGCAGTGGAGCATCACCAGCATGGCACTACACTAGACGTGTGCCTGCTGGCAGGCAGCCTGACTGCAGCGCGGTTCTAGCACAGCCATGCAGTGATGGGGTCCCAGGTTAGTGCGCACATGCCATGGGGGTGCACCAGCTCCTTTCTCTCTTTGCTGTGATTTCAGGCGGTGTTCAGACATGCCCTTCCTGTGGCTGATGAATCTGTATCACAGCGGGATTGCTGGCTCTGTCCCCCACCATTTAAGTGCTGGCCCTCTCCCAACCCTCCTAGAGATGCTGGGAGCCCCAGGGAAGCGGTGGTACGCAACCATGACACCATAGAGCTGTCCGAAAGCAGGGGACACAATGCATTTCTTGTAACACCTTGAGTACACTGAGAACTATACCTGTACTGAAACCATTTTGTTGGGAAATCAGCATGTGATTGCAGGAAGTCCAGAAATAGGCAGATTGTTACTCCAGCCGGTAGAATGGCAGATTCCTGCCAAATGGGCTGTGGTTTCCTGCACGGACTTGGAACATGCCAGTGACACAAGTGTGGAGGTTTTGTGTCCTTTTTGCAGAAATGTTGCTTTCTCTCCCCGCCTCAAGGGAAGCAAGCAGGAGTGTCGAGTGGGAAATGCTCTTTATATTTGAACAGCCTGCATTGAACTAAAATGAGTTTTTAAAAATTTTGCTAGTTTCGCTGCTGTCTGTCCACAAAAATAGTCATAAAACCTGTGTATTATTAAAGGATAAAGTTCTTACCTCTGTAGTAAGAGTACCACTAGTAAGCACTCTAACACATATATCTCTATTGAAGATTAATTATGTTGTTAAATTTTCCACCTGCATTAAAACCAAAAGAACTCTAAATAGCAGAATACTAAAGAGTATGTATGCTTTTGGTTATGAAAGCCTCCACCAGTAGGATATCTGTCTAGCTATCTCACAGTGGCTAGACTATGGTACTTATGGCTATTAAAAGCTCTGTTTAGGATAATATTTTTCATTGTTGGTTTTGGTGTTTAAATATTTAGGTGGTCTAAAACGATGTTTGGAAAGTGCTCAGGCAAAATGGATGCTTAATTTTACTTGGTTCCTCAAATTCATGTTATGTATTTTAAATATTGTTAAATATTTATATTAATATGAAAAGATGAAAAACATAAATCTAAATATTCAGTTCACTAACGTTTTGAAACCTAGGGATATTATTTTCTGGAATGTTTTCCAGCCTTTGGCAGAGAGTAACACATCTGAGAGCAAAGCTGCCCACATGTTACATGCTGGCTTCTATTCTGATGTGTTCTTCAGTACCGATACAATGTAGTGAATTCTATAATAATTTACTTTTTTTTTTTTTTTTTTTTTTTTTTTACATTGAATGGAATTACCACGGCACGTTATTATGGCTTTCACTTTGCTCATTGTTCCAAACTTCATCCTGTAAGTTATTTATAGAAGGTCTTTTCTGCGAGTTTTTATAAAACAAACCCAATGAAAAGAATTAAGTTCTAGAAGGGAAGTGATCTAAGGAGATGGATGTTAAATCCAATTCACTTTAAAGCTTTAAATTTAGATTGCGGTGGTACTTGGAGTACTTTGGAGAATCATAAGGGTCTCTGGTGTAACACAAATCCCAGTGGGTAAAACCACCACCCAGAATACCTGCTGCAGTGTTGCCCTTGATACTGAAGCAGCATGATGAGTGAATGAGTAACTGGGACAGTGGTTTTTGGGATTTGCCAATTTAAAGAGGTAGCTAGGTGTAAATAAATAACTTAAGAAAGAGGTTCTACCCTGGAGGTAGGCAGGTGTTTAAAGGTGTTTCACAGATATGCCAGGTCAAAGGATTTTCAAAAGTAAACCTTCACCTCTGATTAATACAGGATATCCTCAGGTACAGATGATATAATTTTCAAATGTTTTCCTGTGCCATTCTTATTGATGACATCATCAGAAACTTTGTTAACTTATCAAAAGATTTTGTCCCAGGACTCTGGTAGGATCTGTGGCAAGTTTTCTGTTCTGCAGCAGTATCTCTTTCTATATTGTACAGGTAATGTATGACACAAACAATGAAGCGTGAGAATTTAAAGCTTGCTCTGCTTGTTGCTTGAGTTTGTACACAGAGCAAGTATATAGCTGGCAGGATTAAATTTGCGTTAGACATAACTGAAATATTTTTTCCCTTAGAAAACCCTTCATATGTATATGTGTTGGGGTTTTTTTACAGATTTCTGTTGACAGCCTGTTGCTAAGGGTGGAAGTAAGTACTGGAAGTAAGTACCCTCATATACATAATATGCAATTTTGTAGGGTTTTTTTTGTTTGTTTGTTTTGTATTGAATAGAAGATTTTAGACAGAAAATCTCTGTGCAGCATTGCTCCTCATAATTTAATTTTTCTATTGGTATATTTTTACATTAAAATGGTTCAATGGGGTTATCGGGCTACCAGAATGCTACCGTTGAAGCCAAAAAATGGCTTGTAAAGCTCACCTTATGCTTTCAGCTTGTCAATTACATAGTTAACCATTTACGCAAGAGCCTATAGAAAGACATTTCAGACATTTGAAAAAAGTATTTTCATATAGACATATAAGCTATTGATTAATAAAGAAATTATGGAAAAAAATCCTGAGTCAATTTTATGAGGTTTTAAGGCTGCTGAACTTAGAGAAGGCTGAAGGAACAGACTAGTTAGCTGACTGAGGTCAGAACTGAAAACAAAGCATTCAACCACCTGGATATGCATTTTGCTGGAAAGAAATTGTCCTCTGAATAGCTATTGATATTTTGGTTGGCTGGGATATAGTTTTTCAAATGTATAATGCCACAGTAAACAACGTTTTTTTGAAAATATTTAGGGCCTATTTTTGCTTAAGGCCATACACTGCTTAGCCTTGCACAGACTGCTGTTTTCATAGTCTTCTGTGTTTTGTCTATTTACATGATGGAGTGATCTAGAATAGCATTTTTTTAAAGTTTCTGACAAACCGTTTAATAGAATGGACTTAGAAATGAAAAAGGTAATTTCAAAAAAGAAATAACATACAACATGCAATTAGCTTCCAAAATGCATTGGTTTCTTTTGAAAGCAGCGTAGCAAACCATTCTGAGGAACAAATGGAATTTTGTAGTTTTGAAGCTGACACCTGTCTGTCTTGTCTTTGACTTTGAATGCAAGGAAGGGAATATGGAGAAAAGACATCTCTCTTCCCAAATAATAGTCATTCCTTCTCTGTTCTGTCCTTCCCCTGTCCACCTCTTCCTTTTAGATTTTTTTTATTATTCTTTAGATTTCAGAAGAAAGTGAAGACAGAATTTAATAAAGAAAAAGGGAGAAGGCAGAAGAAAAACATCACAATATCAGACATTTCAAGTAAGACTGAAACAGATTTTGAAAATTAAGTTTCTTTGATTTCATGATTTTCTTCCTTCAGAAAATTTGAGAGAACATTCTGAAAAAGAAAACTTTTCAGGAAAATGTTGTCCAGTTTTAGATCAATTCTAGTGTTTAGTTACATTTGTTATTCCTGTGAAGTGTGGATCCTGAGCAAAGTTACACAATAAATCTAGGAATTCTTATCAGAAGACAGCAAGTGAAGCCTTGGTCCAGCTGAAGCCAATGCCAAAACTCCTGTTCACTTCAGCAAGGCCAGGATTTCTCCCCTTACTGACACATTTTAAAAAGTGATCAAACTTTCAGCAATGCTTATTCTCTGACTCTGTATATGCACTAGTTGCTCGCTCTCTAGGTGGAAGGTCATATTTAGCACTTTTTGTACTCTGTAATGTGAACATAATAGGGGAATGCCAATAAAACTACAGGATTTTGCAAGTCATCCTGTAGAAGTTTTCATCTTGGCCAAAAAGTTTTACTTCAGCTCTAATAAAAACAGATATACAGGGGTTTTTTTTTTGTTTAACAACAACAACAGAAAAGCACTCACTCAGGAAGCCTACTCACATCTTTCTTTCAAAGTTTTCCCTGAAAACCAAGGAATAATTGTAAGTGCAATTCATAAGCAAGAAAATATCAGTTGTTACACTGGTGAGAACCAGCATGTAGCCAGGTTAGAGCCGAGTCCTTTTTGCCTATTGAAGAAGTGATCACAAAACTAACAGCTGGAGTTTACTTGACTGTACAATAAAGCAGCCCTATAGGTACCTTTTGTTGTATTCAAAATGCCAAATGTAATCTTAATGCACTCTTTTCACACACACACACATACACACACACACACCCCGCCTTGAGTATTGTATCTTTAACCAAGGAAATGAAAAGAAGATAGATAGGAGAAGAGATCAACATGCACATCAAATTATTTAAGACACTCTCTAGGGAATCGATCCATATTTTATTCTTGTGTTGTTAGTTAGCCAGCAAAGAGAATGTCCAGTGCTTACATGAAGCTGTGTGCAAAGATGATAGTTTAAGTGTACAGAAAAATATGACGACCACATGTCTTGATGATACTTCATGTTATCTATCAAATTCTGTGCATTAGTACTGTCTGAATACAGGTAGCATCTACTTAATAACTGAAAAATAGATCTTAAAATATTGAAACTCAGAACAACAGAAGAAACCCAAATCCCAAACCCTCTGAACTGACTAATTAAATTGAGGTATTTTGTACAGTTTTGGAAAATGTAGTACATTTTAATGCACTTTGCAAACACTTTTAATTATAATTCTAGATGGCAAGCGTGTTTGCCAGTATATATTCCCTATACAGTTTCTAGCCATAGGACTTGCCATAATGATCATTTGCTGATCACATTTTGTTAGCAATCTTCGTCCAAAATGAAAATGTCTTGAGGAATCTATCTTGCTGATGAAATGAAACAACCTTTAGACAATCACAAAGTGGTGTGATGCCCTTATTGTATGACAAGAAAAGACTTACGGATGCAAACAGACCTCCACTGTCTAGAGAATAATTGCTAAGTCAGCTCCCTAGTCTTTTCAAGTGTATGCTGTGTCATGCAAGACTATTCTGGATCACAGATATTTTACCATCATTTTTCTGAGAATGTCATAATTTATTTTTAGATGTGTGTTGAGACTTTGTAGGTATTAGGTAAAAGAACTTTTGATGTACTTTGTGCTGACTTAAGATGTTCATCTCTATTTTGCAGGGAGGTCACGTAGGACATAAATAAAATTCACAGATAAGATTGTTTGTGTTACTAAATGTAGTAGGTACTCATTTATACTTTTAGACATCAGGAAGCCAAGACTGTGCCTTGATAGACTTGGACCACAGAGAACATATAGAATAAAATGATACATTTTGTTGAAATACAGAATTGCATCTTGTGTCAGCTCTTTTCCATTAGCATCAGCTGACAGGGTGCCCTCTTGCAAGACTTTAGTCATGCAAACACAGAACATCTCTATTTCTACCACAGCTGTTTCATAGGTGTGAGCAGATGCTTGTGGATGTACAAGTGTGAACTACATCCTACTTTGTTACTCTTTTTTAAGAGGTAAAGCAAAGTGTGAGTTTGTGAGCTCCAGGCAGGCAAGGATCCTGCAGAACTAACTCTGCTAGTGACACAGGTGCTGGCAGGAACAGCCTTCCACAAGGTCCCTAAAAGCAAGTATGTGGCTACTAAGGAAAAATATGCTCTAAAGCCTTTCAAAAAGGGTCATGTGTTTTATTGCCCAGATCCCCAATGAGGACCTCAGGTAAGTAGGCGTTACCAACACTTGGGACAAGCATGCCTTATGTTACGCTTCTCCAGAACAAAAGGTTGAAATTCAAGCTGTTTACTTTTAATAGAAGTGAAATAAAACAAGGTTGGGGTTTTTGTTTGATTCAAAAGCAGACCTGAAAAATAACTCTCACTTTTATACCCACCATTGATAGTTCAGTTTTTGAAATTTAGCCAGGAAAGATGCTGTGTAAGAAGCGGACCTGCATGGTCACGTAAATCTTTGTTGTTTGTAAGAGCTTTGTTTGGTGCATGTCACAGAAATCTTACAAGGGTTTTGAATGAGCCTAACATGCAATCTTTTCATGAGCTGTGGATCATAAATATTTCACATTTCTTGACAGCTCACAGGCTCATCTTTGTATCTGAAATAGGTACATTTTAACTCACCTGCCAATCCCCCTTGTGCCCTTGCAAATATGGATATAAACAGGATGTGAAAGGCTACCTTGAAAATTATTGTGTCATTTGGAGTACCCTGGAGTTTCTGGCCTTGCACATGGGCCAGACAGGCTGTGTCATCTAAGGAAGAGCCCTGTGAAGGAGTGGTGACTCAGAGCTGGTTTACATCTTCACAGCACTGCATCCACTGAAGCTGCCTTTTAGAGCAGAAGTGAACAGGTCATAGAAGATTCTGGGTTTATCTGGTATGCAGCGGTCAATCAGGCTGGCAGAAAGTGCCAGTCTGGCATAACCTCTTTTACCATCTTGATCAGTCTTTGGTTTAAGGCACAATCTATTTTAAAAACATAGTATTCCTGTAACTTTCCTCACCAGCTCCCATTTCTATTCAGTCCACTTACAGGGTTCAGAAAAAAGCCCAGAAATTGGCATTGCGGCCAAAGTTTGTCTGTTATAGCCAGAGAGGAATGTCTTGAACTTAATATGTTTCGTTTGGGAGATCTGTTTTTGTCCGCTATAACCAATTGTCCATTATAACCATGTCCATCATAAGTTTAGTGTGCACTATGTAATTTAACAGCAGTGGTTAGTACAGCAAAAGCCAACTGTTGAGGCTGGGTGGGAAACCTGAGATATTTTGTTAACCGAATATGTCCTAAAATAATCTTAATTTTTTGCGAAACTATCAATCTCTGCATTCTTGGCTAAGTGCTGTTGTTGAAATTTTAAAATGGCCTATTCATCCTTAAATATATGCTTCACCAAGAAAAGAAAAGGATTTTTTTGTTCTTTCAAAATATCAGATGCTTTATGTTCTGAGTAGAACCTTGGTATCCTTGCACTTGAGGAAAAAAGGTTGAAATAGGAGGGGAACAGACCCAATCAGTGCCTGTGGAGAAAAGTGTAACTCTTAAAAATTGGAAATATAAGAATAAATTGTAACTTAGGTATAGAGAACAAATATATAAGACTAAGCTTTCTCATCACAGTTAAAATAAATTTTCTGAAAATTTAAGGACCCCAGTAAAAATTCCCAGTTGTTAATTTATTAAGCCATGTAGCATAAAGAGCAAGCAATGGAATAGGAATTGATTCACAATATGTTATATTTTACCCTTTTAAATGCCAGTGATATTTAAAAAATGGAAATTAACTTGGCTTGAGCTAAATTGAAATGAACATGTCCCAGTTTTTGCTTCTTGAAAAAAGAAATGTAATTGGTTAGAAGTACTTTTTATGGAGGCAAAATGAGATTTATTTTTTTTTCTTCTATGAAACAAAACATTTTAATTTTACATATCAACATTTCCATTAAAAACCAAGCCAGGGAAGTGGTGTGTCAGATTTGCACACCATTCATAAAACCAGCGGGTGATGCAGTCCATCTTGCAGCCAATAATCCAGTGGCTAGGGAACTCGCCCAAGGGGTAAGGGAACAGCTCTGTGCTCTGCCAGTGGAGAACCCCTGTCTCTACCTTCCAAGAAATATCCTGGGGAAGAATTATTTTTTTAAAACTTTTTTTTTTTTTTTAATTCCCTGTGAAAGCAGTCCCAATCTGCACATAACACCACCATTGTTTTACTAAGGATTCTCCCACCTTGTACATAAGAGCTTAAGTCATTGGCTCCCTCTTGACTCTTGCCTGGCATCCTGAGAAACTTGGTCCCCTGCAGTCCACCGGTGGTCCTTGTTGGACTTCATGGGCTATGCATTGCCTGGTGATTGTCATGGATGTGTCCCCATCTGAGGGAGCAGGACTTACATGGGGTAGAGGGAAGTTTGCATCTTGCACAAACTTAACAGCTTTTGTAACATATGCAGGCATCTACATGTACCAAGCAATTGTGGAACAGAAAAGCGAGCCTCAGGCACAGTCCCTCCTTGGGTGGTAGCCTGCGAATTTGGCAGTGAAGAACTGTGAGATAGCTTGCAAGAGCTCTGCTGTTCCAGGGCCATTAACTAATCCTTATGTAAACTCTTCCTGAAAACTCACTTCTACCATACTGAGACAAAATGAATAGTGTCTTTTCTGATCCTTCAGTAAATTGCACATAGACAGTCTTGGTTTGGTTTTTTTTCCTGTTTTGCTGCCCTTACTTGTTGCTGGTGAGGTAAATGGGTTACAGACTGTTTAGTACTGGAGACTGACATTTTTCTTTTTTTAAAAATCTCTATTGTGAATGGAATAAGACTCCTCTTCTTGCTGCAAAATGCAGTTTCTTGATGAGAGGTGTTATGCAAATTACTGTAATTACTTGGCCTGAGCACCCCAGGGAGCTCTTCTGAACCACAGTACTGGTTCTTGCAGGCAGGATAAAGTCAGACTTGCTCAGCAGTGAAAGTGAAACTTCAGAACTGTGAATTCTGCCCCCATCCTGACTACAATCTAAAAACCCCCACTGCTGTAAGCTCCAGCCTGTCGCCATCCACCCAGATATAAACTAACTCATCTACTAAACGTTTATGACAAATGAGATACAGACAGTTCCACCTTGGCCTTTAGAGTCGAGGAGAAGTAAAAGCCTGTCTTTGTCCGGTGATAAGTGTGATGCTTATTCCAAGATGTTGCTCTGCCAGTGAATTATAGCTGGAACTGCTGGGAAAGGAAAAATTGTGGTTGGAAAAAGGAGTGTATTATGTGTGAGTGACACAATGTTTGTGCATGTATGTGGGTGTTCTGAGCAGATCCTTATGATGCATAAAAGCATAAGGATGAAGAATGCTTAAGTGTTGCCAAGTTGTCAAGTGTTTATCTTTTCAGATATATAGTAGTATCGACAGTCCTTCTTACTGGATGGCTCCTACAGTAAGCAGAGAAAAGGAAAAAGTTGATATAATCCTAACTGAATAATCTGAATTTTCTTAGAATTAGAAAATAGTATAAATAAATGAATTGTTTACATGTGTACATAATTCCTTACTCTGAGAAAGGAGAAGTTGTTCTAGTTCATGACATCATAGAGAATCTTGAGATGGCAAGTTTTGTATTACATCCCTAGCTGGCTTTAACCTGTTCAGGCAGGTCAACTCCTTTTCTAAAGCCATCAGCAGGTTTTTAAGTTGTGGTGCTTCTTTGTCAGAGTTTCAGTGTTTCAGCAGCTCTGAGGCTTGCCTTGCCATCTATCGTTCGGTCTTGCCAGGTACGCTCACTTACAAAGTGCCTGTCTCTGGCAGGAGCAATCAGCCTACTTCATGGGTTTACCTTCCCGATTCACAAATTCCAGGTGATCTCTTCTCTCTCCCTGTTGAGAGATGTGACTTTGCACCTCCCAAGATCTGTGCAGCCTTATCTCTGTCCTCAAACTCTGAGATGAATTTCCCACCCTAGAGTCTAAACCGCCTAAGCCCACTTGGTCTTTATGGCTAATTCTCTGGGCTCTGCAGAGAGATCCAGACAGTGGACATCTCCCTCATTAAGCAAAACACCTGCAACCCCAATAATTTTATTAAAACTGGAATGCCTTGATATGGTCTACTGGACAGGGAGCAGACTCCTAGTTCAATGCTCCCTGTCACTTTGCACATATCCTTACGAGACGTACCTTGCACCCTCCTAAACAGCCCTCAATTTGTCAAGCAATCACTGTCTTCCGTACCTGAACTTGGAAACTTTGGTGTGGCTAGTCTGTACATCCATACCAACAGACTTCGGAGCATTCAAGGGTGTGACTGGGACACATTTTAGACTTTGTATAACTAATGTCTAGTGTATCATTTATAAAGTGAGCACCAGTGATGCCTTTTCCCCTCATTATGCTGGGCAGAAGTGATCTCAGCGTTTGCAGGAGGTGTGTATATGCACATAGGGACAGATACCAGTATGAAATCTGCTTCTTCTTGTATTATTTCATGACATTGTACAGATGGTCTTCTAGATTACAAAGGAAATGCCTCTGGCAAGCTGTGCTCTTCCCTGTGATCGATGCTGTGAGGTATAAGCTTAAAGTTTCTGCAAAATACCTCATTTTCTCATGTCTTTTTTTTTTTTTTTTTTGTCTGTTAATAGAATGGTGTAACATAGGATACTTCTAATCAATTAGGAAATATTTGTAATCTTTTTAAAAAGTCACCTATGATATTTATAATTTGTAAATATTTCTTCAGCTGTGACTTGAAAGGGACATCCTGAGACCATTAAGCTTTCTACATTCAGCAATGACTGGTGGCTATTTTATAGTTAAAAAAAAATAATGGAATTCTCTGCTCCTATCTTTTCCATCTGAGCAACCTGCAATATCTCCTTCCTAACCAGCAAAACATATCTTTACCCAGTCTATTCTATCTTTTTTGTAATAAATTTCAGAGAATAGTGAAGTATCTTCCCTAAGCTGCCTGCTTCATATTTGAGACATGCCTTTATATGTTTCATATATATGTTACTTAAAACTTTAATCAGTTTCCTAAATGTCAAACATATAGTTCTTCATATTTTTCTTCATGAAGATTTTCAGTTTTGAATGACACATTAGTCATCATCCAACTTGAAGCCATATTGATAACTCTCGCTGAAGTAGATATATGTAGGGTCAAAACAATCACATTGTTAGTGTTAAAGTTCAGTTGTTAGTTTGAAGTTTTAGCTAGTAGGAGGAAGAAAAAGCCTGTATTTTTCCTTCTATAAAATTTTAAATAAGCATACTCAAAAAATTATTTTAGGAGTTTTTAGACCTTTGCATGGCAAATCATCTGATTCCTATTTTTCCTTCTATAAAATTTTAAATAAGCATACTCAAAAAATTATTTTAGGAGTTTTTAGACCTTTGCATGGCAAATCATCTGATTCCCTATATGTCTTATTTGCAGTTAATAAATGCCAGTTAAGGGCATGAGCCTGGAATGTGGTAGTTGACAATTAATGCCCATGAGTTTCATTATGAAGATCCTAACACTTCACTAATTAAGCATTCCTATAAAGGAAGGTCCAAGAACTGGAAGTGGAATTTTCAAGTAGGTTCCTCTCTCAGCCTACTTCATCCCTGCTCCTACAGCACTAGGTGGAGATTTTTAAGAAGGGATAAGTATGTGCAAGACAGGTCAGTTTTATAAACCCCTTCTTGTACTTGTTCACAGTTACTTGACCGAGGTTACAGGCACGGCATTATAGAACTTCAGGTCAAATCTAAGACAGAGTAGAGAATATTATTTTTGAAATTACAGAAGGCAAAATTCTTTATCTTCAATTAGCTGAGTAATCCAAATTCCATGATTCTTTCCAGTTGAACTTTTAAGTTGAGCACTTATTTGGGAATAAGAGAGGGCTTTTTTTTTTTGTTATTGATCCTTTATTTCAGAAATGGTTAAATGGACTGATTTTTATATCTGATCAAAGGCCTGTTTTTCTCTTCTATTGAAGTTAATGGTATGCCCGTATTGATTTCTTAGAATGCTGGATATTCTTCCAAATTAATTCTGTGCTAAAATGGGGCAATCTGTTTTTATATAAAAAGTGAGATATATGGTCAAGCCTGGCTCAGTATGTGTTGTTGAAGACTATGCAGGACTTCAGCAATCAATGCAAAATAATAAAAAATTAAAAGGGAGAAGCATTCTGTCAATAGCACTCCTGTAACAAAGGGAATGCTTGTTTTGTATTGATTAGCTTCTGTTAAATAATGCATTATGGCTTCACAACCTCTTGCAGGTTGTTTATTGCAAGCAGTAGCAGTACAGAAGTGCTCTTAGTGAGCAAGGAAATCAATACTGTATCTGTAAACACACTTGCAAATGCAGTCCCATGGCTCGCCCTCCAATCTGCAGCTCCCCATTAAACCAGAAGAGTGTGAAATAAGACTGGTTCTTACATTCTGTATCACCTTTATGGACAACAATATGCTTCTGAGGCACTTCAGTTAGACTCCAATCCATCAGTAAATTGGTGTACTTCTACTCACCTATCAAGTACATAAGAAAACAAAACAGCTAAGCCATTTCCAACATGCTAGGTTTGCATGAGGACAGAGTTTTAGCAGCTTCCGTATGTTCAGACACCAAAAGGTTCTGAGAACAACTTATTTGCAAAGCTACCAAATAAACCTGATTAAAATTAGGGCATTCTCAATTTAGTTTATCAATCTTCTCCAAGGAGTTAGCTATTCAACTCCCATTGAATTAGGGTCCTGAAACAGTGACAACGCTCTGGAAATCTTTGAAGGAGACTTCTAAGCATGGCTAAGGAAAATGCTTTCATTCTTTGAAAGCATGGTGTGGGTGCCAGCTGAAGAGCCAGATGAGTGAAGCTAAAGGGAGAGCAGGGACCACTGAAACAAGGATACTTCTGAGGCGCCTGATGCGATGTTGTGTATTAGTGCCATTTGGTGTAACACAGCCTTGGTCACACACTAAGGCAGTGGTCCACTGTGGCCAGGTCTGGCCCTGTCCTCTGCCGATTATGCTAAGGGCAATACTCCGAAAGGATTAAGCAAATCTGAGCTTTCTGTTTAGGGGTGGTTGTTCATTTGTTTACCATTCATCACAATCTGAGGTCCTCTCAGGTATTGCAGTCCAACCCCGCTGAGTCAAACTCCCTGAATTTAGGAGAAGCGCTGTGATGCTTTTTCCATCATGACTTTGATTACCTTTAATAAGGTATGACTGGCCCAGTGAATGATACAAAAGCACCCTGGTGTAGCTTTGTGCATGTTAAATTAAAGGCAAAACAAGCATTGTTTCAGATGATGAGCACTCACAGTTCCCCCTAATACTACCAGAAATAGATTATCATTTGTAGCACTGGACACCTGTAAGTAATGATAAATAATAAATAACGTTAAACATATCTGATCATTTCAGACAAGCTGCATTAGAGTGAAGTTTGGTTTATTTTCGTAGACTGATTCTGTGAAAATGTGTCGGCACAGTTGCAGGTTATGGTCATTATTGTACAATGTCTTCTATGGACAAAAGAGTGGGATTTATCTGAAGGGATTGTAGCCACCTAAAATTCAGGTGTCTAGCCTAGGCTGATAATCTAAATTTCCCTTATAGTTGATAAAGGTATATAGTCTTCTCCAGGAGACAAAGATAGCTATATAATGTAGGTGGAAGGTATACATTTATACATTTGTTTGTACCTGATTTTCTTCATTGGCTGTATAGGGAGCCTTGGCACCTACCCAATATCAGATAACACATTTTACAATGTTAGGCTGATAGAGTCTTATCATGTGGAAAATAATGACCAGCAAAGGTGCGAGGAGAGCTGGAGACAAGGGATTTCAAGTTAGAAATAGATGCCATGCAATAATTAGTAGCAGTTGGAGACACAAACTAGCACTGAACAGTGTTGGTTGGTCTCATTTTTAACTCTTCCAAAAGAAAAAGTTTATTTTTGAGGTTAGCTACTAGTTCAGAGCCAATTTTCAGCTAAAAAGAGCTCCAAGTCATTTCGAAATTATTCTAATATTGCTTCAGAGGAAACTGCCTGGCTATTTAATAGACAATGCTTCATGGAAAACTGTGGTGACTGGGAACTAGACTCCAGAATACTGTACTGAGGGCTGTTATTCTTCAATGCCTATATAAAGGTTTATTGGAAGTCACTGATCTTGTTTGTTAATTTCTAATGGGCTCCATATGACAGACGTAGAAGAAATCGGGGAAACAGGGTGAATTTTGGAGTTCTGAGATCTGTCTGAGGTAGAGAAGGTGTGCTAGGAAGATCTGGCCCAGAGCCTGGAGGACCAGTATCTGGAATAACATCTCAGTGGCCCTAAGCCATGGACAGAGCAAGGGAATGATATCCACCTTCTGACCACATAGACATGCTCTATAATTTCTTCTCTCTCTTAGGAATTTTTCCAGGCAGGGTTACCCTATATACAAACCGGTAGCCAGCAGAACATGGCTGAGTGGATAGTTTTGGACCATTTGTATAGCATTTTCATGAACATATTTTTTATTTTAAACACTTCTAAGAAGGTATTGTTCTTTAAACGAGTAATATATATAATTACCGTGGTGCACTTTGCTGTCATGACCAGGCCTGTTCATTTTCCCAAGGGAGATGGTTTAACTCTAGGTTGGCTATTGCCATATCATGCTGCAGAATATAGAGAGCCTCTGAAATGTGAGTAAAGTCCAAAGCTGCATTGTCATCAATATGATGAACATAAGAGTAAATCATGGTTAAGAGAAATAATGTATGTCTTCCTAAGAATGGTTTCAGCTTATCTCTAAGGTAGAAACTATGAATAATTAGGGCCAGATTTCACCCACCTTTGAGTTGTACTCTACCCAGGTTATCCAAAAGCAAATGGAATGTGTTGGGGAAAGGGAAAACATCTAGCACTGAGTACCTACTGTTTCTGAAGATATTTTCTCATAACCCAACACAAAGATCAATGTGTATAACTTAGTTTACACTTTCAGGGGATTCTGCAACTAGTAAACGCACAAATGAAAAATGTTTTATTACATCGGTAATAATACCTTTAGATAAACCTCACTGTGAGTGATATGTTTAAAAAAAGTCTATCTATGGTAAGGTTTCATATTGCTAAGCACTAGCCATTAAAATATCAGTTACTAGAATGGCTTTTGCAAATTGGTGAGCTGATCCCTTGCCTTGGTTCCTGCAGCAAAAGAACTTTTTGATAGCTCTCTACAAAGAGCAAATCATGGTATTTTATCTAAGGGAAAGAAAATAAGCTAAATCTTTCATTAAAGCATTCAATAAGAGAAATGCTTATTGCAAATGTACTTCTCAGCTCATGGGTGCAGAACTGAAGTGGATTATTCATTTCCAACACAGCCTTCAAATCAAAACATTTCAGCATTCCTTACTTACTAACATCAGTGGATTGTGTGAACCAGAATGCTGTGTTACAATAACCTCATGATTTTTAGGCAGAAGGATCCTTGAATAATATTTCTGTCTCTGCTTTTCCCTGGAAACTTCCTTACTTTCAACAGCCGTCCTCTACTTGCCAGCAGTGACCTAACTCTAAAATTATTTGCTACATTTGAACAGGGAACAAAATTAACTCTTAAGCAAATGGGTGGCCTACGCCATCAGCCAAGAGTGGAATGGGGTTCAGGTGTATGTCCTGACTGGTGCACAAGCGCCAGTTATCATCTTTGTGAAGTCCCTCTGGCCAGTGGAAGAGCAGTATTTTGTCCAGAGGAGCTGCCTTAGCTGCATATTATTGTTATGATATTTTGTTAGCTAGCTGGATTCCTTTTCATATATTTCAAGAACTGCCAGAGCTGTGCTTTATCATTACTTTGCAAGCATACCTTTTCAGAGTGTGAACTGGGCTTAACCTATACAGCACAATGTGGCTTTTCCAGAAAGAAGCTTTAATATAGAGGACATTATTTATTACATGTCCCTACTATATACACTTACCTAAGCGCTTGCTTTATTAGTGCTGGAGAAATAGATCATTTCAGGGGAAAGGAAGGAGGAGAATTTCTTGCTGTACTTTTCAGGGCACATTTCTCAGGTTTGAGAACTGCTCAGACATTCAGTCAACATCATCCTCTGAAGGCGCTTAGGTTTTGGCAGGTACATTTATCCATGGAACAACACACAAAAAGAAACCCTGATGGTTCGGAAGGGGTCGGTGGAGGTCTGAAGGTTAACTTAAGCCAAAGATCCTGAGGGAAATTATTCTTAATGAAAACTGACACATGTATGCCCCTGATAGCTTTAGAAAAAACAAACATACATTTCATCTGAATCTCAAAAAGCTCAAGTATTTAAGCTGTGCAACAAACCCTGAACAAATTTTGCACTGAATAGCGTTAGCTGCCAAGGAAAAATTAATTCACACACTTTTTATTCCTACTTCTCTGGTACCCAGTGGAACTGTTTTACATTTATCTGACCCCATGCAATACCTTTCTTTCAAAACCATTACATTTAATACATTTTCATAAGGAACAATTTGGAGTGTTGCCCAGTCATTGTCTAAAACGAAGCAAGCACAGAACCTTTAACACAACATGTGCATATACTATCCCCACATTGTGTATGAACACAAGAGCAGACATCCTTTAGAAACAATAAAAGCTATGTCTACCTAATGAGCTCCAAATGGCATTTCTTGCTGTCATGGTTTAACCCCAGCTGGCAACTAAACCCCACACAACCGCTCACTCATTTCCCCTGCATCGGGATGGGGGGAGAATCGGAAGAGTAAAAGTGAGAAAACTC
The DNA here is from genome assembly GCF_023634085.1 of Falco cherrug. Classification (NCBI taxonomy): domain Eukaryota; kingdom Metazoa; phylum Chordata; class Aves; order Falconiformes; family Falconidae; genus Falco; species Falco cherrug. The sequence goes on along the minus strand of NC_073700.1, from coordinate 64,841,584 downwards.
ATGGGCTGAGATAAAGACAGTTCAATAGGTAAAGCAAAAGCTGCACATGCAAACAAAGCAAAATAAGGAATGAACTCCCATTCCTTCCCATCGTCAGACAGGTGTTCAGCCATCTCCAGGAAAGCAGGGCTCCGTGACAACTAACAATTACTTGGGTGGAAGACAAATGCTGTAACTCTGAATGTTTCCTCCTTCCTCCCCCAGTTTTACATGCTGAGCACGATGCATGTGGTACTGAATATCCCTTTGGTCAGCTAAGGTCAACTGTCCTGGCTGTGTCCCCTCCCAGCCCGCTCGCTGGGGGGGGGGTGTGGGGGTAAGAGGCAGAAAAGCCCTTGGGGCTGCTCAAGCCCTGCTCAGCAGGAAAAAAACCAGCCCTGTGTTATCAGCGCTGCTCTCAGCATGGATCCAAAGCACAGCCCCATACCAGCTACTGTGGAGAAAATAACTCTATCCCAGCCAAAACTAGCACATTTGCACACTCACATTTCCCACTAAAGTCCATGAGCTTTTTGCATGTGTAAGTTAAACACAGTAAACGTAACTAACTACATGTAAATATAACGTAGCATGTATTTATACTATAGTATGGCATCCCTTACTGCAGAACTATTTACTGTAATAACAGGAACAACATGGAGTCTTCCAGAAGTTATACAAAGAGGTTTTGGGTGTATGTTCCCACTGAACATGAACTGGTACTGTTCTTACAAGTTTCTTAATGAGAAGACTATGTCTCCTATAACCGAGATGAGTCTTTGTTATAATAACAGATAAGCTAAGACAGGAAGGAGCTTGAGAAAAGGAGACCTAGGTATATGTCTTTCAGTAGGTAGCTATGACAGAATTGACTCACTAATTAAAAGAGGTTGAATGCTTCAGGGATGTTACAATTCCATCCAGACCTTAAAAGATCAGATAGCCTTATGAGATGCCTATCATATTGCTCAATGTGCCCTTACAGATCTCAGACACATTAAGCAAAGCATGCTGCTGATAAAAGCCTGTGGCAGTCAGAAGGCACATTTTCATAAAGAAGGCAAGAACTGTTGAGTGTGATGTCTGATAGGAGTTATACTGGTTTCTACCAGCTGAGATTCTGACTGTAATCAGTACGATGCTGGTGACTGATGACAGCATCTTAAATGGCTGCAAGCTGTACAGTGCTTGTTCATCCCAGCCTGGGTTAAAAGGGAACGCTGGTTATGTTTGCATCACAAGGATGTTCAGAGACCTATTTTAATATCAGGAGTCCATTTTGATGTCCCCCAAAGAGTTTATTTTCTCGGTAGGCTTATCTTTAGAAGGGTGTGAAGAGAAAAGCAGATTTACTGTCTGTAATAGAATCACAATTAGAAGCTGAGACAGTTTAAAAGTCTTCTACATCTGATTATAGGAGATAAGACATTTTTTTCACTAGAAGAATAAAAAACCTACTGGAGTAACTTACCAAAACTGAACACTTCATTTAAAAGTGGTTTTAGTTAAAGCAAGATTTGAGTCACGGAAGTAAAAAATACTGAAATAAAGCAGGCTAACAAACTTCAAATGTGAAAAGTAAATGGAACAGAATGGTAGAAAACAAACTTTTCTCTGCATCTATAAGGAAGAAACAAATTCATTTAAAGTACAACAATAAAGGTTCAGAAGAAGCTTCATATCATGGAAAAATGGAGCCAACAGGTTTAAGAAACGTTATCAGTGTTGGTTTATAAGCATCTCTTAGAGGTGGTTATGAATTCTCAGGGCAGGATGAAGGGTTGCACTGCCTCCATGTTCTGTCTGATACTCTCTTTCCATCCTCTGGTGTCCTATTGCCTGTGTTATAACACGGGTCAGACAATATCGTTATGGTTATCTTGTTGTAGGCCTGTATCTGCAAGCATCCAAAGAGGTCTGCAGCTCTGCTGGGAGCTGAAGGCAGGTCTGAGTTCTAGTCCAGGACATGATCATAGGAACTACCACCTGTTTTACAACTGTTTTTGCAACAGTCATTTTCTACTTCAAGAAAAGAACTTGCTACCTTACAATGGGACTGAAGGTTAAGTATAGTGTCTATATTCACAAATATAATGACGCACATTGCCATTCAGCTGCTTCTTAGCTCTGAAGGCACCTCAAGTTTTTTGGCATCTGCCTTCATATCTTACTGCTCCCAGGGTGCATGCCTTGATTTATCTTACGTTAGTGTCCTATAGGACAGCTGGTGCATATGCCCTGAAACGGACACAGTGCCCATTTGGTACTTATGTGCAAGTGAATCATAGACTTGTAGAATCCTTTAGGTTGGAAAAAAAAATTTTGGGATCATCAAGTTCAACCAGTAACCCAGCACTGCCAAGTCCACCACTAAACCATGTCCCCGAGTGCCACATCTACACATCTTTTAAATATCTCCAGGGATGGTGACTCAACCGCTTCCCTGGGCAGCCTGTTCCCTTGCTTGAAAAACCTTGTTCTGAAAGTATTTCTGTCCATTTCCTGGAAGGACCAGAATCTCTGTAAGTAACACAGATTTACAGGACATATTACAAAATGCACTCATGCCTAGTTCTAATTGTTAAAGGATAGTAGTTTGGAAGTTGTAATGTATTCCTTCCCTCCTTCTTTTCTTTCCTTCCTTCTGTCCGTCCGTCCCTCCCTCCCTTTTTTCCTCTGTCCTTCTGTTTCTGTAATTAAAAAGATCATTACTAAAGATGTGGCAAAAGATGGAAGAAAAAATTTTGTAGGAAACAAATGACAGAGAAAGAGAGAATGAGACAGAAAGACATGGTTCTGTATTCTGTTTGGAAGGAAGAATCTTTGTTTCCTCACATATGATTATTTTTATATTTAACATACATTGTCCTAGCTTATGGTTATTTATGTATTGAACACAAACTGACCAGTAAGAGTCCCGAGCATGAAGTCCAGGATTATTTGCCCCATGTGGGTCCTCTAATTGCAAGACTGTATAATCAAGTTCTTTTTCTGTTCTAAATTCCTTTTCACATACCAACAGGAATTCAGATGAAGAGGTAGAGCACCTCCTTTACCTCAGATGAGCATTGTAACTGCACAACTGCTTTTGGAGATAACCTCAGGTCCTCTTAAGGGAATTTGCGTTCTCTTACTGAAAATGGAAAAAGTTGAATTTTATTTCACAGCAGCATTGCGAAGACATGGATTGACACAATTCATTTCGCTCACAATGGTATACCATAATGCAGATACATATGTGACCTACAGCAGATCTCTCTTATACTAATTCCAGGGGGTGCAGAATATATTTCTTGAAAAACTAGTATTGCTTGGAATTACAGACACTGACCTTCCTGTTAAAAACATCTGGAAATGTATACGTATGTAGCGTGATTACTGAAGAAGAGATGAATAAAAGACTTTTATTAATCCAAATATATTTGACTTCTTGTTTAATCTCATCCTCAAGCTCCCTTTATATTCTACACACAGCTGTCAGTAATTCCAGCCCAATAACAATTTAGAAAATCATCTGCTCTGAGCATAATGATGCTTGTGGTAAGACTTACACTGTTTTCCTGTCCAACAGCCTCTCATAGTGTGAACATGCACTGAACTGTCTGTGGCAGTCTTCACAACTTTCTTATCACTGGTGCAACCAGTACTTATTCCTTGTATCTGCTAGGTGGGTCTACAGCCAGGTTTCATCTTGGTCCAAATCCCTGTTTTTCTGTATTCAGCTGTGATAGCCCTCCTCAGGAGATGGTGACAGTGCTGGTAAATTATCTCTGTCCTTAGTAATTTGAGGTTTGAAATACTTCATTCTAATGGTGGCTTGACACATGCCACAGGATTATTTTTTTTAATAATTTTTGAGGAACCGTGGAGTGTACGTATAATTGAGGTATTTCAGCTTTCTTGCAGACAATACAGACTCTCTTCTTTTAAGTTGTGAAATTGGAAGATGCTGTTTGTCATTGTAATTACTTTTTAAAGCCTTTTAAAGTAAATTGACTTTAAAAGTATTTTCATTTGTGTCTTAGTAACACATTCACAGAAAATAGGGCTGAGGTTGATCAGCCTGGCCACCCTGCTTCCTGAAGACAAGACTGACTGCACATCAACTTTTGCTGACAGATGTTTGGTAAACCAGTTTTTAACAATGTCAGTGATGAGATCCCACAGCCGTCCAAGGTGCTAATGAGGAATTTCTAAGTTTAGGTATCTTTATAGTTCAGACAATTGCATATTAACAATTAAAAGAGATGGCTTAAAAGGAAAAGCCTTTTGAAAATGGGATAAGGACTCTCCTCTCAAAAAATTAATTCAAATCTTGAGATGAAAAATATTACATCTCTTGCTGCAGCCATTAAAATATTTTCCAAGACAAGCAGTTACTTTATTTTTCAGGCTTTAGATCACCCAGGTATGAGGAAACAATTCAAGTTCTTACTGGACAACTCCAAGAAAAACATGAGGCTACTTTTAGGTGCAAGCTACAAAAAAAGAGCTTATGGTGTGTGCTCTGTCATTGTCCTGAATGATTATTTTGCTCTCACATAGTCCCAGGGAATACAAGTTTCTTTAGATGCATGAGTTATCCTTTGATACCTATGTGTGTGTATCTTCAGCTGAGCAGCCCCTCACCTCCCTGGTATTAGTGAAGAAAGTTGATTGGGTTAATGAGCCTCTTGTGAGCATAGGAAAAGAACTTATGCAGTTAAACAGAATATTAAACAAATATATGTTCGTATTCACTGAATTATACCTCTCATAAAAGACAAATCCTATCTTCTCAAATGTGAAAGACAATTTTATTCTAATGCATAGAAAAAATTATATCTTTTGACATTATTAATGCATAATCAGCTGTGAATCATCTATACAACCTTAGACTGACATTAGAATAAATACAGAAGAGAACAGAAAGAAGTGTCTTCCAAGGAGCTGAATAGTAGGGGGAACAATCAGCTCTTTCTTGATCTATACCTTCCCATAACTTTTGCATACTATCTTTTCCACAACAAAAGTTTGGTATGTCCTAATTTTCAAGACTTCTAATCTACGATAACAACAGGCTAGGATTTCAGGTTTTCATTTAGTTGGGAATGAGAGCTGACCCACCCTTAAGCATTTATTTTCGTTTTCCAGGTAGAATATCAAGCAATTGCAGTAAAGCTGAATTTTTCCCTGTCTTCCAATTGCATTTTTTTCTTGCAAGACAAAAGACACAAATTTTTCAGCAAACTCCACTGAAAACTTTCTGTATAAAAAAACACCCTGGAAAATGTTTTTTTTTTAGAGCTGTGTCCAGCCAGGCATTTAACCTGTGCTCCACTGAAGCTGGAATCACCTTTGAAAAAAACCCAACCAAAACCCAAACAAATCCTTTTGGGTCTCTTCTGTTCTCTGGTTTTGCTTTTTTCCTATATTTGCTGTTTAAATCACACCTATCATTTTAAAGCATAACAGCACATGAAAAGCAGGGAATGCCAATAGCGGTGATTGCAGCAAATTCCAAACTTCTATGAGGAGGAAAACATCAAAATATTTTAGTTCATATGAGACAGTTGTGGTAGAGAGGTATGAAAGAGGTATACGCAATACCATTAATCCTTCTACTAGTACCTCCTATTCAGATAAGCAGGGATTTAAGTTATACACTGTCACAGCACTCCAAACTATCAAGTTGCAGCAAGATCTTTTACTATCTCATACCAGCATGCTCTTCATGCCAGTCCCTCTGCTGACTTCTCCCCATTTCTTTGCATCCAGGGTGTGTGTTCTCTCTTCTCTTGCTTCTTCCTTGGCTGCTCTCCCTTCATTGACTCTCAACCACTTAACAGAACCAGCCACAGCTGCACCTTATCTGCATTGACCAACCCGCTGCCCCTGAAGCCAACCCACAGCTGTATATTACCAATGCTAATTAACCTAGCTTCATTCTTCTACAATACCCCATCACTGCTTTTGAGATGTTATTACTTTTTTTCACAAAGCACTTATCTCCATAAAAAGGGCAGATATGATTATGAGAGTGTGGTGTGGGGGTTGTTGTATTTCTTAAAGCCTGGGCAGGGGCAGAAGATAGGACACACTATGAATTCCCTCTTTGTATCTGTTGTCAGCTTTCTTTTTCATGCTAGACAATGAGCTATGGGTATGACTGACAGAGAATAAAGTCGGAGGAATAGTAACTAGCAGCCAAGTCAGCTGCTAGCTCAAGCGAAAATGTAAGCCAAACTAGCAAGGGCTGAATATTTCAGCAAAAGAGGTAAGTGCCCAACAACCCCATGTGAATACCAATGAGAAACATTTGTTCTCGATTACTAGGCAGATGTTAAGGGATTAATATGAAAGGGAAGATTTAATTAGGAACAATGCTTTGCAGAACAAGTTAGGACATATGAATGAATGGATGGAGAAGAAGAAAACAATTCACCCTTAAGGTGTCAGTTTTATGTGTTTCTGAAGAACTGTACCATACATCTATGATGTTTTAAGTGCGGAACTGTGTAAAAGTCTGAATGAACCAGAGAAATTGAAAATCAGGTTAAGAGAACAAATGCCACTTGAACAACTTCAGGGACTTCATCACCAAGGTTTAACCTGAGTAATTCCTTATGTATTTTCTTTGGCATTGCAAAAAATATGAGGAAGAAACAATGGAACTTACACATGTATTTGTAGACAGTAAGATAAGCCTTTGTTTAAAAACACCTCTGTTGAAGAAGAAGCTGCCTAGTCTAGATGATTGACACATATACACAAAAATAGGTTTTGTTTCTTATGTTCATTTAAAGTGATAGCTCTCAGCATCACTAATGCTAGCCAGTCCACAATGAACAGACAATGTTAGTTGTTTTGTTCACAGTAGGTACCATGTACTTGGATTTTGTCACCTGGGCAACAGTGCACATATTTCTGTTTCAAGGGCACTTCAGAAAGCAGTCTCTGGTGCTGTTATAAAGGACTTCCTAGTGGACTTTTGCCTGCTTCTGTGTTTCACCAACTCACGCTGTTCCAGTAATTCATATTCTTGTATTTTCAGTCTTATTTCACTCATCTTGAGATGTTTTTTTGGAGGTGTAGATCAGTGAATTCTGTGCTACCCAACTTTAAAGCTGGGACAAGAAACTAACAGAGCCCGGTCTGCTGTCTTTTGAAAATTTTGGTGAGAAGTTCATGCTGGTATATTGTCTGTTATGAAGAGTCCTAGAGAACTGTCAGAAATGAAAACAATGTGCTTTGATGGAAAGAAGCTTCCATAAAAAATACTGTACAGTTAAAACTATCCAGTTCCAATAAAACTTTCTGATGGTGCTTCTTAACTATCTCAAAGCAGATGTTTTGAATACAAAGAACTGCTGTAGCTCTTGTTATTTAGCATTCATGTTCTGATAACACCATGAAGCCGTGCTGAAGTTGTTTTAGGAACTATTTAAGTAAGCACTCTGAGTACGTTGACTCATATAGAAAACCAAAGAAAGATTCTCATTGTCTATTACCTTTAACATCATGTTTCCATAAGTGTTTATTATCCAGATGATACTACAGAGCTTGAGGGTGAACTTTTTTGTCTTAGCATAGATTTGTACCCTACTTCAAGATACATTCGGTGTCTCCTAGGCAGACACTGAATTAAGGCTTGCAGAATTCGGCAGCTCATGCCTCTCTGCCCTCTGTGGCTGCTGCATGCAGCTAATTCCTCCTGGGAAAAGCAGCAGACCATCAGTTTGTTTACCATCCAGTAAAGATACCTGGCAGTTTCCTTGCACAAAATGAGCTGCTCTCTTGTCAGGAAGATGTTTGATCCTCTCACAGGCTCTGCCATCTGTTGAATAAATATAGGCATGTGAAAGTTCAAAGTGTTACTGTGCGTAATAACAGACAGTGGAACAGTGCATAGTATTGACTGGTGGAATTAAGACACATACAGTCTCCAATTATGCCAGAGTTACAACGCTGTTAGGAACAAGACAAACTCTTTAAAAAAGTCACCTCCTCAAATTTCTTGAAAGGAAAATAAAAATAAATGAAAAAAAATCAATATTTTCTGTTGGTTATAACATGGATTTTGTACTTAACCACCAATTTAGCTCTGCCCACACAAAATCCATTCAGAGTCTATTTAATTCATTTCAGCACTGTGGATTGACCTAAAAAAAATCCTTCAAAATGCAAAGTTAAAGAGACACTGAATTGCAATATATAAGGTGGCAATTTTCAGTTTGTTCCTTAGTCCCAGACAGACTGTGAAATAGCTTGAGCAAAATGTTTAGTACTGATTTAATGGGTTTGAATTTTTTTTCCATTTTAGTGCCCAGGGAAAAAAACCCTATATTATTCTGCTCACAAGCAAAATCTCTAGCCTTTCTTGTAAGTGTTTGCAACTATTCAAGTAGATTTTGTTTATTGTTGATATAAACTTGCTTGTTACAATTTCCAGTGCTAAGCGGAGTAAACAATTTTGAGCATAAATGTTGCATAGGCACATCAGTGTTTAATATAGATTATGAAAGTATCTTCAAAATGCTCCTGTAAGACCACGTCGTTATATTATCAGCCTTTATTGGGCTAGGAAACCCGTAACTTTCAATCATTGATTTAGCAGGACTTTAAACGCTTGCTTTCCATACTCTGAACTGAAAACATGCATTAGAGATTTGACACGCTGGCTCAGAATCAGTCACCGTTAAGCCATTATACAATGTTTTGTTATTGTATTACAAGTAGTAATAGGTGAGATAACATTGAAAAATATTTATTATACCTCTCATAATTAATAACATGATGTGCTGATGTGATTTTCATTATCTTTGTGTTTTGCGGTTACATGGGAATACTCATAGTTTCAGAATGGAGCTGCTGAAAAGGTATGGTGGCAGTACGGTTGCAGCCCTGGGAAAGATTACAATCTCATTATTAATCAAGAGGCAGCAGAAAGAAGGAGGAAGCTTATAACAAACGAGGTGGAAAAGTAAAATAGGAGACAATTATTAGTTTAAGGTGGGGTCACAGACTACTATAAGCAGGATTTATTTGACAACGTAGAAATAAATCCATATGAGTGACACCTAAACAGTATAGCTGGCGGAATATTTTAACTAGTGTAAGACTTTCTTCACAAATTTTAGCCATGTGTATTTACCTGTCTTCTAAATTAGTCGCCTATATGTTCTCCATTGTCGAGAGAGAGAGGTACCTCCAGAGGATGTTTATTTCCACATTAAAAAAGGTATGTAAAATAGGAGCCATGGATTGCTCTCAGCAGCTGCCTATCTCTTTCCAGGGGCTTAAGAAGAGCAAAGAGGATGAATTAAGTTTATATAAGTTGTAGACAGCTCAGGTTGACTGAGCAGAACCCAACCCTTAATTTGCAGTTTATTTTAATGATCTGATGATTGAAATATCAGTGACTACTCTGTTCTCAGATTATTTCATTGTCAGAGCAAAAGGAGATCGAATTCTTTCCCCCAGAGGTGTGCTTTAAGGAATAACTGCCATAGTTCACACATATGACCTCATGATAAAGAGATATGAGCTGTGACCTGTGGAGATTTATCAGTTATTTGCTAATGGCTGGGGGAGGATTAGCAGACAGTAAGGGGAAATACTGATACACTCTAGCAAGAAGAAAGACCTTACTACCGTATAAATCCAGAACAAGTGATTGCTTTAGCTCGATACAAATTTAGAAACTCTGTCCTCCAAGCTATTCAACACAAACATACATCTGCAGGCACCACAAATCCTTTTAAGTTATCTGTGTTCTGCCAATGCTTATGGGGAGTTTGTGATCCCAATTTTGACATTAGGTTGCTAAATGGCTTTGGCTAGTCACTCCCCAATGCACATTCCTTATTTTCCCACCTGTATGGAGGAATGAGGAGTCCTTACTTCTATAATATGCCTTAAAATCTTGAGCTAAAATGCATTTTTAAAAAGATGAGTGATTAAGATGTCACTGGCTCAAAATACTAACCTGCTCATTTTCTGTTAATACAGAAAACTTGTTCTCAAACTTCAGAGCTAAGCAGTTCAGGTCATGCAACACTAACGTAATGTAAGGCAAACACCAAAACCAAATATAAAATATAAGATTTTGCTCCTCTAATTTCACCAGAGTGTTAGAGTGATGCCCATATTCTCAATTTAGGCATAAAATATTGATAGTTCTTGATTTTTCACAGTGTTTGCTTGGGTGGGAATGTTTTTCTGTTTCCCAGAGGATAAATCTAAAGGGCCTTAAAGAAAATTTTATTCCTCTCTGGCCTGACTCCATTATTTTTCTCTTGGCCAAATTTAATTTTTCTGCTGATGGGACACACTAAAAAAATTATTACAATCTTGACGTTCTTGCAGTCAAAACTTAGATGCACATGACAAAACAAGATAAAAAGTAGGGAAAATAACATTAGTGTGAAGTGATAAATGATGAAATATTAAGCTATGTTGTTGTTTTCTGTGGCAATCTTTTTCTCTGGTTTATGCAACCATCAACAACAGATGACTATCCTTATACTTTTACGGCCCAGACTGTTCACAATGGCTTTCTGGTTTGTGGCTATTATTTTGAACCTGCACTTCATTATATGCAATATTTGCATATGCAATTCACTTAGGTAGTTATACTGACCCCAGGGAAATGTCCAGTGAAGGTTCACTGTGACTGAGTTTGAATGAATAATGAAATGCTAATGGAAAAATGTGGCCCCACCTGATAGCAAATGAACTTTGCTCACCATAAAATGGGACAGATCAAAGGTCTCCATAAAGAATTTGTTGCTATACCATAATTAGAACACATTAAGACTTGACTGTAATTTTACATAGGTAATAGGAAAACTCTCCCAAAACTGCTTCCTTCAAATTTTATCATTTGATTCCTGTTTCTAGAGAATGAGGGTGGTGTACAAAAATCACTGGGTTTCCTTCTCCTTATAACTATAGCAGAGTAGAAGGCGAAGTGTAGTGCCACCCTTCCCTTTCCTTATTTCTTCAAGATTCGTGAATTGATAATAATTCAAAATTACTATCTTAAAATTCAGATTATACAGGGAGGATGGAAACTAACCAATTCCCAAGTGAATTTCTGACTGAAATAACAATGATGGCTAGGCATTGCCTATTTTGTAACTGTCACTGATATACTTTTCAGATTTTACATTGCATTTAAAAAATATATTTTTTTAAAAAGTCTATGTTTTCACAATCTTTAATAGCGAGACTACTGGCGCATACATGTGGGCTTGCTATTCTCCCATTCTAGGTTTGCCAGCATCGTATCTGGTACTGTATAGCCGCATTATTTTGGAACTGTGGCCAAGCTAATAAATCCTACTGTATGGTTTGTCTCATAGGCTTGAATGCACCAGTATGACAGTGTGGCTACCATCTTCACATCTCTTAAGTGTCCCCTTCAAAAAAAAAAAAAAAAAAAAGAACAAAACATTCCCTTCACACCTACAAAAAGTATGCTTCAGCAAGCATGACATGAAGGAAGTATGTGTTACAGTTGCCCTTACCTCATTCCACTGTGTTCCCCACAGATTGTGGCTAAGGATGCCAATCCTGCTTTGGTGGGAAGTGCTGAGAAAATGACTATTGAAATGTTGCTGCATAGTACTGGTAGGAAAAAGCCTTGGAAAAGCCCAACATGAGATCAAAAACTTCAGGACGATTACAAAGAAACAAGAAAGGGAATATATCTTTCTCTGAAGGGAAATTAGCTAAGATACAAACAAAATTAAGCACAAGGGAATTTGCTGTGTGTGCCAACTACGGGCATAAGACATGGATTGCAAAGGCACAGGTGAGCACAGGCTGGGGAGGTACTTGGAGGAGAGGCTTTAGTTTTGGGTGTGCCAGACTCCTTTGCTCTGTGAGGCCAGACAGGAGAGGGACATCAATGGTGGAGTCCTACAACCCCCAGGGTCAGTCCTAGTGACCTGTCATGAAACGAGTTAAAAAAATATTTGTCCTTATCATATGCTACTTAGGTTGTATTTTCTTTAAGTGTCCTAGTAGCAGCTCAATAACCATCTGAAAGCACAGGAGCTGTTGGGAGAAGGGGTTTGGCAATTGCTAAGCTGTGCCTTTTCTCCTCTCCTGAGTCACTGGGTTCTGAAGTGCTGAGCCACTCTGCCCTCTGCAGCGACACCTCCAGCAGCTTCAGGAAAGGTACACAGAAGAGTATAGCTAAAAGGATCGCTGAACCCCAGTAACACAAAGTTGGCAGTGGACTTTCAGCCCACTGGAAAGAATTCAGTTCTTCTTGGTCAGTTCAAAGCATTCAAAGAATCACTTTAAACTATTGTGCCTCAGTCATGCATGAGGCAGAGTTTACAAAGATATTGTCCTACCCCATACTTCTTACGTTAAAAGGGTGACTTTTTCTGGTGAATGTTATTAAAAAAAACCAACCAATTATGTCAATATATTTTTCCTGGCAGCTAGGTGAAAAAAGACAAGCTTCATTCCCAAGCCTCCAGGTCATGAATGAATGGTATTTCTGTTTCCATATAATTCACTGGTTTTTCTACAGAAGCTGTCAGAGACGTGTTAGCTTGTCATCCTGACATCCTTTTCAAAAAGGAGAAAAAGGACAGTAGTCCAAACTTATCCTGAACCTTATATCATATTCAACATATAACAACTACCATAGAGGTTCAGTCAGTGACTCCTTGTGGTGATTTGTATGAGTCATTTTTCATCATAAGGAGAGTTAAACTGGCTGCAGCAGCTAAGCAGGTAGTCCAATGATCTGTGTGAGGTATTTTTATTATTCACAAAACCCAGGGACTACAAGACCAAAACCAAGCTACAGATGTTTTTGACTATGTGTAATTCAGGCATTGCGTTACAATATAGTTTGTTTTACAGCAGTAACATTTCAATCATCCACTGCAAGTGTGCATTCCTACAGTACAAAAGACATTTGCCCTGACTACCAGGGCCAGAACGTTTCATTTTAAAGTAATTCGTTGCCTTTTAGTAGAAAGGAGCATCAGGTCCATTTTTTTCTCTTCCATGTGCTCTAGACTTTGTATTTTCCCGCTGTAGTATACTTAATAATATCAAAGACTTCATTGGACTGAGGTAAGGATGCCCTTAACATAGGATTCCTTAGGTTCTACCTCCATTTTTCTGAGCTCAAGTTTCATTAGTTTACTCCTTGCACCACTTGTAAATGGTTCTACTTATATCCAACAAATAGTTGTAGATGTTTAAAGATACCATTAGTCACCATCTGATCAAGTTACATTTGGAGTCATTCCAATGAATTTCGATTGTTAAGGCCTTGCCCAAATATGTTCCGATTTGTCAATGTACTTCTTACTGCTGATGTGTTCAGAAGCGTGCATAATATTCTTGCTAGTAATTTTTAGCCATCTGTAGTCTTCTTTGAGCTCCCTGTGAAAGCATGCTAAACAGCTCTTGGCTAGCCCTTCCTGTTAAGTCACTAAAAAGCAACTCATTTGATGATCTGATAGAGAGTGGTCATTTGTTTGTTTTTGGTTTTTTGTGAATCAAAACCAGGTTAGTTTGCACTTACCTAGTATGGTGGGATTGTTGACAAAGGACATGCAGTCAGTTATCGGAGAGAATATTCCCTTTCAAGAATTAATATTCTCTTCATCTTACTCAGACAGTTGTTTAAGGCTTCTGATGTAGCAGGTCAAAAATAATTTCAGCATCTCACAGTTTTCTGCCTCATCCCTGTGTGAACTGTTCATATGTCATTACTTTTAATTTACAGATTTTTAGACTCTACAGTCAATGATCACGTCAGATTGTATTAATTTTTCAATTATAATTTTATGCAAGCATTTTATTAACTCAAGTTGTATCTGGAGCTCTTGCTAGTACGTGAGATGTGACTTGACATTTCCTGATAATAAGGAAGATGCATGATGATATTATTTGATCTACCACAGGAGAACAACACAGAACATCAGTTATATAGCACTCCTTAGATATTAACCATGTAATGACAACTTTTACAACAGGACTGCTGCCCTTCCATTTTTATATTGCCTCTTTAACTTTAAGGATGATACAGTAAAGGGATCTTTCAGAAAGCAATTAGTTACTCCATTAATGGTAAAAGAATCTACTTTTTCTGTCTCTAGGTTTTACAGTGAAATGTGGACTTGTGGTCTGAATAGGGACCATAAAATTACAAGTCTAGGTCCTTCGTGAAAGAATGAATTCATACAGTGAAAGACAGCTCCATACATTTTCTGTGGTGGATTAATTTTTTATCTGCAATAATAATTTTGAACATTTTTGCTAATCAACCATTTTTTTTCCATCCTATACCTTGCTAAAAGATAATTCAAGAATAACTGTTACAAAGTTCTTTACCAGCATAGAAAGAACAGAGTCTTACTGTTCAAAAGCTCAAAAGATTTGATTTTTTTTCAATTTTGAGCTTCATTTTTCTCATTTGTGTATTACTGTGTAATACACTGCGTAAGACAGGTGGTGTGAGATGTAGTTGCTATTAGTAAGCAATGTTTTGATCCTCATATAACAGCAAGAGTAATTGCTATTATATGCAAGAGCAGTCCAGAGTGACAGATAAATTAATGTCTTCCCCAGCTGGTTAAATTACCGGAGTTTTCTGTTTCTATGTCAGAAATTGAGGGAAGAATCTGATCTTCCTTCTGCTTTAGAAATAATTTTAAAAAGTGAAAAATAATGTTCTCAAAGGGTAATGCTACCTAAGTGATGGGGTTTTTCCTTCCAAACAGAATGAAATGCATGGTCTGTTGCCTAACATCCAGTTACACAATGGTTATCTGTTAAAACCTATCTACATATAAACCATATTAAATTTAACCTAGTTTTCTCTCTGGGACAAAGGACAAATTATATAAAGTACACTGTTGTGCAACAAACACATTATGTTCTCTAAAAGCTGTCAGTCTCCAATACAGGCTTTACAGCTATGAAGAATGCCATGCAATATTTTCTCTGGGAGAGTAACAACAGTAAGCACCCTTGACCTTCCTAATTTTCAAATGTATATAACAAATCAAACCACAGATATAAAATGGGTACAGCATCAGAAAAGAGGTGTATGTGTGTATATATGTATATATATAAAACCAGTTTTATCAGAACACTTTTGTGTTTGGTCAAAATATGTTTTCTTTACAACTCTAAGGAAAATATCTCTGACCTTTAAAAAAATAGAGAAAGAGTGTCAGAGAGAAATGTTCAACCTTCTAGCTGTGAGAAAAGTTTGCAGGCATGAAATTCACAAACCAAAATTAAATAGAAAAGAACCTGAAATCTATCACAGAAAAAAAATTCAAACTTTTAAAATCACACTTCAGGAACCCATCCTTACCTGCAGTGACTTAGAAGCCTGGCTTACAGTACAGGATTTATAAACTGATGATAGAGTATTATAGAACAGAACAAACACTCTTGGGTTTTTATAGCTGAATAACACAGAGCAAACATTAAGTAATATGTCTAGTAAGGGACATAGATGTCTGAAAGTTAGCACCAGCCTACAACTGTTTGGATCTGGACTAGCATTAAGAATTTGCGCTATTTCCAGAAAATCCTTACCAATGCAGTGTATGGGAAGAGTTTGTGGGATTAGTGCCCCAAACTAATCAATAACCTGGGCAAGGTACTGCTGGGATGTGGGCAACAGAAATGTTGAAAAGAGGTCTTGTGACCTGTATGGAGTTTCAATAATCCATCCCCAGGTGCAAGAAAGTGCTGACATGCTTACAATCCTGTTTTAGTAGGTCAGAATCTTTCTTCCATGGAAATGAAGAGCATAAACTTTTTCCTTTAGAAAAATGTCACCAGAATTTCAGAAGTTGGAAATCTTTTCCATCCAAATTCTCTTTAAGTTCCTTTGGCAATAAAATACATGAAGAAAGTTTCACAGGTGATGAAATACATACATCCAGAATTTAAGATTATTACACAGTTAGAGATCTGCTAAAGTGATTAATCACTGATGGTTCTGTGAAATATTAAGAAAACAGTCCTATTTCCTATAGAAAAGGAGAAGCCTAATTTCAAGACAAACTGAAAAATCTAAATGAGAAGCAACTGAGGCATTAATTTATTTCTTATGTCTTTTCTCTTTTCTCTCTTCACCATTTTTCTAAATCACATTAGTTTCCTCAAATGTTACAATGCTTTTAATCGTATGTGTTCCGTTACTTGTACATTCTTTTCATAAATCAATATACATCTTGTCTTATGTAAGGATGAATCTCAGAGAATTAGTTGGAATTCTGTGTATTTCCAGACTCATTCTGTCCCTGTAAAAATATTTTGGTTTTGTTTTGGTTTTGTTTTTTTTTCCTTGATACAAAAGTATGGCATTTCAACACTTAAAGAGTAAATCATGTTAAAATACTTGTGTATCCTCTATAAACTTAGGGTATCCACAGATTT
The DNA here is from genome assembly GCF_023634085.1 of Falco cherrug. Classification (NCBI taxonomy): domain Eukaryota; kingdom Metazoa; phylum Chordata; class Aves; order Falconiformes; family Falconidae; genus Falco; species Falco cherrug. The sequence goes on along the minus strand of NC_073700.1, from coordinate 64,825,186 downwards.
TTAAAAAACAATTAGTTTATTTTAGACCTCAGCCTTAAAAGCCATACACTTTATTTTCACCCTATTATGTAAAGCATATGCATAAATAAGAGGTAATGACTAACTTGAGATCATAATTCACTAAGATAGGTAGAAAAAGATAATTCTCTAAAGTATAGGTAAAAATAATATCTAACTGCAATCATAGGGTGAAGTTTGTAGTCTTAGCCTTGTTTCCTATGTGCTTTTAGCTGGTGGAGGTTTTTTGGCATAGAATCAAAGGCTAGTTTAGGTCAGAATGGACCTTTGGATGTCATCTAAACCAAGCCCCTGTTCAAAGCAGGTCTAATTAGAACCTGTTTGCTAAGGGCCTGTCCAGATGCACCCTGAACACCTCCAAGCATGAAGATTTCACAGCCTTTCTGGGCAACCTCTTCCAGTGTTTGACTACCTTCATAATTCTTTTTTCCTTGGATCTAACTGAGATTTTCTGTTTCTGAAGTTCTGTTTGTTGACTCCTGCCACATCACTGTGCACTGCAAAGAACAGTGGGCTCTGGATTTCCTACATCCTTGCATTAGGTGTTTTGCAGACAGTAATAAGATTTCCCCTTAGCTTTCATTTCTGAAGACTGAACAGATCCTGGATGGATGCTCTGTGCCACATTTCTTCCATATAAGCTGTTCAAACAGTGAGCACAGAAATGTTCCCTGCACCTTTATTAGTTTCTCCATTCAGAAAGTAGTTTTTCCAAAAGGAGTGGCAATGTTTGACTTCTGCACTGGTGGAAGGCTTTTCTGTGCTGGGGTCCATTCCCCATCACCTCCTTCACTGAACTTGGAATGCATTTCGGTCAGATGTAAAAGTATGAAATGAAAAGTTGATAAAATTCAATCATATTTTCCCTAATCATAGAACTCTTGTTCAACCCAGGGAGATAAAACTCATCTTAACTCAAGTAGCTAGAAACAGGGCGTGCTCTTTGTGAACACACCACATGATAATGGAATAATAACCATGCCTGTAGCAGACACAGTAAGCTCCATCTGTTGCCAGACTGACACTCCTGGGCTTCTGGTACCTTCTGTCCATTGTGTCCACCTTAGGTTTCTTGACTGTGTTTTCATAAAGAATTGAACTAGATTTTTATTTCCTTTTCCCCCTGTCTGTCATACGTATACTGCTATTCTTCTACTCATCAGGGGATCATACAAACATAACCTCCCATCTTATTAACAATAGAACTAGTAATTATTTAATATGGAATACTGACAGGCATCATTACACAACAAACGAGTTCAGATTTTAATCCCTTAACACATCATTTATCTTACTCATTTACAAATCCACATTTCACAACCCAACTTACATATTCTTTTATCAGTGAGTTATTTCTTTGAGCTTTAACTTTTTGATTATTCACTAAAACAAATACCTGGCATGTAATAAGCCTACATATCCTTATCAACATCCATAACAGGTCTGATGATATAGCATTTCACTAGGATAAAGGGCTTTACTCTTGCCAGGCTGCATTTGGGATGGGAAATTTAGTCCATTAATCAAACATCTATAATAGCAGCACTGACAGCACCAGAGCAGACAGAGGATAAACATCCTACTGACTCCCTGAATAATTTGAGAACAGGAATAGGTCAGCACAATGAGCTCTCTGAAATGAGTTTTTCCTTATTGTTCAATTTCTCCCATTTTTCACCACCTTTGGTTAGTTGTCCCAAATAATGCACAAAAAGCTGTTTCAGATCTTGTACTGGAATGAGTGAGACAAGTAGGAACTCGAGGAATTCAAGGTCAAGCCTAAGGCAAAGATTAAAGCAGAAGGTTTGTTTTTCATTTACGTTTTAACTCCACCTCAACTGAATCAGATGGAGCAACCAAACACTCAGCTACTTTACAGAACTAATAGTCAGAAAGAGTATGGCTCACACTGCTGTGAGAGCAATTTTTTCCACACTTCATTCAACAGAGAATATATTTGTGGAGAGAAGCCAACCCAATGCTTATTTTTAAGGAGTGAAGAAAAGAAAAGATTTTTTTTTCCAAAAGTGTGACATTAACCCTTTAGCTAGATATAATGAAGCATATATTGCATAGCACTGCGTGCATGGTGGTTTGTGGTTAGATTCTGAAATTTCCTAGTCTCTTCTAGCACAGATTAATGTCACACACCATTGCATAAAAATGCAAAGACTTGAGAACTTTGAATAAAATTTTTGCTGCTTGCTGCGCTGACAGTTAAAAAATTCAGTCTCTAGTCTGGAGCTCAGTAGAACAAAGTAATTGGTTCTTTCCCTGCACACAGATCCTACACACACTCAGCTTCTGTACAAACTGGCTTCACTCATCCTTTACTAATACTCCTTTGTAAACAGAACCATACTCACATACCTGCAGGGTATAACTGAGGGGAGTATGGTATTCACAAACTTTTCCTTTGTGCCTTGCCTCCTTAATGTTTTACCAGATTTACTAGCTCTGCCAAAGCCAGGTTTTGACTTGGTCTTAGGTTAGACTGTCAGGACTGCCCAGGACTCATCCTTATAGTCAGAAGTAATTGAAGTAAGGCAGCACTAAAGCTATGTATCATTACCATTACTCAGACTTTGTGTCTGGGCTTAAGTCAGGCCACAGGAAAAGAAACCAATAGGCTTGTGGTTCTTGTTTCTGAGTACATTTGAGATATCAAAAGTTTGGTTATATTTTTGCAAAGGCATATTGGTTTGGAGAAGCTTCTAGTAATTCCCATTAACAAAGAGAGCTCCAAGAAAAAAAAAATAGGCCAGCAAAACCTAAGATATTTTAAATGCAAGTCACCATGACCAGCCATATGATTTAAACTATTAACTGCATCTTCCATCATTCCAAAAACATGCAGTCTAAATTTGTCAGCACTGGGCAAAAATAGTGCATAGCTATAGCCAAGTCATTGGGTACGGAAATACTGGCAAATTTAGAAGAGCACAACCCATTCTAGGATCTTGAGTCATGTAAATATATATCTGCTGGTAAGAAAACATATAATTTTAACTAAGGATTATAAATATATTGTAGAGCTATGACTTTAAATTAATTCTGTGTAATCTAATTCTTCTTTCCTTATGGGTAGGATTACAAAAAAAGGCTTATTAATTGCAGAGAGTGGATCCAAGATCCCTTGATGTTCAGTCCTAATATTGGTGGACACAGGGATGCTAGAAGCAAGCTAACCATGCATAGAGTCATCTAAAAGCCAATACTGACATGGGCCAGCATCAGCACTTGCTAACCTCTAATACAGTCCATGGATTAAAACCTCTTTAATCTTACAGTTCTAATGAGAAACAGCATGAAAGGATACATCTTACAGGAGATATTCAGCTAGGGTGAAATCTTCAGTTCCAGGAAAGATTCAGAATAGCTCCACATGGTCTTAGACATAAAAAAATACACAGAGCAAAGCAATTTTTAATTTAATTTAATTAATTTAATTTAACCAAAAAAGAAATTTTCAAAACAATATTTGAAACAAACCCAGTAGCATGGGTATTAATGATTTGTTGATTCAGAGCATATATTATTCTTTATTCTTCCTTTTTGCCATCAGTAGCAGCCACTATTGCATTTACTCTCTCTGCTTTGCCAGTGAGTCACTTGGATAGCCATCTGCATTCCTATTGCTGGGTCACTACTTGCACAGTGGTAGAAACTGTACTTACGTTTTGATGGGTGTTTTGCACAGGTATAAGATTGCACTTCCTGGGCAACCTTTATGTATATATTGAAATGATAAGAAAGTTTACAGCCTTTGTGATCTCAGACTTTCAGAATCTCAAATATAGATTTTTAAGTACCTTTAGCTCAATTTTAGAATGAACCACTTATTCTCACACACTGCGTGACTCTAAATGGCCTCTACATCTCTACTGAGCCTAATATATGCTTGACTAAAATGTGCATTCTGAAAGGAATCCAACCAAAGTTCAAGATCTCACAGCTTCTCCAAATAAGTTGTTTCATTAATTAAGCAATGTCTTTGTTGGAAAAGTGTGCTTCATTTCCACTTTTAATTCCTCAGGCTGCTCACCTTTTGCCCTTGCTAAGCATAATGATACAAAGGTAAAAAGAGAAGTAATAACTCTTAAAGATAGTATCAGCATTGCCAGTCAGAGTGCAGAAGTTGTAGCTAGAGAAGAATTTGTGAGGAATAGTGATTACTAGTCAGACCATGAAATTTAGTTTACTTTTCTTATTTTATACACCAAGTCTCAGGTAGACTTGAGAACACTATTAACCTTTTTTTGGTTTGCTTTTAACACTTGAAGATAATCCCCTTCCTATAAAACAATAGTCAGTATTTCTGAGTCCTTCATATAAATAATGCAACAAATGCCAGTATTTAATTCCCTATCTGGGATTGTAAGCAAACTGGAAGGTTACTGCACATATTGTTTTCTCTAGGGTATGTGGCAGTCTTAAATGTGTCCTTTCACAAGATGATACTACTGTTTTGTATAATGTGTTATAGATAAAGAAATTATAACATGGTGACAATTTGCCACTCGTTCATTTTGAGCAGCTTTGCTAAACTAAATAGGCAAGGAACTGAGAAAGAAGGAGAGAAAAGTGATCAACTAATACAACATAGCTATGATACAGCTGACAGACTTCTAACATCCTTGGTCAAGGTTCTAACATACTCTTCTTTTTTGTACAGATAAAATTAATGCACAGTTCTGGCACAGCTGGGATCAGAAGTAGCACAATTGTCTGCATTACCAATATGATCAACTCTTAAGTGTTATATTTTTTTCAATTGAATTCTGAACTGACACCTCATTAGATTAACAGAACAAGTTCCTGGAAGTGATGATGAAGCACGTAGTTGTGTCTGCAAAACCCTGAACTATACAGAAAATGAACACATTCATCTCTGAAAGTAATGATTGGCTGCCTTTTATAAGGAATATTTGACTGCTGCATTCTTCAGTGTTTGCTGTGCAAAGACATGCAGAACATGACCTCAAGATCCAAAGAGGAAGTTAAATTAATAACATTTTAAAATGGTTTCTGATTTTTATTTCTCAAACAAAAAATCAAGTTGCTTGTTCTTTGAACTTCCATCAATTGTCAATGTTTTACTAATAGTTTTCCAGGACAGTCAAAAAGGAAGCTGGACCAGAACAATGGGTAACATAAGCATTTATCTCCACTACCATGCATGCTGATAAGGAAAAGCCAAGTAACTGTTCTCTCTCATCTTTTTAATTTTCTGTTTATTACCTCCTGAAGTAATTTGCTCCATTTAACACAGAAAATTAGATATTTTGATCTGTAAATTTCCCCTTGTTCTCATCTTATTATCCCATCTACTTATTCTTTGTCCTGTACAGAAGAAGCAAATGCATTTTTAATTGGTAACAATTTTCTTTTAGATACTTTATGTCTTTATGTCCAAATTCTTCCCAACCCAGGTGTCAACAGAAATTTTCATACACAAAAGATAGTATAAATGCTTCTCACAGAAAGCACCTTTAAGGTTTAAAGGATTTTCATGAGTAAACAGATAACAGTGTTTGGATACTTGCTTCCTAAAACTGGACCAGAATACAGTTGCCTTCATTTTTTAACTATTTTTGACATCTAATAATAGCCCTAGATTGCCTTAAATTTTAGATTTACAGTATTAGATATTACTAATGGACTTGGGTCTCAGAAAGTAGATATGCAGCACAACCTGGGCAGAGGCTTATGCAGTATCACCCACTGGATATAACCATGCACTGGTTAAGCTGAAATTCTGCTGGTGAAGGGTAGGAAAATATCTCTGCACATGCCAGAGGGGTCTTGGCTTCTTGGGCATGCTCAGACCATACTTAACTTGCTTGGACAGCTTCAAGCTTGGTTTAAAATACACCTGGGTGTCCTCTGCCTTTTGGGTATGACAGCCCAGGGGAAATCTAATAAGCCCATCTTCAGCTTGTATGTACCTAAAGCATGCAGTCTTGATGGGAGGGGCAAATTTCAGTCACCTTGAAATAAGCTTATCATCTCAAAGCTGAGCTATTCAAGGTGTCTTCCCATTTTTTTGGAATCTATGTCAAAGAAACAAAAAATGCAGTTATATCTCTAGATCTTTCTTTCTACTAAATGTATAGATGATGCCATTTTTGAAATGATAATAATTACTGTTGCTATGTAAAGTATTACTAAGACCTGATTAGTTTCATAGGAGTCTTGTGTCTGCAACCATACAGTCCTGAAGTGGTGTGACAAAGTGCTGCTCCTCTCCACTGCTGACAGCCCTTTTTTCAGTTACTCTTATATGTCTTAACCAAGTCCAGTGCATAGAAGATTAGAGAGATGGTGTTTGGGCATGCAAGGTTCATATTTACAGTATCAGTACTAGGATTTCTGAACACCAATCGTTTTCAAAGAGGAGTGAGGATCGTCTAAATGAACCCATAAGTGTTGCCTAAATCAAAACCACTCTTAGAATATAAAACTACATAACACAACAGCAGCAGATTGGTATTTGCCGTGTCAAGCAGTGGAACAAAACTATTAACAATACCTCAACATTTGTTGTGTACTTCTGAAATAATTCTGGTTATGTAAAGCCTAAGCAGAGTGGACAACAAAGCGCACATTGGGAACATTTTATTCTTTCAGCTCTAAAAATATTAGAGACTCTTTAAATGGTGGCTCTTCATGCTGTATGGTTCTGCTCCACAGCAAAAGAAGATATACGAGTCTGCAGATCCAAAGGCAGAAATTCTCAGGGCATTTTTTCATCCAAAACAGTTGTATGCTGTCTTTCTCCTTTACATGATCATTAAAAAAAGGTTAAACAGTGATTCATTAAGTTCGTGAAGGAATACCACAATTTCTGTAGACTAAGCTCTTCTGAGGTCCTTCGAGAGGTACCTTATAAGACAGCTGTGACCATATTACACAAAGACTGGCCATAGGACACTTCTCCACAGGAAAAAAAAAACAAATAAAGGTTTCATTAGAAAGCTCTAAGGTTAACATAGGTGAATCCAACTGATTTACTGAAACAACAGGCCATTTAAAACTATATTTATAAGGTCCTTGATGGGACAGGTATTTGGTATAGAATGAAATCTTGACGCTGTCCCAGTATTTCTGGGGAACTCTTTCTGGTTTTAACAGTCGCCTTAAAGCACCCAAATGGTGTTTCAGGAATGCATAATCACTCCATATGTACAAATAAAGAATAAAGGATGTCAAGATATGCATGTAAAAATGGTGATGCCCCAAGTCAGCCTCTGCTTTTGAAGATAAATGATTGCTAAGTTTGAAAAAGAACACACAAAACACCACCCTGCCCCCCTGACTTCCTCAAGAGGCGTATCTAAAATAGTACACTGAGGGCCAGAATACAGTTTTAAGCAGTCTCCCACATGGTTAAGACTCATCAATTGTTTGTCTTCTGCCTGACACAAAGCTTGTGCTAAGACTTTCCCAGACATACCTGAATGTGGTTCAGGGCACAGCACAGGCCACATACTGCTCACAACACAGTGTTGGTGGTGAGAGAAAAGACTTTACTTGTACAGGTGTAAGCAATGCCATCTTATTTTGAGTGAAGGAATAGCCCTTCCTCTGTTTTATTTACCCAGCCACTGAGGGTAAGCCTACATGAAGGACCTTGCCTGAAGATCTGAACTTGCAGTGCTCACACCACATGGTGTAAAACCACCTGGAAATTAGGTGTCTTCTGTTAGTGTGGTGCACTCCTGAGCTAACAAGTCCTGTTGAAAAGCTTTGAGAGTGACAAAGATAATCCTCAAAGAAATAACCTTAGGCTTTCAAAATAAAACTTTCCATACCTCAAATGTGAGATGCAGCAATGGTGCAAAGAGGCTAAGCAAAGGGAACCTGAAGGAATCAGCCCCACCTTATTCTTTGGCTACAGGATGAGCAACAGTTGAAGCAAAGTAAACAGATTATGCTTGCCCCATCTTGCTGTAATACAGATTGTACTATGCAAATTATCTTTAGGCCCACACACAGATACACTACTGAGAATACAGGAATTATCATCTAGGACAATCTCATTTACAGTTCTTGAATTAGCTAAAAACTTTCACAACTTTTAAAGAGGTTCTCAGCTGTGAAGTGATGTTGGAATATAAGCTAATATCTGATGATCTATGGTCTTGCAGAAAATCAAGGAAGCCCAGCATGCTTCCAGCATTGTGTTTAATGTTTAATAACTTTCTAAAACAAAAGCCTTGTTACTTTTACTCAGATTTACTATTCCACTTCCACAGTTACTTTCGAATAGCTTTGCATTTTAAAGTTTACGTGTATGAGAAAGTTAGAAACTTAGGGATATCTTCATTGTTTGAATCTGTATATATTATTTTACTATTAGTGTAGTCTGTGAGTTCCTTATAATACCTTGGTTTTAAAAAATCAGTTAAGTCATGACAGGTCTACTACTTCCTTGTAGATTCACTGAGACATTTTTAGCTTCCCCTGTAAATTCACTCACACTAACAATTCTCTGTGGACTTGTTGGGACACATTTGGCCATCATTAACTCTGCAAGTTTTATGTTTGCCCATTATTCATACACCCCTGGAACATGGATTTGGGTGCATACAAGGGAGCAGGTGCAACTAGGCAGGGAGTGGTGAAGGTGGGTGGAAGGTCTTGGCTCATCATTCCCCACAAGATACAAAGCCTACTTGGTATGTCAGAAATTATTAATTGTGGGTGTTTGTAATTTGCTACACACTTACTCCAGCACTGAACTAGTACTTAGGTGTCCAAATGGCAATTTAGGTGCCTAGATTCAGGAGAGTCATCCAAAAAAACCCACCTAATCTGTTTAGGTGCCTAAAATGGCAAAGGTAGTATTCTGGATCTCATCCTAAATTACTACATTCCAGACTGGAGGGAAGGCCCAGAAGGAATTGTACCTCAGTGCTGTGCAGCACCTCAGGGAGGTACCTCAGAGGAAATGCCTAATACCTTACGTCCAAGTCACAGACTAGGACACACAAATTAGAAATGGATGAATTCTCTTTCCTTTCATGGTCATATTCTCCTTCTCGGGCACCCATTTTCTGGCCGGAAGTCTGAGAGACAGTTTTTTCTCACATCTGGCACAAATATTCCCCCTCTAAGTTTCATTCCAGTGCATGAATGAACTTCCTCTAACTTCTACAGATCTTCCTACATCTGGAGCATGAGGAGCTTAAATGCCTTCTTTCTGGTGTTGCCTTAGTGGGAAAACTAATACAAACCATTTATCCCATCGTCAGGTGATAATGATAAATGATAGTGATAAAATAATGAGGGAAAAAAATATCAGTAACTACATGCAGGAATCAAAATGCACAGAGCCCAAATGAAAACACAGCTCTGGACCACTCTGCAATTAAAAGAGATGATGGAAGAATAGTGATGTGGGAGAGGAATGTTTCTTTGTAGAAGCGGATTCGATAGAATAAGCTCAATAACCATGGATCCAGCTGGAGGAGAAAGAAGAAGAAAATTATATTAAAGATAAAATTAGTGTGTGGAGACTATTCAAAGGCACTGAGTTTCTGCAGGAAGGTTATTTTTTCATAGCACAAGAAAAAAAAAAATTAGTCAATGGATCTGTAACATAAATGGAAACTGGGAAAGGAAACTATCACAGAAGGATTTTGGAAGCATGAAAAAGGATCAGGTTATTCCTGGATCTCATGATGAAAAAGGAGGGGCAAGTACTCAGTCTTTATAACTAGGAAACTGCAACAACATGGGTTGGATTGTTTTGAGGAACAATTAGGTCAGATGGCAAATTCAGAGGGAAGGAAGGGAAATGATTTGCCTAGCACAGTAGACATTGCATTCCAGTCTGGGGAGTACAAAAGTGACTAGACTTCAGTGACAGTTGTCTCTTTGTGTGTGTTAAACTGTAGCAATCTTTTTGTTATTATTTGACATTGCAAAATAATAAATATATTTCACCTTCATACACACATGCACAATGTACATGTGCATACGCACCTCACAATGTACATATACACACATATGTACATATGTGTGTATATATATATATGTAATACATAAATGTTCTTTCCCTCCAGCAGAAATTTTTAGAATTTAGAAGCATTCCCATATATATTCTACCTCCTAAACATTTACCATCATTTTTGACTTTTTAAATCTGGGTGGAAAAAACTGATTTGGATTTTTTTCAAATTAATTGTTGCTTTATTTTTTGTTGGTAGATCAATAAATTTTTTTCTAGTCCCCATTCACTTTATCTCTACTCACTTTTACACAGTTGCTCATAATTTAAGTATGTATTTCAGCAACAGTAATTAATTGATTCAAAGCACTCACTTGTTAAACTAAGTGGAATTCTTGATAATTAGGGACATATTTCAGCCTTAAGACAAACCAAAAATCTAAGCCAGCTATGCACAGCGTGGGGAAGGAAGATATATTGAAACAAAGGGCAGTGTCTATTGAGCTAGGAGTATCAACTGCATATCATCTGTCTGCATGAGTAAATTCCTTACAATGGGTTGCAAAGAACTGAAAGAGAAAGGACGAGTAAAGGTTGAAATAGTTTCTACACACTTGTCTAAGTGACCGACCCCAGCACAGAGGGATTCACTCTGTATGACTAAGGTGTTACAGATATGGGATATGTTGCACACACTCTGGCAATACCAGTTCCTTTCTGTAATGAGAAGGCTAGTAAATCAGAATCCTGGGGGAGACAGCCATGGTATAGATGGCTAAAACTAGTCAAGAAGAAAATCATTCTTAGCTTAGCTCTTTAAAAAAACCCAGTCTTTTTAGTTCATAACATCAATGATCTGAGAATATAATTTGATGCAAAAAAATACTGGTAATTTTCATTTTTTTAATATTTGTTCTTCCCATGAGAAGAGAAAAACCTCAAATCACGCTGGGAGTCACTTTCTGAGGGCTGCAGCATACATTACTCTTGTTGCTACAATATTACTAAAAAGATCACGGGGATGTGCACATCAAATATACCAGGCTAGAAAGCCAACAGGTGACTTTGATTGTGTCAATGCTTCCATTATAAACTCTTTTCCCCTCTCCAGGAGTGGCTGACTAAGCCACAGGAATACACCTTTGGTGAAAGAATACAGAAATATTCTCAGGAATAATTTCTCCTTTATAGTTTTTTGAAATAGTTTGATTCCATTTAAGCTAGAGGGTCTTTTATGCTGCAAAAGGTAGCTGTTCAGTGACCATAATTAAAACATTAAAATAAATTAAGAAAATATCTTTTAGAGAACTGGAGTGTATTATGATAAAAAAATGTAAAACCTATTGAAAACACACCACTTACGTAAGACAGATTGATTTTTGGGGATGTAAAAAGCATATCTGTGAATGGTAATAAAAATTTAAACCTTTGATTAGTTTAGCTAACAAGTATTTAAATAGAATCAATGATTTTTCAGAAAAAGGTTTGTTTTTTCAAGACAAGGACTTCCCATGCTGTACTGTTTTATATCTAGTAGAATGCTCACATTGTTTCTATTCTTACAGATAATTGTTAGGAGAAACGCTGTTTGTATTTTCACTGCAGTAACTGGAATGTCTTGTTCTTCAGTAAGAACTCCTCAGGACTGTTTGCTTGGCAACCTCTTGGGCTTTTTAGCTAATGCACAAGTAAGATAAGAATAATCAACTTAAATATTTACATTGGACATTTCCAATGGTTAGTTCCAATTTACAGTTTTCCAAGGGGCTGGAAAAGACACTGCACTGTGGACTGGAGTGTGTATCTTGAAAGCCTTTTAGTTGTTAATGTTCCCATTCACAATGTGATACTGAAAACCCTCAAGACCTTAATGACATACTCCAAAAGGCAGGCAGATTTGTGGATGTCTGGGTGCTGCTAATAAAATTGCATTGTTGAGAACAGAAAAGTGCTGGCAGCTCAGCTACTCAGCACAGCACAACCCTCCCTATTTCTATACTATTTTCTTCCTGTGAAGGTTATTACCCACATACACTAGATCTTACTCGTAAGCACTTTAAATGAGTTCAGTAGCAGCAGACTACTGATCCACATCAAGCACATTCAAAATTTGAACCTGCTTGTTAAAGAGACAATTTTTTTTTTGTCTCCTCTTTTGACTCCTTATTTTTTAGGAGTTCTTTATTAAAGAACAGATCACATAACAGACACTTTATGGTAATTTTCAAATACCCCCTGTGTGAAGAAATCAGCTTGTAAAGAAGCACAACCAGAGCAAACAATGAACAGCAGTCACTGCTTGGCACCTAGGTCTCCACAAAACAGAACAGAATTTTCAGGGCACCATATAAAATCTGAAACATTTGTACTGCTGCATACAAGATATTTTCTCAAAGGGAAAACATCTCAGAAAAGAAAGACACTTAATTATCAGAAAAATAGGAAGTGGACACACATTACCAGATGGTGCATTAACTTCGATTTGCTGTTAAATGTCTGAACAATCTAACCTGGGCACATAACCTACTCCTACTCAGAAAGAGTCTGTATACAACTCCACAGTGGAATAATTTTACATCTTTTCTGAACGTGCTCCTTCTTAATGTTCTAATTCATTCTGACTACAAGAGGGGGCCAAGAGTGCTCATCTATCCTTGAGTTATTTTTCTGTAATTCTCATTGCCAATTTTGTAAAATTTGGCACATGATAAAGTAAGTGTGGGGTAGTGCTTCAGCAGGAATAGATATCTTATTAATCACCCCAGAAATGGTGTTTGCTTCTATTAAACTCAAAATCTTCTGTGCATTACTGTCTTCATCACCCTGGAAATGAGCAATTTCAAAGCTACTATCTGACAGCTAGTTATTTTCTTATGTCAAATTTTTGGCCTCTGAGAAATGAAATCTATTCTTGTATGCAACATCCCTGGTTTCCTTGCCTTACAACATGCAATACGTGGCCGAATCAATTGAGAGTCAATTTGTCTGTATTCCTTTGGAAGCTGCTTGATACTCCATTCCTCTCAAACTGTAACAAACAATACAGTACATCAGATTCCAGATGATGTCTTCAAGGAAGAGCCAAATTGACCCCTTACAGTAAGTGCATTTGAATCATTCATAGTATTCTGATTGAATTCTGACTTGAATATCCCAACTTGTAGTGGGCCAGATTGGACTTTGTAAGGGAGATGGTGGTTATACTTTTGTGTGCCAGGTGCCCTTTAGTAAGGTGTCATTGATGTTACTCCTCAGAGTTTTAGTCTGCACTACAAAAGCTTAAATTTTGGTTCTTATTTCATTACGGGTTTCTTCTCATGTCTGTTTCTGAGCATAACGTATAGTTCAAGTTGATTCTCTCTGCTCCCATAAAACTGATTCTTAAAATTGCTCTGTTTTAGTACTTTTTTGTCATCCTCAGGAGAATGAAGCTGAGTAAAGGCGGTGAAGTCTCCTTTCTATCACCACTTCCACTGAAGAATTTTTGACTTAACAGATTGCCTGGTTTAATATGATCGAATTATAGCAATCAGGTGTTCAAATCTGACAATTATAAGGGCCATGAAAGAACCCAGAGAGAATGACAGTATCTAAGCAATAATAGTGCACGCACATGCGCGCGCACACACACACACATATATTTTATAAATTCATGTGTATATTTACTACATAATTTATATTTATATATTTATTTTTATATATTGAATATATATTATATTATTTTTGAATCTTAAAAGATTAGAAGAAAATCATTCAGTGTTACTAGGCTGGGGATGGTTGATAGGATGTCACTGAGAAACCAAACAATGGTCATGTAATCCAACACTTGTGACTCTTGCTCAGTCAATGAAAGTGATTATTTTTTTTATAGAAAGGAAGAGTAAAATGTCACAAAAAGTAAGGACCAAAGCTTTTTTTTAAATTTAAGGTTTTTTTAAAAAAAATTAAGTGGCACATCTCCCTAAGACTTCTTCAAAAGAAAATTCTCCAGTCTGAAATAAGTTCCTATGTCTTTTGGACATCATACACTGCAGAATGTCTAACCATGAGAAATGCTGTTTACCAGGCCTCTGACAAGGAATAAATTCAAACCTGGACAGACATGAAGAGAAAAATATGTCTCACTTTCTTGTTATCATTTAAAATGTAAATTGTTTTATTTTGGCAGAGTAGGTAGAAATGATAATGAGATCATGCAGTGACCCAAATTTAGCTTTTAATGTCTAATAACTATGTAGAAATTTAAAGCAGGAAGCCTGACTATTTTCAGAAAATCCAACCAACCAACCAACCAATGAACCAAATATTTTGTTTTCAGGGCCAAAATTTTGTCTGCCATACTGTCTATGAATGCAGTGTTGTCTTTGCTTAAATCACTGGGCGATTCCTTCTCCAAGTCAGAAGCTGTGATGCAGAACAGATGCTGAGACATAATATAGCTATCCATAAATCCTTAAACTAGGAGCTGTGACCAGCTATACTCTCTATGCAGGAGGCTCAATCTGTGCTCATATACAGTTTCCTTACTCAGATGCCAAATCTGTGTCCTATTTCTATTCCCTTGTGACTGAGAGGTGGAATGGAAACTTGAACTAGTTGGTTCCAAAGGAGTTATATAATATCCTGAAAGCCCTGTTCATAGCTCACTTCTACTCCTAAGCAGTGAAATCATGATAATTCAGGTACTTTCTAGATATGTGGACAGTTGTGCAAGAAATGCAGCTGTGTAAAGTTTGTTCCTGTTTGAATCTAAACCTCTACCCATTAGGTCTATTCCCAAAGCTCAAATTCCAGTATTAAAATAAGTGAACTGGAACAGAACCCAGTGTATTAATATTAACATGAGAACACCAGGCATTCTGTGTTGCATCCATATTCCCAGAGGTACAGTCTGTACTCTCAGCATAACTGACAGCTTAATAAAGTCCCTCCTCCCTATTTATTTCAACTGGCTCACAAGGAGGAAAAATGGTTGATGTATTTAAGGATGAACTTACATAGCTGGTTAGCTCTGACACTCCTGTCTTGGATTGTGATCTAAATGTAAAAGACTGTAATAAAACCAGGGATCAAGACCCAAACAAAATTAACTGGATGATTGTTGACATATTCACTGGCATCAGACTAGTATTGGCACTCTCAGGCATGAGTGAGTCTCTGAAGACTGATTTTGTGGCTGCCTTGAAAACAAATGTTTGTCTCAATATGAAGTTATGCTCAGAGTCACTGTGAGTATAAGAATCCCTCAATGGGCCACGTGAGAATGGAATTAAGAATACTGTTGTTTTAAGTTAGAATACTGATGCTGCTGAGTTTTAATGTTGATAAATTAAAGCTGAAGATTTAAATGATAAACCATTGTGAGAGAGACGAGAATAAACAGGAAACTTAAAACTCAGCATGACCCCATTTGAGAAAGCTGTGAAAGTGACTTTGAGCACATTTCCATTCAAAACAAAAACAAATGTGAGATTTTTCAGGGATTCATCTTGCTTGGGTGGAAGCAGGTAGATACTGCTTCAGAAGATGGAAGAGGTATACTGTAGTGGGAAAGGCAGGACAGAACAGCTTTGTACTGGCCTCTCACACAACCCACAGTTTTGCTAACTGCTTGTGTATAAAATGTCCATATGCTAAGCTGTAGTATGTATTTACTCAAATTGATGCTACCTGTTAGTGATTGTATTAGAAGGATGAAGTGAATGTTATGTGTTGTTAAAGAAATGTTTGCAAAGATTCTTGAAGTGCACAGGTAAGTACCACACAGTAGTAACGGTAGTCTTGCTTTTCCTGCCAGGTTACTCCCTTACATGCTCCTCTCTTAAACCAGTCTCTTAAAATAGTTTTGTGTGATAACCCTGAATTTGGCCTAATAGTCACCTGTTTCAATCCTGTTTTGATTTGTCCCTTAGGAACAGGTATCTAGTAAGTAGCTACTAAGTATTGAAGTCTCTTACTAACCATACTTCACACTAACACATACAGATTTAATTTGACTTAATTATCTCACCTTGTTCACAGAAAAAATGTCAGAGGTAGAAAGCTGTTCTCCAGATCATCTAAATAATAATTTCACCTCCCTTAGTCTTCAACGTGGCCTCATCCTACCCTAGATCTTTTCTAGAAAAGACTGTTTTCAAACTGTCTTGAAACATCCATGACCGTATTTTTCAAATGTTAAAAGCAGTGCAGTGCTAATATAAACACTGCCTTATCTAAGACTGCTGAGGATGTATGTGATTTCCTGAGCATATCCTGAGCTTGTATCTGCTCACTGACCAACTGATAAGTAACATGGCACTTCTGAAATGAAAATAACATTTAAATAGACCCCTTTAAAATAAGAATACTAAGATGTAAATAAATTTGAGATTTTTTTTCCAATATCTGACTTTTATCTGCATCAAAAGCAATACCTGTTTTGCTGGAAAATTAGAATAAAAAGAAATGCACACACAGAGAAGGAATAATTCACAGAATGAGCTGAAATAAATGTTGCTGTGCTAAATGACCAGCAATGAAAGACACAGTAACTCTACAAAATTCTGTGTAAACGTTTTAAAACAGAGAGGAAATATTTAACATAGTAAGAGAGGTTGTAGTGGAGGTGAATAAGAAAAAAAAATAATAAAAGGATGTATGGAACCACTAGGAACTTCCTTCCCATCAGATCCAGGCAATTGTTTGATTTTGCTATTTTTACAATGAATATTACATTAAGGTCAAGGGACTACAACCTATTTGATTTTGGCTGCTATATTTACCAGTATTTTGTGGCACTTTGTAAGCAAAGATACCCAGGAGAGAAAGCATAGTCAAATAACTCTGCATGTGGAAAATTTTAAGTCAAATATGAGTGTACATATTTATTTCTACGCGGAGGTTTAATCTGCATTTGCTTCCGGATCACTAACATCCTGCAAAGTTTTTCATGCTTGCAGGCTGTCCAGTTAGGCAGATTATTCAGATGTGTATTGTCAGCCTTCTCCCTACACAGGTGGCTGGAGCCTTGGACAGACCTGTTCACAGACTAGAGTGAACATTGGCCTGAAAGCAGTTTAAAGATTAAGGCTGCACAGTACTACAATGTAATAATAAGAATACATGTAATGAAGCAAGGTTCTGGCCTCTAGGATGGTGTGAATACAATCACAGATCATCCTTCAAACATTAGTAAATGCTAACATAAGTACCATGTGATGAGCTGCTGCTATCTATGAAAGCATATATTAAATGCAATTTTACCTGTTTGCACTCAGTATTTTGTTTGTCAGAAGTCCTTGTGAGATGGAGCCAAAAAAAAGCAGCTGTGGGTGTTTTAAAATTCAGTCTGTGGGGATAAGTTTGGGAACACCTAAACTGGAAATGAGAGTCTTACCTTTGCAAAGAAGTTAATTTGGAAGGTGACATCAGTCTCTTTGCTAACTTATGTGTCAAATTTGCAGTTAGTGTCTCTGCACAGGTAAAAATTCTGTTCCCGTCTGAAGGACCCCTGAAGCGATCATACCTTCTGCTTTTAAGTGTTTCTGATGATTTCATTTTGGGATGGAGAGAGACATAATATGAAGAATTATAATTGAAATATGAATGTACGATATGTTTTTGGCTGCACATGGTAGTATATACAGCACAGAGCAAAATACCCCTAATAAACATATCGGAAGAGTAAATTAAATAAGTGTAGCAACCCACTAACATAGATAAGCACATGACAACTGGTTCTATTATAAGCTATAAATCCTCTTTCTATTCAAGACATGTTTCAATTATCATTTTTACTTAGCATGTTCCTTTAAGTTTAGTAATTTCTTATTTTAGTGTTTGGTACATGTGGCATTTCAAAATCACACAGGATGACAAGCTGTCTACTTGGGAGAGTATGCAATAAACATCATGGTCTTCTTTTGAAAAGGAGTCTTATTGCAAAAGTACAGAAAAAACACAATTTGAGCAAAATCAGCATTAGAGTGAGGGAAAAATCAAGCAGAGATATTCTTGGGTAAAAGCACTGAAGAGCCAGCAGGAAAGAATCTGGGACCTCATATGTAAAGAATGTGGTTCTGTCTCAATGACAAAAAAACTTTTAGGGGTAAAAAAAGTCAGGCAACAGACAGACTTTTAAATCTCATATGCAGTAACCTTGGAAAAGGGAGTTTAGAAGACCAGCTGAGAGAAACAGATCACTTAGTGCAAATAATAAATTCAGCTGGGGAAAAATACTGATTCTTAGAATATGATTGAAACTGGCTCGGAAGACAGATGTCCTCCTGCCCTCCCAGCTGGGAAGGCTGGCTGGCTGGAGCTCCTTTAGAAAACGGGCTGCTGCTGTTGTACAGCTAAAAGAAGAGTGGACAAGCAGAGGTGAATTTCCAAAGCACTGTGTTTAACTGCCCATTGACAAATACAGGCAATTGTTTAGTGGATCTCCTGTGCATACCCTTGAAAACTTACCCAGTTTGTCTGAGATGATACCTCACCGTTTATGTGAGAAAAGGTAGTTTCCAAGATACAGATGGGCTTTTCTTGACAACGGATAAAATGGACAATCTCAGGAACCCTCGGTCTTTTTAAAAAGCCGTGTGAGGTCTCCCATGCTACAATTCATATTCAATTTAGGGCTTTTCCTCTTCTTGCAAGATCCAAGATTTTCTTATGTCTTCATACATGACATGGGTAATGAAAGCTTTGAGAAGCTAGAACTGACAGTTTGCAGCATGACCTCTATCTAATTCTGTAGCTTTTCAGTATTATTTACATGGAAGTGAGAGGGGAGAAATAACTGAGAATGCTTCACCTGGCTGTCCTTGAATGCTTAACATTGTGATATGAGAACAAGCATAGCCTCGCTATAGTTATGTCTTACCCATGTATACTTACAAGGAATGGACCAGCACTCTGAGTGTTTCTTCATTATAGCCATAATTTGCTTTACAAAGTGCTGAAACATGTATAAGCTAGTTATAAATCAATTAAGTGAGAAGTTTTGGATCTCGTGAAAAAATCTCTGTGAAGTAAAAGTCACGCAACAAAAAAGGTTGTATTCAAATTTTCAGAGCACTCCATTAGCATGTGTTTGGACACATTGCTGTCTGAACATAAGCTTGCTGGCTGGCTGGAACTTAGTAACATCAGATCATGGCTAAATCTCACATGAAACATGACACTGTCATTATTTATGGGCTTCATATTATTTACTGTGGGTTTGGTTGCTTCTTTTTATTTTTATTCCTGGCAGTCTTTCTATGGTGTGCAAGCAATTATACAAGACAGCGTGTAGCAAAACAGTCATCAAGGAGTGAAGATGGTCACCAGTTAAAATTGAACACTACACTGTCACACTTGGTAGATGCAACTCTCTTGCTTCTGTGTACATTCTTCTTGTTTTCAGTATCATGGGAAGAAAAAATAATGATGTATAATATGTCGCAATATCCACCAGCTTACATGTGATCCGATCAGTTACATTTTGGTTGTGGTTTTGAGCTCAAGGTGATAATTCTGCTGATGAGGTTTGTAGTGGCACAAGAAGTGCCACTCAAATTTTGATATGTGAAAGGCTAAATTGTTCCAGGCATACCTCCAGATAAAATGGTCTTTGCATTTGTATTATGTGGAACTGAGCCAATATGAGGCAGTGTGTGAGACACAACGAAGAAAAAAAGACTGATTATATTGTGTAAATACAGTAATAAGAATTCCAGTGTGGATGGAGACTATGATCAATATTGTGTTGTATGTTAAGGACATGCATCCCTATTAAAATGCATATAAATGTTCAGAAATCTTTTTGTTTCAAACTGAGATGGGAAATCAAATATCAAAATACTTGACTGAAAATAAATGGTAACAATTTGGGAATACCATGACACTCAGCTTTGGTTTTAGTATAAAATACTAAATTATTATGTACTGATATTCTGCAAGAAAAAAGCGTTTGTTTTGTCTAAATCTGATATTAATCTCTGTCTGTCACAGCTGTTGTGGTATTATGAAAGTAGTGTCATTGCTGCATGGCTCTGTTTCTACCTCCACAAGCAGAGTTAGGTTCCCATGATAGATAAATTTCTTGGATTTCTGTGAATCCAATACATAGGAGATTTGAGACCATTATGGGAAAAGAAGATCAACAGTAAACCTTTACAGAAGAGATCTTGGAACATCTGAGTTACACCTATTATGAGAGCTAAGTTTGCTCAACTTTGCTCGCTTCTAAACATTTTTTAAAAGGAAAAAATTATAACCTTATTTTTCACATTTAAAAATTTGGTCTAGAAAAATATCATCTTTGCTAAGAAATATTTGAACAAAGAATCCTAATCCTTGAGTACAGAAGTTTAGGTTGCTTCCAACACTATGCAGGTGCACAAAGGATGCCAGTTACAGTTTCATTACAAGCCAAACACAACCTGTCTTTTAAAAAAGTGATATTCTAGATAGTTTTGAAAATAATGCATAGGAATCTTGGAAATAAAAACAGAAAACTGTCATTTCAAGTGAATTTCTCATTTTGGTGAAGTCCGTCAATGTCACAAGATAATCCGCTTGAGATTGTTAGCAATATAAAAGATGGTTTTGAGGTAGAAAGAACTCTGTTTAGCCAAGAATCATGAAAAAGCAATATTCTGGTTGTTACATTGAAGGAAGGGATGAGTTTTGTGCAGGTTCAAAGACAGACACTGGGGTGTTGTTTCTCAAGAAACTTGGAATCTTAGAAGATGCTCATCAGAGTGTAGTGGCAGAGCTGTTAAGGAAGCTGGGTGTATATGATAAATTTGTTTATCATATAGTATTGCCTTCTGTGATGTGAACATGAATAATATGAAAAAATAATATTTGGTTTCTTATGTTATATTGTTTCAAAATGATACGATTAGTTTGGGGAATGAACATAACCATCTTAATTATCTCTTTCCCATTTTTCATCCTATAAAGCTGCTTCCAACAACCTTTCTTCACAAGTATAAGTTTCTTTTACAGAAGCTAAATTGAGAATCATTGGACAGCTCCCAAGTCTATGTTTTTTTCCCCCAGTTCCTTTGTGGAAACAGCTTAGCTGCATAATTTGACATAGTCTGGACATCCCACAAATACTGAGTGACTGTTTAAGCTAAAAAACATAGAGTGTACTTTGAAAACTTTATTACCAATCTTTCACTCCCAAGTATTTTTATAAACTGTTTCCCAGTGAAATGAGATGGTGCTTTAAATTGAAAAAGGATTAATTGTACAAACTATGTGACAGAAATGTTTATCATTATAAAAGAAAAACATTTACAGAGCG
This sequence comes from Falco cherrug, assembly GCF_023634085.1. NCBI lineage: Eukaryota > Metazoa > Chordata > Aves > Falconiformes > Falconidae > Falco > Falco cherrug. The sequence continues at coordinate 64,803,932 of NC_073700.1, read as the reverse complement.
ATTTCAGTAGTTTATAGTAAGGAAAGATAATTAATAGTTTGTTGCTATTCTATGATTTTTCAGTGAGATAATCCATAGTTGGTGGCGGGAATAGCTTCTACTTCTCTGTTCAGAAAACACAAGAAACCTCCACTGAGTGCTTTATCTTAATAGCAGACATCTGTCTGGTTTTCATTATTCACATGTTAAAGAGGAAAGATCTTTGTGCTGCTTAGGAGAGTCTTAATGTAGCAATGTAGTCTTAAAGTAACAGCAGATACAGCAGGGAGCTTCTTCACCACTCATATCTTGCGTTTAATGCACACAGAGTTAGCAGAAAATCTGCAGAATCATGACAAGCGTTCCTATAAGGAAGGTTTTTGTAGAAAACAGTATTGTTATTTGAAAACCTCAGAGGGCAAGAACTATCTTGGGAAGGGACAGATCCCGGCAAGCAGTGTGTCCTGTGGTCCTAATACCTTTGCTAACACAGTGTCTCCCAGGCAGCCATGGGTGAGAAGCCAGATGACCGTGCCCCTGTGCTGAGAAGCGAATGCCTGAGCATGCTTTGGTACTGCTGGTCAAAGTAACAGTAAAACTAAATCCCATGGCCCTTGCACTCCAGTTATGACAGCCTCTGGTTTGAATGCCTTTTTAGAAGGGGTCTCCATGAGGACTCTTTCCTCACCAAAGCAGGAAAGGGAAACCAGCTTCTGGTGAAAAATAAGAATGATTTTTTTCAAGATGTGTTTCAGCACCTATCCTAGCTGGTCAACATAAGCAGGGCAGTAGTTACAGGTTGCTTCCTCTTTTCCTTTTGTCTCCTTTCCAAATGTCATTGTGCGGTGTGATGTGATGATGTGATTTCTGATCTCCTGAGAGGAGAGGAATCATATTGCTACCCCACCTGCTGTCTTCACTATCCCCTGTCCTGACTGTGGCTGCATTTAGCCCCGCTATGATTTCAGGTTAAGCAAAAGTAATTGTCTAAAACCCCTTTGAAGACTGGCTTACTTATTCTAACGTTGAACAATAATGAAAGCATCTGCCTACCAGTCAAGCGCACAACAAAACTGTGAGGGTATGTCTTTTAGTTTAAAACAAAGAACAAAAATGCTTGGATGTTAGAGAGAGAGCACACAGAACAATACTAAAAGTATCAGTGGTCTGCTTTCAACTAGATGACTGTCTGCAGTGCAGGTAACAATTTGCATGCAGAAATGGATAGCAAAATAGAGCTCAGAAATGAACATCAAAAACAATTAGAGGTTCAAAAGCTTTCTGTATAAGGAAGTATTGAAAACATTGGAACTTATTAGAAAGGTGAGAAATCAAAGGAGACCAGATAAAGGTGACTAATGAATGATATTGAGAAAATAAATCAGGAGCTCTTGTTTAGTCTTTACAATAAATTCATTTACAATAAAAGCACAAGGGGCATACAATGAAAGACGCTGGATCTAACACCTATTAAAGGTAATTTCTTTTCTTTAATACCTTGTGAAAACCATTGTAACAAAATGTTACTGAGGCCAAGGGCTTAGCATGATTCCAAGAAAAGGTAGATGTTGTATGGGAACATCTGAGCAATGCTAGCTAGGAAGGCTTAGTTTTGAAGGAAGGTAAGCCTTTTGCTCTTCATGAATTAAATAAAGCCACAGGAAGAAACTTTACTTTGTGATGACAATTATTTAATGGAAAGATCTCCTACAATTTCTCCCAAAGGACTCTGTGTTGCTCATTATGGTCTGACATGGGGTGGTACTCTCATGTTTCTATGGAACAAATTTGCCATGGAGTTAGCTGTTCATTGAGTGATCAGGCCAATGAGTCTTAAGAAGTTATCGCCTCTCAGATAGGAGTTACTGACCTTTAGGTTACACTCAGCAACTAAACTTTGTGTGCTCCTAATCTAGCACAAAATGTGGTTTAAGGGAACCAGTTTTCATGTTACATTTCAGCAAACCTAGGGACAGGGCTAGTCTTCCTTGCAAGATATTTCATTCAGATGAGTGACAGCAACTTTCCCACACTGATCGAGAAGTGCAGAGCTATTTGACCCTCCTCCCCTTCTTTCAAAAGCAGTTTTTTCCCTAGGGGTTTATCAGTTTAAAAGTACTGAATCTTAAGTTTGAATAAGTCAGAGTTAAAAAATCAAATGCGGACTTGTTAATAATATATATGCTAACAGATACGTGTGTAGCTATGTATATGCAACTGTGTATTTATATGTATAAATAAATATAGGTACATATCTACACACAGAAGATATATCTTCATAAATTTACCTTTCTTCTAGTTTCTTGTGGGCCATTAATAAATACCATGAATTTATATTCTATTTCAACATCATCAATATGAAAAGTCACCTTGTGATCCATTGACTTTATTAAGCAACTCCTCTGAACACAGGACTGCAGATGTCAAGTGTGGTTTTACAGAGATGGGGTGTGCAACCTGAATTCTGTAATCTTTTTTCAAAAATAAGTCGGTTCCAGAGGAAGCAATTTGTTCTCTTGCAAAATCAGCAGTGTCAAAACCCAAATGTTGTCAGGTGACAGTTACTTACCTTACCCGTTAGTGGTTTATTTTGAATGTCTGTGTTTTAATTTTTTTCTTTTTATTTCACTCAGGTAAGTCACTACATGCTGACTGAGACAGGAAAAGTAGACTTTTTGGAGTAACAGTATAATGATAAACCTCCTTTTTTTCCATTCTTTTAATCTACATGCAATTACCTACACAATTTGTACAACAAATAAGACTCAGAAAAAATGCCATACTTATTAAGTCATAAATACAGGGAAGGAGACTCCTTGTTTTTGTTGCCTTTCAGCTCCACATAATCAAACAACTTGTGGCTTGTTGGTGCCGGGGTGACGCCTGGCACAGGCTGTGAGGTGCCACTGGCCTGCCATGGCCACTCCTTCCCTCTCCTGCTGAGGTGCTGGGGGGCCCCTGCATGGGCTGAGCTGGGCTGGGCGGCCTTGCATCCCACCACCCCAGGGAGAGCTGCTGCTGCGGCTGTGGAAAAGCTTAGGTCGCCTTGGGCTGGGGGCCAGACCGGGGTGTGGGTGGCTGCCCCCATGCCCTGCTCCAGCTGGATTCCTGCTGCCTGCTCACCCACCCAGCAAGGGGCTGCAGCTTCTGCTGTCACCTCACATGCTGGCTCTCCCCTGCCCAGGCAGAGCCCGATACGTCAGGTGTGGTCTGGGCTGTTGTTTTTTGAGTTTTAGACTTTTCATTCTTGTATAAAATTGTTCAATGCATTTGGTTCCCTCTTTCTGTTTCCTGTTATAAAATATAACTTAGTGAATTGGTGTGCACTGTGTTTTTAAAATCACCATTCTCTATGTTCTTTGCATTCACATCTCTCCCTTTGCTGTCAAAGTTAAAAAAATAAAGTCAGGCCAAGTTCTCTTCTCACCTTTCATTGTGTTTTATCAATTTCACGTCTGCAGCATGGAAAATAACAGAGTGCCCATGCAGTTTGCTAGCTTGAATTTACATGCATGCACGCAAAGCACCATACCAGATAGCTGAGAGTGGGGTGTCGTGCATGACCTTCTGGACAAGCACCCTAAATGCTGATTTTTAATGGGCAGGGGCTACTTCAAAATCCTTCCAAAATCCAAAAGTATCTCTGAGCATGACAGACCAGCTAAAAGGGTGGATTTTCATAAGCTCTGAATATAACTCAGTACTGAATTTAATAATTTGTACATGCAGAATGTCTGTGTGTGGTGCATGTTGGTAGACTGAAAGTGAAGACAACTGTGATGATTACCCTCAGTCCCAGTAAGTCGGTTCGCTGTGGAGTCATGTTGGATGCTTCTGAAGTAAAACAAAATTTGAACAGCACAACAGATTTGAACTATTGAAGTCCTGATCTTGCATCCCATGAAAGTCATGACATGATAGCCAGAGAATACAGGAGAAACAAGATTAGGAGCTAGAAAAGGGAAAGAAAAAAAAAAAAAGAAAAAAAAATAGTCATTGGCACAATCATGGGTTCTTTATCATAATATTAGTCAATGAGGACTGAGGGCATTCTCAGGCAATTTATTTTTCTGGAATGTAAAGATTACCATGTTAGAGCTGACTTTGGACTCTTCTGGTGGCCAGTGCTGAACAATGGTGATGAAAAATCATGCATACAAATCTACAAGTGTTCAGACCCTTTGATACATGGGAAAATATGTTTTTAACTGCATTTTTATATTTCTGGTTTTTACTACTACTACTACCAGTATTTTTCACTGGTTTCAGACCCAGAATATAAAGGTTTAGAGCCTTCTCCTGTTGCCCACTTCTTTTAATAATTCTGCATTTTTTTTCAGGCAAAGGCCACATCAGTGGAATGCATGATGATACAGTGTGAGCTAAGTTTATCATGACTAAAGATACATCAGTTTGAAATATTAGCCCAGTACTGCCTTGGAGGCAGTGAATAATTAGTTTAACCTGGCAATGAACGATATAAACTTAACCACAGAGATGGCTGGTGTTATCATCTTATGTTTTTGTAATGCAGTAAGGACACCAGGTTATCATGATTATAGCAGCAGGAGAGTTTGTAGAATGAGTTCATGTATAAACAGTTGCTCAAAACCACTGTGAACATTTATGAGGCTCATTATTTATCATTAATTATTTAACTGCAGGTCCCCATGTGGGCAGTGAAATCCTGCTGATTTACTACTTATCAGGAATAAATTACCACTTACAACTTCGGCTTTTCATGATTTTCCTTTTGTCATCATAAATAAACCTAACTAATAAGACTGTTTCCTTCTCCCTATTAAACTGACTGCTGGCAAGAGACTTTTTGGCTAGTGACCTAATATGAGACAAAATATAGGATAAGTGAAAAGCTGTGTATTTTTATGAAGGCTTGGATTGTTTGCAATAGATCTGAGAACTCAGCAAGGGATCAGTATTTGCTTACATTTACAGTGTATTTGTACAGGACCAGATTTTTGAAACAGCTCAGCAGCCACAATTAAAGCCAGATTTTTTTTCTGAGGAGCAGTTTCAAATTTGCCAGCTAACTGAATTTATTTTAGTACCTAAACGAGGACCAATAGTCAAACCCCCATTTCGGCACCACTCTGATTCTCAAAATCCCAGCTCAGCTGCTGCCTAACCCTTTAGGTGCCTCTGTTGCTGCCAGCAACTCACTAAAGATGCCTTCATTTCTACTAGGGACCACATGCAGAAGTAAATCCTAACGTCCTGAGACAACTTTCAGCCCTTCTTCATGCTACAGCCTCAGCAGGATTCAAAATCCATGTAGTCTTCAGTGCATCCATTGGCAGGTTTCCAGACAAGGAAGGCATAACCTGATGGACAACAGTACTCTGCAGTAGTGCACCTCAGACAACGGCAGCCGGAGATATGCAGGTAATTTGTCCATTTACACGTGTGCCTGCACGTGTGTGCGTAGAAATTTGGTTTATGGCAAAGCCCAGGAGTTGGCACGCTCTGCAGCCAAGGAGGCAGGTCTAGCTTTGGTTAATTTGGCCTGGCTGCTTCAGTACTCAGCCGAGTGCTGAACCGCCTTTCATCCTGCCCTGTAAGCAGCCCTGTGCTGCAGTAGAAACGCCACAATGGCTGTTAACATATATATACACCTGGCTGCAAACCTCAGCTAACCCGGGAGGGTGTCTGAACAACCAAACCCCACCTAAATCTCTGACCCTTTTCGGACAGGCTCCTCTAATATGACTACAACCACCTGTGATGGGCTCTTTGATATGTGAAGTAGGTAGGGTTTATAAAAAGGCTCAACTGTGTTTCTGTAGAACACCAGGGTATGTTTTATCTGGTTCAAACATTGTGTTTAAAAATGTGGTATCACCTACACGTATTTCCTTTTACATATATATATATATGTATAACACATGTATACACACTATCTACACAGTATATATATCTTTTCACATATACATACATTATGTATCTTTACTTATTTATACATACAGATACAGGCACACACATATATATAGTAGTGATTAGAATGAGGTGGAATATGGTTTTATGCCATTCTGGTCACTCAAATTTAAACTTTTTTCAGGCATGGGTAGAATACATTTTGTATTCTATGCCAGATTTTCAGGTATGGCTTCACAATTCCTGTGTCAACTACTTGCTGTTCTAATGTAATGTTCAAAAAACTCAAGAACTTGAGACCACAAACCCATCTCAAGAACATCTAGAACTTAAAATATAAATTTAAAAAGGTGCTTTTTTAGTTTAATAGATGTTGTTAATAACAAACCAAATATTCTCCAGCTGACTCGGTGACATGTTACAAAACTAAGGAATAAAATACCAACTCTGTGAAAATTAGTGCCTACTTATTTAGGACAATTTACAAGATACTTGGAAGCTATGTTGTTCAGAACATTTTTTTTTTTTTCGTTTGTGGATGTCTTTTAAAAATCTAATTTAATTATATACCTGTAGGAAGAAGTGGCAAGATTTAGGTAATTGCACTAAAAATGCAGTGCTTGGGACTAATTATGTGTATAAAATTGTATGCTGGTTTGAGGCTTCATCAAAAATCTGTCCATAATGTGTTACTAGGCTCATCTCTAAAAATATACTGAACATTGGCAGTATTATCTCAAAGGAAAAATATGTTGCCACATTGTACGGGGAGACAAGATTTTATATGCAGCCTTTATCATAGCATTTGTGATAATTTTATTGCTGAATTGAATCTATTTTCTTGCTGTTGATCAGAGAGTTTTGGTCCCCCACTTTCTTCTGCTGAATTCAAAATTCATACACGGCTAAGGGGAAGCATAACTTGATATATGACTTTAGCCCCTTATAAATACAGGGGGTTTAGCCCTTTCTGTATTCACATGCATGCTGATGTGAGTACCTCTTTCTTATTACCTGCGAAGACACACACAGGCCATCCCTGTAGAGTTTCTCCTCCCACCACAGTCAAATTGATGTGAAAGGTCTTGCCAGTGGGTTATTTAAATCCTGATATTCTGTTCTTGCTTGTCAAGAATGCTGGGTATAAATCTCTTGGCACTTACCTTTCTACACTGCCCACTAACATTTTCTAGTACTTCTGTCTGTCCTCATGACATTTCCTGGAGAGCTTAAACTGAAAGTGCTAATTATTAATTTAGGGCTAGATTCTGGCTCCTACAGCCAGAGGCATGCTGGAGGGAATGCAAAGGGACTCCGATTTGTTATATGCACGTTCCTTACCACTGAGATACTCGCACATCCACTTCTTGGCTCATATTAGGAAATACTCACTATTCTTTTAATCAAACCTGTCCAAATCGGTTATGAGTTCAGATTACAAATGAAAAAAACAGACCATTAAAGTTTGAAATTATGTTTTTCAAACACATAAGTACATTTGCTCAGTTTGAACAATGGATTACATTAATCACTGGTGGGTTTTTTTTTCACATCACAGAGGGGATTTAGCTCTAAGAAAGAAATGTTTCATCATCTTGAAGCCCAGTAAGGCTCAGTGTTATTATGTCAGTAGAACAGGTTAACTGAGGCATAAAGGTGAAGTGACTTGCCTAAGGTCACGCAATAGATCAGTGGCAGAGCTGTAAATCACATACGGGGTCATTTAAATCCCTGCAAAATGCCTTGCTCCATAAGATTTTCTTCCTCCCTTTTGTCAAGTATAAATAGTTTAGGCTTTCTTTGGCGGCAGAAAGCCCTCTACTCTTTCTCTTAATGTATTCCCAAGATAAAGTATATTCACTGACCTGACTCTTAACAGGAAAACTTTCAGGCCAAAAAGAAAGAGGCTGTTATGTTCAAGGCACTCCTTGAATTTCCTGCAACTTCACCATGGACTGACCTAAATGTTTTCCCAAACTCTCTTATTTGTTAGGCAGGAACTTCTTACTTCTTTTCTCTACAAGTATCTTCCCCCAGCAGTGAACTTTCCTACTTTTCTGCTGTATCAATTACTTCTTCCATTGGCAATTTTTCCTATGAATTGTGAAAAAATACACACACACACACACACGCACACACAACCCCCTCCCCACACCGTCCCCATATACTATCTCACCTTTATATTTCTCTTGAGCATCCTCTGAAAAGGTGCCTGCTCAAGAGTTTTTTGAGAGAGTGAAGATGAAGAGAGAGTGAAGAATCTATAGCTGAATGCTATAGATTTTTATTATAGCTAAAATATCAAACATTTACACAGTTGTATATATTTCACCATATACTCTTTTCTCCTTGCCATATGAACAACCCAGATACCTCACGTCTGCATAACACTTACTGCTTTTTAATTTTATATATATATATATATAAATAAAAGTTACAGTTCAGTGACACAAGGGGAAAGTAATTTTGCTCAAAAGTTGATGCCATAAAGTGGAACACTATGTGAATATGTCAGCTTTTAACAGAAAATTGATCCTCACCTGACAGAGATAATACCCAGAAGTCTAATCTAGCATATAGTCATCACTATGAATTAATGGCATCGTGACTGTGTGATGGTGTTCTTTTCTCACCAGGAAAGAAATGTTTATGAACAAAGCCTCATGGAGGCCAAATAAATATAAAGTAGGTACTAGAGATGGCCACTTTTCTCTCAGCCTTTCTGTCCCCATGTGAGCCCAGGCAGGTGTGTTAGGGGCACCTGAGAACGCCAGGCTCCACTGTTCTCAGAGCAGTTCCACAGAGCAGTTTTGAAGAAAAGGTCTGTGTTACTTGAATGGCGTGTGTCTGGGTTGCAGAGATTGGTAGACAGAAGGAAGGAGCTAGAAGAAAGACCTGATTATTTCTTCTCTTCAAGGAAGCACAGTTAAATTTCAATTTTGGTTTGGAATTTAGGGATAATTTTATTTGATTTGCAATTTCTGACTGCTCTGGCAGAAAGTTTGAGTGAAATACTTTGATTTTGTTTTATTTTCTTCAGCACAATCTTTTCACCCCTGCTGTATTATCAGGCATGTATTTATCTCTCCAGAACTAGTCTATTGTAATGATTGTTGTTAGACCATTGGAAAATGAAAGCGCTGCAGGAAGTTGCCACCTGGAACTTACACTGATAGCAAAAAAGCAAACGTTTTGTATATAGTCGTGTTGACTTGAAGCTATAAAGTCCTTAGTATTTTTAAGCCTATATCTCTCCTACTGAGACAAAGCCACAGTTATGGACAGCAAAACTGCTTAAACTATTATTCTTCTGGTATTAATACAACTGGGGATTTTCATATACATTTTTAACGGGCAATTATTGACTATGAAAATTTGCCAAAACAAGTGAATCACAGAATGCATTTCTTCATGCACTGTTGAAAAAACCCCACACCTATGGAAAATAACTGATTATTCTGTTTCTCTGTGTGTGATTTCTGTATATATATAGAGAGAATGCTGGCAAAGAACAGGAAGTATTTTTTCAGGTGCTTAATACATCACAGAAATAACAAATTGAAGAAATTACATAAGTAACTTTTTGCATGCTTGGCACCACATGTTTAACTACACTTAAAGTTTTTTATTCTCAAGCAACCAAAGAATGAAGTTTATACTGCTTCTCTTGATAACATTACAAAGATGGTCTTCATTCCTCTTACAGCCTAAGCCAAACACAATTATTGTCAATGAAGCACTAATGGATCTGTAATCTGTGTATTTGGTTTGTATAAAAAATTGCCAGAAATTACAGAAATGTCTGTGCATGCTGAATAGGGCTGCATGAAAATGCCCTTTTCAGCAGACAAAGGGAAAGCCATTGGATCACACTGCAGGTACCCTAAAAGCCTCAGCCGTGGCTGAAACACAAGTGAGGTGCCATCATTGGGAAGGTGCTCTAGGTATGGATGCAGTCAAAAGCAACTTTTACAAGCCACCTGTAAAAAAACTGCTGTTGTACAAATGTGCCCCCATTATTTGACATTTTGAAAGAAGTTTTAGTTTTCCTAAGTTACATCAACAGAGCCAGTGATTCAGAACTCAAGTAATCCTTATTTTCATGTTTATGGGGCTCCTGGGTGCCAAAATTTTTCTGTTTCATATTTATTCATGTTGCTTAATCCCTGTGGAAATTCCTATTAGAGAGAGAGGCAAAAAACCTGTGAGATCATTTTTGTCTAAACTTTGACACTCTGAGAATAATTTCTAAAGTTGTAGTCAATGGAGAGAGGTTTTCTGATATGATATGTGCAATTCAACTTGCATTTTTAAAAATACTCATTGGTCAGATTATTGTTAAATCTTATATATGGGGTACAGGGTAAAACAACATGAGTTTTCAGGGGCCATAATGAGTCAAAAATATATTTTGAGGAAACTAGTTTTTTAAAAATTCAGTCTGAATTAGAAAAACATAACACCTAAGAAAAATTATGAAAGAAGTTCAGAATATTAACTACTTCATAGCTTCTCACAAAATCACTGAACAATTTTAAAACTGATTAGATGCCCCAACAAATTAAGTGAAATATTCTTTTTTGACAAGAAAACTTACTGAAATTAAAATATAGGTTGAACTAAGACAGCTGTTCAGTTTTGATTTAGCAATTTAACCACCAAAGTAAAAATGATAATTTATTCTCATGGCTTTAAAACCTCTCATTTTTGCACTGCTCTCCAACGTTCTGTAAAATAACCCTTTGCCTCCTGTGAGATACCTTATATCATAACAAACAAATGAAAATTAATGCTCAGAATTCATGCTTTAGTTCCATTCCTGACTACAAAGTTGTCCAGATGTGAAATAGAGACAAGTCACTATTTTCATCAGAACTTCAATTTCTTATACAGAGGGACTGACAAATCTCTATATCTGAAATCCCAGATGGTTTCTCTGGAGCTATGACTTGCATTAAGCTTAAAAAGAGGAAAGCAGAAAAAAATTTAAATTGCAGGGATTTTTCTTCCCAGTGGAATAACTGTAATAGAAATAAGCAACAATGATAAATTAGATTCTCTTAGTGCCATGCTGGACGTTGGCTGAACATATCCTCTAGTGATGCCAGTTACAGTATGGTATTTACATCATGTTGTAGTGCAGAAAGAAGTTGATGCATTTTCTTTAGAAACTAAGTTCTTTTCTACATACATCAATATGTAATTGATACCTTTTCCTCAGAAATCTCCCCAGATTACCCCATGGTGGGGCCTAACTTGCAAATGCCTCATTATTATTATTACAGGTTGCCCAGAGAAGCTGTGGATGCCCCATCCCTGGCAGTACTCAAGGCCAGGTTGGATGGAGCTTTGAGCAACCTGGTCTAGTGGAAGGTCTCCTTGGGCAGGGGGGTTGCAACTAGATGATCTTTAAGGTTCCTTCTAACCCAAACTGTTCTATGATTCTATGATTAAAGACTTTTTACTGCTATGCCTGGAACCCTCTTCTCAATCTTTTCTTACCATGATATCTCTACTCACTACATGAGAATTCAAGATTACTTCCCATCTAGAGCTTTATGCCTGCCAGCTAGATCCGCTTGAGGGCAGACCTCACTCTCTACCAGTCTTCCTTACTCAGTCCTAGCTTTGCTTTTTCTTCATTCTTGTTATGTCATTAGTGATGACACTTCATAACTAGCTCTTCTAAATGTTATGCAAGGTAAATTGTGAAGTAGCCCCCATTATATTGCCATTATACTACTGAGGTAGATGGTGTTGCTGCATTTATGATGTTTTAGTAGGTTTTGCTTTATTTTTGGTCCTGTTTACTTTCCTAGGAGTGGAGCAGGAAGAAGGGCCGTGTTCTTCACATATCCCTAGGCTGGGTGGCAACTGCTGCTTACAGGTCCCCATATTCTTTGGCTGCCGTTTTAGAAATTTCACCTTGTTGTTTCTATTGTGGTTTCTATTGTAGAAGAAAACCATTGCAAAGGGATTAGTAAAGGATTTGTATGGGATAGGAAGAGGGGGAGAAGAAACTGGTTTCCTTATCTTACAAAGACCAGGTCAGCTGCAGTGAAGCAATAGTCTGGAACTGCCAAAAGGAAGGTAGAGTAGGGTGTAGTCTGTTTCTGTTCCTTGAACCTCCAGAGTAATTCTATCTTGCCAAAGCATGATAATCTCAGTTGTACCTACACAGCATGACTGAGTCTTGACATTCAAAGTTGCTCTAAGCAGGGAAGCTGTCCTTGTTTGATATGTTAAATGTTGTGCCTTCTGTATTCTCGTATAAATAATTGACCAAGTTTTAAAAAGGAAATACTTTTTGAACCAGTGAAAAAAAAGATACAAAAATACCAGCAAGAAACAAGGAGGAGTTTAGACTGGAAGTCAACACAGCTAGGATTTATGAAATGCAGTTAATAACACTACGTCATGTATGAACATGTTGTTGACTGACTGGCCTCCCTGTATCTGAGTAATATTCTGTTTATACCAGACACTGCTGTTCTTGGGGGCCAGGAATAGTGCCTTTCTGCAGTCAGTGTGAAAAATAAAGCATGCCAAATAATTACAGTAATGATGCAAAGAGCTGGGGCTGCAATGTAAAATATCATATTAAATCAAAGTCAAAAATGCCTCTTGTCCTGTCCCACTAATGCTTTCTGCAACCGTAAAATTTGGCTGCAATACAATACTGGTGAGAAAACGCAAAGATTATTACTGTGCTCTCTTAAAAGACAAATCCTAAAGCTTGACAACCAAGGTATGTAAAGCAATGGCTATCTATTTCCCTAACCAGAAAAGAAACACAAAAGTATAGGAAAAAACCCAACTCCCAGACCCCTGTGATTATGAAAAGGAGAAAGACATGTTTATGTAAATGGTGGAGAAATCTTAAAATGTTTCACCTGGCAAATGGCCCAAAAGAGGAGTGCCCAGAAAGCATTTCTCGCTGTCTGCCTCTTGGCAGGAGGCTTGCTGGCTTTCATTTTGCACCATGGAGATTATACTTCTTCATTTTAGCAAAGGCCACAAGGCAACACACTGCAGATAAAAACAAACAAATGCCAACCTCATTCTCTTGATGTACCCCACAAGGCATACACAAATTAGTAATCAGAGTAATGAATTCAAGGTCCCCAAGGTCCCTCTGACCTTTCTATCCCCTCTCTCTGGCCTCCCCTATGGTTCAGACAGCTAGAGTTCAAGTTTTTTCCCCTCCCTCATCCACCCACTTTGTAACACATAAAAAAATTGCCCCAAAAAAGTAATGTTATGTTACCTCCCAAAGCCAATGACGTTATAAAATGGACTTAAAGATGTAGAAAGCTTGCCTGCTGATGATGTTTTTTTTGCCTTTTGTAAGACTATGCATGTGCACATAAAGGCATACACAGTGCTTTCTGGATGACGGAGTGATCCTGAAGGGGACACAGGTTTTCAGGAAGAGCCTGGCAGCTTCAGGCAGAAATGCTCTACAGCTGTACTCCCTCCATCACTTCTTCTCTGCTTTGCCTGCAGAGTTTTGTGTTACTGTCTTAGTAAAACCAGATAGTTGATAGAAGTAACCAAAAAAAAGTTGATAAAGCTGAGTAAATTAAAGCTTGTGCTTTACTGAACCATTTAAAGTTACAGAAGTCTTAGAAAACTTATTTCTGGTATGATGGCTGTCTAAAGACTGTCCCTCCTAACAGTCTGTTTTTTGCCTTAGAAGTGCTATCACTTTGAAGGAAAAACCTTGCCTATTATCTTGAAGATACATCCAGAAGTGCTTGTCAATGCACTATGATATACCTTTTTATCTATACTTGCTTCAACAGTATGTGGTATAATTGAAACATATGGACTTGATATTTGATAGTTGTTGTGGAGGGGCATGGGAACCTTCTGCAAGATAACGTATCCGCTAAATACAGTGTGCCACAAATAATATAATTTTGTATAGCTAGGTGTGGGTGGCATAAGCACTGGAAGGGGCAACTGCTGAATCTCCTCCCTGGTTTACTCTGTAACTCTCACTTGCATAAGTAATATTTGCTGATGTGAACTCTCTACATCTACCAGGAATTTGACATGAAAGTTGCTGTAATGAGTTGAGAATGACAGGCTTAGCAGAACAGTATAAACAGCTGTCTTGCCGAGACTGAATCTGGTTTGTGGAGGACCTGTGCAATCATTGCTCCAGTAGAGAAGAATGACATCTAACAGATATGTTTCAACCACAGGTTGAAAGACAACTTACACAACCAAAAAGACACTGCTTTCATCTGCCAGGCAGCAGTTAGCCCCATAGCCTCTTAGTGGTCAGCTGGTGGCAATTTTTGTGTGGTTCACTGTTGTGCTCCAGGTGGGAGAGGGCTCAGGCTCCCTGGGGGAATGGGCCGCCTTCTGACATCTTACTCAGCTTTTCCAGTGATGTCCAGAGAGGGTCAGGGGAGGCACTAGAGCAAAAGCCAACAAGAATTCAGTCAGTCACCACAAATGTGGACCTATGCATGTCACTAAATTACAGAACAAATGTACCAAATATAAAGCTTCCTTCTTTCTCCTTTCCAAATTTTTATCAACACCAGTTAACCCATCAAAACTGGGAAGGTTTCAGTAGCTAAAAGGAAAAGCATTACTCAAAATGTAGAATTTATTTGCAATCACCACCTTCATTTTGACCTGTGCCAAATCATTGCATCTTACTTCTGCTATTACTATTTTATTTATTGATTTTATTTAAAATTGTAACATACCAAACTTGCTACTCCACAGCAGAGAACTTATATGATACAGACTGTGATACCAAAGATGTCATATACATATCTAGATCATTTTGTCTCCTACAGAATCTCCCTCTACAGTCGCTAAAATGTTCCCCAAATAATAACAGTTTAATGGACACAAAGAGTTAAAACTCCAGTATCAGTAAATAATGCAGCATCCCACTAAACATCTGAAGCTATGCCTTATCACAAACTTATTGTGTATGTCTACTATGGAGATTTTTAATGTAGCAGGTGCAGTTAATTATTACAGGAAGCTGCAAAACTATATATGAAGCATTTGTGGCCTGTTAAATTAAATTAATGGTTTTCTGATTAACTGGTTGCAGTTAGTCAATTGGATAAAACCTCAGGGAGTCTATAATAGAAAGCTGGATTTGAGAGGGTTTGTGTTAATCATGATAAGAGAACTAAAATTGCAGCTCATTTCTGTTATAGGATGATGTTAATGGATGATGATCAGCAATTTAGGAATAATCTGGTTGATGAAACAGAAGCGAAAAAATATGAATTTATGTCTACTATATGATTACCTGAAATTTTGCAATTCTTGATAAAAAAGTAATATTATTGTTTTGTAACTCTTGTTAAAAAAAGCAAGAAAGAAAAAAGATTCTCTTAATTTCAGTAAAATCTCTGATAGCAGTAAAAAAGTTTAAGGACTATTTGTAAGCGAGACTTTAGTCTGTGTGGATGAAGTTGTGTTGCTATTCAAATTACAGATGGATTGGAAAATCTTAAAAGAAAACTATAATATTAAAATTACTTCCAAAACATCCTATTAAGACCAAAATTTTCAGAGAAGTTATCTTTTTTTTAAGGTTCCAACTTTTTTTATTGAGGATAGACATATTTTCAAAAATACTGCAGAATACTACACAAAAGATTGGTCTTGCACTTAAACTCTAAAACCTCATTCAAGCACATTTTTATTTTGATTTATATTTTTTCTAGGTTTGATATAGTTTGTATTTTAAGTCTTACTTTAACATCAGTTTTCTAAACTAACTGAACAGTATTCTTGTAAAACTCCATATAGCAGACCACTTGCTTTCACAGAGCACTGTGTTTCAATATCGCAACACACGTAGGACAAAATGCACTCCTCTCATCATAAATCTGAATTATCAAAATATTTATTTTTTTTTAGATTGTCCCCAAAGACTGAAGCAATAGTATTTATGCTCTTATTTAGAAAGTGAGTCATGTGGGGACTGCCCTTTTAAGTGTGTTTGTACAAGGCCTGTGCTGGGGACACTTCTGGTTTCCATTAAAAAAGGCTGCCTTTTAGATATCTTTCCAATGTGTCTGTCGCAGCTTATGCAGCACCTTTATACCTCTGCTTAGATGTTCAGGGCGATCCATTATTACACGCATCCCATTAATTGCCCCAGTTCTGGTTAACTTGGTGAGCTACTTGGTGATATCACCTCTTTAGATTGTGTTTGTAGGCATTTTATGGAGTCAAACCATTGAAATAAGTCAGTGTTTTATTATAGACTCTCTTTCAAGCTAAGAAAAATCTCATTATTACATTAATGCTCATTATCAGGAGTGAACCAGTGAATGTAGACCCTGAGCACTGAGTTGAGAGGCAGTCAATGATTTAGCTGGATGCATTTCAGGAATGATAAAATTTACCAAGTGTTGCTGCTGTATATCAAAAAAGTGCCTATAGCCAAAAGTCTTGCAGTAAAAGTTCAAAATTCACTAGAAGACAGTGAGAGGAGGTTAGTTTTTCTGTTCTTCTATTTGGAACAGAATACTACATATTGTACAGAAGTCAAAAGCTCGCAAATGAACCATTAACTTTTAAATCAGTTCAAACATGGGGAAAAGCCAGCGGACAGATTGGAAAAAATAATTATTGTGTTCACTATGAAGAGAGAAGTGGTCTAGCTTTACCAGGTTCAATGGGTCTGGTGTACAAGACATACAATTGAACTAGCAAAGAACAAACAGGGTGAATTGGCTTATTTGCAATGTAAGTAGAATATCAACCTTATCCATCTGATTGTCAATCTGGAGAGTAACATATTCCTCCAAGTTAATAAGCAAAACATAACAATTTATGTAATAGATATACACAAAACCCAATGTTCACTTTTTAACTTCACAAGAAAAAAAAAGGATGGAACCTGTGTTGAGCCAGGAAAAGTCAGATTGCAATCAAGAACCTTGTGTCAATACAAGACTGATATAGGAGTTCAGTTAAATAGGAGTGAAATTGTTTTTCACACACGCGTGGTCCAAAGCATCCAGATAATGCTTTGTCAGCATCCTCAATTAGCTGTATTTTGTGCTGTTTGTAGTTTGGTTTTTGGCTTTCCCACTATGATCTGAATCACTGACAGACACTGGGAAAAGCTGAATGGCACACAAGAACTGCTGGACAGTTATTCCAGAGTAAAATTGTCTCCCATTCAAACAAGAGACTAGTTCCTCCTGCTACTGCAGACTGCCTTTGCAAAAGCATTGCCTCCTTCTACCGCAGGTTCCCCCACTGAAGCTGGAGGCCCTGTTGCCTGCCTGCATTATGAGACAATTAAAGGCATTAGATTGCAAATACTATCACCTGCTGAATGTTATAGCAAAGAGGACTTAAGACACAGTAGAATGCATCAGGAAGGTGTTTTGTGCTAGAATGAAGAAAACCTGAAACCAGATTCATAGCTGTGGCTACAGGAGAAAATGCCTCTCTTGACTGCTAAAGAAACACATGTTCTTTGTTGTTGGAGGATGAGGCCCAAGAACTGGATCAGGGGTTTATGTGCATCCCATGTAACAGGAAGGGTGACCAGAACACATATCCCATTCCACATAATTACATTCTAGAGAAAGCCTGAGAGCATCTCATCACCAGAAGCAGTACTGCTTCATGGTTAGAACTTCCACCCTTGGACAGCAATGAACATTTGACTTCTGTTGCCTACTTCAGGAGTGGGTACTTTAATTATTGAGCTAGTGGGTGGGGTAATCTAGGGAGGAGGGGAACATTTTTGCATTGCTGATGACTGGGAAAATTAACTGATGACTGGGAAAATTAACTTGAGAGCATACCCCCAGTCAGACCAGTAGGTACTAGTTTGTGAGTTGACAAGATTGGGCAGGTGCCCAGCATTCAAAAGCATTAGATTTAGTGGTGAACATGCTCAGAAATAGACTTCTAAGCACTAAGAAATGTGATGACAATGTGGGTGCCTCCTTTTGATGAAGTTTGTGGATTTGATTCTAGGTTAACCGATAGGGTTGCATATTTGCTAATGTAGTATATAGCATGACCATGTTACACTCAAAGCTAAATGTAACATATTCAGTGCCGGTACTATATACTATCAATAATATTACATATAAGGACATAGGCATAGATCCAAAGATGGTAGCCAAGCACATCTGCTCAAACGCTTTGGCAAATTTAGATAAGCATAGTGAAAATAATCGAAACAATTTGTGTATGTGTCAGCTCATGGCTGCACTTGAAACAGCCAGTGTATGGGGCAACTGAATTCTAACACTACCTACTGTTTCTATAGAGTAATCATTTGTTCAAATCAGTCAGAGGTATTAGTATGAACAGGTGGAAAGGTGGGATGAACAGGCTAGCAAAAAGATTTGAAACAAAACTTCTAGTGAAGAAGTGAGAGTTAACAGTCGGTCAAATTACTTTTATAGTCAGACACAATGCATTACATTACAATAAAATTATCATGGAAAAGACAGAAGAACTATTTTCACAAACTAGCAAAGGAATTAATGGGTCATCCATATTTTCATTTTTAAAAAAGTAAATAATCAAGGCTGAATGCTTTCCTGACATTGCCTTTAATCAAAGGGAGACAACTGGGTCTAGAGAAGGGTAATGTTGTACAGCCGTCTTGGTATAGCAAACATTTCTGGCCAGAAGTCCTTGAATTTACCATCTACTGTTTGTTTTCTTTTTTCCCCTTGAATTCCCTAATAAGACAGAACTTCACACTCTTTAGTGAAATGGGACAAAGCCTAAAGAAACTGGGCTCTTTTGACATGAAATTAACACACACGATTGTTTATGCAGCTCCTGTATGAGATAATATTTTTAGCCACAATTCTGATTACTTTCTTGCCTAATTGCTAGAGAATTTACCCTAGAAATGCTGGTTCAGATTCCCTTGTGCAAAATTGGAGATAACCTCAGTTTCACAGTGCAAGCAAGTGTAGTAAGCTAGAGAAATAAAAGAGGAGTATTGACTTTCCCTGTTTTTATGAGAGAAAACTGACCAGCCATACTAACTTCTGATGGATTTAAGTGAAGTCAAAACCATTCCTTCAACTCCAGACAGTAACACCTCTTTTCCAAAGATCACCCTGCTTTTATAAGAAATAAAGATTGTTACTGGTTTTTAAATCAGCTTTTGTGAATCACATTTTTAGGACAAATCTGCATGGCCAGACAGGTACAGAGAAGCTCCTTTTCTCGCATCCCCATTTGATTAGGCATTTGCTAGCTGTAGTACAGGATCTGTCTTAGAGACACATTTTTTCAGAAAGACAGAAATAATGGGCACAGCTAGCATGCTGTCCCTCCTCTCAGTGGGCAGAGGCTGGCTTTTTTCTACCTGCATGTGTTCACATGTGCATCTGCTTAGATATCTAACTGTCCTCATCCATCACATATGGAAAAAAAACTGTGCTCATTTTGACTTGGTAGATGCCATTCTGCCATAGTGGTAGAACTTCTAAAAGTTAGATCTTAAAATGTTCTGTTACATAACTGGAATCCTTTTGAAGAAACAGGGTTAGCTTCTCAATGAAGGGAAAGGAGCTACTCAGTTTCCTCTCAGAAGCAGGATTCTCACGAGCATGTGTTTTTGGGGTCGTGTGTGAATACTCTTCACAGAATACTAATGCAAGGTATCTGCTACCATGTGAAAAATTAGGTGTACAGCACAGGCTGGGACTGGTTCAGTAAAATTCCAGTCTAGTGTATGTCAGAAAAGAGGAAAGAACAGATCTCAGCAGGATTTCTGTAACTTAGCCAGATTTCATTAAATTAGTTGATGGATAGCTTCTAAGTGATCAATTTAGCCAGTTTGTTAAAATAAATTCATCACCAGCAGAAAGTGTTTGGTGTCAAAATTTTTACAGGCAATTCAGTTGAAATTCTTTATAACTGTGCAGTCATGCACTGCATTGGGTTTGCATGACAAGGTTTTGGTAGCGGGGGGCACAGGGGCGGCTTCTGTGA
This sequence comes from Falco cherrug, assembly GCF_023634085.1. Classification (NCBI taxonomy): domain Eukaryota; kingdom Metazoa; phylum Chordata; class Aves; order Falconiformes; family Falconidae; genus Falco; species Falco cherrug. The sequence goes on along the minus strand of NC_073700.1, from coordinate 64,784,081 downwards.
GAAGCTACCAGAAGTGTCCCCCATGACCAATGGAGCCAATGCCAGCCAGCTCTCAGAGGGACCTGCCGCTGGCCAAGGCTGAGCCATCAGTGATGGTGGTAGTGCCTCTGGGATAATGTATTTAAGAAGGGGAGGGAAAAATCCTGCACAACAAATTACAGCAGAAGAGAGGAAAGAGGCTATGTGAGAGCAACAACTCTGCAGACACCAAGGCCAGTGAAGGAGGAGAAGGAAAAGGTGCTCCAGGTATTGGAGAAGAGATCCCCGGGCAGCCTGTGACGAAGACCGTGGAGAGGCAGGCTGTGCCCCTGAAGCCCATGGAGGACCCCATGCCAGAGCAGGGGGATGCCTGGAAAAGGCTGTGACCCTGTGGGAAGCCTGTGCTGGAGCCGGCTACTGGCAGGACCTGTGGCTCTGTGGAGAGAGGAGCCCAGGCTGGAGCAGGATGGCGTGCAGGGCTTTTGACCCCACGGGAACCCAGGCTGGAGCAGTGTGAAAAACTGCAGCCTGTGGGAAGGACTCACCTTGCAGAAGTTCATGGAGAACTGTCTCCCGTGGGAGGGACCCCACGCTGGAGCTGGGGCAGAGCGTGAGGAGGAAGGAGTGGCAGAGACAAAATGTGATGAACTGACCACAACGCCTGTTCCTCACCCCCATGTGACACTTAGTGGGAAGGAGGTAGAGAACTGCAGAGTAAAGCAAAGCCCAGGAAGAAGGGAAGGGTGGGGGGAAGGTGTTTTTAAGTTTTGGATGTATTTCTCATTATCCTACTCTGAGTCGAATAGTAATAAATTGAACTAATTTTCCCAAGTCAAATCTGTTTTGCCCATGACAGTAACTGGTGAATGATCTCCCCCTGTCCTTATTTCAACCCCCGAGCCTTTTTTTATACTTTCTTTCCCAGATCCAATGGAGGGGAGTGATAGAGCAGACTGGTGAGCACCTGGAATCCAGCCACATTCAACTCACCACATGCACAGATCAGTGTCCTTGCGAAGAGCCAAACTGTGCCATTCAAGGGAAGTGTGTGCCAGCACAGGGCCTCCAGCTGGACAGTGGAAAGGTCTTCTGGTGCAGCAGTCAATTGCTTTCCATCTGGAGCACAGAAATAAAAGTCAGTCTGTTACTGCTTATGGCTCCTGATCAATATTCACCTGCAGAGCTATGACTATATGTTATACTGGGTCCCAGAGTGAGCTTAAAAATTTGTTCCACATATATATTCTTTTTCTGGGGATGTCCATGCTAACCAATGCTTTCAAAAGTCTTCTTTCTGCTCTATATCTTTTTCTCTTGAATTTAAGCTCTCAGGAAAGGAAGGCAGTCACGGTAGAACATAATTTGCTATGCTGTGTATTTTTCATAGAAGGAATATGTTTTTATGGCATTGTTCTTTGATATATTCCTCCTCCAAAGTGCATGTAGAAACAGAAAAAAAGGCTTAGTCTTGTAACACGTTGATCAATCTTTCCTCAGTGAAGTGTATGAAGCTGGTTGAATAAGGACTGCTTTTTAGGGTCTACTCATGAACACGTATATTCTCTAACTTAAGGTCACAGTTTGACCGTAGAGTGATGGCTACTTCTTCAGTAAAAGGCTTTTAAGGATCGAAATTGCTGTCAGCACAGAAAAGACCGGTTAAAACTCCTGAGTTTTCCAAAGAAAGAAACCATGTTACTTGCCTCTATTTTCCAGTTTTGAGTATGTATTCTTTCTTAATGTTAACTTGTTCCAGCAAGCAGCTTTTCTTGCCTGAAAGCAAACCTTGCTCTGTTTCTAGGGTTACCAGAGGAGTATTAAAAAAAAAAAAAGAAGAAGAAGAAAAAGAAAAAAGTAACAAACACCAGACCATACCAGTACTCTAAAGTTTCCAGGTCTGTTTTGCAATACAGAGCCCAAGGGTTTTTGATGGGGTCTAAATTTGGCAAAATCAGCTTTCCCATCCCTCCCTAACTTTATTTTTCTGTCCTCTAACTATTTTTACTCCAAGTTTCCCTCTGTCTCTGTGGATACAGAGAAAAGATATATGGGTAGGACTCTGGAAGCAGGATAAGAAAAGTAAAAGTTCCTGCAAAATGTAATGTTGTTATGCTGAAAGCAAAACCAAGAACATAACACTGGAAATTAGTATATATCAGCATAAATGTATGGGGACTATATAATCCATTAATTCACATTAGCAAATAGATTGAGTATGTTGTCTAATTCAAAGACAAAACAAGAGCCTGTGGTCTCATCTTCACTTCTTTAGTGTATGTGACGTTTTGCTGCCATGCATAAGCTCATTACAAAATGGATCTTACTCCAGTGTAGAAGTAATAAAGCTGCTATCAGCTATCTCAAGCATTTTCAGCTACAGGTGTTCAGGTTGGTGACTTTTATAGATCTCATTTGTAGGTACCCACCATCTGATCGAAACTGTGTATATGAGGCTGAGGAAGGCAGTCACACCACTTCTTAAAGAACTTAGCTGGATAAGTCACATTCATAGGCTTCCCCATTCTCTGTGACAGCAATGGAAAAAAGTGAGAGGCACATCAGTACACACAGATATTTAAATCAGGTACCTGACTAACACCTAATTTAAACAGCTTTGTTGTAATTCCTGGACGCAGTCACCTGTCTTCCATTATCTTAAAGGAAAAATGAGGTTCTGAATCTCTTCATTAAAGTGTAAAAATGAAGTTAGGCAGGATCAATATTCCCCTTTTGCACTAGATTAGTACTTTGGAGAAGCGTATTTTTTGCCGGGTGCTATGGCTTCCTACAATAGTGTAACATTCCAGCTACTATGCAGTAATTGCTAGTTTCTTTAAAGAGGTTATTTTTTTTTTTAAATAACATCATTATTGGCACTGGCATTTAAAAAATCCACCAAGTCTCATCAGATGATAAAAAAAGATGATGAAAATCAGAGTGGATGGCCATTGCATAATGTTTCTTTGTCCAGCAAGACTATATACTTTGACTTGACTTGAATATAAAATGTACAGAAATATCTGCAAGGCCTTAGGCTCTTCCATGTGGTTCTAAATGCAAATTAAGATTAAAATCTTCTTTGTGTGCTATCTTTTTATTTTATTGAAAGGATACATTCTGCATTCATAACACAGTGAATGGTTTTCAGACTAAAGTTGGAGAAGTACTTTGTCTCTTCTTAGCAGTATGCTGATACTGTATGTTCCACATTATTTCTACCAGTGTTTGGAAACATGAAATTATTATTCACACAAGAAATACATGCACTTATTTTGTGAATTTGATTTACTACCTGAAAGTTTTTAGACTTCAAAAGAGATGGTATCAACTTTTACCTTCATACAAATTTAAAAATAGTTTCAACTGATGATGTAGATTTGTTTAAAAAATTCTGCTGACATTATGACTTATTTAAAAACCTTAGGGTTTTTTCACTGAAAGATACGCAGGAAATCCATCACTACTCGATATCTCTATAGGATTCTTGCTTGACTGGATTCATGTCTCCAGCTGCTGTGAGATTTAATAACACCCTGGTTATGATATCATCAAATAGCAAAACCTTCTGGACAGCTGGAACAATTTTTGCACTAATGCTGTAATTATATACATAGAATTATCTTGGTACAGAAAATTACTTAAGGTTCAGAAAAAATACAATGTGCCAGTTACTAGCCAAGGGTCAAAGAACTTGCTTCCAAATCCACTAGCCTGTTGTTTAGAAGAATTGTCTGGGAACACTGGGTCCTGGATAGTTTGACTGAAGAGCAGTAGTTAAATGTTTTTCTCCTAGATTGAAATCTTTGCCTTAGTTTGGATCTATTTCATAACAGACAATTTAAGATACTGTTTTGTTTTTCTGAAAACAAACATAAATATTTCACAAGAAAGTACATGCAGAAACCTAAGCTTGTGACCAGAAAGAATAAAAGCACATCTGTGTGTCTGGGTTGGTTATACCCATTTGATATCCAAATTTTTTCACTCTGTAAAGTCTGTATTGATTGAGTACAGGATGAGGCCCTGCAAGTACATCATGCTTCTCAAAGACTGTCATTTGGTTGAGTTGGTTCATTAGTTATTGAATTATTGGTGGTTCTTCATATACCTTTGATAAAAATGTATTGATTCAAAGTGATAAAAGGTACCATTTGGAAATTGAATTCTTTCACAACCAAAATGGTGTTACATAGCACTATTATTGACAAAACTGAATTTGGCAGACAGATGAAGGATTAAATCAGAAGTCCTTGAATGATTTGAAAAGATGAAACTGTAAAACTTGACAAAATTATATTTTTTTAGGAATTAAATCTATAAGTGGTGAAAGAGTGAGATCTAAATCTGTTCTTCGAAATTCAGAACAGAGCTGCCTATGATGTTAGCCTGAGTTTTTAACTGCTACACTAATCAGAAAGGAAGCTATTCAAGCTTTTTATGCACTGCAGTATTATTTTTACTTCGTCAATAGCTACTTGAATGAATGTGAAATGAGTTAAAGTGATTTGGCTGGGATTCAGTAATGCATGGGAAATACTTAAAATGCAGTCAAGAATGCTGCAATCAAAATTAATCCAACTAAAATAAATGCCCATCCCCCTAAGAGGCAGAAAATATAGTAGAATAGTGAGGAAAAATACGAGTGCGAAAGATTAACAAGGGGCCCTTGAACTAGAGAACTGATTTCTTTTAACAAGGTATTGTATGCAAGCTGCCAAATAAAGATTAAAATCTATCAGGATTTTAAAATTGATCTTTGTTTCTCTCTGTATAGAGAAAAACCAGCTCCAGTCCAAATTAGAGAATCAATTTTCTTGAGGGTAGGGAACAGGGAGATGGAAGTGGAAGTGGTTGATTTCACAGAAGATGAATCAAAGAATGGCACCAAGAGAGGTGATTAACTTTAGAAGGCAGTTACGTATGTTTTTGAAAGATTGCGCTAAGGAACAAAGGAAAAAGACAATGTTAAATATATAAAGTACAGAAAACTTTTGACAGATATCCTTTCTTCTATATTGCATATAACCCAGTGAATTTGTGACATTTTTCCTAATATGATATGAAACAATTGGGGGTCAAGGAGTTTCATGAAGTCTTCATGAATTCTTCATCTCTTAAATCTACTATATTTCCCACATTGTATCCCATCACTGAGATCATGACAGGAGGCTCCTGAGTAAACCCTGCCTTATTTGTGCCTCTCAGTGCCAGAGAAAATGCTTCAGAGAGACTGACTGGGGAGAGATGGTGGCCCTGGACATTAAAGGGAAAGTTTGTATATGGATATGAAGCTGGACAACCTGGGCAGAAACCTGTGTGCCATAAACCCCAAGTATCATGGTTTGATATCTCACAGCTGTATAATATCCCTGAAGTGTTTTTTTGCCTCCCAACCTCCCAGCTGTCCAACTAAAAAATTTATGTTCCCCAAAGACTAACTGATTGATGGGCAATGCAGGAAGGAGTAGTAGGGCCCCGCTGTGACTGTGGCACCTCAAAAGCAATGAGAAGGAAAGTGGTGAAACCACTGGGATATTCCCTCTGCTGGGATCAGTGAGATTTCTGTTACCTTAAAAGGTTGAGCTATGCATGCCCAGGCACAGAGCAGAGCTGGGTTGCGATTTTTATTGAAATTCAAAAAGTGAATTATTCCAAAGGGTATATATTTTTCTGATTTTTGACCCAGAGATACATGGTATGGTGGATTATATATGTTCACCATATAGCAAACAATCTGATACCTCTTTGACACAGTTTACATGTATATTAGTTTCAGGAGGGTAAAAATACACACTCACTAGGGTATCTGATTTCCCTAGGTAATAAAGTTATTAGGAGAATATTAGTTGACAGCTACACCCACTTGCAGTCATCAATTCTGCGAGGGCTGGTACGGATGTTTAAATGCCAGTATTCATCTCTTTCTCTCCCCTAAGTCTTCATTATAATGTATCTCACTATTTTTTAGAAACTTTCAGCCTACTTTTTGGCAGATGTGACAGGCGGCTGTAACATTGATACCATCAGTGCTGTTCATCCTACTTCTTCTTCTCACAATGATTCTTAGCACATATTAATTAACAGAAATAGGAAAGGTGCAATCAATTTATTTAATGTAGTTAATTAACAAGAACTTGCAAGCTGCTATCAGATAAAATTTAGCTTGTGCAATTGCAGTTCTACGAATTTTAATGAAAATCTTTTCATTTTTTTAACATAAATGTGCTTCTCAAAGTTTTCTTTCATTAACAAAAATATTTTAGGGCACACAGGAGGGAAGCTTGAACAAATCTTATATAGCTTAGCAAAATATAAAGACACCCTGTAAATGTAGGGCTTATGTTTTCCAAAACCCAGTGTTAGGCAGGGGGAGGAGTAGGGAGGGAGGAAAGGCTTTGAATGCTTGTAAGAACTCAGTTGCCTTTTCCTTTACATTTGCTTACCTATTAGTAATTATTAGTAACATTTATAAGATATACTTATGAAATGTTGCTTACCATATGCACAAATATGCCACAAGTTATTTAAATCACATGCGTAATTTGAAATAATTGAGCTAACTACAGCTGGAGAGTTCAGTGGGACTAGTAATGAAATCCTTAGCATAGTATTTAATTACCTCCCTGTGTGATACAACAGAAAAAAGCTCGACCTTACAAAGTGATCTAAAGGTCAGGAGATTCTGCCTGCATTTGATCAAAGATAGTGGCAGTCAGATCAACAAATATAAACAAAATATAAAGGTAGTCTATTAAAATGAATGCTTTAATTGATCTTGTGCAGTAGGGCTAGAAGAGTGAGATAGACATTTCCTAATGAAATCAGTGACCATCTGAGGACTTTGCATTTCACCTGCAAACAAACTGACATTGCAAGGGTATATTTCTATTTAGCAAAAAGGAAAAACATCTTGGACTGTGTTTGTCACAAGAGCTACTTGAAATTTCTTCTAATTTCTCTGTTGTGAAAATATTTTGAAAAAGACTAGGTCTTGTTAAAAAGAGTCTTGTTTTGAAATTTAAGCTCTTTATCATGTGAATGGTCACAAGTGACACATTTCAAAACTGGAAAAGAAACCTTCATTGCTTAAGTTAAGAGGAGAAGATATGAACAGTAGCAAATATTTTCTTAAATTCTGAATTTGATTCCAATGCTGAATGGGGATTGTCTGAAATTTAAGAAAAATTTTGAGTGGTTGCTACTTTCTGCAGAGACTTGCTACTCATTTGCAGAGCACTGCATTAATGCATCCTGTTGGATCACAGATCTTCATCTTCCCAGTCGTGGAAACTTTTGTATTCTGTGACAGCCTGTAAATTTCTCAATACCAATGAAGGAGCAATGACTTCATTAATTACTCTCTATCCAACGGAGATTCTGCCTAATGTTACAAACTGAAGGACAATATCTTTTTCATCTATGAAATATGTTCTGTAACATGTCTTATACTCTACTCATTGCCTCCATTCTACCATGATCTTTGTTTTGCTTATTCCAAGCTTCACTGTGTTGGTGTTCAACTTCAGTACTTAACGGTAAATATATTTTTCATATTAAAATTACAAAGGATTTTGTGATTCACAGGATCACAGAAAGGTCAGGGTTGGAAGGGAGCTCTGGGGATCATCTAGTCCAACCCCTGCTAAAGCAGGTTCATCTAGAGCAGGTTGCACAGAATTGTGTCCAAATGGGTTTTGAATGTCATCAGAGAAGGAGACTGCACAGCCTCTCTGGGCAGCCTGTTCCAGGGCTCTGTCACCCTCAAAGTAAAGAAGTTCTTCCCTAAACTCAGCTGGAACTCCCTGCATTGCAGTTTTTGCCTGTTGCCCCTTGTCCTGTCACTGGGCACCACTGAAAAGAGCCTGGCCCCATCCTCTTCACACTCACCCTTAAGATATTTATATTCCTTGATAAAATAATGACTGCTTTATGGTACAACACAGAAATATTCTTCAGTTCATGACAATTAATTGTAACCAGTTTGTATGGAGCATCAGGATAGTGGTTCAGGAAAGATTTCAGAAATAATTGACAAAAGACAGAACATTTATTTAAGTTCCCACAAAAATGTACTGTCTATGATAAAATTTTAAAAGAAATCTGGAAAGAAGTTAGCATAGTTGTTATGGAAGAAGTAGAACAATGGATATAGATGAGAAGAGTTTGAATTTTTGGCTTAAAAAAGCATGAGAGATGAATCCAGATGAAAACGTACACTAGATCCTTGATAAGTGAGGAAATACTGTTTTTCAACTGAATGATTCTGAAAACTGAAAGGCAAGGGAGAAGAAGGTGGAGATGGTGAAGTGGAAGTTACGAATTCACAAGTCGAAGCAGAGGGAAAATAAGATTAGATGATAGCAGCTTGGTTTCCTCCTCTAAATTTTTAGATGTGAAATTACTACTGAAATGGATTGCTATATTGAAATTTTTACTGAGTTCTTATTTCTACTCCTATGAAATGGAAGTTTCTAAAATTACCAGTGTCATCAGTTTCTTTGAACTGCTTGTTATATGTGTGTGTAAGCGATTTCATGTGGGATGAATGTGTATGTATGCATGTATATGGATACTACATTGCCATATTGTATACATCAGTATAACTATACCGTAGTTAACAGAGCTAAGCTGGTTTATTAGAGGTGAGAATATGGTTCATAAATATATTGTACAATTATGATGTCTTTAATAACATAGTCTGCTTTAGGTATGTGTTAGCTTAGTAAACAGAGCTATGAAAGTAAACGCAAAAGTGTATTGCCATCGCAGGCTTGGAACTGCTAAAGGACTGTTATGTTCCTCGCATCATAAATATCTCCAATATACTAAGTCAATCCCTTTGGACTGATGCAGCATGGCAAAATAAAAGGACCTTTTTGCATTTAGTCTAAAAAACTTAAATACCATGAAAAAATACAACATTAATGTTGAATTTTTTGTTTTTAGAGTCAACAAGTGAATTCTGTCATACATTTGTTTCTTAGAATTTATCCTGCTACTTTATTGCCTTTGGAAGCAATTTGGAAGTGTTGGGTGCATAATAGTCAATAAATCATATAAGTAAAGAAGAAAAGCATCTTTGTTCTTTAACAAACATGGTAGAGGCTGTAAAATGACGGCATTTTTTAAAGAAGAAAAAACCCAAACCCCAGAAAACCCACCAGAAAAATAATTACAGATTCAGGATCTGATAGTGTCAAACTGAAGGAAGGTTAAAGAAGTGAAAAATTATCCATATAAAACTGCCATAAACTGTTGATTTCAGAAACAGACCACAGCCATATTCACAACAGACTTCTTTCCATTTAACTCTTATCTTTACATTATGTTATGTCACTGATGAAATACTGCAGCCCATGCAACAGTCATCACGAAAGCAACATTTTAATTGCAAGTAAATGCAAGTATGTTAAATCTAATCTCCAAAGAGCACACATTTACCAAGAGCTTATGATCACAGATTGACTTGTAGAATAAACAAAGTATACAGTATCTGCTTGTCTGCATAAGTATTTTACTTTTTTTTTTGTTTAAAAAGCATTAGACTACTGAATGGAATTACAGTGCTGGCTCAATGCAAATCTTCATTGCTCTCCAGTCCTCTAATGCGAAGGACCACACACACAAAAATGTATTCTTGTAAGAGAGAAATATTTGTAAAAGAGCCTTCAGGATTTGAAGACTTTGTGGGTCTTTGTAACATTTTAAATAAATCAAATACATATTTTGAGCTTTATTTCATTAGATGTGATCTCTAGTTTGTTGTGTCTATGCAGATGGTTTTATGAATTTCGTACTACTAAAAGAACTATATGGTTCTTTTGGGCAATGAAATCAGAAGCAAAAATTGTATGAAAATTATCTACTTTTCACATTTTTTTTAATTCTATGACAAAATTATTAGTATTTTGAAGACAGATTTCAGTACTGACTATCATGTGTCATACTCCAGATGTTATACAGTACCTAATTTCAGAAAAGATGGACTACAAAAGCAGGCATAAAGAGGATTAAGTTTTGTGTTTTAAAAAGCTGGCCTTAACTATCTTGAGCAATTATACAAGTGACAGGAATTTGTCTTTCTTCATTTAAAATATTGGGAATAGAAGAAGCTCTTTAGACAGCTGAAACTACATTTGTTCCTAATAATCATCACATAGGATAATCAAATATTTTGGAGAAGAAAATGACTTTTATGGAACCTACCCATTTACAGGATAATATTGAAAATGTGCTTAGAGGAATCAGCCTGAGAAATTAAGAACATAATGGTAACTGCAGTGATGTAGTTCAGTGCTTCAGCTGAATACTACAGGTAGATTCTTCTTCATGGATGGAAAATGATGATTTAAAAGTTACAGTTATCTCTTTGGAAAAAAAGATTAAATTCTTATCAAACTGCTAGAATTAAACTGTCGTAGTCACTAGAGTGAAATCTCTCTAATCCAGTTTGACATTTGAAAGATAGATTACTCAAGTTCCCATTATTGTGTTGTTAGGGAAATAACCTATAACACTAAATTAAATGAAAAACAGATACTTTCTAATCAATGTAAGAAAAACACTCCTCCTAAACCTTATAACTTAAAGTTGCATGGCCTCACTGTCTTCAACAAGATACTCAAAAAAACATTATTTATGTGGCCTTTTTTTTTTTTTTAATTCTTGTACTTAAAGACCAATCATGGATGATTATAAGTAAGTTTGAGAGGGTGAATGGTATAATTTACATTTTCTTTGCTCCATCACCATGTCTGTCATCACTAACTTAGTTTCCCATTGGACTGAGATTTTCCTTAATGGTAAAAGAAGCTAAAATTCAGGAAAAGTCAGTAAAGAACAACAACAACAACAAAGAACAACAACCTTTAACATTCATCCACTTTCAGTATAAAAGAGTTGCATTACTACTTTACATTCCAAGAAAACAGAAGTTGTAAAACTAAAACTCATCCAGAATAATATCATCTCAGAGTGACTTTCCCTCTCCCTTGGATAGGTTCCGTGATGACTATGCTGGATTCTGCTGCTCTCACTCAAAAAGCCACAAGACCTTTTAACTCCAGCCTTTCCTAGCAAGGCTGAATCTACTCCCTGGAACAGTTTGGTAAGACAGAAGAATGCCCCAAATTCTACTCCTCCATCATTACAGTGGCAGTGCTCCCTCTGGCATGATGCAGCTCCAGCCACCTCTCAAATACAGACTCCAACATAGGAGCCACTGTTATTTTGCACAATTAAGCCCAAAATCATTGTGTGATCCAGTGGACAGCAGTATCCAGAGACTTTGTTAGAGCACATCAGAGATCTATAGCACAGAAACAGTACTAAATGCCCAATCTACATGGCCATTTTCATTTTGAAAACAAATTGATGTCTGAGATTAATGTCTTTCAGCCATGGGCAGTCATACTTTAAAGGTCATACTGTAACACTCAGGTTGTCTCCAATATTTTGCACACATCTTCCTAAAGTGAGTCAAAAACACCTGCCAGTTTCTTCATGTGTGCCCCATCAGATTACCTGTTCCTAGTGATGAAAAAGAGGGTAATAACCAGCTTAAGTTTGTTAGGAGACAGAGGGAAGACAAATACCCTGCTAGTAATGCTGCTGCTGTGGATAATGTGTTTTTTAGATCCCATTATGCAAGACTCTAGGTTGTGCTCATAACCCAGAAAACGGTTTTAGGATAAAGAAATTTAAAATGAGTGCGTCAGGATCTCAGGGCCTATGGTTTTGCAGTGGGGCAATATTTTCATGATGATGTTCTCACAGTCAGTCAACAAATTGTGTTGTTACACAATACGTAGTTATCATAATTGAGGAAGAGACTTCTTTTTTTACACAATATGTTGACTATACTGACTCAGTGTCTGTTGAGGGAGAGAGTTAATTTTTCATGTTGGCCTGTTCCACAATAAATTACTGTGAGCTGCAAAGGAAAGGAACAGTGGAATCTGTGCTTCTGTCTGAATTACTGCAAGCTACGAATCCCGTAGCTAAAATAAAATAAACTAATCCTAACCTAAAAATCCTGTCTATATTTCATTTACCTATTCCTAGATAAGATTCCCATTCCCTCTCTTTCAAATTGCTACTGCCTCCAGGAAAATGCCATACGTTCTCCATGCAGCCCGCCCGTCTTGCTGGTCAGCTGGCAAGAGCAAACAAATGCTAGACATGCATTGGTGACCTCAGGAGTTTTCACCAACCTTCATTCCTGCTAGATCTTATTCCTCTGCATCATTAGTCACTTCAGACACTTCAGATCAAGGCAGTCAATCAGCATAGCTGGCTCTGAGCTGGAGCGTCCTGCTGGCCAGCTGCCGCCGTGTGATTAACCAAAGGCACTGCCAGCACAGAGGCACCACGCAGTCTACTGGTTTTGCAGACTAAGGGTGGCAGTGGTTGTAGCACTGAATCAGTCATCCTTCTCTGTCAAGTGGTGTCACTTAAACCACACGAACTCCCAGATGATGAAAACCAGACTGTGCTATTTGGAGGCACGTTGTGTTCGTTACTACTCTTTATCTCCACCTGCTGGAGTTTATTCCAAACATTCCCAACTCCAACCTCTGTCTCAGAAGGTTAAAGTACAAAAGCTATAGACTTGAGACGCAAATACCAGCGATGGTTATAACAGAGCTTTAACTAGACACGCATACGAATTTGTGGATATGGGCAAAAAATAATTCCAAAATGTTAAACTGTTGCAGATTGGCTTTTTCTGAACCAATGCTTCAGCTTTCCCTTTGAAAGGAGTTTTAATTTCTATGTTCATGTTTTCCTGTTACAAAGTAGTAGCAAATTATTAGGATTTATAAAATGAAGAAACCAATTCAAAGCAAAACACACTCAAAAGGCAGATTTTTTTTGCATTTGCAGAGGATTCCAGTTTCTGCTAGAGCAGATTATGATTTAGCACTGTTAATTTTCTCCTGGAATGATAAAAGATAATGCTCATTTGTAGATATTACCAATATCTGAAAAAATAGTACACAAAACTAAAAATTCTTTTAAATTGGATATATTAAGAAAAACTGATATTTCTGCCTGTATTAAATCAATCCCAGAGCTTGGATAGCTGAATGTACAGGAATGTCAGTAACACTATTTGAAAATAAGTAGGAGAAAGAATTTAGTTCTTTAATCGGATTCCTTATGTGTGGAACTTTGTGTGAAGGAAAAATAAACTGAAAGAATAAATTTTTCTCATACTCTGACAGATAGATAACTGTGGTTTATTTATCTCCTGTAGAAAAGTGAGTTCTGTTGCACAGGCTCAGTGACTTTGAATGTTCCTTCTCCTCTGCTCATATATTTTTTAGGACATAGTTTTACCATTACAGTAAAAAGCAGCTGTTATGAGACATTATGGTCGTAAAAAGAGAAGTGATTTTGTATTGATGGTTGGGATGAAGAGTAGCCTTTAATCCAAGCTTCATATTTAAGGTTAATTCACTGGCATGGGATTAATGCCAACAGGTTCAATCCTGCTTGCTGGCTGGGGACGCCTGAGTTTTCTTCTTCATGGACCCAGGCACTAAGCACTAGGCTGTTATACAGAATCACTGCAGGCAATATAATATTGTCTGTATTGTGTTTTCAGCTTGACTGGATGCAAGTGGCAAGTACGAGAAGTGTGCTGACTGCACATAGAAGGGCTCTCATGACTTGGTGGTTCCTTGTTGATTCTGGCAGCTGTTAGTGTATTTAGGGGGAGCACAGATGCAACTATGATTAGAGATGTACATATCTTCAGAGCTGAAAACACGATGGGAAGACTAAATTTATTTCCAAAGTCTAGAAACATTGCAAAACAAGTATCCTGAATAACCTCTTTTAGTCATGTAAATACTATTGGTTCCATATGTTCTAAGTCCTGTAGGGAGTGATCTGAGTTTGGCTCCAAGACTTGTAGAGCAATTACATTGATTTGGGCTTTTTTTTTTTTTTGGCTTGCCTGATAAGAAAGATGTCAGAGTACCTGCTGAAATAAAGAAGTCTTTCTAGGATCAGTACTATAGCTTTGCCGAGGAGGCACAGAAAGCTCAAAATATGGAACCTGAATAAGAGATCAGTATTAATGGAGAGATTATTAATATAGATTTTTAACAAGAAAGAAGGCAAATTTTGTGAACTTTTTCATCTTGTCAAAAAAACCCCAAGAATAACTTTCATAGTTGGAGAGATTAGAGATTGGCAGGAAGTGGAAAATTTACTTTTCTCTGGAGTCGCAATATGGATTCACTCAGAGTAAGGGGTTCAGGAGAGCTTATCAAAATTTATTGTCTCTGGATCTGAATCTGTAGTGAATTAAACTCTTTGGAGAATATGTTCAGCTAACACAGAATAAATGATATCAATCAATCAAGTTTCTGTGATCAGGAAATGCATTATACTATAGCATTCATGTATGAGATATATATTTTTCATAGCACATCATTCATACACTACAGAACATTTCATTTTGTTGTGATCTATCATTTAAAAAAGAGAATCTGGAATGTGATGCTACAGAAATTCTATTAGCTTAAATGTATTCACATCTGTACAATGACTTGGGATCTTCAGGTAGAAATGTTTAAATAGGTGCAAAATTTTCCATTGAAATCACTTCATCTTACATAAAATACAGTCTCAATTATATAAAAAATAGAGAAAAGATAATTTTCAATCTATAGGTATTTATAATTTCTAATAAAATCTGATGCTATAATCTTCATTTTTGTGGCATTATAAGGTACATAAATGGTTTACAAAACTATAACAACTATCTAGGAATACTGTTAGTTTAAAGATATGGCCTTTAGCATTTAGACCTTGCTTTTCTACAAAATCAGACTTCAATGTGTTAATTGTGTCCATAATTGAAAATAAGATTAACCAAATCTACTTTTAGTTAAATACAAATCAGGGGGTGGATTGAAGTTTCCTCATCTTAGACATCTAGGTTTATTTAAGTTTTGTGATGTCTCATACCTGGCCTCCATTTGACACTCTAGATACATTATCGCGTACCTGATATCTTTGGTCCTGCTTGTAAGATCAGATCTTAGAGGTGATTTAGAGACTCTCAAATGGCACTAGGTGCTCATGTTTAGGCAGCAGAAGTCTCTGCTGGGTGTATTGATAGGCCATCAACCAAAAATTCAGTTTAATAGAGCTACATTTAGGGGATTACTTGTACTCTAAGCTCCTTATACAGTCCACAAAGGTCAGTCATTCAGTTCATTTGCCTCGAAATAGTCACCTAACGTCAGCATGAAATTCTTTATGATATCTCACCTGGCTTCCATATTTTCCTCCAGAAGAACATGGGTTTTCAGTGAGTCTTACCTATTGATCCTCCATGTATATCTTAGATTCTCCAGGACACCTCAAACTATACTAGAAATCTATGTTTCAGCAACTTTATCCAGCCCTTAGTTGATTCAGATGATAGAATCTGGAGAGTCATGCAGCTGATTGGATGCTTGTGTCCACAGTGAGTCCTGAATAGCTCTCCAGACATCTCCATATAGGCACTTACATTCATCTGTCTTCAGCCACGAGCAGCGAGCCCCACCTCCTATATTTTATTTAGAGGTAATGGGACATCAAGAGACAGTTGATCCATGTGGTAATTCATCTGGAGGGAATTTAGATGACTTCATCTTAGGTGGCTAAAAGTATGCTAAATGAATCACACTCTAAAGATTTATATTAGTTGAGTTCTATTGTTATTTCCCTTCTATCAAGCAATCAAAAAAGGAAGGCAGGCAGGAAGAGAA
The DNA here is from genome assembly GCF_023634085.1 of Falco cherrug. Classification (NCBI taxonomy): domain Eukaryota; kingdom Metazoa; phylum Chordata; class Aves; order Falconiformes; family Falconidae; genus Falco; species Falco cherrug. The sequence goes on along the minus strand of NC_073700.1, from coordinate 64,768,329 downwards.
AGAAAAGGGGGGGGGGGGGGGGGCGGGGCAGGGAGAGAGAGAGAAAGAGAAAGAAAAATAAAAGAAAGATAGGAAGGAAAAGAAAGGAAGGAAGGAGGAAAGGAGGAAAGAAGAAAAGCAAGCAAGAAAGAGGGCAGGTATGAAGAAAAAAAAGCAAGCAAGCAAGAAAGGAAAAGAAAGAAAGCAGGCTTCTGACTGCTAAACATTGACACACACATGAACACTCACACGTGTATGTGTAAATATGTATGTTTTTGTGAATATTTGAAATCATCATAAATACAGAAAATCATCTACTGTTTAGAAACAGTAATAAACAGTGTCAAATCATTCAGGATATGTGGAAGTATCGACCCTGTGTTAGGATCCTGGAGCTATTTACTTTGTCCCTATCCTAAGCTCTTTCTTGAATTGTCTCCTGCTTCCACAAGGGACTAAAGACCACTTCACTAGCTGAGATCTACAGCATTTATGTATTTATATATAATGTGCTTATTAGAAACATTTCAATGACAGGAATAAGTTTGTTACTTGCTACTCATACTATAGTGCTCATTAATATTTAGTGTTAATGTTTTCATGTTTCATTATAACTGATACATATTGGTATTGAGAAGAACAGCAAAATTTTTTTTGGTGAGTGTGCACATCTACAACTAATGACAACACTTGGGATGTCTTGCACATGGTAGATACTGACTAGAACTAAGGTTCGCAGTATTGGAGTGGAAATGAGAGTAACCTGCCTGTAAAGTAATCCAGAAAAGGACATATAGATGTTACCTATCCTTCAACTATGCACATACACAGGTTTATGAGAGGAAGGCTCTGCTGTCCCACCTGTGAACAGGTAGTATTGATACACCTACTACTGTCCTGTAATCCAGACCATGTAACCTTCCAAAGAAACAGAACTAAATTACGAAATTTTGGGTTAATATGTGACAAATGGAAATTGCCTGTAACAACCTTTTTTTCTTCTTCAATTATAGGCAATTGTTCTTTTCATGTATTAGATCATTATTGTCTTTTCTTTCTTGCTTTACTACAGAGTAATCTTGCTGTAGGTATCAAAGATGATAGGAACACAAGGAAAATAGTAGTAAGGAAGCAGTAAGTGGACATGGTAGCACTTGTTAAAACACAGTTATAATTGGGGGGAAAAAGAAAAGAAACCCTCAGAACACCTTTGAGAGATGCTGAGAATGAAAATGTATCTCTTTACTGATAGATAACCTTGGGCTCTATAGAGAGATACTAATTTTACGGCAGAGTAAAATCTCTGTGCCTTTCCCTCGCAACCTCTCCATGTCCCACAGCATACTTTTCTTTCTTTTCTCCCTGGGCTGAAAATACCTTACCATCTTTCTGCCTCTCTTTCCTCTTCCTCTAATTACATCTCCTCTGCTTCACAGTCACCAACTATCTTTTCTTTCAAAGATAGTCTAATTGATACGTACTAACTAAACTTTGAGCCACTGCTCTTTAGTAGTATTTAGTTTTTAAAGTTATTTCAGACCTAAAGAAGGACCTGTGTGACTGAAAACATGTCTAATTTCTCCAGCCACACCAGGTGGTAGAATAAAAGGTACCGTGTCTGCCTACAGACCTTCTCTTGCTTTGTTACAGACCTCCTATGGAGCACTGGTGTGAGTTCAGAATTCCCTCTACTTGAACCTGAAGTGCTGAGGAGCAATTTTTTGACAAAGCATTATGACTCATTAGTGACTCAGAAACTGAGCTGGCTCAGGCATCCCGTGGGGATTTATATCAAGGCACTCAATATGATTGATTCACCTAGTACTAAAAGCAAGAAGTTCCTCTGGGTACCTGGCAATACTAAGAATGGTTTCTTAAGTTGTCATCTCATGGCTCCCTTCTTGTTTGGTGTTAGTGTCCCCTTAAATGCCAGTCTTTCCGTTCTCAGAGTTGATATTGAGATCGGAAAAATGCCCAGAGTATAACCAATAGCAGCAGTAAAAGCTAAGGCTATGAAATTGCTGTCTCAAGTAAACATGTTAGGCTATGAAATTGCTGTCTCAAGTAAACATGTTACAGTTCTTTGGAATCTGAGGTAGAATCTTTTCAGAAAAAGAATGGAAAATGATAATGAACTTATAGTAAAAAATAAACCAAAATAAAAGATGGCACAGACACCCCCCCCCCAGGTCTTCTTTACATAGCATTAAGGAGCAAAATAGTGGTCAAAACCTAATTATTTTTTGTTTTCTTTTTGAAGCCATCTGAAAATCATAATTTATTTAGAAAAGTGTTTATTTAGCAGGGAAACTGAACAACCAGCTATAAACCAGGGGAATAGTTTTACTTTGCGTCAATAATAACTTCTGTTAGCTAGTTAGTACAGGGGAAAAAAGTATATGTGCACTAAATAAGTAGAATAATATTCATTCATATCTACTTAGAGCAACAACTAGTCTAGAGGCCTAAACTAAAGGTTTTGAGTTTCCACCATCTTTAGACCACAACTACTGCAGACTGTCTGCCCCTCCAGGGCCTCTTGTGGATCCTCTCAACACTCATAAACTGACTGTGGTTTGTCTGTAGGATTCTACTGTAAATCTAATCTGAACGTGTTCTTGAAAAAGACAGGAGCAGAAATACTGCTAAACAAGCTATACAGGACCTGTCAAAAGAAAGGAAACAAGATCACCATTTCACATTTTCATTCCTCCTGCAGATTACACATCTGCAATATATAGGCTGATTTTCTTCATTTTTGCAAAGGTGACAATACCAATAGTTTAAAGGGTTTCAAAAATAGAAATTCTTGTCTTGTTTTGACAATAAGTGGAGTTACAGCTAGATTTTAAATTTATAGAAGGTTGTCAATTTGTCTGAAAAGGTATGTATATTTTATGTATTTGCCAGTATAAATGAGAAAATATGAACAAATTACAGAAGCCTTCGTAGGGCTCAATGTGCATTGGATAGCCATTGAATGATGATGAATCTTGTGAAAGTACAGCTATATGGTCTCTGCTGTCACTTCAGCAATATCTAGGCACTCAAGGTTTCCATCAAAGTCCAAGACCAGACTGAGAACTAGTTAAGACTGAAGCTCTAGCAGGATAAGATGAAATCATGAGTTATTGAAATCACTGACAAAGCTGGCACTGATTTAAACACAAATATCACCTATTTCATGGTCTTCTTTTTCATTGCTGTTCCTTTTTTTACTAATTTTTAAGTTAGAAAATGGTAATAAAAATGATTAGCATTTCTCATGAGGTAAAAAACCATACAAAACCTTTATCTCACTCAAGCTGCTCCAAATTTAACTTTATTGTGTTGGCTATATGCCTTTTTGTTAGTATCCTGTGTTATTATTCTAAGGTGTTTGGTTCCTTTTGGGAGACTACCTGTGTTTCTCTTCACTGTGCCATTGCCCTAACTCTCCTTGCCAAAGTTAAATTTATGATTTCGTGTTCCACATGCTCAATACTACATTGAAAGCAAACATTTTAATTCCTTGCCACCTCTGAAAATCAGATAATAAATTTAATCTTGGCAAAACCAATTAGGAATAAGTAAGTTCAACAAAAGGAAAAACAATGCTAAAAATTAATAAGGATTCAGACCATCTTCTTTGAAGATTGATATGTCTGAAAATATGGTGTTCCTCTATCCAGGTATGCCTGTGTTAATGCTCTAAATAAGGCCAGAGCAAGGAATTAAGCACTTTCATGCTCCGTAGTGTTTCATTATTTATATTTCCTTGGCATGGTTTTGGCTAACATTATTAGCACTATCCTAGACAATGCCTGGGTAATGATAAGGGGACAGCATGCCCTGAGGACAAACCAATGAAACCATCCTGTTTTGGGCTGTATCACAGATGGTGGCACATTTTCTTTGCCAACACACCTATTGACTGAGAGGAGAGAGAGCTCTTCCAACTGAGAGCACCTAACTGAGTAGAAGTCACCCACTGACCGCAGCAGCCCTCACTGTCTCTTAAATAGTAGCCTGGTAGGAGGGGATTTATCCAGATGTTTTAGAGTCTTTGCAATCAAAGAAGGTTTGAATGTAATTTCCTGCCTTCCAGGAGACTGCCCAAACCATGAAGAGGAGTCTTTTGAGATAATACGTTTTTTAATTTTTTATTTTTTTTTTCAGTTGAATCCATACATTTAGGTAGTCATGGCTAAGAATTAAATGGCTACAGGAGACTAGGTAAAAGTAAGACTCCTGCCTGTTGGCTGCGAAAAGTCAAAAGTGTGCACTTCAGATTATGTTGTTTTTTTCTGTACTAACACCCTAATGGAATATTAATATACAAAAAAACTGGAGAGGGATGTAGGAATCTATAGGTCTCCACTAATTTCCTGCTAGACTGCCTACTTGGTTCTTGCTCCATTTTTAATAGTTGCATAGTGTCTCTTTTCCATCTCTTGAATTTCCCACATAGCTTTGAAGTGAGGTCTGTAGAAGGTTGTCTTAGAGTACAAAAGACAAAATTAAATATATGAAAAATGTGTGCAGTTTTATTTATCTGCAGAAACACATATGATTGAATGTTAGAATTTTTGTTAAGTTAGAAGCTGGTGTATTTGTTATATGTGTGGTACCAGCTCGCTTTCTGTGAACCTGGTGTGCTAAATTGCAGTGTTGTCTCTCCAGAATACAGGTTACTTTTGTCATGGAGAAATAAGAAAAAAATGGATTCAAATAATATCATGTTAAAAATGTGCTGAAGTTCTGCATAGTGAGAGCTCTGAGGAGGATGGGGAGGGGAAAAAAAGAAAATCACACACTTTTGTAGACTTCTGTAATGAAGTCTGCAGCTTTTGGCTCAGGGTTTATTTTTCAAACAAATCTGCAATAGTAATTTCCATTTTGAATGCTCTCCCAAAGCATTGTAATTATTGGCAGCATTTCAATATGCATTGAAAACTGAAGTTGAATTAATATTTTATTAATTTTTCATACTTAGACCAGAATCTGGAAGATTATTTGATTGTAGTAGCTGTAGAAAATATGACACATGTCTGAGTTTTTGAGGTTATACGATACATACTCAGACATTACAGTGACCTGTAGGTTTGGAATGTAGAAATGAACTGCATAATTATTTTACAAGTGGTAAATGGTGGGAATGTGTACTAAAATGATCCAAAACAACAACAAAAAAAGATAATCAGCCATACGGATAGGTAAATGGATAGGGGAGGACAGTTATTCACTTAAATCTAATTCTTACACATAATAGTTCTGTATTAAAAAAAGTTCAGGCTACACTGTGTCAACCAAGCCATGGTGTAAATTAATTGCCATACCATGCCGTAATCTGCTGTAAGTGTGCTTAACTTCCTTCTGTGAAATGGAGAGCTTTCTTTTCCAACTTCTACTTAATTTCTGATTTTGATATATGTATAGCATCTGTACATTTAATCAGCATAGTTCACAGTGTATTACTTTCTTGTTACTAATATAACTAGTATTTTCTATTTTATTAGACCAGGATTTTGATGCTGTTCAAATCAAGGCATACCCTGCAAACTGTACATTTGTTAACTAACTTAGAGCTGCAGCAAATAGTAAGGAGTAAGAGAACCTGATGAGACTGGAAGAAGTAAAACTGGAATCGTTACTGTGTGTTATTTGTGTTGCTGTAATACATTGATGTAACAGTTCTAAATTTTAATCCAACAACAATTTCTCTTTTTAGGTGTACAGGATTTTCACATTTCTGACTGATAATTAAAATATCTCCCATTATGATATCTAGTGGCTGTGAAGATGTGAAGAAAAGCCAAAAGAAATGTTGCAATGTGACTTTGGAAAAGTAATGATAATCACTAAAGCTTGTTCTATAAATCAGGAATGAAGTCTTAAATTAGAAAACTAAAAATTAATGCATCTTCGGTATGGAAAGTTTTTATTTCAAGACAGTTCCAGTTATCAGCAAATCACAAGGTTTTTTGTTCATGTCCCCTCCTCCTAGGAAATTTGTCCTTCTGAGATGCTACCTGATGGAAATGAAAAACTACAAACTACTCTTGCAGTCGTATCAAACACACACAGCTGTTAGAGTAGTCGTCAGCTTGTCACTTCTACATGTGTTGCCGCAGTGTAAACGCTACAGTGCATTTAAAATATCTACTTTTGCATAGGTACTCTTTGGATTGTTTTACCCAAAAGCATTGCATACAAAGAGTTATATTTCAATTTGCTTTCCTGCCAGTGACAAGGGAAGAAAATAATGTTGTAAAATACTAAGGGTTGGACAGTTTGACTTATTGTAGTCCACAGGAAAAGGAGAAACATGGTCTACATGTGTAGGACTTCAACATGGAAGTGTTTCTTGTTACTCTTGTAGTCTTTCTGCTGAATTCCACTGAATTTGATTTCTGAATGCCATTTTGCTTTCAATATAAGAAAATTCACTTGATTTTAGCACATCCCATCCCACCCATGTATAAAATGTAAACATTTGTATAATGTTATCTTTGGTGTCAAATGTCAGGCAAACTGGCTTTACATTGCACACTGGATCGTGCTCTGTAAACACACATTTCCCTACATAAGATAACAACGCCTCTAATATGCAGAAAATAGCAAAATTTCTTCTATACTTCTGTACACTCTTGTATAAATGAAAGTTGATTTTTGCAGTGACAAAGCCAGAATGAGCAGAGGCTAGAATATGGCTGAATTACAAGAACCTATTTGTTCAACTTTTTAAAGCCATTTAAATAAAGGAAACATGTTCAGATATTTTCATGAATCTGAGGGATTCTTTGAGAAACAATTCAGACTTTGAATTTATTAGGAAAGACAGTGAATATATTTTATCTGCCCAGCAAATTGAACAGGAAGTGTACAGTGGCAATCTGAAGTAAATTCTCCATCTGGATTCCTCAAGCTGTGGAGCAGTGTGCTCTGAAGGGAGAACCGTAAGTTCTGCCACTTCATTAGTGCGTTTTACTTCTTACTCTTTCTTTCTTGTTTTAATATATTAAACCTTGTCCAGTATAATTTGGACACTAGGTTACATAACTTTGAATGCTTAAATATTTTCACAGGACTAGAGGGAGAAAAATAAGTTAGTTTTGCTGATAAGAAATCACATTTCAGATGCCAGAGAAGATTAGAATGTGATGAAGAATGCTGGAATGGAAAACTAATTTAGTGGCATTATGGTAGTTTTGAAGAAAAGGTTAGGGGAAAAAGTACATTAATTTTGAAAACGAAGCTTGCCTTTCACAAGTTGTGTAAGTTTATATAGTTTTATGCCTTGTCCAACTTTTGACTTCATATATAAAATACCAATTGACCTTGACTCCTGTGTAGTTTTTAGGGTTAGAGGAACTTTTTCTGCTTCCGCCCTCCATGACTTTCCAATACAGTACTAAGAAAATAAGACTCATCACTGTTGTCAGTTTGACAGCTTTAACCAGGAAACATTTCTTGTCTGTGAGCTCCAATTTCAGAAAATTGCATTTTTATGTATGGTGAAAGACTGGAACAGGTTGCCCAGAGAAGAGGTAGATGCTGCATCCCTGGCAACATTCAAGGTCAGGTTGGATGGGGCTCTGAGCAACCTGATCTGCTTACAGATGTCCCTGCTCATTGCAGGCGTGTTGGGCTAGATGACCTTTAATGGTCCCTGCCAACCAAAACTATTCTATGGTACACATGTTTTTACAGCCATGTCTTGCATTTCTTCATGGTAGCCTACTTTGCCTGCCCTTAAAAATCACCCCTAAAAATTATAATTAAAATTAATTGCCAGGGATATGTGTCTTGCTTTAAATGCTGTGCTTTGGATAATGTTCAGGGCTATTGGTGAACTGGTCACAACAATACGTCTAGTTATATGGGGTGTTTGTTGGGGCGTTTTTTGAGTGTTTTAAAAAACATAAATGTCAAGGATTTTTTCAGGAAATGAGTAATAGGATTATTAACTTGAAAAAGGAGATTTGTTACTATGTTTAAAAAAATAGCTATATTGCTTTTTTTTAAAAAAAAAACCACATTATTTTGCTTATATTTGCTTGCTTTCTGTGTATGGTCTGGACATCTGCATTTGAAGGTCCAAAAGCCACTTGTGTGTTTTACATAAAGCACAGATACTGGCATAGGCTATGGCTCATAGGATTCCTGATTAGCAATTCATAGGGGGGTATTAGAAGTCTTGCTACATGCTCTGAGCCTGAGCCTTAGTGATACAAGCAGGCCATCAGCCAAATAATTTTTGCCTGGAACTTCAGCAAATATGTGTGTATTTGTGTGAGAAAGAATCTAGTTGTTATTACTAACTATTCATTTGCTGAGAGTAAATTGCTTGTTACTATTACTACTAATCCAATAAATGCAACTACCTTTACCTAAATCTGAGGTCCTATAGGATCTCAAAATTTGTATTTCTTTGCTCCTTTGAAAGAGAATAAACCTTTTTTGTTTATTAACTAGCTCTTCCTAGTATTGAAATGCAGCACTTCCTAGCACAAGCAACTTACTACTCTCATCTGCCAGAAAAAAAAAAAAAAGAAAAAAATACCCAAACCAAAGTCCTAACAATAGTTGCAGCTGGAAAGGTAGCTAAAAATACACATTTATCACTGTATAAATAATTGGCCTGCATACAGAGACTGTGCTGACAGTGGTGCTGACAAAACTCTACCCCAGACAGTTAACAGTTTGAGATGAATTATCACATCTGAAGTTTTGGGATTGAGAATCTGTTTAGAAGTGTCAATGTTTCTTGGGAGTATTATTACACAATACTCCGAATTGAATGTCATCATTCAGTTTTAGTGTAACTCAAATAGTAAGTTATGTTTTTTAACTCAAATTGACCAGATGGTTATAAAACTATGTGGACATAAGATGTGTGATTGTGTTTCAGACCAAAGCTTTGTATAGCTCTGTATTTTGCTTGTATAGTGGTTGCCCTGATAAGAATAAAACAGGTATAATGTAATTGTTTGGCTATTTTCAAGTCAAGTGATTTCCTGACAGTAAGGTTGTTTGTCCACCTTTTATTCACGTAGAGCAAGGATCCCACCAGTTTCACCTGGTAGTTTCTGGGTCTTCTGGAAAATAGACTATCTAAAAGATTGATTATCTATCCATGTCTACCAGTCTCCATGCCATTCATGATTTTGTAGAGCATTGTAGTCTCACTTTTTTCCTACAGCTATTTAGTCACTTCTTTTACAAACTCTGTTTTATACCTTTTAACACCCTTTTTGTTCTTCTCTGGACCTTTTCTAGTTCTGATAAATGTTTTTTGAGGTGCATCAGTGTTCAAGGTACAGGCAAACCCATGAAATTTTCTTTTCTTTTTTAATAATGTTTTTCTAATAATTTGTAATATTTTCTTCTGAGTAATGCATTGATATTTGATATCTATTATATTATTTTGGTAAAAATATATATAATAGATAGTAAAAACATTGATATTAGCGATATCTATTGATATAAAATACTGCATTGATATAGATATGGGACAATCTATCATACAGCCAGGTTTTATCCCTGGATTACCATAATTTGCTTAGAAACAATATTTTTGTGTGTGTGCAGCTGAAATTTTTACTTTATGTGCATCACTTCATGTTTATCTGCATTGCATTTTATCTGTCACTTAGGTGCCTGGCCACTGAGTATTTCTATGGATTTCTTCAGTCTGCCCTCATTCTTACATCTCTGAGTAACTTGGTGTCATCAGCAAACTGTCACTTTGCAGCTTCCCTCCTCTTCCAGTCTTTTAGATCTGTAAATCAGTCCATTGTGGTGGTATTTTTTTAGTCATTGACTTGTTTTATTTTTGTCTTTTGCCACTCTTTCATGAAAGTGTGCCTACACAGTACATAGTTCTTCACTGCACCACAATCTAAATAGTTTCCCCACGAGATGAAATTAGTTCACACTGAGTTTAAATTTTTAAGTGGTAAAAATGTTAGCATTAACCTGCATTAAGATTTTTCTTTTGTCATACAGCTCAATCACTCTTCAGAACTAAAGCTTTCTTTGTGCCTGTTTTGTCACTGGGAATTTTAAGCATGAACAAATTAAAAGTGGTAGGAAAGCTTGATGCTAGTTTTTGCTTTCCCCTGTTTTATCTAGTTTAGAAGTCTTTATTCCCTGCTGTCTATTTCTACAGCTTCCCATTCTCTCAACAGCCTAGAATTCTGGCACAGTTCATCCATCAGATTGAAATCAACTCCCACTTCTATATTTGCCCCTCACCTGTCAAATGAGGCTGGGTTTGCTTACCTGGAATAATAACAACAGCGCAAAGACATCTTGTTTTACAGCCACTTGACCATACCTGTACATACTTGCAAAACCAGAAAAGTACAGAAGAAAATCAGCCTCTGTCTTTGTAAATTACTGTGCAAGATAATGTTGCAGCACTCTCCAAACTATCAAGCTGCAACAAAGACTTTTACCATCTCATACCATCACACTCTTCATGCCAGTCCCTCTGCTGCCTTCTCCTTGCCTCATCCAGAGCATGTGCTCTCTCTCCTTTCTGTTTCTTCCTCTCTCTTCCTCAGCTGCTCTCTCTTCATTGACTCTCAACCACTTAACTTAGTCAGTCACACCTGCACCTTATATGCATTCACCAACACCGCCCCTGAAGCCAACCCACAGCTGTATATTATCAGTGCTAATTAACCCAGCTTCATTCCTCTACAGGACAAGAATCTCCAAATAATTCTTTGTTCCACACCTTTTTTTACACTTCTTGCCATTAACCGCAATTTCCATGTCTCCTTATCAGCCCAGTTGCTTTTATTTTCACAATCCCTTTCTCCTGTTTACCTTTCCCTCTGCATTTCTATCATTTGAAACTCTCAAACTTTTCCTAAATTAAGCTAACACATCCAGCTTCCCCTAAGCCACTTTGCTCACTTCATTTTTTTTTTTTTTTTTTACTTCTGTTTGTGTTTATAGATGTCAGCACCTCTGCAGAGCAGTCTGTCTTTGGGCATGCTTTTGTATAGTTTCTTTCTCTCTAAGGAAGTGGGGTTATGAAGGACTCCCCTGTTATCAAGACTAATATAAGAAGTTATTATGTATGGTCAAGTTGGCTGACATATTGGTTGTCTGGGGAGTTAGAAAGGAAAAAGCCAATTTAAAGTTATATTAAAGAGAAAATTAATTTTAAGATTCCAGAATGGATTAAAAGTAAAGACTGGAAAATTAATTTACTTGGATTAGAAGTAGTTGTTGGGAAAAAGAGGTATTTCTGAGAGGAAACCTTTGTTTACTTTTGACTAATGAGGTTCAAACTTCATTAAAACTTCATTATGGTTAGTTTTTAAACAGTGATTAGAAATTCTTGGCTAAATAAAAACATACAAGGCCAGAAAATTCAAGCAATATCTGGGAAGGAGCTAAGTTCCTATCGCGTCCACCCACTGCAGTCAGAGCTGACAACTAGATTTTGCTTAGATGGGAGCCACATGAAATTAGTGACAGCGTGAAAAAAAGACCAAAAGAACCTGCAATATGGACCTTTGAAATGGACTGCTGAATTTGGTGAGATCAGGCACTCAGCACTTTGATGAAACTTTCTGTAGATGTCACGGAAAGTTTAACCCATAACTTCATATGCTGTAGAATCAAAGAAGTGCAAAAATACTTGTAATTAGTGGTTTGCATGGAGAAGAGACAGTTTCAACTAGCCAGTCAGGCAAGGGCAACTGCAACTCTCACTTCAGGGAAAATTATTGGGAAAAAATTGATAGTGTATAATTTTGATCAGCTGAAGTAATTTTAGAAGATGGCATAGCAGGGCTTTGTGAAAAAAAAAAAAAAAAAAGATTTTTAATGGATTATGTCACTTGATAGGAAAGATTTAATGTGTATATACGTTTATGTTAATCTTGCATATATCCTTGTGTACTATGCCTCAGTTTACTAACATAGGATAAGTGTATGTGTGTACACATTATTGTACATCTTTCATCATGAATTGTGGTGACTTGACAGCAAACCCCACTTTTACTACAAAGAAACAATAAGAAAGAAGGAAGAAAAACAACCTTCTGCCCCAGTTTTGGTAAAATCTTCAGCTCAATCACTAGAGATAGAATTCACCACTTGTGAAGCCAAGCTCCAGCTGTTGGTCCAGGCTGGCACATCTGCCCTGAAATCTTACACTGTATCTGCCAGCCCTGGGTTTGTGCCTGCGATACCCCAGCCATCTCAAACAGAACTACCTGCCTGTATTCAAGCAGCTGGCAGCTACAGGTTAACCTGGAGTAGGCATGAGGATAATGCTGCTGAGTCTAAAGTAGACATCTATACGTTAGATACCCCTGGCTCTGAAGTGAGTTTACACAGCTGACATGTATGCAGAAATGCACATCATGTCACTGCACAACTAGTCCCTCCTGAAGTGTTTGTAGCCATCCATTGCAGCACTCCAGACATGCAAACTATCCCGTGTTTCTGTGATGGTGACTATGTCAGTATTCCTGCTGCACAATGTCTTCCAGCTCTTCCTGTTTGTTGTCCGTGTTTCAAGCATTGGCATAGATGCACTTCAGCTGTGCTATTGATCTCGCCTCCAACTCTGGCACGCTGCTCCCAAGCTCATCTCTAATGACCCTGGGTTTATTGCCTTCCCCCTTTGAATCTAGTTTAAAGCTCTCTGAAGAGCCCCGCTAGCTCCCAACCTAGGATCCTTTTCCACCTTTGAGACAAGTGAACCCCATCTGTTGCCAGCAGGACTGGTGCCGGGTAAACTGATCCATGAACAAAACCTCCAAAATTTCGCAGTTGACACCAGGCCCAGAGCCAGGTATTGATCTATGGGATCTTCCAGTAACATGCCCCTTCATTCCCTGCAACTGGTAGGATAGAAGAAAACACTGCTTGTACTCCTGATCCCTCAAGCAGTCATCCCAAGGCCCTGAGTTGTCTCTTGATTGCCCTCAGAATTCTTGCCATTTGGACTTCATTGCTCACTTGGAAGACTAGTAATAGGCAATAATCAGAGGGCTGTACCAGACAGATTAAGAAACTTAATATTTTGACAAAATACAGTGCCATATTTAGCTCAGTATTCCCACATTAGACACTCTGTTGAGGATGGAATACCTGAGCGGGAAATGTCACAGGCTTGGCGAGGTGACGTCTAGTACTGTTGTGTACTTGATTTCCCTATTCAGGTATGAAAGACAAGCAGAGGATTCCTCCATGAAACAGGTCAGTGGGACACTGTAGGCACAAGAGCACATCTAAGTATCCTCTTCCTCTCCAGTTTGGTGCTTACACAAATTACTCAAGGCTGCAGGTTAGATGGGATGTCAACTGACTGTTTAAACTGCCATGTCCCTGGAGTAGACCTAAATCTGGAATAGGAATTTCTCTCTCCCTTCATTACTGTTAATTTAGCCAAGATATTTTAAAAGTATTTTTCTCCCCCCAAAAAGATTTCTTCAGAACACTTCTTATTCTTCTAGACTGTGTTTGCCTCCATGGAAGCATTTTCCCTTGAAAGACCAACACATACAACATGCTAAATTTCTTTGGTCCCTTTCTGATTTGTTTTTGGTTTGGTTTTTTTTTTTTCCTCAGCATAGTGATAATAGGGACACTTTGCAATGTACACAATTCCTTTTATTGATTTTCCAGGATTAGCTCATCCTAAAAATAAAAGTTTGTCCTAAAGGAACACTCAAGACTATTAACTCACAATTCTGACATACCAAAATTTTTCAAGAGGAGATGTTGAAGATACTCAGGGTTCTACATATAATATAAAAGTATTTTGGTAGTAGTCATTTAAAAACAACAAGCCCTACACCTTATACTCCAAAGTGTGTCACATGTTGCTGCTGCAAATCCTGAGCAAAAAGAAGTAGCTAAAGAAAAACAATTCCCAGAAACAGGCCGACATCTTGATAACAGCGATACTCAAAGGGGAAAGTGAAAACCAGTGATATCACTCCTTTCCTGAAGGGGAAAAAAAAAAAGAAAAAAAGAAAACAAAAGGAGAGTAAGAAGTCGTGATGAGTATTAAGAAGCAAGCAACGTTGTAATGAAGCACCTAAGAGATTGTGATGAGCAATGGGATGTTGAAAAAGTTAATTCAATGAGGTATGTGGCATTTTTTTCCTTTGAAAATTAAAGACTTATAGTGCAAATAGGATTTAAAGCACTCTGCTGCTCACATATAGTCTTCCCTTGTGGCATCTGTTAACAATGAATTGTTGCAATCACAACTCCACCTATTATTAGAATAAAAATTTGTACTAACTCTTTTTCAGTTAGAACAAGGCTTTGTCAGTGACAGAAGAAATAATTGAATGCAACCTTTAATGGGACAGTGTTTTCTCTCAGAACACCATGGGATATGAGGACTCCCTCTGTAGCTTTCAGTTAATTGCACACAAAAGACTGCAGGAGATGGTATTTGTTTAAAATTGTTGCTGGCACTGCAGTAAGAGATGCCACTCCTAATTAAATTGTAACATGATGTAATTCTGCATGGGAAAGTGGTGATGCCAATACAGATCCTGAAACATTTTGGGGTGACAAATACTAGCAATAAGAAGACAGAAGCATGAGCAACAAATACATGACAGAATTCTACTTCATATCAAATAAGGTCCCAGGGATACATTTTCTGAAATAGCTACAATTTTTATTACAGAATCACGGAATGGTTGGGGTTGGAAGGGAGCTCTGGGGATCATCTATCCCAAACCCCTGCTAAAGTAGTTTCTTTTAGAGCTGGTTGCACAGAATCACGTCCAGGCAAGTTTTGAATGTCTCCAGAGAAGGAGACTCCACAGCCTCTCTGGGCAGCCTGTTCCAGGGCTCTGTCACCTTCAAAGTAAAGAAGTTCTTCCCTAAACTCAGCTGGAACTCCCCGCATTGCAGTTTTTGCCTGTTGCCCCTTGTCATGTCACTGGGCACCACTGAAAAGAGCCTGGCCCCATCCCCTTGACACCTGCCCCTAAGATATTTGTAGGCATTGGTAAGATCCCCTCTCAGTCTTCTCTGGGCTAAACGGGCTAAACAGTTCTTTCAGCCTGTCCTCATAAGGGACATGCTCCAGTCCCCTCATCATCTTCATAGCCCTCCACTGGAACCTCTCCAGTAGCTCCCTGTCTGTCTGAGAAGCCCAGCACTCCAGATGCAGCCTTACCAGGGTAGAGGAGAGGGGATCACCTCCCTTGATCTGCTGGCCACTGTTCCCCACAATGCCCCGCAGGATGTCATTGGCCTTCTTACCCACAAGGGCACATTGCTGGCCCATGGGCACCTTGCTGTCCACCAGAACTCCCAGGTCCTTCTCCACAGAGCTGCCTTCCAGCAGGTCAGCCCCAGCCTGTACTGGTGCATGGGGTTATTTCTCCCAAGTGCAGGACCCTGCACTTGCCTTTGTTGAACTTCATGAGGTTCCTCTCCACCCAGCTCTGTGGCCTGTTTTGCTGAATGGCAGCACAGACTTCTGGTGCATCAGCCACTCCTCCCAGTTTGGTATCATCACTAGACTTGCTAGGGGTACACTCTGTCCCTTCATCCAGGTCACTGATGGATAAGTAGAACAAGAACTTTAGTCAAAAAGTAAATTTGTTTGATTTTACATTTAAGCAGGTCTGAATAATCTTGGCTATATTCAGCTTTAGTGAAAAACCTAGATTTCATAAGAAATCAATCCAGTGAGTGATTTGTGTCCTTTAGCCACCTGTGAGTAAATGCTCCAATCATTGTCAAAATTGTAAACCAAACAATCCGGCAATATTCTTTTGAGGAAAATTTACGTGTCCTCCAGCCTGCAGCATAAGTACAGAAGGTTCTTTGGTATCTAATATTAAATCAAAGGGCAAAATTCAGAATTGAGTTAGGTTGAATCTAGTCCCATAATTAAAGCAACACATTAACTTTCACATCTAAATGTTTTCTTTTGGAAATAAAGGAAGAAAAAGAAGAAAGAACATAAAATTTCTTCTTCAGTCAAGACAATTATGCTGCATCTTTGTTTCAGAAGATGTGTTCCTTCACCCAAATAATAGAAAGTTCCCTCCTTCTCCTGAAAACCTTAGCAGGCCAGAAGCTGCCCTTGCAGTTTAGTAGATGACTTAAGTGTGTGAAGTGTAGTATGAAGGAAAGATAAATACAGATCGTTCATTAGATTTCAACACATCAATGGAATATTTTGTTTCTCACAAAAGCTCAGAACCTAGCCTTCAGAATAGCATTACTCTGTCATCAGAAACTTTTGTGATTTCTTAAAACATACAAGAGAATTGATTGACAATACAGAAGGGTAAAAATAATAAATACATTTAAAAAAACACGTAAGAAAAGCTGTTTAAATACAAGAAATAACAATTCCCATTTTGCTATAGAGAGAAAATGGTTCGGATGTATCATCTTGGGATGTCTCCTGTTCCTTGAATGTATTTAGCTGCTACATTTAGTAATTGTACAACAAACTTCAATCTAAGCTTTCTACCTGAAATTCAGTCTTTCCATCATAATCTCTCTGTTCCAGATATTATTTCTCTCTTGCCACCTGGTGTAAGCTTTTCAGAAGTTTAGTGTGCTCCTGGGCTCTAATCTGTTTGATGTCTATGAAGTGACATTTTCAATAAACTAAAAAATCTCAATTAACATAATCCAAGATGCCATTCCATAGTATATTTCAACAATCCACTTCAAGGATTAGGAAAAGAAAATGGACTTCTGAACTCATATCAACTTTAAAAAAAAAAAGTTAAATCACAGTTTTCTCTGTAGTTTGCAATGGTAGGCATCTATTTCACCACTTTTTATAATAACACCATTTTAATTAAAAAAAAAAAGATAAATGCTCCCTTAAACACTGTGACAACTGCTTGTGCATTCTTCCTTGCACTGTGTTCTACTCTTTTAAAATGTTATTAATGAAACAGTATTAATTCAGGCTAAACTTTTTGATAGGGCATGCTTTGAAGTAGATTTTAAATCTTGTGGGATTTCCCCATCCCCCACCTATCCACCACTGCCCAATATTTTGTACTGTGCCATCATAAAGTCAGGGCAAAATGTTCCTCATTAACTATTTCACCTTAATAAATAACAAGTAGTTTTCAGTAATGTCCCAATTAAAATCAACAATTTTCTACCTCTTGATTTTCCGGCTCCTGTTAAGTGACAGTGTCCTGTACTTCAGACCTGAAGATACTTGTCTACTCCTTTACGTAGCTGCCATCACTCAGAGGTGCTGGAACTGGGCACTGTATGCCTTACCTAGTCATCTTTTTTTAAGCTTCATTCATTAGTATATGGTGAATAGAAACTTCTGTGCTGAGATGGGTCTTCTACCTTTCTATCAGTATTATTTTTTGTTTTTCAGCAACTTGCATCTAATTATTGAGCATCAAACTTCTAAACCAAACATACTTGATGATATTTCTAACCATGCTTTACAAAATAAGGAGTTTAGCAAATTAATTCCACTAGCAGCTTTGAAAGTTGCAGGCTGAACCTGCAAAAAATCCTGAAATTCCACCAGTCCTTTCAAGCAGGCACAGCCCAAATGCTCCATTCTGCAGGTCAGTGTATTACCTCCATCCCTCTCATAAAAATCTGTGAGAACAGATACATCAGAAAATATGTCTTTTAAAGTATGTTTAAAGTACGTTTTTAATCTGACCCCTGGCCAGCCACACTAAGAAGGGAATTCTATAGCTGTTTAAGTCCATGTCGAGAATGTCCTGTGAGAAACCTGTTCCCATTTCTATCCAGACCTGGGTAGAGTTAAGAAACATCAACTCTAAATGTCGAAGAAAAAGCAAGAAAAACTCCACTGTTACAACAGTCATTATAAAATCAGTGGGACCCTTGCCATATCATGTACCCTGCCAGGAAAGCCTTTGCTGCCTTCAGTTCCCATTACAAACGCAGTGAAAGCCAGATGAATTGACTTATTATTATGCTTGTAATAGGTAGAAATACACAGTGTATATTTTTCAATGCCTTTTATATGGAAAAATGATGTTTTGCAAAAGATTTTTGATTTTGCAAAAACATTGTGATCAGTTTAGGAAAAGTGAAAAGCGAGAAAACTTCTATCCAACCAGAATGAGTTCGTGTTTTTACTTGAAGACAAATTTTTCCTTCAGAAATTTGTTTCATTTAAAAAATATTTTCAGAATAAATTACTTTATCTGATCAGATGGTGATGGACATACGTGATGTTCCTTAAAAAATGATACTTTGTGTTCCAAAAATATCTTAAATCTTTTTGGTTTTCTCCCAATACATGAAAAAATCATTCTTAGACTAGCTGTCATGACCTCAAATTTGATATTTATGTATGCTTTTCCATTATTAGTTAGAGTATTAATTAATATTTCTTAATTTTTTTTTGTTTTTCTCAACAATTACAGACTTTTGGTTCCAGGCACTGTGCAAAGACAAGTCTCTAAGAACACCCTGTACAGGAATCTTAAAATCTAGTAGGCCCATTTTGTGAAAAAATAAAACCAGTTTTTGCTGTGCTACTTTGTGGCCCTCAGACTACAGTTGGCAAAACACAAGAATCTCCCTGGCTTGGACCTTTTCATATTGCTGAAATAAATAAGTACACAGTACAATCTAACTAACAGTAATAAAAAAAAGCAACCAATACAAATGTGTGTGCATGTGTGTAATTAATACCTCTCCCTGCAATGTACAATTTCAGGTTATAAGTAAGAATAAAATTTCCCTGTGGACAAATGCATTTATTCACAATCGAACGATTTATAAAATAAAAGCTGCTACAAGATTGTGTCCTAGAGATCATGTCTCTAGTGAACCTAAACTACAATCCTGTCTCCTTTGAAAATACAGTGACCACATTATACTTTTTGTGAAAAAATGCCCTTGTTATTTAATTTGTTTTGGTTCAAGAGTTCTCTTGAAAACAGCTTCTGTATAGCTCAAGAATTTATGTACATTTCCTTAATAAATAAATATATGTCATCAGGAAATAACTTTTCTTCCAAAACAAATCACCATGTTTTTAAAAGTGCTTAGAGACAGAGAAAAGAAGGAGCAGGGTTGAATCATCACATATTAACAGCAGACACAAAAAAAATTTGTGCAAACACAGAGCTGGTTAAAATGCACTCTTTGGAGCTTTGCAGAATATATTATGATCTGCAGCATAATGGCTTCTGCTTTAGGTATTTCATAGTTCAGCACAATATATTTCAGTGAGGCAGGAAAATGCTAATAATGGACACGTATATACTGAATTAATTTCTCAAGGGACAAGTCTGTTCAGTCCAGACTACTCAGGCATCATTCCTTCTAGACTTTAGCTAATTAATGTGGTGCAATTTAAGAAAAGGTGGAAGGGATCATATTGATAAGTGTCAATAGTGTGCATTCAAAATATCTATTATTTCTCTCCTGTGTCCTTGGAGGCCTGAAAAAAAGTCCAGCAATGAGTTATAGTTAATTGCTAAGCAGAAGACAATTAAAAAAAACCCAACTAAACAAAAAAACCCCAAACCAACAAAATTCTCCTTTGTTGCTTTTTATCTATATTCCCTTCCTCCACTCTCAACCTATCAGAAGCATACAGCGAATATACTCTTTTTAATCTATTAATTGCAATACTGTTTCTTCAAGAGTTGGATCATAATCTGATCAATTTGTATGTTAGAAGAATCATTATTTTTAAGTAAGTTTTTTCTGTGTCTTATTGTAGGATGCTGTCAAAAGCCTGGCTTACAATGAGCATCCTTCATTCTCAGTGTTTTCAATGTACGAAACACACTACAAACTCAGGACATCCAGAACATTAATACATGTAAGTGCTCTGAATCTTTTTATAAACTCAGATCCTATAAAAAAAGAAACTTTGCTTGAGACCTAACATCTAGATTTGTTTTTTCCCAAGGTTAAAGAGTCTCCTTTTGTCCTTTGCTCTTACTGTGGAGACTTCTAATGCTTTTTGTTTAATTAAGTGACAGAATAAATTGACCAAGGCGATCAGGAAGTGTTTTGATCCAGATTATTGGAATGGAAACTATACTCAGCTTTCCCAGTAACTTATAAGCCAGCATCCTTCTCCATTAGATCTGACAACTACAATTTACTCTGGACCTCCTGATGCAGCTTGTCACTACCAACAGGCCAGTATGTACATGGCCAGGGGTTACAACATACTGATTCATTAGGCTACAACCACGAATCTGCCACTTCAGAGAAAAGGCCCATCCATCTCTCTACATTTAACTGTCATTCCTACCATGAATGTAATGCTATTACTGAGACAGCCAAGTCCATTGCTCATGCCAGATGTTGTTAGGAATTCAATCCATCCTATCTGTGAACACTAGTCCCTTCAAACAACAAGATGTTGAGTGAATTACATATTGAGTGGTGAGGTTTTTTGACATTTAATTATCCAGCTGAAAGGAACATGCTTAATTGTTGCTGCAGTTACTGGTTAGCTGCTAAATAAAGGAATTTTATGAAGCGATGGTAGAGCATCGGCAGCTGAATAAACGTTTCACAGCACTGCAATGGCTGTGACAAAAATTCTTTATGTCTTTGCTGAACACAAATGCCTCTCTTGTTGGGTAAAATGAACAGGTTTTATTTTTATTTTTCAGTAAGAAAACATGTCATTATTTCAATAAGGCAAATTCATGTTGCTCAACCTCCTGTTAACTAGTTTGGGCTTTTCAAGCAAGAACGTTGCCAGGGTGTACAGGGGCAGCAGCATAGTGCCAGTTATTCATACACTCTCAGATATTCATGCCCAGGTAGCCAGGGAAACGTCTGTTGGGACTGCTGCATCTAGCAAAAGGGGTACGTAATCTCCTTGGAGATGAGCTGGTCCCACACAAGTTCAGACACATAGAACACTATCCCGTCATCTTTCCTCACATCTGCAAGGCAGCAGAACCCAAGACCATCACTTCATGTACCACATTGAAGCAGGAGTCTGAAACTGAAATGGAGTTAAGCCTCATCCTTTCATTAGGCTGATTAAAACAGTCTACATTACAGAAATGGTCTTGTGCTTCTGTTCTTGGCTCAAGCTGAAGAAAGGAATATTATGAATATGCATGATATTTTCAGACTAGCTTATAACGCTGTGTACTCTCCATGAATGTTCTATCTTGTAATACGCCCAGTTACATTTCAGTAATAAAGCCTTGAAGAAATTGAATCAGGGCTTGGGACTTTATTAATTTATCTATGTGAAGCTTCAGTCTAATCTGCAAACGTAAGAAAGCAAAACAAGCAGCTGAAAAGGCAGCTGTGTATTCCCCTACATTCTAGCTGGGAAAGAAGACACGCTCAGCATGACAGGAACAGAATAAAGTTGACATTTTCTGAGTAAATATGGACACTGCCTTTGGGGTTTTTTATTTGTTTTATTTTATCTGGCTTAACGACAGAGTCTAGAATCTAGGAAGTAGGCATCCCATTCATTCACTAACAAGTAAGGGGTGCTTGGTTCATTTACCAACTTTACTTTGTTGCCTGATAGAAAGGAATTATTTGTGATCTTTATATTCCTTTGATGAGGCCAGTTTGTCTAACATTGTTGAACTGACCGTATTTAAAGGAGAAAAACAAGTGCCCAGGCTGACTATCACTGGAGGGGTTTTGAAAGTATTTGAACTAAAATTATACTAAATTTAGTGATGATTTAGCATAGTTTGTCAGAGTTTAGACTGAAAAGGGCTAAGCAGCTTGTGTAAGACTTTTTTTTGGAGTTATATATATATAATTACCTACAAGGACAGTGTCTAATAACTTGATCTAGTCTAGGAGAATGTTTTTTTCTGCTCCTGCTCTTTTATTTGCTGAGAACTAACAGCCTTCAGAGCTGAAGGATCCCAATTAGCAGCAATATGTGGCTCCACTAGATTGGCACTCTTGCACATTAAGATCTAGACTTAAATCATTTCACAGATTCCAATGGATGTCACTCACAACAGCACAGGGAATGCTATTCTTTCTTCTACCTTAATGCTTCTTGCAGAATCTTTATATAAACAAGAGCATTACTGTCAGCTGCATCTGCTGCTCTTGTAATTTTGCTTTCCTAATTCTTCCCATCTTAAAGCCACAGCAATGATCACTTGAGGTTGGCCACATCTAGGGACTCTGGTTGCTAGATGTCAGTGCACTCCAGCTCAGTACATTCTGAAACACTTGACAACTGACTCACAGCTCCCCTGCTAAGTATTAAGAGTTAATCTGTTGACAGCCTGATACCTGACAAAAGAGCGGGAACAGGTATTAATATAGTTAACTATTTAGGGTTAATAATCCATTTATACAGTGCTTTCTGCACGACTTGATCTTGGAAGCTGGAAAGTAGCCTTAACCTTCTTTTGCTTTAATGAGGTTTAGACACATCAGGTGCTGAATCATGACAACTTTGTACTTTACATAATAAATCTGCAGTGCTAATCTTTATTTATTTAAAAAATCCATAACAAACATCACAGCACCTCAAAAACATTTATGTACCGTGTTTAACCACAGCATCTTAATGAAGTGTGTACAACCATCTCCATGAACTCCTCGGTGTATGAAGTACAACAGTAATGTCCAGTATGATCTGAACTGGAATTTGGCTTCACTGGGGCTCACATATAAATATTTGCATGTTAAGATAGGGACAGAGTCACAGTGAGACAGTGTTCCAGCTCACAGGCAAAACATATGAAGGAAATGAAGGAACTTAAAGATTACGTTACTCTGTACAGCCCCTGTGAATCTATCTATGAGTTTTCAGATTTACATTCCAGTTATTATTATGGAAGACCATGTTATATTACCTACTGCTTTGTAATGCACACAACTGGTACAATAACCTTTGTGATTTTCCCATTTCTACTATGCTTTTCCAGCTTAATTGATTATATTTATAAAATATATTTAATTTTATTTGTTTTTTATCATCTGCAGCTGATTTAGGTGAAATGAGAATTGTAAGACCACAGGAGCTTTTTTGGGCCACTGCATGCAAGGTCGTGGAAATAAAGGAATTGTGTTAATAGACTTGATCAGTTCCTTTTCAGTCTCTCGCATTCAGGTCTTGATGGTATATTGTTGACACAGACATTTGGGCGTTGATTCACAAACTGCAGTTGTGGAACATTGCTAGTGATCTTTCTTCAAACAACTAGAAGTATATTTTTGTCAACTGATAATTTAGCTCATATTATCCATTTTGTCTTTGCCTTTAATTCCTGTGTATCTTAATTGCAAAGTATAGTGTGATAGTCCGATAATGCTCTGAATATATTTTTTCTTTCTCCTGGGAAAAGGAGAACTATTTCTTTAAAGGACAGCATAGAATCCTATAATTACAACCAAGCTCATCCCCACACTTCAGAGAAGCTATCCCACATAAATAATTATTTCAAGAGTACCTAAAATCACACTGTGTCACCCACTGCACTTTAGAGAAGTTCAAAATTATTGGGTGTTCGTAAGACAAGATGGCTTTAAGAAATCAAGGTTCTGACTACTTATGGTTAAGAGAATATTATTGGCCCAATGTCCTGGACACTTAAATTCTACTTATTTAAAGTTTGTCTGGGGTGTCCATAGGAAAAACTATTCTACGCTTTCCAGGCTGAAAGAGGTACAGTCTTAGTTTGTATTATCTAAATGCAGCTCCTTTCCTATGAAATGGCCTTTCATTACACAGCAATGTAAATGCCTCACAGAGCTCTCCTGTTTGTATGCAGTTTAATACATTTTGTGGCCTTAATTATGAACTAAGTATAGCACACCTAAGAACTACCATTAATAAGTGATTTCTAGTAGTGAAAGGTATAGTTGAAGAATTATCAGTGTTACATTTTTTGGAATATCAGAATCGTCTCATGGTTTTCACTAAATATTTCACTTTCTCCTCAGTTTTATTATGCAGAGTCAATATTACAAAAAAAGTGTATTATTAATTTTTTCTTCAATTTTGTGTTCTTAGCTCTGTTTCAAGTGTTTAAATTTTGGCTACAATCTATTTTCTGTCTTGTACCATATCAAGCATTCTGTTAGCAGTGCACAAAAAATTAGACATAATTAATTCTACCAATAAAAAGAAATCTAATCAAGTCACTTCAATATAATATGGCAAATACTGACAAATATATCCCACAAGCAAACAAAAACTCTGAAAGAAATCAAATGGGAGAGCTATGTATGAAAATCAGGTAATAAGCCATAGATAGAATCTAAACATGACTTATAAAAATGGTATCACTGAAGGGAGAAGGGATGTCCTAAAGCTCTGAGTAGAATTAGGAGTGGAAGTCCTACTGTTTTTCATAGGGACTCAAGTTTCTAAGTTTCCTATGTGCTTTAGTTAGTCTTCCATCCAAAAAATTGTACAAATTACTCACTCTATTCCAGTTAGCTGCATCTCCCAAATATAAGCATAAACTGACTAATGCTAGCATGATTTGAAACTGGTCTTAAAGGCTTGAAATTCAAATTTTAAAATAAAATTATGATTAACAATAGTTTTTTAGTGCTGAAGCATCTTTTATAAACTTCAGTAGAAAAATCAGATTAATCTACTCAACACTGGATCATTCTGAGGATAAACATTAAAGCAAGATTTTTACAATGTAATAAGTGTTTACTCATTTAATGTGATCTTATTCCTTGTAAGACTAGCCCTTCTGCATGATTTTCAGTGGCTTGTGACTGGTGTTGCAAGGCTGGCTGCCTTTTTCATTTGAGGGCATAATTGCAATCCAGATGCTCATTGTGCATAACATTTTGGTTTAGGATGGAGCTTAGCAGAAACTGTAGCAGAGGCAACATTTTTGCAATTCACTGTGATGCAAATTTTTGTCCTCTAGTCAACTGTACAGTAAGTGTAAAGCAATTCCAAACAGAAACAAAAAGAAACAAACTCAAATATATATGTCTACAGTAGAAGCTCGGCATTAGTTCTGTTGGATTTCATCCTTTCCATCCAGCCTTTGAAGCTTTTGGCCACAAAGATGTGGTCAGTAACTTGTGGCACTTCATTTTCTGGCTACCAATAAAAAAAAAAAAATGACTTTCAACAAGTCTTGAAGATGAAGCTATGGAGAAATTTAATCTGTCATATCTCCAGTTGGTAGTAATGAATGTTTTCTGAGGGAACTGAGAAGCACTTTGTCCTATTTCTTAAAACCAGTATGGAAGTTTTCGATATTATGTCTAAAAATAACTAGAGACTTTGCCTGTTGTGAGATGTATCAATATACATTCTGTCTGCAGGAACACATGACAGCCCAGATCCAGCAAAACCCCAAGTCACATCTTCAACTTTGATCCTTCAATTGGTTTAGTGAAATGCTTACACTTTTTCATGACCAAGCCTGTGGCCTGAAAGAAAGCCCTGAGGTGAATGGGAGAATTTAAATTGGCTTTAAAGGGTTATGATTGTGCTTTAAGCCTAGGCAGCATTGGTATTATGTGTATTGGATAATCTGACTGTTCTTCTCCAGGTACTGCAGTCTGATACTTATACTGCAGTTTACTAGAAATCTGTCCCTGCTGCCTACTGCTGGGGTAAAGAGCAGAGGGAAGACATATTTTGTGAAAGACAGGTCTGTCATAAATCATTCCTCCTGGCCATCTACCAGGTCTCTATGCAACTAGTGAAAACCAAGCAGTCAAATTGAGACCTCAGATCATGCCGGGAGTGGAATATGTCTGTTCAGTAAATGTGTTTCAGCTTTAATTCTTGAATATTGGACTAATTTGGGGGTTGGTTTGTTTTTTTTTTTTGCAGTGTTGGGGGCTGAGGTTCTAGCTGTTAGTTAGAACTGGGTCAGTGCATGAAGACATAAATGAAAAAAAAGAGATCATTAACTTCAGACTGATAGTTATGAGTTAAGGTGGGAAAACTAGATTGTGTATTCCATTAATAACATCACTTGCTGTTAACCATGGTGTAGTTTTATACTAAGCCATTTGTCACTTTATTACAGCTACAGCAGGAATCTAGGTGTGGTTTTCCATCACCTGACAACAGTGAGGCACAGTAAAACACACTTGTGGAAAAGGCAAAAGGCCCGTATTTGCTTTTTGCTATAGAGTTCAAATTGTCAAGAAATTGTTGAAAAAAGAGTAGGAGGGTGGGCAGGTAGCAAACGAGACTGAGAGCACAAAGGAAAGAAACCTTTCAGAGAATTTGCAAGAAGTGAGTAAATATATTTAAATATATTCAAGGTAGCATAGGCTAAACAGTTACAGCCCAGACGACAAGACTGTAAGTGGTTCCCGTGGAAACATCCTTCTATTCAGAGAAGTAGAAGGATGTAACAGGCTTTTAGGTCATGCAGGCCATCTTTCCACTAATGGAAACACACCTGAAAACCATGCAATAATATCACGTCAAAAATAAATAAATAAATAAATAACTCAAAAAAAACCCCAAACCCACAACCTAAAAAAATCTCAGTTTAAATCCAAAAGTTTTGCATCATAGTATGCAGATTTATTCTGCTCCCTCTGCTTTGTCTTGTATGTTACAGAAAATTAGAACATAAAGGGTGTTTTGAGTTAGGGCTTATTATCTCTCATTTGGACATGTGGGGGTTCAGATTAACATAGGCTGAGAAGCTCTCGCTGCTCCTCTGATGTCAATTGTACCAGAAATGTTCTTTTTCTAGCTACTAGCTACATAGTTTAAATAGCTAAAATAGAGAAATCTAAAATATATCTCAGATTACATGCTTCTGAATTTGCCCCTGTATATATAAAGAGGGTCATAACACTTTCTAGAGAAAAGTATGAAATGGGAAAGCAGAAAAATCCTTGCATTTGCTTGGGAAGGTATATTTTGAGGAATCTTTCAGCTTTCTCTTCAGGGCTGTATAAATGCACCTCAGTTTTGAAGGAAGTATTAGTGAACAGAACATTTATTGAAAATTAATTCTATCCTGTTCAGCCAAAAATTAGTAATAATCTGAAGTTTTTAATCAATAAGAGATTTTATTTTTATTTTTTACTAGTCACTGCTGTTAAATTAGTTTTGTTATTTCCGAAATAAAACATTTATGGTTGCCAGGTTGGATTTATAGCCATTGAGAAAACGGCAGAAAAACAAATTTTCTGGCCTATGGATCCTATGAGACCCATCTTCTGGGTCTCACAGAGGTGAGGAAAAAAAATATTTCAGTCTCTCATATCCTGGAAGTATAGGGTAAGATTTTCTAGACGGGACAAGATACCTGAGGGATAGGCTAAATCAGCCACTATGGAATTATTTGTGGATGTGGCAGGGCAGCTGTGGCAGCTGCCTGGGCTAGGTCAGGCACCTTCCACATTGCTGCTGGCTGCAACCGTATTCTTCAGCACTCACAGTCATAGTATTTTTCATTTTGAGTATGCCTCATTGTAGCTATGTAGACCAAAGGATTGCTCTCCACTCTTTTACATGACTTTGTTGAATCTACACACCACTTTTTTATACACCTTCCTAACAATTTTTCTCATCTTCCAAATTATCATCAAATCAGACCACACTTCTGTTGCCTTTACCGCATGTATCCATAATCAGGTGGTTCACTGAGAACAGAAAACACCTGTGCTTCCTTCAGAGTGCTGTAGCTTTGATTTTTTCTTGCCTGAGCACACTGACTTGAGTGATTATTTATCTCAGCTCAGCAAAGCTCTCTCTCGATACAAAATACATCCAGAGCATACTGTAAAGTAGAAGGGAAAATTTCAGTTATTGTACCTATTTCACCAGTTTCTTCCCCCATCACTGCTTGATAACCACTATGTTTTAGAGCTGGTTTTTTTTTTTTTCAAGAGCAGTGGATGGTGGTGGGTAACAAAGAAAGTATATCACCAATAAAATTAGCGATAGAACTGCCAGCGTCTTCCATGAAGGCTGACCTTTCATTATTTAGTGGATATTTATGCAGGCAAAGATCCATCAAAAGTTAAACATGAACAATATGAAAAAAATAAAGTTGAACAATATGTTTGATACAAGCTACTTTCTACATTTCTTCAGGAAAAGTAATAATTTCATTCGTGTTTCAAAAATGTCAAGACAATAAAGAAACAGCTCAGAAATTATGAATAAAGGTAAATATCATACCTAGAAGAGAAGGTCACCTGCGGCTGTGCCAGGGCTGTGTGGAGAGCCGAAGCAGAGAGGATTTATGCTAATGTTCCTCTTGCCATAGTCCCATGATGTGAAGTCTATTGTGGCCACAATGACCTAAAATTTCCTGGCTCATCTTCTCCACAGTTACTGGTTCCCAGTCTTCATCTCAGTTTGCAGTTTGCTCAGCTGCGCTAATGCAACTGTTTGTGGCACCACTTAGTAGAATGAATAAATTGTCTGAGATAGTTTTTTGAGGGACAGAGTATGGGTCAGGAGGGAAGAAAATTAACCAAGGAGAGGAATACTTAAATGTAGCCCTCCTATAAAACAGAATTAAATCCTGGCACAAATGAAGCATTCTGTAAATACATGACAATTTATAAAAAAGGAGAATCACTAGCTAATGAAGTTGCAGGATTGCACAGTTGAATAATGCTTATGGGCTAGAAAGGTCCTTCCAGTACTGGCAACACGAAAGGTCAAATGTGGTGCCATTTAAGGTTGAGATGGCCTCACAGTGAAAAAGAGAAGACTTTAACACTGCGCCAGTAAAAAGAGAACAGATTTTCTTTTCTCAGACTGTGACTTACTATAAGCATTTGTAGATTCTTGCTGGGTGGAATCTTAAATTCCATCTAAATGAAACATTCATCTACTTGACAGTTTGTGGTGAATAGCAGCTTCTGTTTTCTGTCAGTATGAATTATGCATGTTTGGAAAAAAGCTTCCAAATTTCAATTAGTGAATCTTAATTTTCTTTCTTAGACCAGATGGACTTTGTTAACAAAAGGATTGTATCTATATCTAATGGAACCTCAAATTGTTTTAATCATTTTCAATTGAGATAAATATTTGAAGCATTAAACCTGTCTCCACTATTTTTTTAACAAAGTCAATTCTGGATATCAACAGCACACTGCTCAGTTTATTACTTTTTTATCCAATTAGAAAGCAGAATCCCCATACACTAATTGGCAAGTACATAAAAGAATCTACATGTTGCTTAAGCTGCAGAGAGGCAAGGAAGTTTAATTAAGTTGTAACAGGCAATTTGTAACTAATTACATTTGGTGTTAGATGGTGCTGGTTTACTGGCATAGAGGGGGAAAGTTCTTGTACAGCTTATTGCAAGTCCCAAAATAGATAAAACATTCTTCCTACAGCAGTGCCATAAGTTTTAATACTGAATATTTTACTGTCTTTTTTAACTGGTTAATATCTTTGAAACACTACAGCGCTGTGCATATGGGGGACTCCAGGTTTGTACCAAATCCCATTATATTCAACAGCAGTCATATGTTTTCTCCTAGAATAAGCACTTTTAATTACACAGTTCAGTTACTTCAGCTTGTTTAGTAACTCTAGTATGTTCATTTACCTCAATACCTTCAGTAGTTCTCCCTCTTGCTTGTGAAATACCGTTTAGGGAATGTGTATGAATGTGAATAGTTTAACATGTATATGGAATTTATTGAAATTTTGTTAAATCATAGAATTTTAATTTGTTTTATTTTCCAGAATTTATCCAGCAGATTCTTGGGAAGTTTTTGCAGATACTTCAATATCTAAAACTGAGAAGTATTCATTTTGCTTGGATATATAGTTTTAATCTTAGATTCACATGAACTCTTAAAATGAGATTTTAGTGTGAATTTTTAAATATAAACATCAAAATTCTTCATTCATTTGTTGTCCAGAAATACAATTTGTTTTTAGAAATGTACAAAAAGTAATGTTTTCATGCCAATATTTGTATGTGTGTATAAATGAACATAAACATTTACTGCATTCTTTTGGTAAGACTGCACAAACCGATTTTTAGCATTGGCTCAAAGAGGTGCACTAATTTTCATGCTCACTACTGGTCTGAGCAAAATGAGTTTGTGAATTCAGCACAGCTCCAGGAGTTCCCATTACTTAGATAAGTCTTTGAAGGACATGAATATTAAATCAGAAATTAAACCTTGAATAATAAGGATTACGAATGTATCTTCTAAAAGTAGTCACTCAGGAAAAACTTTCAGACTTATGAACAGTTGCTTAAACTGTAACTGTGTTACCTAGTGTCTACAAACTACATGCATAAGATTAAAAAAAAGAAACAACATTCACAGCTAGTTCCCTTGAGCCCCACTGAAAGTGTGTGCTGTAGCAGAAGGGGGATGTTCGCAATGCCAAGCCGGAGAACATCGAGGCTCTCTATACAGTTAACAGAGAAAATTACATTTAGAGGTGATTCAAAGAATTGAAGTGGGAATCCTAATTGCTGCCTAATACAGGTATTCTGAATAGCCCCTTGAAAATATCTACCTTTCTGCGCAGAGTATAGGGAGCCTAATTGCCGAGGTCAGGCTGCTGTAGCTAAGGGGCGTGATTTCTTCCACCTGTTCCTAATAGCTACACACTGTGACAAATACTAGAGTGAACAGGTGACAGACAGAAAGCTTTCTCTGACTGCACAGCAGATGTTAGATCATTATTTCTCATCAGGAGAATGGTAAAACCAGAACAAAATACTTTTCTGTGAAATTTGTAGGTCATCTTTATAGTATGTATCTTCTATACATGCATACATAGTATATAACACTCCATACAACCATCAGTTGCTGCATTTTCCCTCAGTTTTTCACAGCTGTATGGATCAATTTGGCTTCCTAATGGGTTTGTTGCCTAGCCCACTATAATATTATTGTTGATGGTGAAAAAAAAAAAATTCCTAATCCTTTTTGAAGACTAGTAACATCTGTTATGGTTTTGGATTATATGGAAAGGCATTAATGGATGCCCAGCATGAATTCTAGTTAAGTATCAGTTTATGTAAACAGAAATGTGACCAAAAAAAGAAAAGTAACAGCAGCAGCAACACATCTGTTTAAAGAGCTAATGCAAACTACAAGTACTTTAGTACAGTAATTTAGGCTATTTTTCAACATTTCCTGTTTGACAGATAACCATATAAGATACGTCAGAAACTTGACTCGGTTGAGGTGATGAATACCAGCCCTTTCTTTAGGGAGTACAAAGCCATGAGGCACAATCTTTCAAGGTGTGGGGGGCAATGAAAGGCTCAGTATGGGCTGTTAATTGTGATACATTGCTTCGTCTCTGGAAACATGTTCTGAATCTTACACTATTAACTGCTCTTTTATTTGCTCAGCAGATATCACCTCAGAAATAAAAAGTGATCCAAAGTCACAGATGAAGAATACTTCTCATATTTAACTGGAATATCAAAAGACAAGTCACTCCTGAGCCAGCTGTTGTAACAGAAACAATGACAAGCTGCACAGCCATGAGAGGTACAACCTAGTCAGAAATAAGCGTGGTCATGGGAGTGGCCAGGCTTTCATTCAGTAGCTTATTAATTAGGTTTGCAGGCTTAGGCATAGCTTTGTGAAAATACAGATCTACTGCTTCTACAGCCCTCAAAGTTATGTGTGGAAATATGGAGACCTGTGAGGCTCAGTTTCTAGTTCTTTGCTGATTTATACCTTACTGCATCTGTCTGTCCAACACAAGCTATGTGTCTTGAGAATGAGTTTCTTAAAAATGTAAGTCTATATTATAGGAGAAAATGGTTTGTGCAGAAGTGTTTCTAATCTTATTTTCCCCCCTCTGTAAATTACAACTTTTTTTTTGTATCCGGTTCTCTTCAAATGAAGATCTGAGGAGTTTATGATCTGGGTCTCCAAGTCTAAATGTGTACAGTAACTCTAGGATGATAGGCACCATCTATCTTTAGCTATACTTTTTTCCTTTCTTTTCTTTTCATAATTCTATTATTATTGTTGTTGTTATTATTTATTATTGGTAAATTGTTCATTTATTTATTTAACAAGTGCTCAGTTTGTGCATGTGCTGGAAATTAGTAAGCAGAGGGTGCATCAAACTGAGCAAGCACAGTACATTAAAGTGGTGATATCGACACCTTGTATTTCTAACTAGTATGAAGTCAGGCCACTTCCTACATACCTACCTAGAAGAGTACTTCTATGCATATGTAAGTATCTAATGTAACAAAAAAACCCCATTTCTTATTCATTAAAAAATGTAATTACCTATAACAGTGGTGCCAAGCTTTCTAGGTCAGTACCTTCCCTGTGTCTGAGGGTTGCCTAGCAGAACATTTCTCCTATTATTTAGGGGAAGGGTAGAGTTAAGACCTCCTGTGTAGTGTGCAGATCATTTGTGCAAATGCAATAGATGTCCACACACCCTGCACAAAATGAATGTACCATACATACCCAGTAAACCTTCTCCATCCTGGTAGGGCCTTATAGGATATAAAAGGCATGGTGCACTGAACTTCAGCTTGCTCTTAAAGGGCCTTTGGGAATTAAGATGATCAGGCAACTGTAATCAGGCCATCAACTGCAGTATAAATACAGCCACAAAGAGCTAGTCAAGAAGAACAATGGCAATGGCAGTTGTGGAATTTACATCCTTCATAAAACCTGTATGCTTCATTGCCAGGGAGCAAAAAACTTATAATCAAATTAAATTTCTTTGTAACCAAAGAACAAACCTCTCCTTTCTTAGCTGCTTGCTTTGCTGTTGTGTATTCATCACTGCAGCAGTATTTTCACCCCAACATCACATTCTCTCATGCTCCAGCATCATGCACTATATATTGGTGCAGGTAATGAACCTTTATCTCACCAGTTCTTAGCCTCATGGGACTGATCTACTCCTTACTGAAATCCATTAACAACATCCTTACTGATATCCATGGTGATAAAATTAAAGCATGTGGTTTTGATTGTCAGGTTGCTCATTACAATAACTGATATCTTATTGATTTAAGAACATAGGCCTGTTGATAAAGCACTACATTGACATTTTAGACTGAGATTTCCTTTTCTTGGTCATTAGCACTCTGTGTGACAAGAGCCAGTGATTTCACTTCCCAAGGATCGTCTTCCTCCTCTCCTTTCCTTCCTGCATTTAAATATTGACTCAGGACACAGGCTTTTTTAGTTGAAATATTTTGTATACATCTGTCTTTTAATACATGTCTGGTCTTGATTAGAGTTTCTAGATACTACCGTAGTGTAAATAAATAATACAAGGAAAAGTTAGGATTGAATTGATTACAGTTTATAAACCCATTTTTGTGAATAAATGTTGCCAGGATCAACATGAGATAGTGGTGCCAAATCCATCAAAATACTGGCACTAATTAGAAGCAGATTCTTTTCTTAATTTCTTGAAAGAGAGAACCATGACTTATTACACATTTTGTATCAAATGTACAGCATATCTATTTTCTTTATGAAATCATCACACAAGCACAAGCTGTAAGCAAGGCTGAAAAAATATACTGAATGTATTTAAGTCAACTATTATTGAATAAAATAACAAGATCAGAGATGGAATGGCTGATCAAGTCTTGGCCTCTTGGAAATATAAAAAGTCTAGTCTAGTCCAGAATCTGAGATTAGGCAGTAGCTTGGGGTATTGGTAATGTTAACTGCTATGAATCCTGTTAAATGTTGGCAGCCATCTGAATTTTAACACAGACTAAACTGCAGAGTGCATTACACATTATTTTATCCAAGCTTTAGCTAAACAGAAACTCCTATTTAGTAAAGTTTATCTCCTTGCAGGGCAATGGGAAATAACAGGAGGGAAAAATAGGCTGCTGGACTTCGGTGTGCTTCTGTGCCCTTCTGTGAATGTTCATCTGTTCATAATGGCTCCTTAGGAAGGAAATCATTTACAAAGCATAAGCAGGTTTACCATCAAGAATAAAAATAGTTACTTAAAAATAATTAATAAGTTTTTTTAAAAAAATTAAAAGTCATTAAACATGCTCACATTAACATAGAACATGATTATGCTTTCCTTAAAACCAAGGACAAATTTGCACGATCTATCACACAGCGAATCTCACACACAGCAGAACTGATGAACAAGCTTACACTTTTGCACGGCCAAGAGCAGATCATCTTAATTTTTTAGGCAACTGCTGGCTGATCTGGAATGTGGGATGAGAATGAGACCTCCATTTTGGTGGAAAGCAGGAGATGAAGTGTGTGAATAAAGAAAATACCTCTTTGTGGGTTTCCCGTGCTCACAGGAGCCTTCTATACCTCTTCTACTTCTCTACTGGACGTGGGAAGAGGTAACTTGAAAGGTTTATCCTGTCTGAGTAGATTCTTATATTGCAACCTCTGAGATCTGCATGGAGCTCCAAAATGCTGTTTTGACCAATGTCTTTTAAAGTAAGCCACTTTCTCACAAAGGCTGTTGCAAACTAGATGAAACTTGGTTCACAAGAGCTTTGAGGAAAAACAGGATGCTGAGAGGCTCTTCTGACAGCAAGAGCAAGCTTTGTGTGTTTTGTTAACCTTTCAACACATTGGTTACAAGATTTGCTGTAGCCACTCTGCCCAATTACAAAACAAAACAGACCACAGTAAAACTGTCTGCCAAGTCTTGTGAAATATAGAAATGGAAGAGCCAAACCCACAAAGATCACTCAGGCTATACAACCTCCAGGACAGACAGGTAAGCAGACATCTGGAAATTTGAGGAAACATGCCTTTAAATTTTATGAGTTTATGACCTGATTTTTTTTAAAAAAAATGCAGAATAATGGAATATCTTCAGAGTAATCAATCTATTTATGTCATGAAGGGAATATAACAAAAATTAAATGAACACAAAATATAGTTGGAACAAATTAAAATATTTTTCAGCCCAACCTGAAAATTTGCTAAGTAGCTTCACCCTTTAAAATTAATGAATGATAATTAATTTTATTTAAATATTTTGGAAGAATGTATTAATAACTAGTCATAATAATTATATTGCCATATACTGAATGTATTTATCTTCTATTGTAATTGAGTGAACTGTCAAGTTGTTAGCTGGGAAAAAAAATCAATTCAGATGTCATTGTAGCCCTATTCTGTTGAAAGTTTTATCTCTTCTTCACAGAACCATAATCACTGAAGAACTGTCCACATCTGTGAATAGAAATGGACAAAATACTGTAAGCCTCTTCCACACATACAAGTTCTCCCTGTAGAGAAACTCAGCTCAGACTCACCATTAGATTGAAACCATTGGATTAGACACTTTAAAAGGGGCCAAATTACTTACTCTCCATAGGGAAAACCTGACACATTAGTGATGACAGTAATGAAAACACTGCACTAAACTAATTATGCTCACTGTATTGGGCAATGAGGAATTTTAAAAAAGTCTCAGTGTTTGCTCAAAGCTAGTGAATGTCAGAATAAACAAGCAAACAAACCAAAAGCAACTGTGTTGTAAGTCACTTAATGTATTTTTGACAACAATGATTTTAAGTGGGATTTTGTACAGATAAATAAATATGGTTTGTGTTTCAGTGACCTCCTTGTGGTCAGTCCTAAAGTGGACAGTTTTCATATCCTTTAGGGGAGTAATCAAGAATTAGTCAGCATAAACAAATTTACATCAGAGAAGCTAGTTCAATGTACTGTAATAAATGTCATTTTTCTTAGTCTATAAAAGTTTTTCAAGACTGTAGATAAAATCCTCCTGAAATAAATCAAAAAATGTTTTAAGTAGGTCTGAGTGTGAACCAACACTTGCTATGAACTACTTTCCATGTTTGTGTGCATAAAAAAGTGTAAAACAAACATATATCTTGTTCTCAGAAAAATGTAACATGTGCAAGATAATTAAATTTGTTCCTTTTATAATTAAATTTATCACTCTAAAATATCCACTCCTGAGCTGTTGCTAAAACACAGCCTAGAAAGAAGTTGCTCACTTCAGTTGCATGGCCTTTTTCTAAATGCAGATAATCGTATTCAGCTGGGATAAATGGAAGCACAACAATTCTTGATTTTTCTTCGAATGAATTACCTGGAATGATTTGTTCTTTTTATCTTACTTGGCAATTGTCAACAAAGACAGCGATAGCATTAATTACCTTATCATGCTTGCTTACCCCTGCTGGAAGATTTTACATTCCTTTAGAGAGTCTACAAGCCTTGGCACAGATTTCTGGGTTTATTTATATGAGATTATGAAAACTGGTAAACTGTTTGTCAGAAAACGTATACGTTACTGTATTTTATCATGTTTAACAGGTTTCTGTTTTGCTTCATATTCACTGTGAGCTATGCTAAAGAGGATAAAACAAACATTTTAATTACAGCTTGAACTCAAGCCACTTCTTCCTTGAGGTACACTGCAAAAAATTCACTGCTTAAATGTAAATGTAAAATTTGTGACTTACCTTAAAAGATCTTTCTCTCTAAGCATAAAATACAGTGATAAACAATGCACATTATTTGCCCTGTCAGTTTATTAGTTTGAGTATTGAAGAAACACCCTAGTGATTCAGCTAATGCCACAGGAAATCTTTTTCCTGTGCTGTTCTTTGGCAGAACAGAAGCACTATTTGGGGTTATTTGGTTTTAATTTACTGTTATTTGGACCTGTTACTGCTTTTGTTGAATTCTCTGCTAATTTCACAGTGATTTCAATCACACGTTATTGGGTCCTTATATAGGAGTACTATTATGGTAAAGGTATAGTGATGAGCGCTTCCATTGTCAATAATAACACAGAGATAGGAAAGTTTGCTATTTTCTGAAATTTTACATAAAACAAAAATATTAGAATTAAACTTCAAAACAAACATACTGTTTTAATCAAACAGTTTGCAGAAATATGATGATAAAATTTTAGAATGGGCATTAACAACGTTTTAATTTAATTTTATTTCTGGGAGTTTTTTGAAGAGTCACAATGACACCTATGAGCTGGTAGACAAGGATGCCAAAAACTGAATGGACAGTAATTTGTGAACTAAAGTCACTGTCTTTTCTTCTGTCCTTCATGAAGAGAACTGCATTCATATATGCAGCCAAAGCATTCTGTTTTGGATAAGTGATAATATATAGAAACAACTGTTTACATGTGAGTTGGATCCTGCTAGAGGCTTGTTGATAAAGTGCACCTCAACCAGACATACTTTCACTGTCTCTTTTCATTATTTCAGTGCACCACAGGGTAGCAGCTCCTCAGCAGGAAGGTGAGAGTAAAAAGAGCACAACTGGATGGCTTCGCTATTTGTTGCTAACTACTCCTAGCAATATCACAACTCTTGTGCTCCCTACTGAAAAGCAACCATTATATAGCACTGAGAGTTTACAGGTTTGAAGATGACTGCGTGTTCTACTTCAGGTGGAGTAAATATTTGCCTATATCTGTGAAAAGGAGCTTGGGTATACAATTTGAGATGTTCAATCAGTTGTTGTCAGGATATTGTTGGCAGTTGAACTCATGACCTCTCACTGATTGCGTGTAGGTATTGCAAAGAAGATGATGAATGACCAGCAGGGCTTTGGCTGGTTTCATTAAAGTTTTGAACATCAGGAAAACTGCAGTAAACCCAGGAAGCCCAGTATAAGAAGAAGATATTAATATTCAATTCTAACATATTTACTTGACCAGGTCAGGTAAGCATACACACACACACACACACACACACACACACACACACACACGTATTTTTTTCCCATAATTGAAACATTTCATGGAAAACTTTCTGTTTGTAGTAGTAAAGCTTGCAGGAAAACCACATTAATGAGAACTTCTTGATCTCTCCTGTAAATAGCAAAGCAAGAAATTAAGAATCCTCAAACCTGGTTCATTTTACTTTTGAAGTCTAATGGATGACTTATTTTTGAAGAAAACTAAACAATATTTTGCAACCAAAGTTTTTGGCATAAGAAAGATTTTACACTGCCTTGTATACATCAAAAAATCAGAAATTTCAGAATGATCATTACTTTCTTTCCTTGAAGTGTTTATAATCTTGTAAAATTTTGAAAATCTCTTGGAATTATCAGTAAAAAGAAGATTTTCAGTAATTACAAATGGATATAAATTAAAAAAAAAAAACTAAACCCAGCAAAACCTCAATGAATTTTCAAAAATTATTTGAAAGTTAATTATATTGAAAGTGAATCTGAAAGTGAACAAATGAAATAGGTTGAATTATATTGATTTGAAAGAATAATCAGAGTTCTTAACCATTTGTGCTGACTCTACTATTCATGAAAAGCATCCTAGAATTAACATGAGATCTTCAGGACAGAACAAAGTAACAGCTGGAAGACTCTTGGAACACTGTATTAGTTATTTCTCATTGCTTAAGGATTTTAATTTAATTTTTTATATGCCATATGACGTCTGGAACTGTACAACTATCCTTAGCTGATGTACAAACATTCTGTAACGTAATAGATCATTTCTCATATTAGTATGACTACAATGAACTTGAATTATAGATGAATATCCAACCAAGATCTGGTCCAAGTGATACATAGAACTGTATTTTATAGCCCACACAGTGTTCACTGTTGCTAATACCTATTAAATTACATTTTCTGGCATGCAGATTATATTTAGTTTTAGATTACCTCATAACCTTAATATGTGTTCTCAATTTTCTTCACTATTGACACTGGGGGAAAAAAATGTTTATACTCTATGTCTCAATTTCATCACCTAACACTTCCTTTAACATTCTTTGTGTATTCAATCTTACAAGGCATATGGCTTAGTTACAAAAAAAAAACACCCAAGACAACATTGTTACCTTTTCTTGATGATCTTGCCAACACTGATTATTCAAAATTCAGATTTTTTTTTTCCGTAAGTAACGTTATGTGTTCTTCATATACATATAGTGAAAGGCATAAATAGTTCCTTCAGTACTAAAAGACATATCAGTAGGTTCAGGATAATGAGACTGATTCAGTAAGACTAGACCTTCAAGCTACATTTTCCATTCAATGAATACACATTCTCCTTAAAACTACAATGACACATGCATGAATGAACAGCAATGAAGTGGTTAATTCACTAGGAAAAGAAAGAACAGCTGTGAGCAGCTTATGAAAAACTATGTTTGACCTGTCCATCACGAAGACATTTGTTCTTTAGTGCTGCAGGTGGCAGAGTTACTAAGAAAATCAACCTAATTCAACACAATCTTTGGAATGTGTTGTTTTCTTGATAGTTTTCTGAACAGTGCACCTCTGTGTCAAGTCATGATCATTGCTGCAATACTTAAAGATCCTGACTGGGAACCAAAAGATCATTGCAAAGAAGAGAATTGTGAAGGAGACATTATGTTCAACATCTTTTAGCATATGCAAATACAAACTAGTAAGTAAGATTAGGACACAACTGAAAGAAGCATTTCTCTATTATAAAAAATAGTACCAAGAAACACACCATTGTTACTAGTTCTGAACTATTATCCTTACTTTGTAATAGCTAAATATACTAAAAGACTTTTTGCTGATACACACTTTCTGTAAGTTTGAAAATTACTTACAAATTAAATTTTCTTCATCTTGTATTTCACTGAAATTTAGGTCATGCTTACTATGTTTAAACAATTGGTCTGCAGGTCCTCAAGCAGAATTCCTGTGAAAATCAGTGGTATCATACCAGAAAATAACATGGGCAGTTAAACACTGTGGGAATTACAGCTTCCAGTTATCCATAGCGGCTGAAAATGTACACTTGAGGAGACCACATATTTCAGACAAGCAATCAAAATATAATTTTAATTGATCATGAGATGGGAACAAAAGTAATATGTTTCCTTAAGTTTTCTTTTAGAAGTATCTCCGATCTTTTATATTGTTCTGCTTCTTATTGCGACTATCAGTTTCCTTTCTCAATCTGCCCACCTAAAAAGACCCACTCACACCAGTAGCAGGGAGAGATGGAATATACAATGCATACATTGGAAGCTGAAGCCGGGACATGAGTTGTGTTGGCTGCTGAATCCTATTATTTTAGACTAGTGACTACTGTTACCCTTCAGATGTCTTCAGGGACTCCCAACGGGGGTCTGTGCACCCCTCTGTGAGTTGTCAGTGTAGTGTGACCTTAACAGATCTGGCCATGAACAAAGGAAGCTATTGAGTTAGCTGAGAATGATGGCAAGACTGTGAAATTTCATATAGTAACTATACTTGCTTGCCTCTCAAATATGAGAATTATGTGAGTTACAATTGGGTTGAAAACATTAAACAGATGAAAAAAATCGATTTTTTTCCCCCAATGACCAATTTTAGGCGCAACACAAAAAAAAATCCCATTTTAAATAGAAATTAATTTTGCGCTCTTTTTCTCTATGAAGCAACCATGCCAAGAGAAACATTTTTAGTGGCCCAGGCTAGGCAACTGGTGGAGTTAACCTGAAATACAGAGAGAGACATAAAAAGTCTGTTTTCAGCCAGAGGAATGCAGTTCAGTTTATTGTTATGCTTACTATTTCAACACCCAAGGGAAAATCCAGAAGATAGTCTGTTATTCCAATGTGCAAGATCCCTGCTTAAATAATATATCCTATAAATAGACCTGCCAGTAATAGCCATTAAATATATGTCATGATGTATCTTGAAGAGGTCTATTTTTCCCTAGGTAAAACACACCTGAAGTTGTCTGTCCTCTGAAAATGAAGGTTTGCATTTTGTTTAGAGGAATGACTTTGCACTTTTTATCTCTTTCTAAGAAAATATTTTTATTTTGCTGCTACTTCCAGGGTTTTGATCTAGGTTTTGAATTATATTTGTGGATTTTTCAGAACTATAACTCTGAAAGAAAATAGAACAAAACAGCATAAAGCAAGACTGATCGAGTGTTGTAGTTGCTGGCACACATTCAAATGAAAAACATGCTTAAAGCTTTGAAATTATTGAATTTCCATTGTAGTGATATGCACAGAACTGGTAATGATGGGGTTAAAATAGAAAAAAACCCCAAAACTCATAGATGTAGGTAATAGGAAACGTACTGCTTTCACACAGGTGATAATGAAAATTCTTTAGACCTCTGCAGGTGTAATTTAGTAAATTAGAGCACAAATTGAACAATTTCCTAATTGTTAAAGCAAATAACTAATATTATGTCTGTCTCCTGAGCCATCAGTTGAAGAAAGAAACATATAATTATCAGCTTATCAACCTAAGGGCAATTTACCAAGCCTAAAATAAACAGGTTGTAATTCTCTGTATTCTAATAGTGACAAAGTTATAAATAACTTCTTTTGTTTGAGGAATGGGTAGTCATTTGTAAATGACAGTCCTGATGTCTCTAGGATTACCTTTCCTTTTTCAAATGCAGACACAAACAAATTGCTTAGTATCTAAATAAGTGCAAAGATTAAAATAGTGTGAGAAGAGCTTTTCTTTTCAGCTACAAACCTTAATCACAGGTAAACAAACATCTTAGGAAAACCTGATCTGGTATGTATCAGGTTTAAAGAGACAAAAAGGAGCATTACCAGATATCTTTTTGTTCTCTTAAGAAACCAGTTTAATCTCTTTTACTTCATTTAATGTTTTCTTCAGCTAGGGGAAGGGAAGAGCCTTTATCTCATATATATAGATTTATTTGGTCTCTAGGACCACTGGTATAACCACATACTTATTAAGTCTGCTAGTTCTGTTTCATTGAGTTCACACCTCTGTGACAATGATGTATCCCTTTCCTGTGTATAGTTGTTCTAGGTTGTTTATAACTGAGTGTTGAGATTCTCTTGTCATGCTACTGTTTATAAAACAGTCCCATAAATATAACACAGTACATCATATGATCTGTCATGTCATCTAAAGCGTAGATTTCTTCTCCTCTGTTAAAAATTGTTTATAATGTTAAAAGGGCAGAGGCCTTTGCCACCCAATCACCTTTCATTTCTAGGGGAAGAAGAAAGCCTCTGTGAGCTGCAGTGTATCACATCAAGGTCAGAGAATTCAAGATGCAATGAAGGAACATATAGTATCTATTAGCAGCCTATAAAACTGTATGTTCAACTGTTATACA
Organism: Falco cherrug; assembly: GCF_023634085.1. Lineage (NCBI taxonomy): Eukaryota > Metazoa > Chordata > Aves > Falconiformes > Falconidae > Falco > Falco cherrug. The sequence goes on along the minus strand of NC_073700.1, from coordinate 64,726,400 downwards.
GCCCTGTTAAAAGCTGGAACACACATGGCTTCAACATTTTATAAGATGCAAGCATCACAGTGCAGCATTCCGTTGTGCATAGAAATCTGGGCTCTGCACTACCAAGGTCATCAAGTTCCACTGAAGAACCTCAGTTTCTTCACCCCCTGCACCAGTGCCATTTCCCTTAGGTGAGTAACACAGAGAAGTACGTTTGCACAGCCGTGCAAAAACCCCACCATCAGTGGAGAATCTGAGTTAGATGCTCACGCTCTTTTCTTTAATGATTTTGTATGCTATTTTGAGAAGTTAGTAGAGGGTATGTTTTCAAAGCTGCTAAGCAACATTGTTTGCCACATTGGGATTATTAGGAGGTAGAGGATGCTCTTCAAAAGTCAGGGACTTAGAGCCAGAATCCCTTCTCAGTTATTTTGGTGCAGTTTCACAAATATCAGTAACAGTCATAATCAAGCAGAGAATTACTAAAAGAAATTAAAGAAAAGAAAAGAAAAGAAAAGAAAAGAAAAGAAAAGAAAAGAAAAGAAAAGAAAAGAAAAGAAAAGAAAAGAAAAGAAAAGAAAAGAAAAGAAAAGAAAAGAAAAGAAAAAAGAAACTAAAAGGGTGAAAGATCTTTACTTTTCATCAGTCCTAGTGAAAATAGTGCATACTGCCATATCCTGTAATACAGCTCTTCAACATCGAGTCAGAACTAAGCTGAAGCCTGATCATAAATGCTCCTCGTTTCTTTCTGGAACTTTGTACTTTCAAATCTCCAGGCATCTTGCCTTTTAACAAAGAGAGAAATTGAGGTCAGGGTTTAGAAACATCAAAATTCGGGTACCTTTATGTCAACAAGGGATCTAAGCTCCTGTTATTAACAGTGGAACTCTAGTCGGTATAGCCACTGGGCTGGTAGAGTTAACATACACCACCCTGAAACAGAGACCTGCATTGCTCCAGACTTGAACTCTCCTATGTACTGTACAAAACCTATGCTGTTAATTTACTGGAAAGTATGAAATCTACTGCCTGAATCTTAAGCACAACTGGATTTTGAAGACAAAACTTCCAAACCCGTTACATAAAAGGGAACAGCTGTGAGTTGCCTGCATTGGGTGATGGTGGTGAGTTTTTAGATCACCTAGTTCTATATGGATATTGAAGTGGCACCCTAATGAAGTGAATGAAAGCACAGGTTAACAGAATGGCACACAGCTTCATTTACACTTCAATTCTCCTAAAGATATTTTAACTACCTACTCACATTAAGTAACTAATTGCAATTCCCAATCTACCTCATTGGCAATTCATTTGAAATGCAAGTCGGTAGTGCATGCTTTACTATTCACTAGAAAACAAGGAAGCATTAATCTTGCTTTATTTGTACCTGTGAGATCTCATGCCAACATTTTCAAGTGTAAAAACTAGTGGCATATAAATTAAGCTTAGCAGAAATAGAAAGCCACCTTTTGATGGAAATTTGACATTTCCCATAAGTGCTGGTCCCCAGGCAATTTGTATTATTTCTTTGTCTTGGTGAAGTGCATTAAGTAACTGTATTTTGAACAGTAGTTTTCAGATGAATGCATGCTTAAAATACAGAATGTTGAGGATGTCCATTTCAAATGGCTATATGTTGAAAAATGGTGTTGTCAGGTTTACTACCTACCATTCTGCCACCAGCTGTTCTTAAGCTGAGCCTGCAGTTTGCTTAAACACCAAGAACAGAAGGGAGTGGGGAGGAATTTATTGTCATTGGAGTTCTTAACATTTTTTAAAAACAAAAAGTCGTATCTTTTTATTTCTTGAGCACCATGAAGATGGAGTTCTAAAAATAGTATGTTAAGTTCTTCCTTTAACCAACTCATGCTTTCATAGAGTAGATATTTACACAGATTTATTAAAGGATCCTGTATTATAAAATGAAGGAATGCTAACTGACCTTTATTGTAACTCTATTAATATTCTTCATGGCAGTAATTAATCCAGTCATATTGATTTTCCTATAGGTATTCTGCTCTTTCCTCACCTGTGACAGGAAAGACAGGTCATTTATCTGAAAATTAATGTTGAAGTTGTTGAACGGTTGGTTTCTCACACAAGTTTTGAGAGAAACTGCTGAATCAGAGACACTTTATTTCACATAGGACAGTGAAATAGAGGCCTTAGAGTAAAAAATCTCTGGATTTCTTTTTTATCTTTTATGTGTGCTTCTATAATCTTTGCTCTAGTGTCAAAATAAATTACAAATGAGCAGAATGTTTCTGGTTAGAAGAAAAATAAATTTTCTTCTCCGGTAACAGTAATTAAAATAATGGAAATTCAAAACAAACAACAACAAAAACAAGCCTTGGGCAGCATGTAGGTTAATGAATTATTTTCTTTAGGGCTAAATTTCTCTGGTGTGTGACTGCTGTGGGTAAGACAGTCAAAGACTGCTTTTGTCTTGCAGTTTGAACTGGTAAGAAGCTAAGAACTTTTAACTTTGTTCATGAATTAATTGCCCCATACTCTTCTTTCCTATTCAGCAACTGTTTATAGTGGCATTATACAAGGCTATCCTGCTCAGCTCCCTTAAATGCACACACTTGCACCAAGCCATCTAGTTCCTCCCTCCAGACTGCCCATGCCCTGCATTAAAGCTACTCTTATGAAGAGTCCTGATCTCCAAGGATGGGAACCCCAGGCTGAGTTTGAATTAAGAAATAAAAACAGGTCACAGACTGTCCTCTGGCCAGTTAATGACAAGCAACAGGACTACCTACCCCCGTGCTCATTAACACCTGCTCATTTACCTTGAACAGTTCTTAACTCTTCATTGCCAGCAGTCAAGCGTTAACACAGTCTGCAACGTGCAAGGTGCTGATTCACCACATATTGCCTCAACTGCTGCCATAGCATTTTCCATCCTTACATGAAGCCTTGCCCCATCCTGACCCACTCAGAAAGCTCCCTCATGGGTTGTCTCACTACCTCAGTCACAACTCACAGCCTCCTTAATACTCTGAAGCTGTTTGTCCCATCCAATACTTTTCTTGACACTTTCATTTTTTAATGCTTTTTGTTTGATACAGTTTTGCAGATTTTGCTTGCACACAAACATACAAAGAAGCAGGAGTTTGTGAATCTTAGGACTCTTCAGCTTAAATTCCTATTCAGCACTGTTCTTCCCAGATATCAGCTTTTTAGGGAGCACTTGATTGTTCTATTTCTTTTCATTCCCTTGGTTCATTCTTCAAATTTCTTTCCTTTTTTGTTCCTGAATCTCTACAGCCTAGATCCAAAATGTGATCGTCTCCAGTTTTGACAGTGAAACTGTGACAATGAATACTTTCTTGTTTGCGAGCTTGTGAATGGTCACTTTTTTAAAAAAACTTAAAAGATCAATGGAACAATACCAGCAAAGATTTTTAAAGTTGATGGAGTATGTTGTGAAGAAACTGAATTTTGCTATCAAACTTCAAGAAAGTTTTACCGGTTATTTATCTTACTCCAGCAGAACTTGTGCGCCTCTCTGACAGGTTACTGGATTATTGACTGTCCTCCAGCTGAACTTTGTGCCACTGATCACAGCCCTTTGACCTCAACAGTTCAGCCAGTTTTCAGCTCACCTCACCATCCACATATCTAGCTCACAGTTCATCAGCTTGTCAATTAAGAAGTTATGGTAGACAGTGTTGAAAACGGAAACCTTACTAAAGTCAAAGCAAACAGCATCCACTGCTCGACACTTACCTACCAAGCTAGTAATTTTTTCACAGAAGGCCATAATGTTGGTCAGGCATGATTTCCACTTTCTAAATCCATGTTTACTGTTCCAAATCACCTTCTCATTAACAAATTTGGAAATGGTTTCCAGAGCTATATGCTCCACCACCTTCCCTGGGATAGAGGTGAAGCTAACCAGCCTGTAGTTCTCCAGATCCTCCTTCTTGCCCTTCTTGAAGTTGAGTGACATTGCTTTCTTCCAGTCCTCAGGATTCTCCCCAGACCACCATGACCTTTTAAAGATAATTGAGGGGCTACTCTGGCATTGCCCAACTCCCCATGGACTTGTGTATGTCCAGTCTAGTTTTGTTCACGTCCTTGTGCAAGCCTCCGGGACTACACTAGCTTCTCCTTTGCTCTTTCCTACGCAGCCAACTCAGCAGATCACATTGCTATGGGCTCCACATATTTTCTCTCACTGTTAAAAATTGTATTTGGTCTCTAAAATTCTCCTTTCAGGGAACACATTGCACTGTGTGCCTCTTGTTATGAGCTCCAAAGACATTGGCTGTTAATCAGAACTAATTGTTTTATGTCTGAACTAGGTAGTATTTAAGCAGGTACTACAAAAAAAAAAAAAAAAAACCAACAAAAAAAAACCCCTAAGAACCTGAGCTCCATATCAGGACTGTTTAATAAAATCAGGTCATTCAATATCAACATACGTTTTACTCCATTGTCATCTTCACATACTTAACTAGGTTATTATTGCTATTATTGACTGTGGCAGGACAGAAAAAGTTAGAAGCTCCGAGTTCCCAGACGTTAAGAAGAGCACCAGCAACATAAATCATCATTACTATACCAAGAACTCAGTTGAGCAGAGGCATCAGCACAAGACAGTTCAGACAAGTAGCAACCAAGGGACCATCAAAACGTAACCACAATATCCCAAGAAGCTTACAACCAAGACAAACTCAATTATTCAAGTATTCAGACTGCACAGCTGATACAGAGCTCTGGTTTGTATTTGGGTCTAAATGAACACATTTCCTGGAATTTCTGGGAGAGGAATATCAGTTCCAGGTCATTTTAAAAACTTAATACGGAAAGACAGTTTTTCCTTCTTACTGAGCCAAATCATACACTGTATTTCACAGGAGACCTCCTACCTGTTTTTTGAAACATTCCTTTAAACTTTTATGGTGACTGGTAGTGATCATCCTTTGGATTAATAATTTTTTACCAATTTCTTTTACTGTTGATGAGAAATGTCCTTTAGTAGGGGAACACCTTTGCTCTTCACTCCTCAGTCAAATTTCTATAATTAATACCTCTGATTTGAGAAATTATGCCTTCTTACACTATGGTCTGTAATTTTGGATGCCTAATCCTGTCACTGTTAAAATGAATCAAAGCTCTATTGAGTGAATCACCAGGATTATTTTTGATTTGAACAAATCTTGACAGTTACTGCTTTGCATGTCTAATCTGATTAATTGGCTCTACTTTGGTTGCACATGCTCAATTAGAAACAAAGAAAGAAATAAACCAGTAAAGCTAACCATTTAATATGTGGAGTATTCCTTCAGAGCTGTGGTGCACCATAATGGGGCATTTTTCTAGAGTTGTGGTAGGTCTTGCACTCAGTGTCTTTTACAAATAACTCTGAACTAAACAAAAGCAAAAGGGATAGAAAATAGAGTTCCCAATAACAGCATATACTTTTACGTGTATATCTCTTGACAAAACCTGATGACACTGGTAACTGGAGCACACTCTTAACATGATGAATTTGATTTTGATAGCCTCAGGACTCATAGATTATGCTTGTAAATTGTGAGGCCTCAGGAATGGGTGATAAACTCAGTATAAAATCCTGGCATTCAGTGAAACCCTTTCAACATTCTCGGTCTTCTCTATCAATGAAGATTACATATAGGTAGATATAACTATATTTTTTTTCTCTGACCTAATTGAGAACTTTATTGAAAATATTTTGTGGGAAATCAGGCAGTATATTTTCTGACAGCATACAGAAGAAAATTATGTAATATTACAGTAAGTAAATAAAATGTTTAGTATGCAGGAATATGGATCTTTACTCATATTGATTAATATACCACCCTGTGAAGCAGCTTCATTGATTAATGGGACTGTAAATGGGAAAGCATACTGTTTTAATCAAATTAGAAAGCAAGGGACACAGAAAATTAAAATGCATAAAAAAGGTCCTGAATATATTTTATACTCATTCATCTTTTTTCCATGCCTAATCAAAACATAACAAGCTAATGTACTAAGAAGACATAAGATTGATTAACAGCGGTAAAAGGACAGGTATGTAAATCCAATCTTCCCAGACCTCTTACAGCTGAGAATAACAAATCTCTTCTTGAAGTAGTTGATCACACTCATTCATATAACAATGCCTGCATTAGGTCAAATTAAAGGTCCACTTCATCCGTTATTCCAGACTCATACTGGTCAGTAGAATGTGGAGTTAAAGCAGGAATAGACTTAGCTAAGAGGTGCCCACAGGCTTGTCAGGTTGTTATTGATGCCTAGCACACAGGTACTGAATTTTCCCTGAGCTGGTAGGAAACTCCATCTGCAGATTTTAGTGATGTGGTATCAATGGGCAAGAAGTACCTCTGGGGAAAGCTGGACAGAAATGTGAAATGTTGTGGGGGAGTTCTGGCAACTGTGGGAATGCTTTTGGATCCCTGGTCCTATTACACCTCCATGACTGGCCAGCACCCATCAGTTTCCCAGACACCTTCAGGGAGTCATAAGTGCAGCTGATGTTGTGTGTTCATTGTTGGCTGTGCCCTACCTGAGTAAGGGACCCCTCTGACTCCCCGCTTTTGCATTTTTTGTCCTTTGATTGTTCCTTTTTTCATGCATTGTCCTCAGTAACACTTAATTTTATCTACAGAATGGCCCTTGAGTGCTTTTATCCTTTGATGCTCTCTCTTTTTTTGGTGGTGGATGCAAGAGGACATCTGGTATTTCTAGGAATGAAATGGCGTCTGGTTATTGCTAGAAATAGAAGATGTGACATTTTTGTATGGGCAATGACCTATATGAAAGTGTCTCTTCTTCCTGACTATGGCCTGTTCCACTAGCGCCAGTGCTACTGCACAGATCATAAAACCTAGATTTTTTTCAACACAGTTATTTTTAGGCTGTAATTGTGATGATAATTGAATGTCAAAATTTTAAGCAGTTTTGAAACAATGTAAGCTTACAAAAATATGATGAGAAGTTTGCATTTTCACTCCAGCAACATATCCAAATCATCAAAATAAATATTTTCCAGAAAAGTTTGGTTCTTCTTAACTAAACTAATTATTATTAATGATAGCATTAACAATAATGATAATAATGCCAATTATAATTCACTTGCTCCTGGATAAAAATGTTTTTTTTTTTAATTTCCTTACATGAAACTATTTTCTCCCAAGCAGAATTGTCCAAAATATTAAAACAGGGCTACTTAAATACCAGAGTCTGTAATGTGATGGTTCTGATTTCAAAGTGTTTGGTTTCTTTACAGTGCCAAGGTTTGAGAAGGGTTATTCTTGTCCTAGCCAGAATAAAAAGCCATCCTATAATGGCACTGGATATAACTATATTTAAGGACCAAACAATATTTTAAAAATCTGTATTAACATATCAAGAAAAAGCCTGATATTTATATCTGAACACCTGGATGTAGTGCTTATGAGTCAGGAGGAAAAAATAGTACTTAAAAAAAGTGAAGGAAGAGCATGAAGCTTAGAATAGCAATTCTAAAATTTTATATAGAAAAATATGTTTTCAGAAGACATTAAACAAAAAAGCTGAGTCTAGAAATCTCTAACTTTGGATCAATTCTTTGAAAATAAGCGTTATCATGAATTTTAAAGTTATTTAAAATGTTATAAAGACCTAAACTTTGAAATAGACTCTGCACAATAAAACAACATGTCGGCAATACTTCAGCTCCTGAAAATAATGACTATGGACTACCTTTCAGAGATTTCTTTCTGTTTTAATTAACTACCAAAAGCATGGATGGATGTTAGTTCTGAAGCTATAAAGTAGAAACACTTGCTTCTGCTCCTATAATCTGGGGTGCCTGAAAGCTGAATGGCACCTTAGCTCCATATGCCCATGTCCATCTTGTCCACATAGCAAGTCCATGTAAATGTAGCCTGGTGGAGCAAGGAACTGGTGATTATGGGATACCCTGCAAACTGTGAGAGACTTCATTCAACACCATAAACTACTTTGGCTAAAGACCAGAAAACTACAGCAATTGGGCCTCACTGACCCATTTGTTCTCTCTGATACTAAACAGTATGTCACTTGGTTACATAACTAGCTCAAAGAATTGTAAAGAAAAACCATGACAATGAGTGAATAAAGATTAGACGAAGGGAGCTAAAGCAGATTTCAGGTCAGTCGCTCTTCTCTGTCACGCAAACTTATATTGCTCTTCCGGGAGATCCTCAGATTTGCTCAAAGAGGTATTAATTCTATGCTGCTACAGCTTTCCTTCTTTAGTACAAAAGTAATAGCCATAATCTACAATTAGAGGCTTCCCAGAGTAGGATTAAACAATACAACCAAGTCTCAGTCAGTTTTAGGATGGTATCAGTCATTTAGGGTTTGCAGCAGAGGTGTTGCTGATCTTATGTAGCTCTTCTTCCCATATATTTTTTCCCCTACATCTCCCTGTTAACACAAGCCATGTAAAATGTTTGAGAGTCTGAAGTGACTGCAGGGAAACCCAGAAGTTATAGCAGGAGCTTATAGGTATCGTTACTTGTAATTTGTAACATATAGTGGGATGGAAAGGGCTCGAAAAGCCATGTGATCCAAGCTTTCCAGGGGGCCTGTGGAGATTCTCATAAATCTGTTACTGTAAAATGTTGTCTTGTTTACATTTTGAGTAAATGTCCTGGATACTTTTTATTCAATGCACGCATCCTCCTCATCTATAATACTGGTAGTGATACTACCACATCAATAGATGCTATAAATGGAAGCTGCTTCCTGAAAAGAAACTGCACCAGGGGACTTTATGCCCTAAATTTTGAACAAAAAGAAGTGAAACAAATGCTATTTACTCTAAAATGTTGCTTCTTACAGTAATTTCTCAGCACATGATTACAAATATAATTAATTTTCCAAGGGATCACAACACAAATCAAAGAACTGATTAAACCATATTGTTTGTTACATGAAAATCCTATTGAAAGAAAATCAGATGCTGAAGACAAAAGGTAATTTTGGGTCACACTGTTTGTTTTCAGTTACTTTCTCTTACCAGTTTAAAAGGATATTTGAGTTGCTTATTCAGCCTTCTTATTTAATAAGCTACCATTTTGATTTTCAATAAGAGCAACAGATCGTCTTAAAAAAAACTTTCTGAAAGTCAGAAACAAGCACAGAACACCCAGAGGCAAGAGGTCTGTAGAATCTTTAAAAGATAGCTGGAGGCTAGAGCTAAAGCTCTGGAATCTGAAAACCAAAATCTCTAGCCTGACTAATAAATGTTTAGGGGATAGACATGTACTCCACAAAAACAACCAAACCTAAGGCTGGAAAAAAGAAATAAAATTGGATTTATTGTATATTTTTCTTAATATTACTTCCTTGTAATATGATTGTTACAGATACTGGAGAAAGGGGTTTTTAGCCTGCAAAGACGTACTATTTTTTTCATTTTATGGTCAGTAAGTATTTGAAAGAATGTTACATTTCAAAAGTGAATCTCACTCTGCTAGAAACACTGCAGGTACAACTGTTATACCAGTAAGCTGCATCATCACTGTCTTTTCAACACTTCCTTCAAATGCTGCTGCCCTTTCTAATCCCATTCAGATTGTTCTTTCCATGAACTCAATAAAATGACAAAGGTAAATTGCTGGCAGACCATGAAATGATTTCTTCTTCTGCAAAAAGTAATAGGTTCATTTATGGTCAAAATGCCTTAATGGCCATGCTTATGAGACAGGGATTTACAGAGAGTAATCTGGGAACCATCTCGCTAGGGAAGTCTTGGGGGGGGGCGGGGGGGGGGGGGGGGCGGGGGAAATGGATTGAACCTTTTTGTGATGCCTGATGGAGCAGTCATAGCATCAACCTTCCTACTAGAAATACTCAGAAAAAGGCTGACAGACATACTTTTGGAGGCAAAGTTGGTAAAACAATTGTAATTCACCCTGGCACCTATATTGCTCCCCCATTTCCCTCTGTGAAAGTTTCCCAAGAACCTTAATGTCTAGACTATCTTCCTATTGCCTGCATTTCACGAGGCTCAGAGCTGGCATCATTCTGCTCAAGTCCAATAGACAGGGATCTGTTTCAGCCTTGCCAGCTCTGCCAGTGGAAAATTGTTTGTCCTTTGGATTCAGACCGATCTACCAGGCCATTCTGAACTAGTTGGAGTTTTTTCAGTTAATTTGTTGAAATTTTGATTGAACTGCCACAGTACATTTTGTAAGAATGGCAATTTTCCGACCTTGTTTTTCTTAAAGTCAACTTGAAACCTTCCATCTTTGTAAGTTTAAACATAACTATATCTGTAACAGGAAACTAATCTATTCAACAAATGCTATATTTGAAGATCAGAAGCTACAAGCTTTTTGGATGACAAATGAGCATGGATATGAAATGTTGAAAGCATCTAAATGTAATTTTTGCCTCAAAGGTAAGCTGTTGTGACACTAAGTACATATAAGAAGCAAACCAAACGAGTAATAAGAAATCTTTTTATTTGGAGATGTGATGGAATATAGTACTACCTGCTGTTTCAATTTTTCATTGAAAAATATGTTCTGTTATTATAACTAACAGCCTTTATGAAAATGGGTCAGCTCTGGTTAATTTATCAACTGATAAACTTTGAAGAGATTTAAAGTTTCTGAAGATTTTTTTATTACATTTTGTTAAAAGAAACAAAGTCTGTTACATTTCCAGATAAGGTGCTTATAATACAGTGTTACAATTATGAATTGCTAAAACAAAACCAAGACATTGAATCCTTAGAGAAAAATATTCTAATTTGAACTGAAATATTCCTAGGAATATATTCAGCCACTAAGTGAAATAGTACTCAAATCATTGACTGAATCAAATAGAAGGGAGGGAAGTACAGAAAAATTAAAACCACAGTAAACGAGATACAGAATCCCACTAGACTGATGACAGCCAGAACAAGTGTGCATCCAAGAAGCCATATGGGGTTTCTCTGTTTCTGTCCTTTCTGGTAACACCAGGAGAGCTACTGAGGAACAGCTGGCTGAGTTCTCTCTGTAGCCCAGTAGGACTGCTGATAATTTCTGTAATCCTTACATGGGGACCTGGGGAGGAGAGCCATTGCTGCAATCCTGCTTTCCTGAGAAAACATTTGTGCAGATAAGAAGAGGAATATGACACTTAAAGTTGCTCCTTCTGGGCATTTGTCTTGATTTTTGTCCTGTCCTTTTTTTCCGCGCAGCTGGCTATCCAGTGTATTGTCAGGGGATAAAGTGGGCTACCTCTTTTTACCTTTCACCTGCACAGAACAGGACTCCTTTCTCCACTTTGGGGGCAGTTAGGAATATAGTACGTTGAAAATGTTTCTCCCATGACATGTTTTCACAAGGAAAATATTGATTTGTCAAACCTGAAGGTTTTTATACAGATGCGTATTTATTTCATGAAAGTTTTGTTACAGAATTTTCAAAAGAGCAAATGCGGTTAGCTAGAACTTGATGTTCAGTTGAACTGATTGAAAAGGAATGTTGGTTCATATTTTTGCCTAATGCATAATCAGCTGATTCAGGAATGAGAGTCCCCTAACGACCTCAAGGGAAGAATTCAGAAGAGTTTTTTATCATTTCAGTGAAGGATTAAATTAAACTAAAGCAATGACTTAAACCCTCATATTTTCTTAGGTTTAGATTTGTGGTGCTCCTGTGCTACTGGTGCATTCCAAAATAAAGATTTACCTTCTTGAAAACAAGAAACAAAGTACTGTTAATAAATATCTGGAATTTTTAAAATATATTTTTCTTTTATTTTACTATTTTAGCAGGTGAATTATTTCTTCCTCGAACCTTCTCATTGCAGAGGAGATGTTAAGACTAACTGCTGTGATATTGTTAGAAAAAAAGAAAGGCTGCTTTGCTTTTGCACAATATTAAATTATTTTTACGAGGTAAATTCTAGGAGAGTGACATTTGGTGTCAACACTGTATAAACAATAGCTGCCCTGCAATTGCTAATCTATTTCCTTCATTACTGCTGATGTTCTGAAATCCACAGAACACCAGAACTGACAGAAAAACAACCCATTTCCTCCAAACTTTCCTGCTGAATAATTACTTCCTATGTTTATCTGATATGTGCTTCCTGTGGGCAATTTCCATATGTTTTTCCTGTGCATGGGATTTTTTAAGGACTCCAAGAAAAAACAAGTTTTGCCAAGTACCTCCTCAAACTAAGAAGAAGCTGAACAGATTAACAGGAGACAGAAGGAGCTTTAAAAGCTATTGCAAATATTTCCTTTAAAGGTTTTTAAGACATTTTTTACTAATAGCTTGGTCACAAAATTTACATTGCATTTAGTTTTTAGAGGTGTATCAGCTTTGCCTATTTATTACTGCTGTAATAAAGAAAAAAATTTTTAGTCTTCTTCCTTGGGTACATAAAATTTTTATTTCAGCCCATTAATTCTGAAAGAAACTGTTGTGGTATTTAGACACAAAAGAGAGCCTTTATCTTTATAGGAGCTCAAAGAACACTACGTTCTCCTCTTCAGTTATGTTGGATGGTAAGAAAGCTGCACACTTCTGAAAATCCTCTTGCTAGCACGCCCTAGACATCACCATAAAGCCAGTGTGGAACACAGTTTAGGGCCATAGATCTTCTTCCATTTTTCCCTGTCTCCTGAGGAGTTCTGAATTACGTAAAGGACTTGCAATACAGATTTGGTGTTTCCACACACACATAACACTAGTCATTTTGTCTAGGTGCCTACCTGCACTCTTCCTTTAACCACCACGCTAAAAGAAGTGCCTATTTCAAATAATAAGTTTTATTAAACGTTGATGCTTCCCCTGCTACGTCGCAGAGCTGTGGCTTTGTCTGTGGTGGCTGTCTAATACAAGTTTTTTCAAGAAAACTGAAAGACTTGTTGATCCCATGAGATATTCATTGTTTTATGGGTCTTGCTGTTGATGTTACTAACTGCTGTGCATGAAACAGCTTTTCACTAACATTTAGCAGAATTGTCTTAGTAATTTAGGCCTTCAAAGTTTTTTTGCTGGGAGCAATGGCCTCTTACACATATGAGGAATATGTGAAACCCACTCACTAGTGACATCAGAATCTCTGTACGCTACAAATTTTTTGGGGGGATTCTCCCAGAAATTCTCTGACAAATGATTACATCTCTGGGTTAAATGAATCGTAATGAATGGGTAGGTGGCTAATTCAGTTGTTTATCAGATGGTAGCCTCAAAGTTTCCAAACTCCCAGGTTTTAGTGTGCTCTTAGGTGGGAAAATTCTGAAGCTAGTTTATGGAGACGGAACAAGTGGTTAATTCAGCTATTTCTGTTAATCTTTCATCAGAATCTGGTTTTAAGTAAAAAAAGGAGTGAATGATTCATCTCATAATGGAGCAAAATTATAATTTCAGGGTATCTTTACTAAGACAAAGTTTTCCTCCTTGAAAGGACAGATCACTCTCCATTGTCAGAAGGGCATCCATTATTCAGAGCTGGAGCACAGATTAGTCTAAATATATTTGAATTTGTATATACTTGCCTTAATGTAGTATTTGAAAACAGTTTTTTACTATATATTAGTAGAACCTTCTAAGCCTTACTAGCATACCTATGTTGATTAAGTATGTGGTGATACATGCTTTATGTAGAAGAAAAACCACAGTGTTTTCAGCAACTTGTCTTCTGTAATATTTCATGATGTTCTATAATTGTGCTGAATTCATTCAATGAATGAAGTTTGTATCTGTAGCAGGGAAGATTTTCATTGTGAAAAAACTTGTAGAATTCAAGAGGCAGGCTTCATTTGGAGAATAATGGAGAAGGCTGGAAGTTTCTGTACTGTGCAGAGAAGGGAACTTAGCTGCTGCTGAATGACAAGACCAATTACTCAATACTTCCAGCAGTGGGTGGAGCTTCAGCAGAGGCAGTATTTTTATTAGATTGTTCCACCAGCTATCCAGTATAAACTGGAATCATAAATATGCAAACTTATTGAATTACATTCTGCTTTAGAAGGGGAAAAAAAACCTCCTTCAAATTAGGTTTTAATTTAAGAAACTAAATCCTAGTGTAACTGATTAAATTAAAACTCAGTTATTGTGCAGTTCTTATCTTTATGTTTGTATTAAGAGGGTGCAGTGAGATACTATTGTCTCAAAAGAAAATTGAAACTCTTGCTTAATTTTAGCATTGTAAAAAGAAACAAATGGGTTTAAATATTTTAAACATCTAGACATGAACAATAAATTAAAACCTGGAGATATATATATTTTTTTTTTTGCTATTCCTCTCATCGACATTTCCCCCTATGGTTTCATTTTAGCAAACATTTATCTTTAAACACAAATCCCCAGGACAAATGCAAGATTGGCTGGTTTTGATGCAAATCTAGAAGTACACATATTTGTCATTGGGGTTGAAGCCTAAATAAACAATACATATTGTGGAGTGGAACATAAGATTAATTTCTGAGTTTCAAGGTTTTACTTTGGTAAAAAACCTTGTGTGAAAAAAGAAGAAAAAATTCAAACAGGATTAAATAAATTAGGTCAACTGAATCTGGGATTTCAAACATTAATATCCATCATTCATGGTTGCATGGTTATTTCATGGGATCATTACCTTGTAAAACAGCAGAGCTTATGTTGTTTTGACTGTTTTTCTATCTTAACATATTTGGAGGTCTTTTTAATTCAACTGTTTTACATAAGTCTATAGTGCTTACTTACTTCTATTACATCCTGTAATTTAGCACTCTCATTTCAGGAATATATTGTCTTATCAATTCCCAGACAAAATAGCTTAATGGAGGTTCTAAAAATTTCACCTTCACTATGGCCTTAAATGTGTCTTTCTTGGATTAGTAGTTTTTCTTTCTCTAGTTTAGTTCCTTTTTTTTTTTTCCCCTCTAAAGAACAAAATGGATGTGCTTTAAGTATAAGTAAGCTTACACTTTACCTTTGCCAACTCTGTTGACCTAGTGTGATTTCTGTATTGCCTTGGCTAAAATGAAGCCCAGACTGATCCATTTTAGGTCAGGTCAGGTATCTTCACGCTAACCTGCTCAGACCTGGTAGGTATGAATGAAGGTATTGGGGTAGAAACATTGCAGCATAGTTACAGAATGACTGTGACTGTCATAGTAGCCACAGTCAAATGTGAACTGATTATAAGTCATGCCATATCATTTAGTAAAAGTCAGATATTTAAAACATGACTCAAAGACTGTATTTCTTGTTTGAACTTCTATGACAGTTCATTACTTTTGGGGTACACCCAAAATGTCTTGGTTTCATGCTATATTTATATAGTATTACAGCTAATGGTTGCAACTGTCTACTTAAAATAATTAGTGCTTTAGCTATGCTGATAGTGCACAACTTTGATTTTCTACTCTGTGTTCTACGCAAAAATAGGCACATTCATTACACTACTCCTCTCTCCACAGAAGAATGACCTGATCTATAATTCAATTGAATCGGCAGCAAACCTTTCATTGGCTTCAAAACCCTTTTGCTGCAACAAGGCTTTAACCATTGGTCAGATTCTACTGTTGGTGCCATTTCTCCTCCCTCCAGAGGCCAGACCACTCTGCTCCCCCCTCCATCCAACCCTCTCTCCCACACTCCTCAGCGCTATTTAACCACTTAGCCAGAATGAGCTACAGCTGCACATCCTCCATGTCTATCAACCCACTGCCTTCTAGGCAAGGCTACAGCTGCATATTATCAATACTAACCAACCCACTGCCTTCATTCCTTTACACCCTTTGGACCTCAGTTTTCACTTTTGTGCTAGTAGTTGGTAAAAGGAAAACTAACATTATGAAAAGAATAGGATTTGAACATTAAAAAATCACTGAGGAAATAAACCTTTGCTTATGTTTCCATGCCATATATATACTGCTAAACAAAAAGCAAACTCAAGAAAATAGTGTGCATCATGACTATGTACAAAGTTCACTATGTTTCTACATAATTAGTCAGTCTGACACCAAACAACATTTCCATGACTGTTACTGGAAAGGACTTATATTCTTTTCACAACTATATTAGCTTCTTTCATGCTTTGATGGACATCCTTCACAACGATTATGAACCTGACTAGGATCAGAGGTTTGGTGGTACCAGTCCAAAAAAAGGGAAGGTAATGCTTGGGATGTCTGGGAACACATGGATTCACTGGATCATTTTTCAGCTAACAGTAACAAGCCTATAGAAACATGAAGTGATCATCGGTAAACTCTTTTATATAATCTTGCAACAGTTTTCTGCTCAGCTTTGACATGTTTTCAATCTGTTTGCTCATCAGTCATTCATAAATTTTACATGCTATTTTTTTAATTTAATGACTCTTTTCTGTCAATAACACAATAGTCTGAGCTCTAAGACTGGGGCACAGAAACATTTCACAACATTTCTCCTTCTCTACGTCCAGCCATAAAGCAACTTGGGAAACAAGGAAAATTGGACAAATGTAGATCACCATATTGAAGGGCATTATGATAAACAGGGACTAAACTTAGGTAGTCCATGTTCCTGGCAAGTTCATCAGCCTAGGGCTTAAAAACATCATTGCCTTTTACTCTGGAAGATGTTTGATAAAGGAAAACCATCTTTTACTTGAGGTAGGCTTCTCCAGAATGTGCTATGAGATAGGCAGAGCAAAAACTGATTTCTGTTTTCTGAATGATATTAAAATAATGTGTTAAAAAGTAGACGTGTTATAAAAATATCCAAGAGCCAAGAGAATGCATCTTCAATTAGGTAGCCACCAAGAGGGCAAATTTGTACTTGCAGGAAGTTTAAGCACCTTTTGGAATAAAACCAGTGTTACTTTTCAAAAGCCTTCTGTACATGCAAATGGGCAGAAACTTGTTTCAATGTATGAGGGAATAACTTGCAGGATTTGTCTCTGCAAGGGCCAGTAAATAAATGGGATGTACAAATTTTCTTGCCCAGGCTTCAGATGACACTGCTTGCACATACATAAAGTCCTTGCTTGTTCAAGAGAAGTTGCCTTTGTTCCTGTTGACTACTGGGAGCACGCCCTAGCTGTTGCCAACCCCTGAGCTATGCTAAGACACTGCCTGGAAAGGTCAAGCACTGTCCAGGGAGTGGGCCGACAGTTAAGCAGTGTAACCATGAAGCTGTTCCTGAGGTTTTTTTCTCTACCATGCCCATGCTAGAATGACCAGGCAGACTGAGCTCACTGCAGAACCTGGAAAAAAAGAGAGCAGCACACATCATAACCACCTTGAGCAGAAATTGCAGCTGTTCACACTTAAGGTAGATGTTTGAACCAACTCTGCAGTGGGTGTACATGCTCAGAGACCTGCATTACTCATTATGAGGATTAATGGCTCAGGTTTTCTGTATTTTCCATATGATCTTCACTGAAAATAAAAAGTTCTTGTACTAGATTAAGGTGGAAATTATTTCTGTGCCTTGAAAAAAATTGTCAATTTCCAATGTTTCATCATGAGTCAAGGCAAAGATTCCAGGTCTGGCTTTCACTTTTCACACACTTCTCTGTGAGTTTGCATGGATGGCTTTTATAAGTACCTGTGTGTATGAATGGATAAATAGTCACCACAAAACTTCAGGTGAGGAGAGGAATAGTACGAGAGAAAGCATATGAAAGTCTTCCAAGAAATGAAAAGCTCTGGAGACTACTGATCTTGTTAAACCTGGAACTGATAAACTCAGGACAACAAGAGCTGCTGAAACTGTCCAAGGCCAGCAGCACATATTGACATTATCCGCAATGTGGATCACTCAGACCACTCCCAAGGGGATGGTGACAACTATATGCAAAAAATACAGGATTATGTATACATACCTGAAGCAACAAGGGGAACAAAGAAATTCTGAACATCATCCAGAAGCCACTGGTGCATCGGTACTGTTGTACTAATTATATCCTATTAAAAATAAGTTTAAGTCTATTAATAACAACAACAGTTTAATTAACAAAAGAAAACCACAACACCCACAACACCATGATTTGTGTGTCCCTCAATGTGATCATTTGTCAGGAAAAAGGCAATTTACAAAATGGGTTAGAAATCAATTTCTTATCAGAAAGTATTTAATACACTTAATATTCTTGCTATTATCAAGCCATTTAATAAGGTTAACAGTGTGATAAATTTGGCCTATGTATTAATGTGTTCCCTCATGATTTCTGTTAAGTTGCCTTCATTGTCAGTGGCAAGATCTGGGGAAAAGGTCTTGAGAAACAGGCCATATATTGAAATTCTCTTGTCTTTTTTGTGATCACAGAAGTTGAAAGTTTCAGTTTATATATATTATTATTACACTCTGGTTAAGAACCAAAGGTTAAGACACATCCTTTGAAATGACATCCAGTATGAAGTGTTTTCTACTCATCTAAAATGTCATTTGTTATGTGGGTATGTTTCAACGTACTTTCCCTCAAGGCCTGTGTTTGTTGTTTGATACAGTACTGTATGCAGTGCATATGCCATTATGTGGATTGCAAAACAGCTCTGACCGAATGTTTTAAACTGTGGCAGCACAATAACCATGAGTTGAGCACCGAAGAATGTGGCAGGTAACCACAAGCTATAATTCTGGCAATTACAGCAATGATATTTTGAGAGACGGGATGGCTGTAGTGGTATTTTTATATTCCCTCTTAAGGTCTCCCTTCAAAGTTAACTGGGCAGTTTTGCTTAGCTGGGCTGTTATAAATATTTAACTTATACTGGAAAAGTTATTTCAACCCAGCAAGATGTTTAACTTCTATGTCTTCTCTCTTTTCTATTCACAGGCTAGTATGTCAGCGCATGGAAAGGAGATGCAAAACCAAGATGATTATGTATAGGATCTAGGATTTAACAGCGGGTTTTTCTTCAGTATTTGTATATTTCTCCTAAAGATTTCCATGGTGGTTTTTTAACATGGGCAGCGAGGGCAGTTATTCTGGATTTTGCAAAAGAAAGCAAAAAAGCTAGCATTTTTCTCATAGCTACACATATAATGCATTAGGTAGGTAGGAAAGGAAAAAGGAAGCAAATGTTATTACTTGAATTGCAAGTGAACTTCATATACTGCAAATATACTTTAGAAAAATAAAACAAACTGGCACTTGTGGAAGAGGTGTTGCTGCCACAAAGTTAAGGTGGTAAAAGAGTTTAGCATATTCGTAGTAATTTGGCCTTAATCACCTCATCTAATTTTGGCTTCAAATGATCAGATAGAATGAAAATAAGTAAACAGTCAACTATGTAACAGTCTTATTTAAAGTGATGTCAACATCCTCATCTTTGAATGCTTGTGTATCAGCACATGGTTATTTGTATCAGTCATTTTACTTATGCTGTACCTCCTGCCACTTTTGTATTAAATGTAAGGCTTTCCATTTCCTCCTCTCCACTTCCACTTAGTGAAAAGCCTAGTGTAAAAATGCTGCTACTTTCCACCATCTCAATAACCAACTTGCTTTTGTCTCATGCAAGATTTGTAGCCACTAAATATGAGCATTTCTCTTAAATTACAATTCCTAGCTATTTTTTATAGCTAAGCTGTTATGTGTGGTATTTATTCTTAGCAGATCTTGTTAACAAAATATGACATTTCTCTATTAGTTGAATAACTTAACCTGATGTTTCATCTTTGCTTGAGCATGCTATTAATAAACTCCCGTACATGATTGGTTTTTTGGGTTTTTTTTTTGCTGGTGCTCGTCTAAATATTATTGCTAAAGTGAATCATATTACATTTTGTTATATTTATTTTGGCTAATATTTACTGTTTCATGGTCCAGTAAAGGCATGATGCATCATACCATTATTTTTCCTGTAAGAACATCTACTTTATTTTTTCTCTATTAGTATCTAGTATATTTTTCCTGTGGTAAAATTATGTGATTCGGTGGTCTGAATATATGTGAATATATGAAGATGAGGAAGCATAAATGATAGTGCCTCAGCACGGGTGACAGAAATTAAAAGGTAGGATTCATACTTCCCATGCAAAGGCACAAATACATTTGATTCACTGAGATGAATCAGAAGATAATCTGGCTTTTGTCTGTGTCTTTTGTTCTGGGGTATCAGAGTCTTTCAACTGTTAAACACAGCTACAAATGGGTTTGTTTTTCTTACACTTTTCTTCCCTTGTGTTGTGGACATCTGGGAAACACTATGTGGGCCAAGCTAGTATTTCACCTGTAAAGTGAGCTCGTGGATTTGCAAACCACTGATTTTCTTTCCTATACTGACAACATGTTTTGTATTTAACCATAGCATAGTCAGCTTCTATTTCTAAACATTGCCTGAGTTGAAATAGAACCAACACATCAGTGCAGGTGTAACAATGCTCTAATAATTTCCACATGTATTTTCCTCACTGTTATTTCTTAAAATGAAAAATACTTAACTGCCTCTGAAACCTATCAATTTTGAATAATTATAAATTTGCCACTGATATAAATCTTTCTATGAGGTTTCATACCTTCATTTAACATACAGGATACATAGCGTGTCAGACCTCTGAGTGCTGACACAAAATAACACATATAAGAGTGCTCTTACCTTGAATTCTGTCCTCCCCTGGACACTCTGACATTGCTGAAAAATCCTGTGTAATTAATCAGAGAGCAGCAATCATCCAATAGAATTCCTGAAGCAGCCTTTTGTTGCTAAATAGAATCATCTGTCATTGGCTTTTAAGATAAATTTATCTAGAAATTGCCTTAAGTGCAATTTAACATTAACTTTTCTTTCTAATACCTATGAGATTTATTAATAAGAATAAACTAAAGTGAAACTTTGTCTGCAATGTTTGAAGGGAGTATCCCTTCCCATTAATTTTCTCTAGTGCTTTCAATTTTGTAGGACACATTAGGATGTTTCATTGCAAGAGAACTGCTCGCCGTATGTTGACTTTAAGTCTACAGGAAAACTATCACTGTCCTTTTTGCCAGAATAATGGGGAGTCTCTCCTTGCTTTAACTACAACAAACAAGTGAGGGCCAATCTCATAAATAAATTGAATGTTGATTTATTTAAACACTCAATTATATATACTTTAATAATAACAAAATCAAAGTGAAGTAACAATATTTATATAGAGGTTAGATTATACAGAATGAGTCTGTCTTATATTCATTAAATGCTCCCAACATCCTCTTGATATGGATCCGCATGGTACTGAAGTTGATAGAGATATGAATCTATATCCATTGACCTTCCGATCTTTTCCTTTATAGAACACGTAGAGAAATTGATATTCCATAAAACTTGGCAAATTCTTGTCAGTGTATGCAGTACATGATTTTCTAAATGTAAAATCTGTCTTGGAATGAAATATGCCAGAGTTAATCCATTGCCATCTGTCTCTATTTTGCTCACCCACTGGATCATATCCCCTACCACCCCACTCACCCCTACCCCAGCATATTATTTTTTAAATAAGCAAACCTTCATTGATAAGGAAGGCCATGAGGTCTCTGTAAGAGACAATGTAGTCTTCTGTGTCAAGTCCATGTGTTATAGCTCTTGAATTTACACACTGAAAGAGCTTGTTTCTTCAGGGGCCTGAAGACGGAACATGACAAGAATGTCTTTTGCATTTACTGGAACTTCTTTTATTTTCTGAAGAAAAAAAGAGAAATGTTAATTTGACTTTTATTATAAACTGAATTCGACATTGTTCAAGATATAGATATACATATAATCTTATTGGTCAATGTAAGTTCTGTCTTTGTTGAGCAGATATTCTGATTCCGACTTATTTTGAGTTTTGCATAATAACACTGTGTAACACTGCAAAATAAATTCAAAACATGCCACAGTGAATTGGTAGTGTTTCACATCTACACTAGAAAACTCCAAGAGACACATAGTGGAGCCAGACTCTAGAGTGGTTATTTTTTAAGGCAGCTTAAAATAATTGGTGATATTGTTTCGTCTTTAATTGATCTGAAACTTGATCTGTGTAATTATTTATAAAGTACTAATAGGGGTGTAACCTAACATAATACTTGCCAAATAGTGTTTATCCTCATTTGATCCAGCTTTTCTTTCTTTTGCCTTCTCCATTTCCTCTTAACCAATTTCCAAAGGTCTTTTGTTTCAAAAATTGTTGTACATAGAAGTTTCTCCTGAAGTCACAGGAGCTTGAATGACAGTAGAAGCTACTGGAGTGAATCAGGAATAAAGTAATATCTATGAAAAATGCCACAAAATCCCAATGGATATGGGACTCCCTTTGTTCCCAGTCC
The DNA here is from genome assembly GCF_023634085.1 of Falco cherrug. Lineage (NCBI taxonomy): Eukaryota > Metazoa > Chordata > Aves > Falconiformes > Falconidae > Falco > Falco cherrug. The sequence goes on along the minus strand of NC_073700.1, from coordinate 64,704,197 downwards.
TTATTGTCCCTTTTCATCTGGTTATTCAGGTGCACACAAACTGGGGAATTTTTTCAGAGGTGGGTGATTTTCAGAGATGACTGAAAGTTTCTGGGTGGTTTATTCTCCAGGAGGATGGTTTTGCCCCTCCTGGAGGAGGGAAAACATCAAGTTTTCCCCTCCCAAATATGAATATTGAAATCTTTCCCAGTGAAGCTCAGAGTTTTCAGTAGAAGAATGAGAGTGATATTTCTCTTGTGTCAGATTAATATTTACCTCACCTCTTTGACTAGCAGGAGTGATCAGCTAGTAGAAAACACTTGGAAAAAAACATGAAGCATCATAGGAGGACCATAATGGAGGAATGTGAAGTGAGATTTGATTGCAAATATTTAATGTTTTGTTTAAACTGTAAGGAAATGAAACAATTTGAAATTTCCAAAGAGAAATGCATCCAAAGATCTGTTTCTTCTGCTCAGAAGTTATTTTCCCAGCCAAAAATGAAGTAGTTTTATGCCTTCAGATTTGTAAGAAAAGATCAAAATATATATTGCAGGAATTATATAATTTTGATAAAGAGTAAGCCAGTTAAATTTTTATGTAATAGTATTTAGATTGATTTTTTTTAAAAGAAATTTATTATTGATGCTGTTTATCATGTGAAGTCCCTTAGAATAGAGATGTTTCAAGTAAAGGTAGGAAGGAAGGGGGAGGTGTTTTGGTCTTAACCTTACTGATTAAGCGGTGATTGGTGTTTAGCGTGGTTTAGTGTTGGGTAGCCTTCTGACCTTATGGGCCTTTCTAATCAGTGACCCTCTAGTCAGGTTGGGATTGTATCTGTCTCTGTATTTGGTTTCTGCTACATATAGATTTCACACTACTGAAATAAAGGTTATCTCCATAAACTGTGAACATCTGAGCTTAGTATTGCTTACCACAGTAGAGGCCATTACAGCTCATGGTAGCAAATGTAAGTGTATGCAAATGAAATATTTTCTCTTCATTTCATCCTTGGGCAATTGGCACATTCCCTATGTGCCTGAGCCACTTAGGGAATGTTATGTGAAAGTGGAACTTATTAACATCTGGACAAATGTGACATTGTTGATTTGTAAGGTACAGCAGCCAAATCAGCTTCATCAATCTATATTAAGCAGCAATTTTTAAAATTTATTTTTTGGTCTATGAAACTTGATGTTTCTTAGGAGTTGCTGGTAGGGCACATTCTGGTGCTTATCTGAAAATATATGTTGCATTGTAGCCCTAATCCAGTAAAAATATTTTTTTTCCAGATGCCATTTTCTGTAAAGCTGACTAGGGTAGTTATTTGTTAAATTTTTAGTCCAAATTGTATTTATACAGTATAGTCACAAAGACAAGATGTAAGATTTGAATGTCTCTGCAAAACAAAATTGTTCAACCTTGATTTTGTTCTAACTTATTACAGAATGAAGTAGCAGAACAGAAAGAAATAGTAGAAGAAAAAGAAGAAAAAGTTGTAGTAAACTTTTAAAGATCAGAAATCAATTTTCTATATGATTTACTGTAACTGTTGTTCATTTTTATTTCATTTTGATTTCACATCTTTTTCAATTTATTCTCTAGAAACAGTCCTGACCAATATGTTGACTTAAGTAGCTGATATTGTAGACAGATGTTAGCTCAAATCTGCTTGGATTAGTTTTCTTGCAGAAATTTACAGATATGGACACATTATATGGACATCTAAGTTTTCAGAAACTAATGTATTGCAGATACACTTTAAGCTTTTTAGGCCATCTGAAAACATTTCTGCATTGTGTCATACCAATTTGCTACTTGAGAACAGAAAGGGGGAAATGAAGAGTTACTGTCACAATCAGCTACTAGAAAACATTTCATTTTAATATTAGAAGGTTACATTCACAAATGCTGATGATTTCTTTTTTAACTCAGAGGAAATAAGGGAAAGGTGTTGTAAGTTCTAAGCATCTGGTTTCTGTTTCTAACTTTCCTATATTTCTAGAAGTCATTATGTACCAGTTTATAGGGCTAAGGAAGAACAAATGATATGACAGAGTAGCCAAAATGAATCATTATGTTCCCCTTCTAGCTCCCATTGTTTTTGGAAGTATTGTAGGGTCCAATTACAATTTTATGTGAATACTTCTGGCTTTTCTTGTTCTCCATTCAGGAAATGGATGAATAAGGACACTGTTGTTCATATTGTGGTAGGGAGGTAGCAATTCGTCTTGGACAAGGCTGCAGTGACTTTGCAAATCCTTCCCCCCCGCCCCACCCACTTCCAAAAAAAATTCCACCTTTCAGAGAAACAAGGATTTTTGTAGAAGAAAAATGTGGGGAGGTGGCATTTTCCAGTTTCCTTTTTGATTCTATAAATGTCTTTCCTAATTAACGTACTTGTGTTTTCTGCATCAGAGCTGATTGTGTTCACATTCAAGCAGCTGCTAAGATGAACGAAACTTGAATGCATTTCAGATCTTACACTGAAATACTGCAAAATATATGTGTTTTTTTTCTTTTTTATTATTTTATTTGAATGTTACTTGCTTTTTAAACATTCTCATCTCATTCATTTCTGTAGCACCTGTTTTGGTTGCAATTGGGAAAGCACGAGAAGGTAATGAGGTCTAAAGTCTGTACTTTTGGGTCTGTTACATCTGAAGTACATACACTATGATTCAGCGAGGGCAGGGTTTTCTGCCTTCCTACTCGACTGATTAAAGATGAAGGAGAAAGTATCATAAAGGCTGAAATCCAAAATGTAGATTCTTAAAACTAGCACTCAACTTTCACTTGTGCCTGGAAGCCAGATTTCAGTGGACATATCCAGAACTGCCCCTGCCCTGGCCATGGGGTGTAGCTAAGTGTTCACTGGCATCACTGTATTCATCTCCTCTAAAAGCCTTGAGGCAGAAGCTTCTCTCAGAACAGCTTTGGTAGGCAGGACCTCACAGAAAACACAGAAGGAGAAAGGGTTTGGCTTTTTTTAATGTTCTTTTGCCAACTGCTCCTGTGGTGGGAGCAATCAAAAGAGGCACTGTAAATTGAGGTTCAGGTTTCTTTCTCTACCCAAAAGAGATGTGAACACAATTTCTGACATTCAGAGTACATCAGGAATCTTGGGGATATTCTTTTAACCGTGCCTTGTAAGTTGGTGTGAAAATCAGGGGCTCTAACCAATTTCCTGATTAAGAAAGCAGTGGTTAGGATGCTTCTTGGGAACAGGTTGGCCTAGATTTATGTATTGTGTACCAGTATTCAGAGATGCAGGATGTAGAGCCCCTGTCTCCATCCTTGCTTACAAAAGCTCTAATTTTTAAGACATAAAGTCATTCACCTTAGCTATCTTTCTGCCTGAAGCGGCAAAGACAGAGACTTCCTTTCTCACTCCCAGGGTATGCTCCTACATCCCTGATTAAGGGATCCTCCTAATCAGGAGGACACATGCCTATATGCTAATTTAAATAGCTCAGCAGGCTGGTTTTATGTCTGTCTCTCTCTTATACATTAATTTTCCTCATTCACACATTGGTAACATAGGTTATCCTAAATAACAAGATGGTTAAGACTAAGAAAATAAGGTTTTTACACTAGTAGCATGAAATTTGCATATTTTGTTCTAAAATAACTGCTTTAAAACATATTTGTATGTCACAATTTTCTAAATCTTGAACATTTTTTAATTGCTTATACAAATAAAATGAAGAAAGTGGATAAATTCTTACAACAATCTGTCCCCCAGGTTTCAAATATTTAAAAGCAAAGGTTAAGATGGCTGATGAATAAGCAAATTCAATATATTCCTTCTTTTGGAGACATTGTACTTGTAATTTTCTTTTTGATTTTTTATTCCAGCTTTGTGTAGTCTAGGCTAAAATTCTGTGTTTTCACTTTGCCAGCATAACAACCAATTTGGACAGTCGAAATTCCTAAGAAAAGGGCAGTATCCTATAGAAAGAGGAATTTGTGTGGGGTGTGATTCCTTCTCCACAAAGACGATCTTCAATAATGCTCTTCCATCAACCTATCCCCAAGTTCATCTGTGGTCTCCTGCAGATTACAAGACTTCTTTGTTTGTTTGACTTATAGCCTAGATAGTTTGTGGTTGCTTTATTTAGTGAATGCTAAGCTTGTTTATTTAGTCTTTTTTATTTATATAATTCTCCCACAGACTAAAAATCTATTGAGTCACATACAGCAGTCACCATGTACAAGGAAAACACTATTTTGTGATTTCAAAAGTGAGGGTCTCAATGAAAATTTCAGCTAAACGGAGGGTTTGAATGAAGTTCTAACATCCTTCACAATTGGCTATGGATTGTGGCAGGTCTGAATGTGGAGCTGGCATACAGCTAAAATCATTTGACCCAAGGAGTGACTCAGGCAGGCTATAGGAGGTCTAGCAAGAAAAATAACCTGTCACGGCACATCTGTGAAGTAGAAAAGTAAATATAGTCAGTGCCTCAAATACATGCACTTGGCAGTAGCTAAATTTCCTCTCCTTTTTCTGTGCACACGTGTGACTGTATTTACAGTGAGAGGAAGACACAAATGAGCATCATCTCATGTGTGCTGAAATACATTACCATGGTTTTCAACCCATTACAGAAACACAGGCCCAGATTTTTGGCTCTGATCAGAAGGCTTCTCTCTCAGGCAACACTTCCGGAGGTGGTACTTAAAGTAAAAACAAAAGAACATTTTAGTTCTTCACATCTAATCTGAGTTTGTCTAATTCCACATCTCAAATCTGTATCTATTTTACCAGTCCTTAGTTTTAGTGTTATATTCCAACATCCCTCTATTCTACGGGGTCCGCAATCTACCCACTCAGTGGACCACATGAGACAGCTGAGATATTGGCAGGAGAGGTCCTGGATTAGAGGAATTTATTTTCAGGCATGCCTGTGAAGCATCAGTCATGCTGTTAGCACTAGATAATCTGAAACTGGCAAATGTGAGGAAATTAAATTTAAAGCTGGCACTTCATCATTAATTCTCTGTTCTGCATGCTGTAATGATATAATTTTACAGCAGTGTGAATTAAGGTTGGAGTAGGATCAGACTTTAATCTGACTTATCTGTTTTTTGTCATTTTAATCTAGTTTAACAGCATGTTTAATTTGGAAGACTTTCCTAGTCACTTAGGGAATTGCCTTGTAATTCCTCACAGTACTTGATACTGAAATCTAAAAAAAGATTTCATCAGAATCTCGTTTCTTTTACCTTATAGCACTGATATTAGCACACATCTTGGAGTACAGTATCTGTGCAATAGCCATAGGCTGACTGAACCTTGGACCTTCAGCACCATAAACAAAGGCCTTAACTACACTGAAGAGAAACTTTTTGAACTAATAGCCTGTTAATGTCAGTGATGCCAACAACAGACGGTGAAACAATCATTAGCACTAGAGCAATGTATTATGTATCCACATTCTACAAATATGATTCTGCTCATACTGTTTTCACAACTGGAGTTTATTCATGAAGTAAGGGCTCAGTATATTTTCCTAACTTGACATTTTGCTGGACAGGCTTCCATCTAAACTCAACAGTGGATTTATTTATACCCACTGCATGTTTTTTCCAGACCTTGTTGTCAGTACAATAGTTCAAATCCTTACCCCATGACCTCATTATATTTTATTCCACTTCATTTTAGATGGACAAAGGGAAATTTATACATTACCCATGCTGCATTTCTGATTAGGTAGTCACAGCCACAGTAGAGGAAGGAGAGTCATAAGCAATATTCTAAAAATCAAACATTTTACCACGTGTCTTAATCATAGACCTTGTCAGTGAACATATTTTATCACTTATGGACTCAGTGCTTTACTTAAGCTTGGATAGCATATGCTAGCCAAAGAGAGCATAAAGCAAAGAGTTGAAAGAAAAGCTGTATATCTTGCCAGACCTCATCATGCTACTGCTTTCAGCTTCTTGGTAGCTACAGAGCAAGACTAGAAGATCAGCACTGCTAGAGATTGTAGCCAAGGACAGTTATGAATTTGCATCGTAAGTAGCTTGTGACAAAGCAGTTTTACACCTCAGGGAAAGGGAACTAACAATGGTCGTAATTCCTCTTTGTTTTGTGCCCCACCAGTAGAGAAGCAACAGTGGGTGAACCTTTGAAATGAGTGGGGCCTTCACAGGCTAAAATTATTTAGTATGAATTGTTCCATGAATACCTTAAAGCTACAGATACACCTTTATAAATTGGGGGTCAGTTCTCAAACAAAGGAACAGAACAGGAATTTCTATGTATGTTAATTTGGATTTATACACCAAGGCAAATATGTCTGTCCAGTTTCAAATGAGAGCTAAGACCTGACATTAGGTTGCACTATTTACTTTTGAACACAACAAAATGCTATTTAAACATGAAAAAATGGGATTTTACATACTTGGCTTCAGGGACCAAGTATGAGGATGTTGCTGTACATCTCCCACTTCTACTTATTCAAAGGCATTTTGTGCCCTCTGGTGACCATTTAGAGCTCCATTTTGCAAGATCAGCTGCAATCTTTTTGCTATAAGAACTCTCCCAGAACTAGAGATAAGATTTTCTATTCAGAGCTTGGGCTAAAATAATGGTTTATTAGAAAAACCCACAAAACTATTAAAATAAAAAAACCCCAAACAACAAAAAACAGAGCTAGCTGTTTATACACTCTTTTGTACACAAAATAACATATGCATTTGTCAGATGAAAATCATGTTGGATTTCCCAATTCTATTTTGGTCCTGTAACCAAAGCATCTAGAATTGATGACATGAGGTAAAATCAGGAAAAAAAATCATTAACTGAGCTTTTTGATATAACCGAACTACCTCTCAATGAAAAAGGAATTTAAGCAATGTACAAAAGTCATACCATGGTAACAGCACATCTTATATTACAAAAAGTAAGATAATACCCATACTAGAAGATGATTAAATGCATCCTGTTCAATATACTTTTTACATACAAAATCTTGACAGTCTATGGGTCTTTTACATGTGAAGATCTAGTCCTTCCGTGTCTTATGTTTGAAGGGCTCACTAGAAGCAATATGTAACCACATTTGGAAGTGAATCATTGCACATTTCAAACCTCATGCAGAAACAAATGAAACTAGTCAGCAAATCAAATCTTTTGTGGCATATAAATAAGCATATGTATAAAAAATAGTGATCAAATTAATAATTTAATGTAATAGCTCAAAAATTTTGAGGTATTCTAAAGAGGCACAAAATAGCTAAAATTTAGCTGGATTGTTGGAGTGTTCATCGATACTTTTGAAAAAGTTGTCATTTATTAATAAGAACTTACTTTTTTATTTCATACCAAAAAAAATTAAAAGGGGTATGGCATGTCATCATACCACACTGAGGCACTGGTCCAGTGCTGCAGGGGGAAACCATCATGAACTGTACTTTCCCCCTGAGATTTTCTTTTGCCATTCAACTACTACCCTAAAGTAGGAGAAAGGACAATTGGTCCTTACCCACAATACCACAACTTTTCTGTATCATTGCAATGTAATATTTCTACTGGCAGTAGCCCTGATTAACAGTCTGATATGTCTCTTTGTGGGCAATTCAAAGCCCCATGAGGTCGGCTGAACAGCTTTTGCTGATTTTGGTAGGTTTTGGATCAGGCCCTAAAGGAAAGCGGTCTGGCATACTGAAACTAAGAAAAAAAATCAACAAAACACAGGCAATATCAGTTCCCAAGTCTGCCATGGATATACTATTGCCTTTTGGGCAAGTCTGTCAATTTGATAAGGTGTCAGTCTATTTAGTTGGGATAATAGTGGTTGCTCAAGCTATTAAAATGTTTGGACAATTAATTAATGTTTGTAAAAAGTTTGAAAGTGAGTTAAAGGTGTTAGAAAGTGCATAGAATTTTAGTATTGTTTGCAAGTCTACTTTTAATAAATCCCCCTTGATCATAATTCATTATCCCTCTGAGAATTCATCCAAGGCTTTTTAGTCAACACTTTCTCCTGCAATCCATATTAATTAGCAATATTGGTCTGTTGGTTCTACAGTATTTACCATTTTTCCCTCTGGTTTCAGAGCACTGTAATTAAAGCATTCCTAAGAGAACTGATTAATGAATTGACCTGAAATGCCTTATTATAGATCCTACACAAAACTTACTTTTAAAATGTACTACAAAGTTTTGTAGAGTTTAGCTGGAAATCCACTGGAGCCTGGAGGCTGATTCCCTCTCCCCAAAGGACAAAAGGCAAAGAAGCACAAAGTATAAAATCTAAATTTCCTTCTACCTCTGTGTGTAAATCAATCTCAGGAAGTGCAGCATTACGAAGGGTGGCTCATGTTAGACAGTGGCTTTTGCTTATGTGAAACATTAGTTTCTAATCCTACTATAAGAAGGAAAGAAATATATTTCTGCTCTCATCTGAAAGTCCAACGATTTCCTTAAAGGTCTCATTATGGCACTGACATTTAATTTCTTATTTATATCATCATTTGTGATCTTATTTTACCCTCACCCCTGTCTGCTAACCGTACACAAGTAACAGTAACAGGAAACTTTTATAAGCAACTTTCTTTTCCTTGTCATCACCAAGACTCTTTTTGTTATTTTTAAGAACTAGGACGCTGGGTGTTTTGGGGAAAAAGAAAATATAAAGATCCTGCCAGAAATCATCCTCTAGTCTAACATGCAATTTGTAACACAGGCAGCTTGGTTATGCAGGCATTTTCCTTCTCACAATTCTCCAATTAAAATGAATAAAACCCACTTCTTTCAATATTTTTCATATGCTGGATTCTTTGTATGGGCTAAAGAGAGAAGCAAACAGATGTTTATGGAATTGTAATGACGGGAAAAAGAAAGGTCCATTCATGGATGGATTTGGAGAGAGGTGAAAAGGGTGGTAATATAATAAGTTGAAGTAAATTTTCTTTATGCCTTGGGGAAAGAAATGAGAGCAAAGTAAACTCAACGTTGGAGCACACAGTTTGCTTATTTATTATATGTACTTATATGTTAAAGTTTGAGTTAGTTATGAGTGATAATATAACTTTAAATCTATGCCTTTGGACTACGCTCAGGAGAGGATTGTTTTTCATTTAACCGCGTAGTTAATAAATTGGATTACTGTGAGATAAAATTCATATGTAGCTAAATAATGCATTGCTTTGGTGCTAATAACCAGATTCCATGGAAAACTGGAGTTTTATGAAAGACTGGGAGATACTTGAAGATGACCTTTCAATGCAAACCTCTCAATGCAATAATCTGCAAATACCACATACATTTATAGTAGTCTACTGAAGTGGTATCATTTTCCTATAAATAGAAAAATTTTATCACACTCTCAAAGAATTAGGGAGTGTCCAAGAGTGTGTCATTTTTCTTAAGCACACACACATACACACCAAAAAAAAAAAAAAAAAAAAAAAGTCATCTGAAGCTTCCATTCACTCTGGCTAAATGTTAAAATGTCAGGATAATTCTATTAACTGCTCTAACTCACTAAATTTACAAAACCAGTCACGATGTCAGGAAGATGAATGAGAATGAGGTACCTTGTGAACTATCCAATATCACATTCAGAGCTGAACACAATGACTTATTTTTCCTCCCTGGAATTCACCATCCACTTGTTCAACATATACATAGCTCAGCCCTCTAACGTTGGTATTGAATGTTCCCCTGTAAATTCAACAGTTTCAGCCTTTCTTGAATCACAGGAATAACTCAATATAGTAAACTGCCTTTAGCTTGGAGTTTGGCAATATAATTTTAATGAGGTGGAACTTTGTATTACTTGATTTCATTAAGAACAACCCATATGCTTTATAGTTAGGTATGAATTAAAGTCCCCAAACTGAAAAAACATGATAACAAAAAAAAAAAAGAAGAAAAAAAGGCTGTGAAAGTCATAGTTCTGTGTGAAGGCCTGATGATTATACGATTAATCCTGACCTGCTACATAAACTGTTTCATATCTGTGCTTTGAATCTAATACTTAACTAAATTATATGTTCCAGAAAGGCAGAGTGGAGAATATGAGCAGGAATGTTAAGTTGCATAAAACACACATATGAAACAGTTGACTAATTGAGACCTACAATCTTTAATCCAGGATTTGCTTTCCAGGAAGGATTTCAGGAGGCCAGAAATCTATGAAAATTCCTCATTAAATTTAAAAAAAAAAAAAAAAGTTAAAAAAAAAGATAATTGGAAACGGGACATACAGAATAGTTCAGGAATGTTTGAGAAATCAGCATTCAAGAATAGACTTCTCATTTAGCCATGCTAACTCATTACTTTTCTAGTAGCCCTAGGGTTTCATTCTCAGAGCTCCAAAGATTAGTAACTTGATTGTAAGTCCAAATGTAGTGGGTTTGCATGGCAAAGTTTTGGTAGCAGGGGGGGCTACAGGTGTGGCTTCTATAAGAAGATGCCAGAAGCTTCCCCCATGTCCAATGGAGCCAATGCCAGCCAGCTCCGAGATAGACCTGCTGCTGGCCAAGGCTGAGCTAATAAGCAATAGTGTTAGTGCCTCTGGGATAGCATATTAAAAGGAAAAAAAAAAAAATCTGCTCTAGCAGAAGAGAGGAGTGAGACTGTGCGAGAGCAGCAGCCCTGCAGCCCCCCAGGTCGGTGCAGGAGGAGGCGGGGGGGCTCCAGGCACCAGAGCAGAGGTTCCCCGGCAGCCCCTGGTGAAGCCCACGGTGAGGCAGCTGTGCCCTCAGCCCAGGGAGCCCATGGTGGGGCAGATCCCCACCTGCAGCCCCTGGAGGACCCCACGCTGGAGCAGGGGGATGCCCGGAGCAGGCTGTGACCCCATGGTAAGTCCATGCTGAAGCAGGTTTGCTGGCAGGACCTGTGGTCCCGTGGGGAGCCATGCTCAAGCAGTTGATTTCTGAGGGGCTGCACCTCGTGGGAGCAACCCATGCTGGAGCAGTGTGTGAAGAGCTGCAGCCTGTGGGAAGGGCTCATGTTGGAGAAGTTTAGGGAGATCTGTGTCCCATGGGAGAGACCCCACACTGAAGCAAGGGAAGAGTGTGAAGAGGAAGGACTGGCAGAGACAACATGTGATGAACTGACCACAACCCCATTCCCTGTCCCCTGTGCCACTGCAGGGGAGGAGGTAGAGAAACTGGGAATTAAGTTAAGCCCAGGAAGAAGGGAGAGGTGGAGGAATGTGATTTTTCTGATTTCAATGGTAATAAATTAAACTGATTTTCCCAAGTTAAGTCTGTTTTGCCCGTAACAGTAGTAGCTGAATGATCTCTCCCTGTCCTTATCTCAGCCCATGAGCCTTTCATTATATTTTCTCTCCCCTGTCTGGTTGAGGAGGGGAGTGATAGAGCAGTTTGGTGGGCATCTGGCATCCAGCCAAGGTCAACCTATCACAGCTAGCAAAATAAGGCCCCAAACTATATGTCAGATGTCAGCTATCGGATTAAATTTATTGTCAATTTTGGCCTACCATAATCTGTTTCATACTACTGAGCAAGAGTTCAGTACTAATATCCAGTTTTATACCCAACAGTGGTGAAGTAACTAAGTGTGCTACTCATTAAGTAAGCCTCAGAATCGATGTTTCCTACATCTGTGCATTCAAAGTGTATAGTTTTTCAATGTGGTAATTCATTTTCTTCAAGCTGAATTGTGATGAGCTCTGCAAATCTGTTGATCTGCTGAACAAAACCAAGGCCACTGATTTCAAGTTCATGATAGAAGATACAAAAGGAAGTTAAATAATCTAGTATTAAAATAGTTAAATGATGTTGTCACTATTTTTTCCTGTTTCCTCCCTTGGGAAACTTTTTAAAAAATAGCAATTCAGCCAGGGAAACTCTGAAATTCAAGACGCAGGAAGAATTATTTCAATTGCATGTCACAATACTCACTCTATGGCATTGTTAAATATTTCTCCTTTTATTAATTGGAATGACCCCAAGAAATAGAACCAGTGACTCCTGAATTTTCCATAGAATGAATCTTTTCATTTGAACTAATGGTAAGTTACCCCCAGAAAATTGAGTTTGTGTTCATAATGAAGTTATGAAATCTACTGCTGAATTCATTAAATTGGAAAAACTTTTATTTCATTATAGTAACAAACACAGCAAATTAATTTTCTCAACTACGCATCAGTATGTGTTTTTAATAGAGAGCGCTATTATGTGTGAACAATTAAAATCATTTACATTTGGAGAACATTGATTATGAATGATGCTATTATCCCATTAAAATAGCAAAACCAATCAAAACGGAATGTTAAAGAGTTGAAACTGTGCATTTAAACTAATAAGCAAATTATGTGCAGATGTAGGCAGGAGTCTGGAACTTTGGTACAAAATGTTGGCTATGACTTGCACATATGATTAGCAAATTTGCACTGTCCCTTAAGGTCTAATTAAGCACTATACACTGTAAGACAGAAAGCTCCATACACATAATTACCCATTGTGTGCTTGCTTATCTATTTAAAATATTACTTTTGTTGTATTTAATTATGTGTGAAAAATGATGAATGTCACTTTATCTGTGTAATCTTATCAAGTAATCACTCTGCCTGTCAAGAAATGCCAACATTTTAATTCTTTACAAAGGAACACAACTTGAGGATATAAAATTACATTTTTCAGGAAACTCTGGTCTTTTATATGTTGTTATGGGTTTTTTGTGTGTGTGATTATTTTTTTCTCCCTAACAACTTCCTTTTGGATAAATGAAGAACTGCATATAATTGGATCTTTTGTTTTTACTGAAATAGGAAATTAAAATCAGGCAACTCACAATGTAATATGGATACTCTGCAGAAAAGAAAGAGCAGGGCTCTCTGCAAAATGGTCCTTGCTCCCCCTCACTTTCAGACTTCTAAAGTTGTACTTCAGACTCAGTATGATCAGGATTAAAAAATTTACTCTCATCTGCAGGCAGCAACAACCTCAGTGAAATTGTGCATTAATCTAGTAAGATTTCTAATATTACCCTTGAGGACTTACCTTGCCTGAAGGTATTCAGCATAGGCTTGCAACAAAGCATAATGGGGAAAAAAATAATAATCAAAGCAATAATAATTCTGCTTATTAAAATTGTCTACACTGGCAGCTCTGCAAATAGTTTTCCCAAGCTTGATGGCTAGCTTCACAGGAAGGAGGCTGCTCTGTCCTGCTGCTCTGTCACCTGATCCTCCCAAGGAAATTTGGGTCTCACCACACCACACGCTGGAAAATGGGGCTGGAAAGAGACCTTTGGAGATCATCTTGTCCCCTGCTTTGCTCAAGAGCAGGATCAATGACTCCTGACAGAGTTTGTCTGACTTAGTGTCCCTGAAATGGGTACTAGAAGGTTTTCTTTTTTTTTATCTCTATCAGTTCTCTAACTCTTGCAATTTCTTGGAAGTCAATAAAGTGACTGTTATGTGTCTTGCCTAAGCCTCCTTCCATCACTGTTTGATTTCTCATGTATTTCTTTAGTATGAGTCAGGTTTTTGCCTTCTTCCAGTAATGGCATTTAAGTCTAAGAGTTCTAATATGTCTTCATTAATCAGCAAATAAAAATATTCTTGTAGTTGCTAAGGTCTCTATAAATTCTCGGGCTATGAAAGAAAAGGATATTCAAATGACTGAAAGATTATGATTTGCGGTCAGCATATTCCAGTAAGTAACACCTGAGTACCTGAAGCAAAGTAAGTGTATGAAAATCTGTGCATCTTTTTTCATGCAAAACTAACATTTATACTCACTTTGGTGGCTAAGAAAATATTAGTAATTTACTCTGTCGAGAATAACAGTGCATTTTATATGCTGAATTTACAATAGAAAAGGGGGATATTTGTCTACTAACCTTTAGAAATGCTGCTTTTGAAAAGCAGAAGGTCTTATGTACACAGATGTGGCTCCAGTTTGCAGCACAGCTCTGCTGGCAGCCAGCAGCTTCATGTAGAAGCTCACCAAGAGACAACTCCTTTACACCCAGAAACCACAGATATGTGTGCAACTGATAATTAGGTCTTTCATTTGCTCTTCACTTATCCACAGCAAGATATATTTTATTTGGTCATATTACCATATTCTTCCTTCAAGCTGCTGTGCTATGAAGAAGCGTGCACCTCGCATGGCATGGGGCTATCTAGACCCTTCCTGATACAAGTGATGTCATCTTACATGTTGTTTGTATTCACCTGCAGATGTACTGAGAAGTGTCACTTGGTGAGTGAGGACTCAAACAAAGCAACCAAGATTTGGTACCTTCCTGACACAAAGTTTAGATCTGTCTGGATGAAGTGAGGGACACCCAGTTATAACCCTGAGATACAGAGTACCTGGACTGTAGTCACTTGCCTGTCTCTTCTCTCAGCAGCTGCCTGTTCATAATGTGTTATTTTCAGTTCCTGCATGACCTACCCTTCCAACCCAGGTAGTGGATCAGCCCAGTCAGTTGTAATGTCCTACCTGACAGAGGAAAAAAGGAGGTTCATTCTCAAGGGGAAAGATAAGGTGCTTTTTCCCAATCAGAAATTAGAGAGGGGTTAGTCTGTAATCGCTTCACAATGAAAACTTTCTTGGCAACACTATAGTTTGGGTATCAAAGATGCAGTTTTTGCATGCGGAGTAGACTATTAGTAGGGCTATAGCTTGACTAGCTATGAGATCATGGTAATCACAGAATTCAACAAATTACTGTTCTTCTCCTCATTAACTTCAGCTTCTGTCTGGATTAGTTTGAACCAGCTGTAATTCATCTAGGCTTTGGTCTCCTTCCTGCACTGAGAGATAACTGGTAAACAGCACCATCTGCATGGAACAAGAGAGCTGAGACTTCTTCAGTTAAAGATTGTTGTGTTTTGTTTTGTTTTCCTTTGCAGTCAGCAAAGCAGCACCAGCTGAAATTAATCTCTATGATGAATAAGCAATTGATTCAGTCCTTGTGAACACTCAGCAGGATTAGTAGGATAGGAAAAGATTTACACTGAGTAGGCTATTACTGTCTACACTACAGTCAGAGAAAATACGATTGCTTGTGTATGGTCTTATTGGTACTGGCTGGCCTGGTGGTCACATCTGCCCCATTTACGGTATCATGTCAGAATATCAGCTGGGGCGAATTAGCATCCTCCCACTATGGCAAGCATAATTCAGCTAGCTGTCTGGAGTATTTCTTTCAGCAGAAAAATATGCAAATGACCATAATGAAAACAAGCATAGCTAAAACATATATAAGTTACTTGATTTTTTTATCTTTCTAAGTCTGAAAACAAAGCTGAAATACATCTTGCTCTGTTTCTCTCCCAACTTTGATTAATTATGTATTTGCACTTGTGAGTTTCTCTCACAACTTAGGTTAGTAATGTATTTGTAATCATGACTGAGGACATGTAGCAATGTCAGGGGAGTTCTCACACCAGTGATTGCCTTATAAATGAGAAATCATTTTCTCCCTGGCCCAGATTACATTTGGATAAATTCAATAACAAAGTGGGTCAGATAGATCAAGTCAGAAGCTGATGTCAGAGAACAGCACATGGCAAAACAGAAATAAATCACTGAAAGTATCTCTGGAATGAATTAAAGAGAAACTATCTTGTCATGCACTTGCTCTGATTGAAAAGAGTAATAATTAAATTAGAATAGTTTTCTTTGCTATTTCTGATTCAAATTTTATTAAATATAGGCCTGAATCCCTAATTTGTGTGAATAATAAAAGTTTTTCTGTGAAATTGCATTTTATTTTTAATTAATACAATTTTATTGATATTTAATTAATAGAATAATTAATTTCAAAATAAAAAATAATTAAAATTGTTTTTAAGTAACTTTCCTGGTGTCTTGAATTTCAAAAGAGTGTGTGTGACTACAGATCATGCACAAAATTGTTGACTATTAAGTACCACATTGATAACAGATGCTAATAAAAATGCTGAAATTACTTTCATTTCCCACCCACTAGAAAATATAAGTGTAAACTATATTTAATTATTAAGGAATAGGGTTATTAAGGCAAGGATAACTTAACAGGAAATGGTATGTCTTTTAAGATTTTTTTAAAGGAAAAAAAATTTCATGGAACAAAGTTAAAAATAGAGTTTTCATAGGAAAGACACCTGTTTAGGACAACCTAAAGTAAACAGCTATTTTATACTCTTAGTTCTTTAGATTTTTAAGGAGATTGCCAACAAAACAAAATAATTTCTTTAAACAAAATAAATAGGTGAATCATAATTAATACAGAAGTCCCTGAAATTTCTGAGTTTTACCAACCTACAGAGGATTTCAGAACACTTGTGTAGAAGTCTGTAATAGTCTGACATTTCTTTCCAATTTTTTTTCCACTAGCAGTGACTGATCAGCAGCAGTTCAATCACTTCTGGTAAGTCACCAGGTACAAGCATTTGCTGATTTCTAGTGTTAAGAGGCAGCTCCAGTCTTGACCTTCCCCATCCATGCAGAGTCGCTCCGGGTCTGACAGTCACAGATTTTATTCCAAACAGCATTTGTTACTGGGGTTGTTTCTGTACAAGTGCAATACAACACAACTGAAATACAGTGCTGTGTGCTAGTGGTGAAACACCACAAAGTAACAAGTTGTCTATCAGTCCATTGCAAATGCTATATATCTTAAGTTATTCTTGGTTCTTAATTACCAGCTTTCTATCATATGGTTGTGTACCATTATTAATAGTTTGTAAATATAGATCACCTATATATGACATCATCTTATCTTAGGTGTCATTCTTGTCTTACTTTCAAACATCCAGATACAATAAACAAGCTACAGAAGTGTGATAACTGGACCTGCATGCCTTTTATACCAAACATTATGTATCATATTGGGCAGACAGCTAGCTCTGTTTTCTATTCAGCTGGCAGTTAAAAACAAATCCTACATTTCCATATGTAGCTACCATAATAGTGGGTCACTTCAAGCTATCCATGATTTAAAAGAAGGAATATTGTTCTGGCTTGATATCAGGTTCCAAAAATAATTTGCTTCTCTCCACTTTGCTATTAATTTCAAACATTTTTTAAAAAATTACAGTTTTTTCTTAATACAATAATATATACATATATTCTGTATATAATAATATAAATTAAAATCTTGCTCTGTACAGCTCCTGGATCCACTAGAGACCTGAGCCCACATACTTTGCAGTTGCCATTTTCAGAGATACCTTCTTCCTGGGATGAGATCATGATGAGCCTGTTCTGGGCTTTTTAAACTTGTCCCCTGCTCCTTTTTACCTAATTTTTTAAAATGTATCCTCTCTAGCCTCTGTCTTCACATTATTTTCCTACTACCTCTGAGCTGTTTTGATTTTTGTCTCTCACAGATTTTACCGCTTACTTACCTTACCGTTTGTAATTCTTATAAACATCCATTGTTTGTACAAATCTATGTGTTTCCTGCTCTTTGCTTTTACCTTTGATCTGGAACCTTAGTTAGACTTTCAGTTCATGAATGTGATTGTTAACTCAGCTTGGATCTTTATCTGATGCAGTTAGGGTTCCTAACTTCTGCTTCAGTGGGGAAGCTGTTCCTTGGTGTTTTTTTACAGAAGTCTCTTATGTTGATGGGTTATTCCCAGACAGTTTCCAGATGCCTTCTTCAAAACAGTTTCAGATTATTTAAATTGCATTCCTTGTATCCTGCCTTTGTTACTTGTAGTCTCAGTTGTGCATAGGCATGGCAACTGTATATGAACTACATGCAAAATTGTGCATTCAGCCTTGCAGAACCATAAAGATGAGGGCAATGTTATGTGGTAGCTGTTAACCACTACTTTTGTCTCAGCTTCCTATCTGAGATCATACACAGCACCCCAGAACAGAATAAAAAATAAATAGAATATCGGAGGAGGTCTACTAAAAGCCTGTAAAGCTTCCTCCCTGCTATCACTCTGTTGTGGCATGTGCCTTATTCACACCATGTAAGAGCAGTCATGTATGTTGCTCAGCTTTGGCAATCCTGCTAGGAGCACATCTGCATCCAGATTTATGTGTGAGACTAATTATGGTTCTTAAGTCACTGTGACATGCTTGGAGCCAAACAGAAATGTTATTGACAGTACTGGAGAAAGCCTTGGATTTGGATGAAGACAAGAGTCACAGGCAGGAGTTTGGGCTTGTGAAAACAGTGACAGCGTTGTCTCTAATTGAAATAGAACTGGGATTCCTAAATCCTAATACCTCTCACATCCCTTCCCTGCAGTGAGTGGACAGCTGTGGAACAAAGATGTCTCTCTACGTTTGCACCTAATGACCAGGCAGATATTCATTGGAGTACTATAATAAGATCCCAAAGTTGCTTGTAGGCCAGGAGGATATCAGTGTGACCCTGCAATAGGAGATTTCTTATTTTCTTCAGAGTAAACCAGAGCTTCATATCAAACAACTGCAAAAAAGATCATCAGGGTTGCAAAGCCTGGACCCAATATACAGGCAATGCTAGAAGTAGGTTGTTCAGAAAGACTTAAGTAGTTACCCTTTTTTAAAGCACGAGTACACCATGTTCAGTTTTGTGGCACATACTTTTCTATTTTCTTCGTGGGAGGTGAGCCTTATTTCTACACTGGCAGATAAAACAAGTGATTGTCTGTATGTTTTCTGTCACTGATTCCTATCTTACTGGAGAGACTCAGTAAAGAGCAAAGGGTCGTTCTAGCATCAGAGTTCAGGAGAAAGGGTAAATAATATAAAGTAAAAAGTTCTTCACTGCTTTGCCTGAGTCTAAGATAATTATGTATAGTATCAGAGAAAGAAGACAATACACAGTTTGTGAAGGTTAGACCCCTTCTTTCCACATAAAAGGTATTTATTTTAAATTTAGAAGTGGAAGAAGACATAACCATGGTACCTAGCAGCTATGATAGGGTAACTGTTAGCATGGAAAACCCCTCCAATACTGTAACCTCAGATTATTTCAATTTTTAAAAATTCTGAAATATCGCATCCTTACTAATGTTTTGATATGTTTTAAAATTATGCAGCTGGAGAACAGTTTTTGTGTTTGTAAGCAAGGTCAGCTGATGGCACAATTTAGAAAGAGTGTGGGAATGGAAGATGAAGAAGGTAATAAAATTACTGCTGCAACCTGCAATCTGTGGTGTGATAAATGGTATAGCAAAATGGAGTGTCTGCAGTCTGCTTTGTAAATATACTTTCTAGGCAGAAATACTTTCTGAGTGAGAAAGGAGTCTTGTGGGGGATCACTTCTATGATTCCTTCACTGACTCCATCATCGTTGCCTTGGAAATCAGTTTGTGATTAGTGAGACATGACTCAGGGGCTAGGCACCAGTAAGTATGGTTTGGTGGAAGACTGACTTGACTTTTTTTTTTTTTCTTTTTAGTAAGACAAAGAAACAGAAGGTTTTGAAAAGTTAGAAAGAAAATAGTTTGATCTGTGCTTTTGCACTTTTTTGGAAATGTCAGATCTTAGTGCTACCTAATATATTTTGGGGAAGGTTAGAGACAAATACTATGTTTGGCTCGTGTCTGTACAATGAATTGGTTAAACCACAAATTTCCATGAATTTAGGGAAAATCTGTGGCTTTGACATCATGGAGGTTATTACCACATAGGATGGGGGTTATTTTTTATGTAATGCTTAAGATCACCCTATGATTTTCAGTTTCTCAGCTCTTTTGGGGGAAGAAAAACTGAGAGTATTGAATTACTATTTTATGTGCAGCTTATGTTGCAAAATCTTCAGCAGAGAAACTAGGTAAATTTGACCTATTTAATATTAGATACAGAAATGTCTATCAAATGAGAACATACTATTTTTCTGTATATTTCTAGTGGGTAATACGATCACCAAATGAATAATATAAAACTAATAAATATTGAATAGATTGTAGTTTTATATATATATATACTATCTCAAACATAGTAAATCAGCACAATTAGCCTCATTCCCATCCTCATAAATAACTTCATGCTTCATTCAGACTCTGATATCTTTGTTTATATTCAATAATAATAATTCCATAATAACGATTTACAATTGAATGGATAGCATGAAAGTTCATTGACAACTTACTGCAACTTTCTTTGTTCAAAGGTATGGTTAGTTATACTTTTTAGGTCCAGGTAACCTGACTTTACTGATATTAAAAGTCAACTACAGGTTATAAAATGTTCTGTTACATTCACATTTTACAAGGAAGATATTTTAGGAAAGGTGGGAGGAGGAAGTGAACCTGCCAGTACAAGGGTATGTTACATTAGGCCCAATCACTAAAAACTTCCAGAGTCTAATCTATATTTTACTTCCTGCTAGTTTTCAGTCGATATTTTATACTTTTTTTTGCACTTCATTATGTAGACTTCTTTAGACTAATTAGGACAATGATGTCTTTTTTTTCTTGTTTGGCATTTATTTTTGTCTTTGACTTATTTCAAAGAGTTTGGTTTATTAGTGACAGAATTACAAGTTAACCATTATTCCAGGGTCTACAGAGTAAATGATACATTGTTGACACTGAGGTTGTTCTCACAGGAATAAGCAGCAATGAGTCAATAATTAGCTAGGTAGGCTTTCACTAATGTGACGGATGAGGCACCTTGTATGTGGTGGAGAATATCTTTTCTAAAAGCTGATCTGTTATACTTTTTTTTTTTTTTTTTCCCCACCCTCCATGCTGGATTCATAATATAAATAAACTTGCAATCAGGGCAAAGCAAACTCATTTGCAGCCTTTTTGATACTTAGTAGTTAGCAAGGTTTGACTGGATAATTTAGCAATGTTTGCAAATTTCTACATAATTAAAACAAAATGGGCAGATAGAGAAATTCTGAGAAAATATGTGTTCAAGCCTCACAGCTTTCTGTGCTTTCAGCTCAAAACTAGACAAAACATATCAGACTGGGTATGAATTCTCCTTTGTGTTTCAGCTGTGACTAAAAAGCCAGATTAGAAATATAGGAATTTATCCCACGTGATTCAGAAATAAGGAAAAAGTGAAACTCATGAGAACTGAAACCAGCTGTTCTTCTAGTTCCTTTCACTGAGCACAGAGTGACAGATGACATTGTTTGTAAAGGCCCCATCCATCAGATTTAATGACCTCTTATTAAAACTGTGCTTAAGTATTCAACAATAAGCCCTATATTTAGTCATCTTAGTACAGCACTTTTCTCAGGAAAAAAAATTTCACCTGCAAGTAAGAGGGAATAAAAGCCAGGAAATTAGGACTCTGAGAGAAGTATTGATTTTAAAATACTGTGAGTGAAGGCAAAAAATTACTATCAGTACCTGTGATCAGACATATACAAGGTTATCCTATCTATTGTAGCTGCAGATGTTATGTGAAATATTCCATATTTTTCCATGTAACAAAATTGCAATTCTATTTACAACATAAAACTGGCTACAGAAATTAATACCTGTGAAGGAAAGGGCAACTGATTTAGCCAGTGACTGTGGTATGATCAAACCTGATACAGCATAGAGTCACCTTACCATCAAAGGATTTTTGGCACCTTGATACTGAAAAATATCTTCATTATACTAAGTAACAGATGATATTACCATCTGTACTAGTTTCAGCAAGATCATAGGCATCAGCAGGAACATCAAATTTGTACTCATATTATAAATCCTTCTGCTGTGCTTTCTTTTCTTTCCCTGTTCAGATTCATTCTTTCTTTCCTTGCTCCTACTAATTTTCTCACTTAGGTTTCACTTTTTATAGGGCACAAAAGGATCATCCCTGACACAGGCAGCCTCATACCACTGGAATCGTATAGCAGCTCACAATGTCATAGCATTTTTTATCTAACAGTACATATAAATGTACAATTTTTTCTTGGAAAGGAGAGAAAGTGCTTTGCTGAAATATTCCTTCCAAAAGTATTCCTCCCAAAACTCAGACAGATGTCCAGCAGGCAAAAATGGAGCCAAGAGTTAAAATTTTCATATTTATTAATTTCTTACATGAGTTTTTTAGCAATTTCTACAAAGACCATGTAAAATAAACAAAATCATATTCTCTGGATAGGAAGCCAGTCAAATTTCAGACTAATGATCTTAACAGTCCTTTACACCTCTGGAAGGAGAGACTTTCTACTCAATGGTCTCAAAACATCAAAAAAAAAAAAAGCACTAAGGCTTCTTAACATGCCTCTGAAGTAAAGCTTCTTAGCTTTGCTAAGACACTGTAAGAAATTATAGTTTCCATTAAAAAACTCTGTAATTTCACAAACAATTCTTATTTCTTATTCATAAAAATATTTTCATGAAATTATTCTTTAATTGCTCTTTTTCTCCAGATAATAAGAAAAGTTTTGACAAAATTCTTAACCATTTTTGGAAAGAGTCTCTCTGACTGTATGTTACAGGTAATTCAGGTTGTAGAGGACCTCAGGGAGTGTCTTGTGTAGCCTCCTGCTCAAAACAAGGTTAGCTCTGACAACAGAGCAGGTTACTCAAGCCTTTAACCAGATAGAGTTTGCAAACTGCCAAGGATGGAGATTGCAGAGCCTCACTGGGCAACCTATTTCTCTGTTCAATTATTTTCTTTGAGAAAAGATTTCCCTGTACCCAGACTGAGTTCCTTATTGTGTCTTGAGCTCACGCCACACAATGCTGTAGGCCAACCTCACCTTTCACAGACCTCCCCTATGTACTGGGGGAAGACTGCTTTTGGGCCTGAAGTCCCTTCTCATCCAAACCTCCCTTCTCCAGGCAGAACAGTCCCAGCTCCCTCAGCTGCTTTGCATAGGGTAAATGATCCAGCCTCATCCACCTCAGTGGTCTTTGCTAAATTGACTCTAGTTTATTAATGTCTTTCCCATATTGGGGGGTTAAAACTGAATGTAGTATCTGGATGTAGTCTAATAAGTGCTGAGCAGATGGGACAATCCCTTTCCTCTGTCGCCAGCCATGACCTGCTCACACAGGCCTGCACACTGTGAGGCCTTGTTGCTCCCACCAGGCCCCAGGGCCCTTCCCATAGACCTCCTCCCGAGCTGCCTCGGCCCACTCCTGCACCAATGCAAGGGGGTCCTCCCTCCCCTGTGCAGGCCTGGGCAGTGGTCCCAGCTGGATTTCATAAGGCTCCTGCTGGCCTATTCCTCCAGCCTGTCTAGGTCTTTCTGGATGACAGCCTTGCCTTTGGGTATATTACCTCATCCCCTAGTTGGGTGTAACCTGCAAACCTGGTCAGAGTGCACTCACTTGTGCCACCAGCTCAAACCATAAAATCTATACAGAGCCTGTGAAAACTGTATACAGAGTGCACTCATTTGCCGTCTTCCTCCTAAAGTTACTAAGAACAGCTGTAACGAAAGACCCCTGTGATACTTTTTACCAACCGCCATTAACCTCTGCCTGCTGAGCCTCACTGTCTGATCAGTCTTTATCCGTCCAGTTGTCTACCCATCCAAACTGTAAAATCCTGCTTTCAGTACAAGAATATTGTGGCAGATTGTGTGGGATGGTTGATCAGGCATGAACAAGCAGTGCCCAGAACACTCCCAAAGTGTGTGTGTGTGGGGGCTGCTCAGGCATGAATAACCAGTGCCCAGAGCACTCCCAAAGTGTGTGCTCTAACTGGACTGGCAGTGGCAAATCAGTAGCAAGTCTGGCACAGAATATGTAGCCAGCAATAGGTTACCATGTTTTTCATAACAAGCTTAGTACTAGACATAAAAAGCATGTTACTTCTGCATAAGACTACTACAGGAAAGCAAGACACCATTCCTGTCACTGCCCAGAACACAAAGTACAGAAAGTCTGCTTTGTCTGAAGAGCAGTGTCAGTAGTTTCAGTGAGATCTTAATAATAACTACTTTTTATGATCTAAATTTTCATTACATGTAGAATTTTTACTCATGGGTAGTACTATCTGTCTTCCTTCTTGGTTTTTACCTTTTTGTTCCTCTCTTCTTTCGGCTTCAAAAAGAAATGAAGGAACGAAGTGAGAAACATTCAAAATATAATGACAGTAAGACATGTCCTCTGGTTTAAGCCTATTTAGTTAGCTGCAATCCCAGAGGGAATGAATTTGTTCTGTTGCTTTCTCTTCTCTAGTTTCTTCTTTGATTATTGTTTTTTATTTCATTTCATTTCATTTCATACAGTATCTTTTCATTTTATGCTGTCATTCTTACTGTTTGTCGTTTTTTCTTTTATATTTCTTCAGCTGTTAGGAGCAAAGCTTGAATATGTCAGAAAAGCATTTCAGGTGTGTTAGAGAAATCATTGTAGAGAAGCTGCTTCACTGTAATGTTCTTGAAATACTTCTTTCTTCAGAATTATCTGCTTTGTAGAAGTTTCACATTTATCCAGGGTTTTTGAATCCTAGGTATTTCTTTCCCTTCTATCTGTGTGGTTTATTTGGTGTGGGTTGGGTGGTTTGGGGTTTTTTGGTGTTGGGTTTTTTTGGTGTTTTGTGTGTGTGTGTGTGTGTGTGTGTGGTTTATTTCTAAGACAAATAAACAATGTTTCTTCATTAGACTTCCTTTTGTTTCCAGAGGATGAAGGAATCCATCAAAGCAAAGGTCAGCTAAGACTGAAGGTCTCTATCTGATCTTTAAAAATAATAAACTTTCTAGAACAGGGGATTAGGTTGAGCACCTGCAGTTCCTGCTAACTTCAGAGGAATATATGCATACGAGGTATCTCTGAAAAATTAGCACATTGCCCTTCCATTGCATGTTTCCAGTCTGTGCCAAACACAACAGGAACTCAACGGGAGAAAAGGGATTTATCCTGAAACAGGTGCACATATGGATTCAGGGAGGAAAAAAAAGGAATGTTTGTTAGCATAATGTGCTCACCCACTTGATATTTCATCTAATCCTGTATTAACTGTTCCTTCCATATCATGAACTCACTGGCTATGGCTTATTTGGCAAAACTACAGCAGATGATATAAAATGGAGAAAAAATAAAATATGGAGGGAGTTAAACCTAGATAACATTGATTAAAGTCAAACAACCTCTACAATGTGGGACAGAAATCAGGTATTATGGAGACATTTTACTTTCTGTTTACAGGTTACAAAGGAATCAGGCAGTGCCGCTGAATCATTTTGAGAAATGATCCTGAATATTAGACATAGCAGTCCTTAGATGGAAACTTTAGGCAAAGAAAACTTACTATAATATGAAAAGTCAGAAGAATTTGTTGGCTTGGCATTCATGAACAGAACTGCAGAACCTACACTGAATGTCAAACAGCAAAGAAAAGAAATAAAGGTCAACAAGCTCTCAGATAGAACACCTTGCCAAAATAAGGCATGGCAAGGTGTGTGTGTGTGTGTGTCTTTGGAGAGAAGTGGCTACAGCATCTGTTTTATTCTAATAATCATTACCTTGGCATGCAAGGCATAAATACTTTCAGAATACTCTTCTTAATATTATTACTCATGTGGTATGCTATCTAATTAAAATCTCTCTGCTTCACTACTGGTAGGACTATAGAAAATAATCCTTTCCTCTGGAGCATTTGGGAGACTCTGTATGTTTGAAAGTCAAAAGACTCTGATAAAAGGCATCAGAGAATGTATTGCACATCTTCAACTAACACAGTCATGAGGCCCATATATTTCCTTCATATTTCATTGTGTGGAGACATAAGGCTAGCAGAAAATGTGAAGCTTTTAGAGGCACTAAGCTAGATATGATAGACCAATTAATAATAGAGAAAATCTGGTATGATGACTTGCCAGACCTTATCTGAACTTGCCTTGGCCTTTTGTGATGTTAAGCTTTAACATCTCCCCAATGAACAGATATCTATATCCTGAATTGTTTAACTTGTGCTTATCTTTGAATAATATTCTATGATGTAAACATAATTTTCCTACAGGTAGTTTTTAAAAGTAGTTTTTCGTTGCAGAACAAAAGATGTGACTTCATCATAACGATGCAGTGTTAGAGCAATACGAGTGTGGTGTGATGGCAATGGGAACCCAGGATGCTGCGTGGATGAGCACAGGGCAGTAAAAGACAGGGCACAGAATGATGCTGGAGACCCTGGGCATACAAAAACTACACAATGGCCAGTTCAAGAAATGCAGTCCGGGGAGCTGAGCAAAACTGGTGTAGGGGTAGCAAAGGGAATAAAGAATAAGGATCTGAGGTAGGTAAAACATACCATAATTACTAAACTCAGGTTAGGTATAACGTGAAGAAAGAACAAAGTATGAAAATGTTTTATCTATAAGAATGTGTAAAAATATCCCCACCTGGAGCCTAGGGGAAAGTGAAAGGAACCATTAACAACATACTGCTCCCAGCAATGGGAAAGAAGAAATCCCATCATCAACATCACTCTCTTCAGGGATGATGTTGAGTCTGCAGCTATCTTTTTCTGAGGAAGATTTGCTATGCTGGCCTTAGGATAGAGAGCTGTGATGGAAAACAGTATATCCATAGAAAAAGTGTAGAAAATAAGCTTTGTGTAACAAGTTTTAATGGTATTATTAATCACATTTGATTTATATTAAGTAGGAAATTTGGAACAGAAGAATGTTGAACATTTGATAAATTTTGTAAATGTTAATATCAGTGTAACTGGACTAATAATGATAACTTTTTTTGTATTTTAGCTAGATTTTAGTAGGGCTAACAATAAATTCTTGGCTTAACATGTATGGTGTTACCTTTTTACCCACAAACAGAGATAGAAAATGACAAATAAATTAGATAATGGTGACTTCAACCTATTGTATAGCATCTGATCTGTGAAAACTCCATATATCTGCTTTTAGTCAAAGCAAATGCAGGTCAACTTGATTTGCAATGAATATGGATTATACTCCATGGTGTGATTTGCTTTTGTGAATCATGGCCAATGCATGAAGAACAAGCAAACAATTCTACAGCTCAGCTAATGTATGATAACTTGGTGAATCAAAGTAGCTGGAGGATTAGTTATCAAAATAGTAAAGTTCTAGACCAAATCACAATAGAAGAAAGAAAAGATATCCAATGTACCTAAATCTTTTTTAAAAAACATTTACAGTTAATCCAATGGAATGTTGGTATGACTTGTAATGTAATTTAATTTTTAGACAATAAAATTCCAATTTAAAACTATACAATAGTTGCACAGAATGTTTTGATTAAAATCATGTACTTATTGGTATACAAAGCTATATTAGCTTAACCAAATCTCAGAGTGGCTCTGCCATACTTCAGATGCAGAATATTGACAGCTGAAAAACTTGAATTCCAAATTAACTTGCACAGAAATTGAAATAATAAAAGGCATGAATTATGGGTGATAAAATTATTATTGTGCCCATTTATAAATTCAGTCTTAAGTCTGTCCTAACTGTGTTAAGACCGAACATTCCTGAATTGCAGCAAGAATTTGACACAATAAAATCTTTTCTGTCCAAATGAGTATGCATTATGACATGAAATTTTCTTCTAGAACTTTTTCCCATCAAAATTACTTAAACTAACAGTACTGACCAGGAATGGTTGTATGATCCAATGCACACTTTAAATCTCAGAACAAAAGTCATTAAAAAGGCCTAGCACAGAGAAATACCCACAACCACCTTAAATACTGCACTCGATTTCCACAGAATTCAATTTCTACATTGAAGTACAAAAATCAAGTGGCTTAATTGCTCGTTTTTCTGTAAGCCTCTGGGATAAAGAATTTTAGTTTATTTAATGCATAAATACTCCAGAGTAATTTCCCCCATATTTATTTTCCACTGGTGCATCAATCATGTTCATTTGACAGGGTTCTGGAAAGCGTAATCTTTTGGACTGACTGTAAAAAATGAAATATACCAACCTTTTTAGAAGGTGATGGGAAAAAAAGAAATCCCTACTCAACTAAACGCAAGCACAACGTTATACATATTTCCATGTGCATATTTCCCTGGAGAGGCAGAACTTATTCAGTAATGCCCTACTATTCCCTTTCAACTCCCAGAAAGACGGAGATGGACTAAAGCAGAATCTTAGACCCCAGATCACTGTATACATGTCCAACATTATATAGCAAAGAGAAATTGTATAAGGAAAAATAAAAAGATGAATTATTTCTGTGGCCAAAATTAATCCAGATAACCTAGCCTAAAGCAAAAGCATAAACTTTCCGTAACCAGAGATAGTAAGAGAGAAAAGGATAAAATAATTTGACAAAATAAATCTGAATCTCTGCTTATGGAGTCTGAATCCTTCTGCTACTAAAAAAAATAAATTCCCATTCTCAATCAGGTCTTTGTATTCAGCCTTCACTGTCAAATCTTCCAGTGATGTCTTCTGACATTAGGTGGAGGCTGTGGGTGTGCCTTGCCTTCTTTAAAAAAATGCCAAGAAAGCTGTCTGAAGAAAGGAGGAATGGGAATGAAGAACCAGAGTGTGCTGAAGGGTAAAAAAAAACAGGGAAAATACCATACTGAATCTTTGGGCTTCTTTAATAATATATAATGCTAAACTATGTACATGACTTCTACATTTTCAATCTGTAGAAATAAAGAAGTCCTTTTACTACTATTTGGTGTTACTGTATCTATAAATCTGATCATCTCAGACATTGTTATGTAAAAGAATACAAGCAGAAGGGTAAAAGTGTCTGCAACATATCTACTTAAGGACTTCAGGTCTGGCTAATAAGTCTGGAATAGTGACAAGGGTTTAGTGGCTTTTTTGAATCAGCCACATGAATTCAAAGGAAAAAAAAAACCACCCTTGTTTTTAAATAATCCTGTTTTGGTTTAGATTTTTTTAATTGCTTGTTTATGTTCTCTTCAAACAGAGCAAGTTCAGTGACATTCGGTTTTCCTGAGTCACCACAGAGAGCCAGTGATGTTCTTGCTGATTGAGTAGCACATTTCTAAATATTAAATAATTTCTGCGGCAGCCATTGTGTTTGTCCTGAAAACATCTAAATCACTGTTGAATGTCTTGTATCTGGTCTGCACAAAAAATCACCAGTATCCATAGATTAATGAACCTTAAACTTTGTCTTCCCATATAATATTCCAAATTTCAAAATAACATAACTGCCAGAATAAAATATTTAGACCGAGAGAAACTGACAGTTGTCATTTTGTGATTTATCATTAATTTAAAAATGTTTGTTATATGAATGCCACCTTTTGTAAAACTTGTAGGTTTGAGCTAACCTTCATATTTTTAACATCAATAGAAAGAAAAAAGTACCTCCAGAATATGATTCACCAGTTTATTTTAGACATCCCAGGCTGAGATGAATCATCCTCTGAAGGTGCCTATGCACATTTCTACATAGTATCCCAGCTTCTGAAGCCAAGTGAGTGCATGAAAAAAATCTCAGTTTAGGTTTCCATTTAACTTCCTATCCCCTGATAATTCAAAAGCAATAATAAATTTGGAATTATTTAGGATTTTTTAAACGATTGTTTATTATTTTGTGGACAGTTGATTTCATCCTTGGGATGACTAAAAAGCTCACTGGTCAGTTCTTTATTTTAGCCATACTATACCAGTTGGGGCTTCACTGCATCCAGAACAGTGGGCTCTCCTTAGTACTAACAATTGCATTTCTCAAGAAAGTTGATTTTATTTTTTCAAGTTAACAGCTTACTATTAGTTATAATATTCTGAATTTTACATACACCAGAGAAAGAACCTTATTGCTTGTTATTAAATTTCTGCTAGTTATTGTTGGAGAAAAGAATGCTTAATTTCTTTTTGTAAAGTCAAACATTTCTCTAGATGTTAAAAAAAAGGCTCAGTAATCTTATTGTGAAAACATAGAATTACTAGAATATTTTCTATTAAATCCAGAATCATGTCATTTTATTAAGCAGAGAAAATGTAATTTATGGCCATTAGAAATGAAAAAAGCAACCAAGCTAACGAGTGCTATAAATGTTAAAAAGTATTTGCAAGACTACTTGGACAGCAACAAGTCAAGAATTTTGAATGCCATCTTCATAGCCCATTTTAAAGTATTCCTAAATTTGAGTTGTTGCTTTCTTTGAGAAAGATAAACATGTCTTTGCATGTATGTTATCTTTATTGTATGTTAAAGACTGACCACTCCAGGAGACTGACCTTGATACAGCAAAGTATATAACTGTGAATAATTTGATTGGAAAGCAGCATTTGGAAAACTGAAGTCAGTATCTAAGACAATCAGGTTATATAACAAAGAACAGTAATAAGAAAGAAGTATTTCAAGCAAAAGCCTCATGAAGGTTGATTATTATTTTTTAATTTAACTTGGCTTACCTGAGTAAATTACTTCTAAAACTTTTATTAGGTCAAAATACATAAAGTTTTCGAGTAAATTCCAGAAGATCATGTGTCTGTAGCATTTGCCTAACATACTTTAGGCAGTTTTCTCTTCTGAAACTTCAATGTCTTATATTTTGAAAATTCAATGCTGTTTATTTACTGGAGAAGTTCGGGAAAGTTGTGATAGGTAACAGGCAGCTTCTGCTCAGGAGGTGTGGCGGTTCACCTCGTTGCCTCCCCGGGCCGCTCTATGATATCCGCAATCCCTGCTAGACCTTAGCCTCTGTGTAGTAAGTTGGGCGGCTAAGTTCCCTTGACTGTACTAGCAACTCTTGCACGGCTGAAGTGGGGAACTGCACTGGCTGTATCAGAAACATTCCTTATCTGAACTACAACACCACCTGACAGCCTTGGGGCATTCCGTATCTGAACCATAACATCCCCTAACAAGCCTGGGAACATTCTTTGTCTGAATCCGAGTGGTAGGGTACCACTGTCAATGGAATAAAAAAAAATAAAAAAATCAGTAATTACCTACTGGGATTGCAGCCAAGACTGAAAATTACTGTTGACTAAACCAAATCATCTCCAACCCTATAAACAGCAGTCCTAAGCAAAGCCCTTTGAGCTCCTCTGGACTGCAGCGGGCTGTGTACAGCATCTCCCTCTGCGTGGGATGCCTCCAAGCTTGCAAACTCCCAAGTCTGCAATACCAGGGGGACTGGCACCAAAAGCTGATGGCAGAGCCTGGACTGATTTTCCTGCTTCTTGAGGCTCAGTCCTTTGACGCTGAAAAATGCAAAGGCATTCACCATGAGTATATCACTGAACTCGAGGGGAACTTTTAACAGGTATACCTTTGTACATTTATATATATATATATACACCTGTTCTTTTGTGTCTGTGTGTATGTGCATATGAACTGATTTAGATACCTCATAATAAGTATAGTGTATCACTATCTTGGATCTGTAATTAAGTTACTGTTGTGATTATAGTAAATTCTATTTGATTCACTTTGGAAATTATAAATTACTCAATGATTAAGTGTTGCTAAAATCCTATGATCAACCTTACACTGTGAACAAACCTTAGACATGCTTTAAATAGAAACTATTGACCAATCTTGAGACTAAGATTGGATCTGGCCACACCTAACCTCTATTAAGAGTTTAGAAAGCAAGGGGATCTACTCTGTGACTCAATGGGAGGATCTTCCTTACCCCTTTTCCTTTTTAGTCTTTGTGTAAAACATTCCAGCTTAATTTTAAATTTTATTCTTCTTAGTATAATTTATCTAATAAGCTATAGAATGAACCTTGCCACTGAACTTTTTCAAGTTGCACTTCCACCAATTAAAATTAAAAATATAATTTTTGCTATTACCTTTGATGATGATTCTTCAAATGGTCTAAACCACTCATCTGTGACAGATGATAGCACTAAAGTGTTCTGAAATCTTTTGAGATATATTCTTACTATTTTTAACATCTTACTCTGATATGGGCTAAGGAATCAATTGGACCTTTTGGATTGGATAATAGGTATATTATCCTTCCAGATCAACTAAACCAAGACCTATACTCTGGGAAGAAGCTTATTAACAGAAAACTGGACAAATTCAGTGTTGGTTAGACCTAAGTTTTATTTTCTTATGTTTGACTAACTTTTAGGTGTCTACAGGTTGTGAATCTGCAATGCCTCAATTACACAATTACCTGAAGCCTTGCACTAAAACCAAAAATCATTATGTTGCATGCCCAGATCCTCGGCAATAACAGAAGTGGATTGCAGATGAATGAAGCTGGGTTAATTAACATTGATAATATCCAGCTGTGGGCTGGCTTCAGGGGCAGAGGTTTGGCTGATGTAGATAAGGTGCAGCTGTGGCTGGTTCTGTTAAATGGTTGAGAGTCAATGAAGAGAGAGCAGCCGAGGAAGAAGGGGAGAGAGGGAGAAGCAAGAGAAGAGAACACACACCTTGGATAAGGCAAGATGAGGAGAAGGCAGCAGAGGGACTGTATGAAGAGTGTGCTGGTATGAGATGGTAAAAGACTTTGTTGCAGCTTGATAGTTTGGAGAGTGCTGTAACTCTGGATCGCTAGCTGTGAGCAAGGCATATCCTTTGTCAGAAAAGCAATGTTGTTGCACCTGCACTAAGCAGTCTTTGAAACAAGGGTTAATTGAGAGGTTAGTGTGATGATGCACTAAATAGTTGAAGAAGATATTGCGGCAAAAGCAATCACATATGCAACTAAATTGATGTAAATCCAAACAAAGGAAATCTTTAATAAGAAATCAGAGAGTGTGTCATTATGTGCATGGTAGGAATCCTTTGAATTATGTCCAGAAAAGTACTTCCTCTCTGGTCTATGCAGTATACTCACAGTCAACAGATTTGTTGCTTGTGAATTAAAACCAGATTAGGAAAGGCTACCATTGCACAGTCATGTTGTTCTGATAAGACATAATAAGGGTTAATTTGGTCTGCTTGTACATCAAATGCTACTGGAACCTGTGTACATATGTGTGTATGAGAAAGAGAAGGGGGGAAAAAAAAAAAAAAACAAACCAACCCACAAGCCAAGAAATAATCAGGAGAAATTTTATGTAGAGCTCCTGATTTGGCAGTATGTGTGTATTGTCTGAGCATACAAGAATAACTGAAGTTAAGGAGGCTTTGCATTTGGGACTGGAGCACTGGGGTCAGATTTCAACAGATTTCCAGGCGCCTACAGATGTTCAGAAGTGTTTCTAGAATTCCTTAAGCAGGATAAGACTACTCTGACTTTGGGAATGCATCCCTCTCAGCTTATCTGCAACTTTGGGTGCTTAAATTCTTTACGAATTTCATGTGTGTTTAAGCAGCTTTTCAAACTGAGACCCAGGTGGCTGCCTTTCACCAAGCTCCCCCAGCCCAACGGCTTCTCTGTCCGTTTTGCCCAACCACTTCAGCTTCCAGCTTTCTTGGAGCAGGCGATCCTCATCTGGTGCGTTTTCTCAATTCAAAGGGGGGGTTATCTCTCTTTCCACTTCTACCACACAGTTTTAAAATCATCCTTTTCACCCTGAATTGCCTTAAAATAAGGGTTGGTGAGATCACAAAGAAGACCTAGTTAATGCTACAATTTTAAGAAAGAGAAATATCATTCCTGGTAAGAAAAATATCCGCGCTTCTTCCAGAATGACTTCTTTACTGAAGTTACTCAAGTTTCCTAAACAGTAAGGTAATGATTTTCAAGTGGTAGTCCACAGACTTTCAGATTCCATGGAATATTTCTGCAGGGAAGTATGTAAAGAATAGCTTTTGTGGTGATTGTTAAACCATACTCTTCAGTAATGTTGGAAACAACTGTTGCTAGGCTTAGATTTATTATCCCTGCCTTTGCAGTTTTACTAGAAAATATTTATGGTGACATGAGGAAAAGCATGAAAATTATTATGATAAGATATGCATTTTTCGGAAGTGATTATGATTAGTTAATTTGATGTGTCCTGTAGTATCATCTTCTTAAATCATTAGCCTACTGGCTCGGGGCCAAGGCCCCATGTAAAAGGGTTCCACAAGTGCACAGAAAATCTGGTGCTAAAAGAGGTGGTTTACTGTGCATGCACCATATAACTGAAGTGTGCGTTTGCAAGGCAATATGTGTACAATGCATGTCACATCAAGTGAAAACAGACTTTACATAGCTCGGCAGAGCCCTCTTAGCTTGTTTTGTTAAGCTTTAGTTATAAATACACTCAACAGTATGTGCTCACAAGCTATTTCCAGAGCCTTCTAAATAGAATCATGGCTGGTTTTGCTGGTTTTTAAAGCGAGGAGAAAAATAGGGACAACTTGATATCCTTACTATGGTGTAGCTGTGCTCCATAGACTTTTCTCTAAGGTTGCATAAAATTTCACCTATACAAACACTAGATGATTCTGGGTCAAACGGCACAGGACTGGGAGACTTGCTATGGACCCATTAATTCCTCAGGAGCATGCTAAGTGACAGAAAGGGTCAGGAATCAGGAGTTCAATGGACATCTAACCAATATAAGGTCTTACAACTTTTCTGATAACCGTTGCAGTCTCTTTATTAAGGAACTGAGAACTGGCACAGAATGTTTTCCACCATAAGCTTGCTGAGAAAAGTGATCCATTCCTGCATGTGAGGAACCAGGTCTGCCTGTAAACAGGACGTCCTCACAAGACAAATCACAGATGCCCTAGAATGCCCTGGGTTATACATAGGATATCCTCACAGCAGTTTAGAGAATTTGTCCCTCTAAAGTAGTTTTTCTTACTTCACTGTAATAGAAAACCTTTCATCATATGTTATGTGATAAAAATGTACTTAAGTTTGAGATCCAGAATTTCAAATTTGTGTTTCAGATAGGCCTCTTTCAAATACCATCCTTTTCTAAATCTAATCAGTTTTTCAGCTGCATTTTCCATGTGATCTTGTGTTTCTTTTGATGATACTGACAAGAAAAATATCTTCATATATCAAGGAGTTATCTGAGGAAATATTAAAGAAGTAGCTGAGGAAAAGGACAACATACATCATTCACTATAATTTTTTCCACCTAACCTTTCAAACATGGAATAAAAAGCTCATCATAGTTCAATGTAATGTTGGCAAGAGTATTTTACTAAAAATGGTGAAATGAGGGTGTTAGCTCACCTTTTCCCCAGTTGTACTATTATTTGCAGTGCCGTTTCCGAAGGTTTTAGTAACTTTATTTGGAATTTCATTAAAACAAATCAGGGTGTTTGAAATATTTTGCTGAAAAATACCTTAGTGTTTTTATTGTTATAAAAAAGAGGAGGAAAAAAAAAAAGAAAAGAAAAGAAAGTTTTCTAGTGGCTTTGACAGCTGAAACTGGAATGTTTCGCTCAGTAGCTCTTCTTTGTGCTTGTGGTAGATAGTTAATGAAGCTCATGGTTAAACCAGGAGCGGATGGATACTAGAAGTGTAGGAAGAAAGCAGCAGAGAATGTTTACCAACAGCGCGTTGGTGGTATAGTGGTGAGCATAGCTGCCTTCCAAGCAGTTGACCCGGGTTCGATTCCCGGCCAACGCAGTTGTGTTTTTGACGCCTTCCCGAGCGCAGCAGCCGCACGCCCGCGGTGCCGCCAGCCAGCGGGCGCTCGGCGCCGCGGAAAGGGGTCAGCAGGAGCAGCGCCGGGTGCCGCTGGGAGCGAAGCGACAAAGCCCTGCCGCCGGGGGGGGGCACTCCTGTGTGCGGCGGCGGCCGCCCGCCCTGCCGCGGGGAGGAGCCACGCCTGTGTGCGGCGGCCGCCCGCCCAGCGGGAGAGCAGGCTGGCGGGAAACGGGGTGGCGGCGGTGCTGCTGGGGCGCCATGTTGAACAGAGCCCTTGCGGCAGAGAGGGCCAGGGCTCCGGGCCTGCAGCAATGTTGTTGCCTGCAGGTCGGGGGAGATGTTTTTCCCCAGCTGCTCTGCACCACCGAGGCCACGCCTGGAGCAGTGACGG
This sequence comes from Falco cherrug, assembly GCF_023634085.1. Taxonomy (NCBI): domain Eukaryota; kingdom Metazoa; phylum Chordata; class Aves; order Falconiformes; family Falconidae; genus Falco; species Falco cherrug. The sequence goes on along the minus strand of NC_073700.1, from coordinate 64,668,546 downwards.
TGTCCAGTTCTAAAGTCCCAGTACTGGAGAGAAATGAGCGTACTGGAGAAAGTCCCGTGAAGGGCCACACTGACAGTTACAGTGCTGGCGTCTTTTTGCTGTGAGGAATGACTGAGAGATCTGTTTAGCCTGGAGAAGAGAAAACTCAAGGGGGGGAATCGTATCCATGTATAAAAATACCTGAAGGCAGGGTGCAAAGAGAATGGAGCCAGGCTCTTCTCAGTGGTGCCCAGTGGCAGGACCAGAGGCAACGGGCACAAAGTGAAACATGGAAGGTTCTCTCTGAATGTTAGGAAACACTTTTATTACTGTGAGGGTGACTAAGCACTGGCACAAGTTGCCCAGAGAGGGTGTGAAGTCTGTCTGTGGAGATACTCAAAAGCTGTCTGGGCATGGTCCTGGACAACTGGCTCTGCGTGTGTGTGTCTGAGCAGGGGAGGTGGGCCAGATGACTTCCAGAGGTCCCCTCCAACCTCAACCATTTTGTGGTTCTATGATTGTGTGTCAAGCCAAGGCAAGAACTGAGAGTAGAGGACCAATACAAGATGTTAGCTATTTCTCTAGGAATGGGCATGGCAGCAGAACCTGGGCTGAGAGACAAGGCGGCCAAAGGAAGTGTCACTCCAGCAGAGCTAGAGGAATGCGTACAGGCTGTGGTTCACTTCAGAGCCAGTAGCTAGTACCTTCAGGAGCCATCGGATATATCAAAGCCTACGCCTCCCACGAAGCCCCACTGTCTGAGTGCCCCTCCAGCTCTCTGAGAGTGCCCACCAGTTTTGGTGATACAATTAATCACTGTCAATCCCATGGCTCAGAATCCTGTTGTACTTGAAACTTGACTCTTGACAACTCTTTCAGATAAAATGTTCTATCCCAAAGTAATTTTGAAAACAGTTTGTACTATATTTCCAAAACCTGTTTATGTGACAGTTGCAGACAGGACCTACTCACATGACAGGCTGCGGTGTATGGAAGAATATTTGATCACACTGAGTGTTTACTTCTTTTGTTTTGGTCTTTTCTGGGGGTTTTGGGTTTGGTTTTTTTTCTTGAGAGGGAGAAAATGCATGTGTAGGTTTATAGCAAGCAAAAGAAGGAAAGGACTAAAGGAGTTGAGCTGGCCCAGGGAGAAGTTCATGATAGCTAACTAAGAATGGATAATGACTAGATTTCTAAGGAGTGGAGAAAGGCAGACACAGGCCTGCCCTGGTTTCAGCTGGGATAGAGTAAATTTTCTTCTCAGTAGCTGGTACAATGCTGTATTTTGGGTTTAGTATGAGAACAATGTTGATAACACACTGGTGTTTTTAGTTGTTGCTAAGTAATGTTTGTACTAAGTCAAGGAATTTTCAGTTTCTCAGGCCCTGTCAGTGAGAGGGCTGGAGGGGCACAAGAAACTGGGAGGGAACACAGCCAGGACAGCTGACCTGAACTAGCCAAGGGGATATTCCATACCATACGATGTCATGCTCAGTATATAAACTGGGTGAGTTTGCCAGGGCCAGTGAATCACTACTTGGGGACCGGTTCGGCATCGATCAGCAGGTGCTGAGCAATTGTATTGTGCATCACTTGGTGTATTTTTCCATTCCCTTTGAATTGTATTCCTCTCCCTTTCTCTCTCCTTTTCATTACAATTGTTGTTATTATTTCATTTTATGTCAATTATTAAATTATTCTTATCTCAACCCTCATGTTTTACATTTTTCCAAATTCTCCTCCCCATCCCACTGAGGGGGGAATGGGGAGTGAATGAACAGCTACGTGGTACTTGGTTGCCTGCTGAGGTTAAACCATGATGAGGCTTTGAAAATGTAGTTAAAATAAGCTGGATAGATTTACAAAAAGCTGATATTTGAAAGAGGATCAAATCCTTTGTCTTTCTGGAAGAGAGGATATTCTGGAAACAGTGGATGAGTGCTATGCCAGCAGGAGTCAATGGACTGAAAATCAAACCAGAGGGGTTTTACCTCCCCAAATTCTCATTGGAACATGTAGGTTCCTAAACCTAAGCTGATGGGTCAAAATTATTAGCTAGTCTACTTGAATCAAATTAGATTGCTGGGGGGGGGGGGGGGGGGGGGGAAGTGTTTATTTTCTTTATCTGCTGAATACTGGATCCCACTAGAGGGAAAATCCTCTCATGAAAGCCCGGAAAATGCTCCAAAAAGGGGTGCTGACATCTAGACCCAGAGGAGCACAAGATGTGCTCCACTTCAGAGCAAGGACAGCTGCTGGTTGAAGCAAGCAAAGTCCATGGGCTACTCAAGGTCCATTCATAGCCACCGCTACCAACTTCAGGCTGAGCTCTTTGGTGAGGGGTGAAGAGGAAAACAACAGTATGAAACTGCAGAAGATATTTAGTCTCAGTGTCCTACATGCCCAGTTGAAAGAGAAATTTTTCTGTTACTTCAGTTTAAAATTATACACCAGTATGATACATTTACCTGCCTTTGTAGCAACTGTTCTCATACATATGCCTGTGCTTCTCAGATGTGCTTCTTACAGTTTCTTATCACTGTAGTCTTCTGTAGTAAATGGAAGCACCAACCTAGGTATTTTCTCATGGTCTAAAAGCTGTAACTTTGCTGAAAACCTCTAAGCTATTAGATGCTGCTGGATTCTTTATATTTTTACTGCACAGGAAGGAAATGTCGCCTTGTGTTGTTTGTTTTTGTTTTGACACTTCAGTTAGAATTGTGCAAAATCACCAGACTTGCACAAGTTTGCATATAACTGTTCCTGGAGTGTGCATAATGGTAGCAGTCTATGCTAAAAAGAATCAAACAGCATTTCACAACCTGTTAGCAATGAGTTGTAATGTAACTTTGCAAAGAAAGGCATCTTTGTCATTCCAGGAGCAGAGTAAAAACCACATTCAGATGCATCGTCATTATTTCTCTTTGATTTCTTCCTTCTTTTGGGAACAGGGAAAGAACTTACCTATTACTAGTACTAGTATGGCTCAGAAACAGAAGGGAGAAATTTCCAGTAATATCTTCTTCCTGTACACTTACTCACTGCAGATGCACAATGTCTAAAATGTCAAAAATAATTTGTCTTCAAAACTTCTGCAGCATCTCTCTTCAAAAAGAACAGTCCTTGAGGTTTCAGTCTACAATAATCCAAGCAAAAGAGTCCATTATTTTAGGTATAAATCAATACTGAAACTTTTAAAAAATATATAGTTTGAACAGTTAAAAAGCTAACTGATGTTATTCTGCTATTTCCTCCAGCTTCCTGCTCTGTTTCTGTGTATTATTTTGGCCTTTGCCTTACAATAATTTATATAATTTTGGAGTGTAAGACAGACACATTTGTTCAGTGTTTGAAACGCGCTTAGCGAAAGTAAGTGCAAATAGACTGAGGGTTTTGCACTTGTGAATTCTTGGTGCTTAAAGGAAGAGGGAGGGAAGGGAGGGAGGAAGGAGGGGAGGAAGGGAGGAAGGAAGGAAGGGAAAGAAGGATTGAGATACAGGGAGAGAAAGGATGAACACATATATATACACAACCACAGACATACATCCCATGCCTTTCTGAGTGCAATATTTGACTTACATAGCAATAACATTCTGCCTGACAAATGTACAATAAACCAGTATATTTTTCCATTTCTTTTCTTCATCTCCTAAAAAAAGACTCGGGGAATTTTTATACACTAGCATATTTTTTGGCTATCAAGAAGGAAAAATATACTTCCAAGAATCTTACAAAAATTCTATTAACACACATCTTGGCATGAGTTTTTGAACATCAAAGTAAGCTACAAGTTAATTCACTTGCATCCAGCTGCATTTGGTGGTATGCTCATCATGTTGAGGAGGCCCTTTTCTGTTTCCATCTTTCACTGCTTATGTCAAACAGTTTACAGAGAAGCAATATAAATTCAGACAGAGTGCTAGGAATGCCATCAATGAGTTTGGGAGTTTACATTGTGTTTGTGTGAGGTCACTGCATGTTGTCTGCAATGATCAATGGCCTAGTGAACACTTTTAAAGCTAGAGGCTACCCTCAGTGCCTTTAGTTACTCCATGTTAGGTTATGTTTTATTAGGAGTTAGGAGGGCTCAGGCAATTCTTCTCTTACGTTTTTTTGTAATGGATTTGTGAGTGTTGAGTGCTTTTTGTGGCATTTTCCTGTACTAATAACAAGAAGTCAGGTGACCAGTAAGACAGATGATATTTAACCTAGTGGTGACAGATGTAGCAGAGGTGAAATGGTTATATCTATTAATAAACAAAGTTTGAAAGCCTTTTAACTCCATCTTTCACATCATGCTTATCTGACCTTTTGTACAAGACATCTTCCACAGAGTTATTTCGGGGGGGGGGGGGGGGGGTGGGGGGGGTGGGACAGGATGGGACACACGACACACCAAAAGCCAACAACATTTTGTAGTTTTTTATTTTCTCTCAAAAAAATGATTACAGTTAATCATTAAGAGTTTTACGTTGTCTTCCTAAATGTATGAATGAAGTACTGGTGGTACTGCAGTTAGTATTTCACTTGGATGAAAAAATGTGGTAGATTTACTTTGGTCCCAATGGATGCTGACATTTTAACCCACTTATCTCTGATTTATTCAGTCCTTGACAGTCCCCCAAAAGTGACGCATTTTGCCTGAAGGCTCTGTAGGTGAGGCAAGTTGACATATGCTTTTTCTTTCTGTTAAGGGGGTGATCTCCTATGCAGTCCAATGGATGAAGCAGGGGGAAATGGAAAAGGAAAATGTTCATGATAAGGATTTTTCTTCTTTTCTCAAGTTTCTTGGGTTTGTTGTATTAAAAAACCCTTAGAATTTGTCTCGTATAAACTCAGCCTTTAAAGGTCAATGTCTAGTTGTTCAATAGTAAACAACAGATTTTTAAAAAATATTTTTGTAACATGGTAAAGCTAAAAGTGTTCTGGAAGATTTTAGAATAATTAGGTATTTAACCTTTTTATGCTAATAAAAAATACTGAGATCATATATAGATATGACTCTATCTTGCTGAATACTAGATGGAAGTATGTTTTATATTTTATACCCTTAGATGAATTCCAGCACATTTGTTAGCATATGGGCCAGATCCCAGGGTCAGAGGTTTGGTTTTGTGCTGCACCACTTACAGATCATGGTCTAAAACTTGGTGTCATGAACGTCAGCGAATTACCATTGAAAAGGGTCTGATCCTGTATTTCTGGCCTGTCTATGCAGATGGAAGTAGAAGAATCCAAGGGAAAGGGAAATGAGCAGGATACAATCATAGTGTACTTGTAGAGAAATGTTTTGCTTCAGTAATTCTGGGAGAAAGGACAGGGTCTCACCATCTCAACTGGGAATACCCACAGGAGTTTGCTTTTCTGTATTTTGCAGAGAAGAACCTTGTGTTTTTATTGTTACCAGCTTTTATTAGTCCTGGTAATAAGTCTTATGCTCTTAAAAATATGTTTATATATATTCTCATTTCCCTAATGCTTCAGGATGCATTTGAAGCTAGAACCAAGTAAGCTTACCTAAACTGAGAGCTAACTGAGGAAACATACTCCCCAGGGAGCACAGAGCTTCTCCTTCAGGGCATGAAGCATCGGCTGCCTCAGTAACCAATCTCACCTTCAGACTCTGGCTTGCTGGGGAGACGTGTTGTCTTGCCAGTTCAATGTCAGGATGTGCAGAATGAGAAACACAGAATCAGGAAAATAATTTCTTTTACAAATGGCCTTGTGCACAAGACTGCCTTTTGAGCTATATAGCTATACAGTAGTTCATTTTTGAATGGAAATCAGTTGTGGTCTCTATGCAAAACATAATAAACTTAATCAGATCTGCTGTTTCCTTGTTACATCTATATTTTAGGGGGTGAAAAACAAATGAAAACGTAAAAGAATTTTTTTCATGTATTCCCCTGCTTCTTGTAGATATTTACAATATAACAATGGTAATTTGAGCAGACGGCCAGCTAGAAGAAGGAAAAAGTAATTAGTGTTTTATTCTACAGAAGTTACTTAGGGACTGGCATTTTCATAGTCGTGCAAAGCTAATTACTGGTTTAGCTAGGCATAATGGATCACCAACTGCCTAATCAAAACAATCAGTAGCACAAAAAAAGCAGAAATCCTGAGTAGGTTTCCACTTCATACTCCTGTCTCTGCATTTATATATATCTTTCTCATCTGAGGGTGTCAAGCTACTCCAGAGCTATTAAAAGTTAAATAGCATAATCCACTTTCCAACAGCAAAAGGACAAAACTGACTGTTGATGGACCACATCCACGTAGATGCCTAGGGCCTGATCCAAGTCTCCTTCAAGTCAAATGACACACAGCCACTGGCTCCGCTGGAAATTGGCTGACAGCATTAGCTACAAGCACAGCCAGAACAGGAGATTCTGTTCCCTCTGTTCTGTATGCTCAGCAAGCCCAGGTATGCATCTCCATTTGAGACTTTAACGTATTACTCAATTAGTAATTATATTTCACTCCATCCCAGAAAGTAATGTTTTATTCTTGCTTCATAAATTAATAGACTAGTATGTCTAGATAGTTCCACAGAGAACTAAATCCCTCTTGCATTATTTTCTCTGCATTTCTATCTGATGCTTCAAAGCAGTTAAAGTATAGTAACTAGCCTTGGTAATTCTTCCCTGACTCATTGATTCTTCAAACAATTAAGAAAATTAAACCTAAAATAAGGATTTATGTGCCCTGGATGGTATATGTTCATCTTTTTTAGAGAAAAAAACCCCAACACTACAGTGTGCTTAATCTTTTCTTATGAAATAATCCCAGTCACACCACTGCTTTGTTGCACATATTTCTCTGACACTCCAGAAATTGTCCCAAAGCAAACATAGCATTAATCATTATATCCTTTACTCATTCTTTGGTCAGTTGAATGAAAATGAGATTTTTCTGTGCTCACATAGGAAATCTAAAAGCATAAATAATGCCATTGTCAAATCATTCTTGTTTCTTTTTGTGCATTCTTGGTAATTCCAGAAAAACTTGCAGACAGTGATCCTTGGTAGCTGCCATTGGGAAGGCAGGTATCTTAACAGCAGCAAGTTCTGTCATCTGCAATTTCATTCTTCCAGGTTTGGAGCTTAAGCTGTCTGTGTCACATTTAGAGGAAGTTTCTATAACTTCCTTACATTAATATAGAATTTTATATTTTTACAGTCTCACTTTAGGACAAAAAGTTGATGGCAAACACTTGTACTCTGCAGGTCTCAATGGAAGCTGAAGTCTCTTCTTTTTGTAGACTTATGTATAGGCAATAAAGCAACTTCCTTAAAATAAATTATGTTTATTAGTAAGAAAAAAAAGCATGTTGGCTTAGGTACTTCTACAGCTCCTGTTACCGTAATGTTAGAGCAATTCAAAGTCATTAGTGTATTCTGTTGAGAATAGTAAAGAACTGTCATTCCCAATTTTGCAGCTGGGGGAAAAAAGGCAATGTAGCTACATTTTTATCTCTGAGGCATAACAAACAGCCAACTGACTGCCTCAGGGAAAATCTGTGGCAGAACAGCTACTTGAATCCAGTTTTTCTAATGGTCTCACCAATGGACTGTTCTTCCTCTCCTGCTGTTGGAAAAGTTATTTTAAAACTGAAAATACATCTTTTTGGTGCCTCAGAACAGTTTTGCCTCAGCAACTTCTGCCAGTGCCTTGTATTCTGGTGCCTCTCTCTGTTATCTTAATTTCTCCCTGTGGCTTTGTAGACACCTCCCTCCACCTCTTTCATTCTACCCAGTTCTAGCTGGAATCTGGCCCCATGCTCCCCAGCCTGCCTTTCAGTGTTGCAAAGAGGAAAGGACAGATCATTAGTTCTCAATGGTTTTCTCAGCAGGTAATCCTAGCCAGATAAATTAGTCCATATTTAAAGCCCTAGGTCAGAGGGCTTTACTTTGTTGACAGTGGGAGGGTCTGACTTTCTGTGCAGTGAAGGCAAGCCCTTAGAGAATGCCTCAGCACAGGCAATGCTTTTGCCGGCATTTAGGGCCAATTTGGTGTAAAATTATAGGTCTCGTGTATTTGGACGAATATACTGAAACAGTTATCTCTCCAACAATTTTGTGGTACAGACATACATTCACTACAGAAGCGCTGTGAATCCATGAGAGATTTTCATGGGGAAACAGGGTTAGAAACATCAAGCTCTTGGCACTCTAATTAGGTATAGATTGTTTTGCTGACTGCAGTGTTTAAAGCCTCCAGTTATCTTTCGTATATGGTAGAACTAGTAACCCATTAGGGTAACAATACTTTTGTGATGTGTGACCCTCTCTAGATTCTGGTGGTTTCATACCAGAGAGCATCACCCTGCCTTCGTGGGGCAGGTCATTTGGGTGTCCCCCCAGTGTCCTGCTGCGCTGCTGGAGGGGGCCTGGGGTGACACAATGAGATCTTCCTTTTCCGTCCTCATTTCTGTCTGCTGTGGTGTGAGACCGTGATCCATTTTGTGCCCTCCTGAAGCCCTTACTCATGTTATATTTTTATAATACCCATCTAGGAGACTCAGTGGTATAGCTTGATCAAAGAAGGGTTAAAAGAAGTTGGTGGTATGGCATGAAGCAGCCTGAAAAACCTGCCCAAAACTCTGGACAAATACCTAGGTCAGACCTATACTGAGCTCCGTGCTGCCACAGATGACTGGCTGCAGGTTTTTGGCCCGTTAATTTAAAATCATGTCACATATGAATACACTATACTGCTGTTACAGTGGGTAAGCTTAGCCATGGTTTAACTAGAGTATTATGTGTTGTGAGCATGTCCAGATAATTCAGTTTGACCACCAGTATGGAAAAACTTTTCATTCAAAGGCTTTTGTTTACATTCTATATTAAGTTTACTTAATATAGATTACCAGATACTCCAGGGAGGATCAGCTGCCATCATTGTTTAGTTTTGTCTTTGCAGCAATCAAATTAAATAACATATCTAAAACCGTAAAGCAAAGTGGCAGTGTCTGTTCTGGCTCCATTTTCACTTGCTCAGCACTATTTTTTAGGAGAAGAAACCTCTTCATGCTTTCTCAGGAATTCACTGAAGATTAGTTTAGATTCACTAACAAGGGAGCCTGGTGGAAACTCCATAATGTTCCAATTTTCCACTTCTTCACCACAGATGTATTTTGTACCTATGGTGATTATATGCATCAGGATGGATCATAAAATGGTATTCACTAAATTTAATTTACAGTCTTTTATATATTTCCAAGTTAACTTTTGATTTTGATGGAAAAAGACATAGCCTTAAACCCATCAAGCTCTCTTTAAAAAAAACAAGTATTTTTTTTTTAAAGCAAATTTATCTTCTAACTGTGAAATATGAAGAGAATCTTTGTGGAGTCAGCAATGCCAGGATTTCAGCAGTGCACTGAGCTAAATACATTATTTTTACACCTCATGAAAATGAGTTTAGTCAGGTCTCATCCTAGGCTTGAGTATAATAACCAGACACAGTTTGCCAGAGATATCCAGATACAGTAGCTTAAGGAAAGGATTACTGTGCCTTCAAACTGAATCAGTTTCTCCTGGGTCACATATTTAAGGAAACCCAAGATTTCTTGGCTGATATTAAATGGAAACTCTAACAGAAAACAATTATACTCTATTGGACCTGGACCCCATCAACTGCATGTCAAAAGCTGGGCATACTCTTCTTTGGGCCTCCTGAAACCTTTTGCCTGTCATCTCTTTTTAAGGTAACCACAGGTTTGTAATGCTAATAAATGACAGTCTGGGAACTTATTTACCTTAATTCTTAGATGAGGCTTCTGGATTGTTCCTTTTTTTTCCTCCATGGGCATAAGGGTGAATCTCTGCCATATTAACCACTGTAGAGAATATTCAACAGTGGCAAAAAAAGTAATTGTCTATATGCAAAATTAATGTGGAATGCATGAATACTCTAATTTGTTTTCAAGTGATCAGCATGAAAGACTGATGGGCTTTTACACATACTCTGGCCAAAAAAAATTGGAGATTGCAGCAGCAGCTGGAAAGAGCAGAAGTATGTGCCCAGCCAGCTTTGAAGCCAAACCCCAAACTTTCTGTGCAGCACAGTCTAAAAATTTTTGGTTGATACCATTACTGACCTATGCCAAATAAGTAAGTAAACTCAACCCAGCTAAGTAATGGCATCCTTTTGCATCCCAGAATGCACTATAATCTGCCCCAATTTTGGCAAACAAGTGAATTAACACATTGTTCAGGAGGGAGTAGGCATAAGTGACCTCAGTGAGGCCATGGAGGCTCTGGTACCCATGTTACTTGTGTTCTGCCTGTATGGACAAAGTCATCTTACATCCATTTGTTCAATATATTCTATGGGTAATAAAACATTTCAAATTAAATAATATTCAACCAACACAAAAGCAGTCTATGTCATCTGAAATAAATTTATTTCTTTGGTAGTCAGGAAAACCACATGGTGCAACCAGAAGAGGACCAAAAATGCCATAAAATATTGGTTTCTACTGTCATGAGGCAGAAAACAGATTCATTAGGTGCCTGCCTTTGCTGTGAAATTGATCTATGCTCTTTCCAATGACAGCTAGCAGCCACCTTCCCATACTACCTGGAAAGAAAAACAGAGTAACTCTTTCACTATATGAAGAATATGGATGCCTAATTAGTAATTAATTTTTTTTCAACAATGAACTACATTTCATGTTTTGAAGGAAGTAATATATTTGAAAATATGATGTACCTATTAGTATTAGACCCTCAGTGGGTTTAGATCCATGCTGGTCTATTGAATTCAGCTAAGTGGCACAGACTTTCTGAGAACCAGCACTTTGATTTTAAACCAGTAGCAAAAACCTGCCTGCTCTCTAAATTTATAAATTATTGACAAAGAATCACTGAGACTGTGCAACAGCTAATTGGCCCCTCTGGTCAATAGCCAATGGTCCTGAGAAGTTCATTGGCTTCAGATGAAGGTTTTTGCTGACCTGTAGGCTGCAATGTTGGCAGAGTATGAGCAAGTTCATGCTCTTTGTTTGCTTTTTAAATAGCACATATCAAGGCCAAGCCTTGGCAAGGAACAATGAGGTCAGGATAAGGAAAACTGTGAGATTTAGAATTGGCTTCTAACATGGGTTTTGTCTTGAAATACTGTATTTTAAAAAGCAGAAGTGGAATTTCAACTTCTTAAAACATTTGTGGTTGTAGATCTAGGAATTTATCTATGAAGTTAAGAGTGTACATCTTTAGAATTATCCAGCTGTGTATTCATATATCAGTTGTTTTATTTTTTCTGTATCAAGTATTAATGTCACATTGTTATGGTTTGTAAAACATTTACACTGATCTCTCTTTTAAATTGAGCAATAAAGTTTCTTTGCTATCAAAATTTTCAAGTTTCATCTGGCGAACTTTTCAGCAAAACTACAGGTAAATTGGTCAAATGTTTCCTCGTATAAACCAACTTAAAAATAAGATTATGAACGGAGTCTTTCAAAGTAAAATTTGAGAGTCTAAATTTTGCTTTCTGTTACCAGGGCAACCTATAGGTTGTGTATAAGTTATAGGCATCCTGACATTTTGTGTAAATGAAAGTTTGAGATAGTTATCTAAAATCTGTATTTCATATGTAGGGAGAATTAAGCACTTCTAAATGGGGTCCACAAAGGCGCTGCATTAAGCAGAGGTACTGGTAATAGGTACAGAGAAAAGTGGAAAAGCTTGTACACAGCACCCTGGGAAGAATCAGCCCTCTGTTACTGGGCTTCATGGTATTCAGAGAGGTGAGTTGCTTCTAAGAGCCTTAGCTTACTCTAAGCAAATCACTTCTAAATGTGAATATCGTTAGAGACCATCTTCCACTAATGATACGGAGTCCTGAAGAAAGTATTTGTTTACAGGCAAGAAGTGTGATTACTATAATTACATTTAATAATTTTCTTAGAAGTGACTTTGCTTTCAGTTTGAAAGACTGTATACAATCTGACTGCAATAGTGTCATATTTATTCACCAAATAAAAAAATCTTCAAAGGAGAATGAAGAAACATATATATTCATACACCAGGAAAAGTTTGCTCAATTCAGAAAGTCTAGCTTTCTTATTGTAAGTTATTACCAGTTACAAATATTTCAGAAGCCAAATATTACACATTCTCAGAAGACCCTAGTCAACCCTTTCCATATTTACTATTTATAACCTTTATTTTTGACATCAGTAGTACTATGCACAGATGTAAGCAGAGACACTAGTAAATGCATTGACATGGTAGAGACTTAAAATGAATGAAGATTATGACAACTACTTTGAAGAGAGAAGTGAAATAATGGAAATGAGAATTAATATATGGCCTGATTATTATATAAAAAATGGAATTATTAAGCAAAAATCCTATTGGATTTCATTAAACAGGATTTTGGCAGTGTGTTATATTTTCAAAGCTGTTGATACAGACACTCTGCAATTTTGATGATATGTACATTTCCATCCTTTTCTGACACTGTGCAATCTGGTGTTTCGGTCTGGTGTGGCAGGCGGTCTCTTCTGTAAGGATGTGCTTCCTCAGGGCCTTAGCAGAATCAGAGGCACCTCTCTGCTCCTGTGAGGCTGCTCTTACATCTGACTCGCACTGTAGCAGTGCTTCCACAGGGAACATCAGGTTTGAAGGCCAGGGCAGTAAGTGGGGAACCTTCAAGGAGGACCTGCATGTGGGTGGTTTCATCGATGTCGTGATTTGCAACAAGTCAAAACAGTGAATGTTCACAGATACTAGCATTATGGAAACTAGGATTTATTTTTACTTTGGAGCTGACAGATAAGATATGAAGGCAATACCATGAACATTTGTATTAAACAAAGAACCAGCTTTTTAAAGCAATGAGCTATTAGCTTTTTGTGTCCTGACCACATGTCAAATTAGGTTAAATACATTCTGCCAACCTAAATCCCTTTGGCAGTTTCAGCTGCTCTAGTTACATTTTGCTTCTCCTTCTGGGGCCAGAGTCTACCACTGAATGTGCATGTTTCCACTGACTCGTGTCCAAGGGCAGCTTTTGGCTGCTGGAAATCATTGTGTACTCTAGTGCTACTGGCCCAGAACTGATTTCTTCCATCCAAGGGGTAGCTCCACTGCACTGAAACGATGATCCCTTTATTCATACAGGGTATTTGGAAAAGCAATAAGGAAGAAGACTAGAGAGCAGGGAGTAATAGAGGTTTGAATTATGAAGCCTGCAGAGAATGTTTGACTGTAATAGGGTCCTACTGACCTTTCCATAATTGAGAGGCTGTGATGCTTTTACAAACTGCTGACATTGGCAATCTTCAAAATTTGGACAGTCATAACCCACAATTAGGGGCTTACCAAGGACCTCCTTATGAAGACAAATCCTTGATGAGACACAGATGCTTGTCAGGACCATACCCATGTTAAAAAAAAAAAAAAACAAAAAACAAAAAACAAAAAACCAAACAAAAACCCACAAACTTGAAGGAGCTGAATTTGTGTTCTTCAAGGCATCTTCAGGGTTTTGGGCATTTCTAGTTAAAGTGTTGACAAGTCTATGAGGCTACAGACAGCACAAGTGAGACAGTAAGTTTATTACCCTTCCATAGCACACGTACATTTTTCTGTTTCTCTTTTAATTAGTAATATGTTTACCTCTATGGTTTTTTAAAGGGCAGAGAATGCTTGCACATTGGGTTATATATTTTTAATGAAGCTGAGGGCCTGCCTCTTTTCTCACAACTGTAGAAATCAGGAGTCCTAAATTGACACAAAGTTTGGTATATAAACCCAGACTGTGAGTATAGGGGGCCTTGATGTGGTATCAAAACAAATGACAGGTGAGAATGTAATAATTTGCTACTACGAAACTGAATAATGAAAGGGAATTAGATAGCAGGTGCTGGTGGGTGGACAAATAAAGAATATGAGACTGCTATAGCACCATCTGTTCATACTGCTCTTGCACTATTAGTTGGATATTTCTGTTGCAGACCCCTCAACTTCTGGCTGTACTGTTGGGTTTGCAGGCTGCACCCCTGGTTTGGAGAGGAAAGCCTTAGTTTTGTAGCGGAAACTTTTTGCCCTGTGTCCTTTCCTTTCTACTTACATAACTTACTCCCATCTCTGACCTCAAACGCTGCCCGTTAACTAAAATACAAGAACAATTCATGCAAATTGTATGTTTGCTAAAGAGTACGTTGAATAACAGCAAATATAAATGTAGCTTTTGCTTTGTTCTTATTAAAACCATATGGGAACTAATCTGTGACCTGATGTAATAATCCATCTTTTGTTTACAATTGATTCTGTTAATGGATGTTGCAGGAACACCAGAGTAACTGCCATGGACTGAGACTTCAATGTAGTTTGGTCCTGCACAGCCACACAGCAGAGAGGTGTTCCTTGTCTCAAATAGCTCACAGAAGCATGATATTCACTTGCAATTCCACAGTTTTCTTTATTCTTTTATACTCCAAATGTGTAGGGGTTTTTTCAGGTTAATAATTAGAAGACTGTCAATAATAATAACAATAAAAATAGTAATAATAAATCATCTGTCTCTAAGGTTTAAATCTTTGCAGCATTCAAAAATTCTTGTAGTTTTTTCTTTAGAAATATACATTTTATGAAAATGAATACATTGCTTTTTTTTTTTTTAAACCTTCACTATTTCCTTAGCAATATCACTCAGCTTGTCTCCTGATCTCCATACAGTTTCCTATGAAGAGTATATATTACCATAACCTTTGAAATGCAGTGGAAAACAGGAGTTTATTTCCAGACGTGGCTCCAAAGTAATGTCCTTTTTGGAAGCTAAAAAAATTTTTAGTGGTGAAACACTACTTTGGTAGCTAGGAAAAGCTTTTCCATAGTTCTGTGATTAAAAAATACCAGCTTGTCTCCTATTTGGCCATCCTACAAACACCATTACCTCTTTGTGACATCTGCTGGAACAGAGAGCATTGAAACCTGTGCAGGCTTCCTCCATACTTGCTACCTGCCAGCATTCAGCACCTAAGGGAAAAAGCAACTCGTTCTATTTCAGAACCAGTTCAGGTTTGAATTTTTCCTTATCCCACAGGACAACTGTTTTCCGCCTTCTTCTTGTGTTCACATAAAGAGAATGACCCATATGCCAACATGACAAAGATCCAGAAAGTTATAAAAGCTTCATTTTAAGGCTAAATCCTTAACAGAGGTTGGAGCAGCTTGCATGAAGGAAAAGAGAGGATGTGCCTTAAAGCAGGAAGTCATTAAAATAATGAATCACTTGGCACAATCCAGTTTTTCTATAGATTTTATGCATTTTGTTGCAAGCAGCATTAGATTTTCAAGGTTGTCAGTTTAAGCTTCATCCTCCATGTAGCTTTTCTTCTGCTTCTAGCCAAGAAAACCAGCTGGAGGGCTTTTGTAATGAAATAAGATGGGAATCTTTTCTCTCTTTCCTTCATGACACTGTTACTGCGCTTTACTACTTATTACTAGCTCTTATTATAGCTGTAACTCTATAATTGTACATTTTGATATCTCTTGTACTTATTGTGGACTAGAACATGTGCATTACTATATACAACTGGAGACTGAATTGTTTCATAAATATGTCTGGGTATATGCAACTAAGATTATAAAGCCAAAAAGAGAAGAGGAAGATTTTTCCAAGCTTTTCTTTCTGATTGCTCTATGTTCGCATGCAAGCAGTGTGATAGACTGATCTCTGTGTAAATCACACAGTGCTTTACTAGAGGAAGTCAGGAGTTTGCTCTCCAAAAATAGCAAGTCATCATATTATGTATTTTTTCCCCACTTTGTCAGGTTTTGTTTAGGACAAACATCAATTTAGAGCAGATATCTAACTCTGCTGGCTAATGTTAGGTGAGGTGAATAACTCCCTTCAATGACTACAAGAGCAAACAGCTTATAATGTGTATACAGACTTTTAGAGGAAGGCAAGATTTGTAGGTGAAAAAAAATATCTTTTTATTAGATCATTGCCTATAGCTGGGAAAAACTAACCAATTGTTGGCTATGCAGTCTTTCTTCATGTCTGAAGTGCAGACAACTCTTCAGACTGATCTGTATCTCTGCATATGCTTCCTAGAACACCTTCTGCTCTTCATATATGTACTTTGAACTTGAAACTCATCAGCTTTGGGAAGTGAAAGCCAGTATTTACAGCCTGTTATCACCCCACCTGGGAAGATGCATTAGGGGCTTTTTTTATGCTTTATTTTTTTAACATCTGCAGATCTGATCTGAATATATCACAGTTTATTCACAAAAAACCTTTTTTTTCCTGAGATTTCAGTTAGGAATCAAATTGATCAGTGATGTAATCATCTAGACTACACTTGCATTGTGTTAAGCTGATTACATCCCAGGGACTTTGTCAGAAATTTGATAAAGTAAAACATGTCACCATCTCACTTGGGTAATTTGTACTATGATTGTAGGATAATTAAGCCCCAGCAGAGGAAGCAATTGCTGTAGGAAAAGGAACTGTGTTTCAGGTATATACACATCGTAACAAATGAAAATGTGTAACTAAACAGATGCATTTTTTGTGACAATATAATCTGAATTCTTTTATACAGACTCTTTCTAAGTCCAAAACTAGATTCCCTCTCACCAGTTTCCAGTTGTTCAGCCTCCTGTTATCAAAGCTTTGTGCTGCTGTACTCCCTGCAGTTATTTTGCCTTAACTTAGACAGCCAAGGCCGAAACAAGACTCCCCGGATTTACTTCTTGGCTGGTGTAGGGAAAAACAAAAAATTTGCAATGTGCTTCAGTTCATGGCAACACAGATGAGCAGAAGGAGTGGAGGGACACACCTCTGGAGGTGCCCAGGCTGTACGGCAAGTCTAAGGGAATCAGTTTAGACAAAATTAGGTGACAGAAACTTCCCAGTGTGCTTTCATTGTAGCTGGCCCTTTCAGTACAGAAAAGACAGACAATTAGCAGTTGTTTTGGTGTAGATTCTAGTTGGTGAATGCGATGTATTTTTACCCCAAAGCATGGCTATACTGTGATCAAGAGATTTAAGCGGTATGGGTTTTAGCTGCCAAATATATACCTAGGACCTCCTGTGAACTTTTTGTGGGTTATGCTGAAGACACTTCCCACACTTTTGTTCCTCTCAATATCTAAGCAACTGAGATTTAAAAGACACCTGACTGCAGTGCAGACATATCTAGAAGCAATGCCGTGTATTGTTAAATACATGCTTCATACATCAGAAGCAGATCTACTGTAAATCCCTTCAGAGAAGTCTTCTCCAAGTCCTTTTTGCAGCCACTGTAATCTGAAAAGATAAGAACGTTCAGAAGCTAGTATAAAAGTAGCCCTAAATGATGTTATTAATTTTTATTCCTTTTTATTCTAGATATTTTCATGGAAATCTTAGACAATCTTTTTAGTTTCCCTTCATGAGGCATTGGGCACTCAGGTAATATTTTATACCAATCTGTTTTTGTTATTGAAAGTGACTATTAAGCATAAAGTTTATATGGTATACATTCACATAAAATATAATGTATATTTTTCTTGACAATATTGTAATTAAATTATAATTAGTTGCCTGGGAAATGTCTGTTTGCTTTTAACTCCCTTCATGTTCCCCTCTTAAGGATTTTTTTCTTGCATTTTAAAATAAGCTATAAGAGCATTAGTTACTTTTATTCTTTCAATACAGTTGATAATTTCTCCTTTTGCTGATTAATTTCCCTTAGAATTCCTGACATGTTTTTAGGTTGACTGCAGCACTGTGCTGACAACTGTAAACACTTTGCACTCTTTTTCCAGTCACAACTGAATTACTTTATCAAGCAGGAGGTCCAGAAAGTGGTCACTGTGATGGTCTTTTGCTGGTGTACAATTAAAGGCTGATCCATGTTTTCATGTTCAAACAAACAGCTTTTCTATAGGAAATTAGCAATTTGGCATCCCTTGGCAGGAAACCCTGAAAGCCATTTTGTGCAGGTGAAAGACAGGTTTGGGAAGGATATAACTTTTGAAGTATCCTTTGACACTCTGAACAGGACATTAAGATTTGCATGTAGTGCCATCTCTCTTATTTGAAAAAAAAAAAAAAAATATCCTTTTCCTGAGCTTTAGAAATCCTAAAATACGTGTTTTGTAATATTAAAAATACATGCACTTCCTTTGAGACCTAGCTTTTGTCTTTTACATCCTCACTATGAAGCCAAATACTGAAGATTTCCCTGGCTATCACTAATGTAAAGTTTACACTTTGAAGAAAGCACCTTACAATTCATGTAATTAAGGGTGTGGCTCTGTTTCCATTGAAATTCAGATAATGTTTCTTATTCATTCAAAAGAAGCAGGATCAAACTTTACAATTACAGTTACTTTGTGCAGGCTGAAGAGCAATCACAGGATTATTTTCTAAAGCTTCAAGAGTAGTTCAGCTGCAACACTTGAACAACAACAAAAGAGTTTGCAGATTTTGATATAAACTGTACATTTTACCATAGATGATTCAGCTTGATTAGCATCCTTCTCTCTCACCAGTATGATTTAGAATTCCTTATGAAATGGGAAACAAAAGTGGTATGGCATCTTCACATTTTTATTTGCTTGGTTTGTTCTTGGTTTGTTATGTCTTGGATGAGAACCAAAGCTCAGAAGTGGGGAAAAATACCTGGCTGGCATTTTACTAGACAATATATACTTCTCTTTCAGCTTCAAAAACACTACAGGATTTTGTTTCCTTTTTTTTTTTTTTTTTTTTTTTTTTTTTTAATATCTTCTCTTAAAGGCAACAATATAAAAGACAGGAAATCTGACTTTCTACAGGATTAAATAAGTTTTGGTTCTCCATTTCTTTCAGATCCAGGCAAAAGCTTTTCTCAGTTACTGTCAGCTAGCAAACCTGTTTTTCCACTTGTCCCTTTGCATTGTAATCCAGCAGGGATGTTGTTTTCTCAGGCTGACCAAAACCTGCTTTTGCCTCCTGTTTCACTACCTTTAAAGCTAACTTTATGAAATTGGAGCTGATGAAGCACACATGGGAAGCACCAGTAATTACATGACAATTAGTTGCACAAAATGAGTAATACGGTTTCATATTTTTCTTTCCAAAAAAATACCCTGTAAACCTTGAAAAGATTTGTTATAATCCAGTTACAGGCTGTCAGTAATCAAGTTTGGTCATGTACAGTCTGAATGTTTGGGAGACGTTATGAAGACATACACTATATGAGTATTTAGACGTGCTTGTAGTCCTTACAATGTCCTGTTCCTTAAAATTTTCGTACAGTACTTAACAGTGTAAGGACTACGTAGGTATGAGTGCAGACTGTGGTGTGACTCAGTCTCTCTTGTATACATTTGGAGGTAAGGGTGAGGGTGAGAAGGAAGCAAAATAAAGTACGTTAGTGACTCATCTTCCTAGACTGAGAAAACATGCTCTCAGTCAACTGGCAGAGATAAAAACAGATTACAAAATGGATTACAGATGAATTAATTCTGCACACTTTCATCCTTCCTTTTACTATTCCAGATCTGAAAGAAATACTGAGGACTCTTTATAGCACTAAGGACAGGAAACAATTTTCACTTAACTACTGGTAATTTGATGGTTGTTCTGCTTGACATATTTCAGGTTTCTCATAGGCAGGAGAAAGGGAATATTGACAAGGAGAGATACTTGAGTACTTCTCTAAATCTATGGAGACTTTCAGTCTAGACCATAAAAGGGGAATGTTTTCTTTCTTTTGGGCTGAAATTCTCTTGGCAAGAAGAGAGCAAGTGACTGGCACTTTGGGCCAACTTCATCTTTGTGGTCAAATCCACTCAAATCAGTGACTCTTTATCAATACAGATGAATTTAACTTACTTGTCTGTCTGCAGCCAGTACTGCTTCTTTTAAAAGCTATTATTGCCAAGTTAAATACAGCTTTAAGAAGGCTCAGCATTTTCTTAAATAGGTAATTTTTACCAGTGTCAACTTAAGTAATCAGAGCTGTGATTAAACATATTTTTATAATACAAGGTTGTCAGAATTAACATAAAAGCCAGACCCCCATATCCTTGAAAACGTAATGATTGTCTTTCTCATCCAGCAATAGATTACAGGTACTAAACAAACTGTTATGACAATTTATAAAATGCCACTATGTAAATGGATGTTTAAATAGGGAATTTCCAAACCAGATAATTTTATGATGCCATTACAAACAAAAATCATAGCTATTTTAACTATTCTAACTGATCACAATGTTAGGTGATCACGATACAGCTACAGAAGCCTGAAGATTGCATAGTTTATCCTCCATCCTTTGTCAAATAAAATAATATATTTTATTTTCATTAAAAAAACCCAAACAAACAATATAAAATAATTATATTTGTCCCTTACCTGTACCTCTGCTTCATGATATTTGAGTTATGTGGCTGATGTAGCTTGTTTTCCCAAGTCCAGTGTTGATCTGCTACTAGAGAAAGTAAGTGAGGCATAAAACAGCTGTGTCTCTTTTGGGAGAGAAGTAGTAAAATAGAAGCTAATAAACAGCAGATTATCTAACACAGATTTCCAGCATCTGCTGTGTTGTATGATGATCTGCTTCTCTTGATTCTCCACCTTCTTCTTGTTTGGAATATTACTGTAATGGAAACATTTTGTGTATTTATTATGTATTTAATTATTAAATGCCCTAAATGATCCCAGCAGATTCCAGGAATCTGGAATGAATATTTCTGAATGAATAGGAATGAATATTCTGAGATTAATATTTCATCCATGTGTATCACTCTTCATAAGCTGATTCATGATCTGGATATCATTACAGAGCGCAAGCAATGCATGGATAAGTTGCAAAGAATGAGATTCAAGAATAAAAGATATGAAGAAACAATGAGAAATTCAACAGTCTTTACATTCAAGCGAAATTTTTTCTACATGCAGAACTAGGATTAAAAACCGCATAAACTGACAATGAAAGATTAATTTCTAATTGTGCCTTTTTTCCCACAAATTTCTACTAACCAATCAGTGTCCCTGCAGCTGGAATTTCCCATGTAATTGGGATCCACTGGTTACTTATTTTGCATCCACAGAGAAAAAAATTAAAATAAACAAGGAATAAATTAATTACAATATTTAGTCATGGTATCCAGCAAATTGGCAACAGATTCCACACTCTTTGTGCATTAAAGTTAATAATATTAAAATAATAGTAATAATACTAAATAATATTGAAAGATCCCACAATTAAAAGAAGACATTCAAGAACTGTTACAAAATCCCAGAAATTTCCTATGTTTAGATGCCTGCAAACAGTAAGAAATATTCCAAACAAAGAAAAAAAGATTCCTGAAGTTCTGACAGTTCACTGCTCAAGTTTATATGTGTAAGATTCAATAAATTGTTTTTGTCTCTTGGGTAAATTTTCGTAAGGTAGAAGTCATCTGACTTGCTATGTTGCAAAGTGTTGTGCTTTATATTGCACAGTCAACTTTAAGGGGGTTGTAACAGTGAGTTTTTAATCCATGTGTTTGCCTATATTCATTGCAATATTATCAGCTAGCAGTGTAACTGGGTAATTATTTCTAAACATTGACATACTACTCTGTAGTGATGTAATATGTTCTTGTCTTAGAAAAGGAAAGTGTGTTTTTTCTCAAGCATCATTATTCATTTCTACATTCACTTCTTACTTTCTGTTTTGTTTACTGGTAAGAAACCATTTATCTTTTCTTATGGGTCAAAAATATTATTCTGGAGGTGAAATAGCTTCAGACAGAAGTTCAGGACAAAACTTCAGTTTCAAACTTCTGAAGGAAAACCTATTTTTTACAACAGAAATACACTTGAGCTAAGTTGTTGCCTAAAATCTGCTTTCTAGTATTTTTGATATGAGAGTGATGCATTGCACTGAAGCTAGACCCAGCATGACAGTGGAAGAGGAATTAATCTTGACCTGGTTAATTATCACTTTCTTTTATTCTTCCTGACTTTAATGTATGAATGCTTGGCAAGAGAAAACTCCATGTAATCCCGTGGCGACATTATTTTTCACTTCAGACCATAATCGGAATTACACGTGAACAAATACCTGATCCATAGGATGTAGTCAGAGCTTTTGGGCAGTGTGTCTTATCTTATTCTTTTGATATTTTCCTAGGTACTTGTAAATACAGGAATTGCTACATTGGATCTTACTCCATCATTCCAAAACATTATCTGTATTAACTGTCTATACCTGGTGATTCTGAGGAAGGTGACATGACTTCACAGAAGCAGCAAATAATTTGCTTCCCCACATTAGATCTTAATTTCTAATAGTTACACTTGCGAAGCACAACTAAAAATGCTCCTTTTAACATTTTTGGGGATAACTACCATCACCCAAAATACTCTTGATCCTCCTATACATATCTGTTTTTTCAGTCTACTTCAATGTACTTAAATTATTGAACTCAACAAATTTTCTGTGACAGAAATTCCACATTTTAATCTCTTTTCTGAGGAAAACAAGGCTAGTTTTCCTTTTCTGAGAACAGGCTTTTTCTTTATTTTTATTGCTCTTTTATTGTTCCCCTTATTTTTCAGCAGTCTGAGATGGGATAACCAGTGTGAACATAGTATGTTAGCTGAAGATACACACCTCTGATATCAATAGAATTATCTTTTTGTTTATTCTCTGCTCCATTCCTTATATAACTTAATGTTTTGACAACTTAAAAATTCACACCAAACAGAGGGTAACGGGATTCAAACAAAATCAATTAACACTTCAAATTTTTCCCATACTCCAGCTGTTCTTGTAGTACAGGTACAAAAGCTGATATTTTGAAAAGACAAGACTCTAAAATTAAATTGTATTTACTTCTATGCAGTGGGAACCAGTAGTTTGTCTGAATACTTCTGTAGTGGAATAATCTGTGATTTGTTCAGTCATAAATAAGAGTCCTGCTTGAGTCACTAAAGGTAGCCAGGATCAAGCCAGTTCCTGTAGCACACTGACATTTCATTGCATTTCTGTGACTTCTGTCTTGTATTGGGAACCAGTGTATGGGTGACTATGTTACCTAGCAGACATAGTTTGTGTCTTGAAACAGTTAAAGGAAATAAAAATCAGCTGATCATGCTGGCTACTGCTGAATCTTTCTTCAACATATTAGTAAAAGTCAACCCGCTTTTTAAAGCATCTCTGGACTTTCTTCTACCAAATTTAAAAGCGAACATATCCGAATGATCAACACTAAAGGATTAATGGTAGGATTTTTTTCTTCCTCACTTTCCAAACCTCATGAATTCAGTATCTATTGAAAATCAAGAATTGTTCTGTACATTTTGTATAATATATTAACCTCAGAAACTGGATATTCAAAGCTTGCAGTTTTAAGGAAATGGCTTTTGAAGCAAAGCTAATGTCCATAAAATGTCAGACAGGATTGGATGTTGCAATCCATAAGCTGTAGAGTTTTCCATGTGAACAAAAGAAAAATTAGCTGCAAATACAAAGAACATTATTTTTGTTTCTTATCATTAGTATTCTGACTGGATGTTTATGTCTGTCTTTGTTTCCAAGATATTGATAAAATTAAAACAAAATGCTGTCTGCACTTGGATATATTTTCATCCTCTATTCTACTTCTTATCACCTGCTAAGCTATTCTTTATAGATCTGTCTGGTAAGAGATACAGAGAAACTTAAGTACTAGCAGAAATTCCTTAATTTTAAATTAATCTGTGACTTAGTAGAGCAGAGGTTTCTTTCATGCAGTTAGACAGTTGTCTTATAAGGGTTAAGGATAAAAAGAGCCTGTGATGTGGCACCACTTAAGTCAATAGACTTTTCACTGATTTTGATGGGCTGGATCTCCTTGGTTTTCTGGGTTCACATTTTCTAGAAGTAGTTGAGAGACCTGATCCATTATGCAGTCTTTTCTGTTTTCCTTATCTTCCCTTAACTTTTTCCCTCTCCTTTATCACAATCTGATTTATGTTGTCATAACAAGACAACATGGTGTTAATTTTTTTCCACTCCCTCTTTGAACTATCCTTTGTTCAAAGAATAGTGCTAGTTATGATTATATTGGAGCTTTATTTAAAATCACATTATCGATGAGAATAATTACTGAAGAACGCCCACCAGGGTGACTGATGATGGGAATGGGTGACAAGGCTGGGGATGCAACTCCACTCTCCTCTGCTTCACCATATGTAAAAGGCAGGGATTCAGTCTCACAAGCAGAAGGACATTCACAGTTTTGAAGAAAAGAACAGGGCCCTGCAAATGTAGTACTTACCTAGTATAAATATGCATTTTGTTGAGATAGAGTAACTTTATATTTGAGCAAAAATAATTTTCGTTCAACACCATTATCAATTAGTGTGATGTGATGCCATGAGCACAATGGATTTAAAGGTGTGTTATCTGGCTAATACACTGGAAAGGGATTTTCTTTCCTACATGGTTTATTCTGACATTTACAGGGAGACTAACTTCACCTAAATTTACCCACAAGAAAGTTCAGCATCTATTGGTCCAAACCCCTCTACGAACAGACCTAATGAAAAAAAAAAAATATCTTCTTTACTATAAGCATCTGGCTACAACAGATGAACAGTCTCTAGAAGCACATTGTTCTCTGTATTGTTCTAAGGGAGTTTAGGAAGCTGTCTTAGACCTCATGACTGGAAACTTTAAAAGATTCAAGTTAGGTGAATGCTTCAGTTTAGATTAAGCCTTATTACAGCATACTCTTCTGCCTGTAAAGGTACAAACCTCTCCAGCAGTAATATATTTATGGGACTTCGGTGGGTCAGTGTTGGGGACAAGGAAAGAAGTCACCCTTAAAAATGAGGAAGGGTTGCCAGTAACCTCCCAAAACTCTTTGGTTTATATTGATGGCTGTTGTTGATGCTGCTTGCTCTTACATGCTCCCATAGAGCTCATGATTATCAATGTCCATACATTAGGATAGAACTAGAGAACTCTCCAAATGCTGTTGTTTTCATTTATAACATTTCCAATTTGAAAACAAATAGTAAAGGTATTTGACATTTTCATGTCAGAAGTATTTTCAGCTTTTTCATATTGAAAATACTTGCCCTTTAAAAGTGTTTTTCAAAATATAAGCCTGAAAAACATGGCAGCCTAACATTTTATTTTTTTTTAATCAATCTTATTTTTTTATTCCTGGAAATTATGTTTTTTTGGACAGGTCTTTGGTTTTTTTGCTGTAGTTGAGAATAAACTGACTCTGAAGCTGCAGATCTTTCTGTGGAGTGGAAATTTCAGTGCCCATACATTTCTGGATTTGTCTGAACTATGCAAACTTTCAACAGTACTTTGTCTCTGACATTTTGACAATTAAATATATGTAGCTTTCAAAGAAGTGTAATTTACACTTTAATTCTTATTTCTCTCTTATGCAACCACAGTGAATCAGAAATATACTTTGTGAAATAACTGAAGCTACAAACATTTTATGTTTTTACAGCCAAGAGAAGAATCATACAGAAATACTTAAATCTTTCTTTTCAAAATGGTATTCAGTGCTTCGAAGGAGAGGTTTGGGTTCTTTTACATTTATTCATCTTATTTTTGGATGCCAGAAATGAGAAGGGACAAAAGCTGCAATTAAATTCTACTGTTACATGAAATGAAAAAAAAAAAAAGAAAAAAAGAAAAAAGAAAAAAAACAACCAACTCTGTACAGCTGTTTTCACAGACTGCTTCAGCTCCTTGAAAAAGTTATTTACACTCTTGTGTTCACAACTATATTAAATCCTCAAAATAACTATGTTGACTGCCTACTTTAATTCTTGTCATCAAAATTACTTAAAAGCCGCTCTGGTAGCATAAACAATTCTTCAAGGAATTTACATATTCCCCAGCATGAGGAAATCCATTTAGCAACATAGAACACAAGACGTCAACACTTTCAATCACATGCTAATTAAACTGAACTGTATATTTGCAGAGTAAATGTGAACAACACACATAAAGCACAGCAGCCTCCACTACCATTATTTTTCAGAGTGGCTACATTTTAGTTGTAGTCTCTGATTTAGTCCATGATAATTTAAAAGGGACACTTCTGAACAGTTGCTATTTTTTTATGGAAATTCATGAACAATATTCTGCTTTGAAAACATTTCTGCTTATAGCTCATCTTATTTTTCTTCATAAGCGAAGACTTAAGCAATTACTTAAATGCACGGACCTTTGTTGATAGTAAGTGCATATATGAGCATTGATATTTCTCTAACTCAAGGCATAATCTTCTGGTTTTGTTTGAAAAAGATCCTTTTAATTATCAGGTCTCTAACAGGCTCCTCTTTCATCCTTCCCTGTCTCTCTAACTTCCTTTTCTGTAAAAGGTGTAATTCTATGCTGTGTACGAAATGTTTATTCCAATAAAGAGCTGATTTACTTGTTCCTGGGACCTGATTATGTTGATGATAAAGTTCCTGTTATCCAACTTTAATTATATAAATCTACAGAACTTTAACTTAGGCTTGGTTTAGAGGAAATTTAATTTGAGATCCTGTTGAGTTACAAGCTTTGCCTTGGCTTCACATCAGTGGATAAAGACAATCCTTTGGTATGATTTCCTCATGGTCACATTGAATGTATATGTCTTTACATAGAATTTTTCTTTTCTTGTCTTTTTTTTTTTTTTTTAATGGGCAGCCAACTTTAGCAGCTTGGCTTGCATTTTTGCTTATATAGAGAGAATAGCCAAGTCCTTGGCTTGTCTGAGTTTTGATTTATCTGTAGGCCTGCCCAGATTTACTTAGAAATGCCCATGGGCACTACGCTTCAGGGGCGGGGGAGGGGAAGAAAAGAAAGATTCAAAGCTTTTCATTTACAAATTGGCATTGTTTCCATAATCTTATTGTTGCTGCCTCCTATTTCATTTACTCTTGTCCCTTGTGGAGCTCTGGTGTGTGTTGGAAAAGTCCTCCATTGCACAGCAAGTAATCCATGCTGATAAAAGTTCACTGTATGTTAATTTACCTAGAGAGGACATTACACAATATTCTCCATAGATAACTTAAAAACCAAGCATAAATAGGGTAACATTTCATAGTCAAAGTCCTCTACTAGGCTATAGGAACCCTGGAAAACAAAAGGAAAAAAAATCTTTGCAAACAACTTTCTCTTCTTTAAAAGCTATAAAATACAAATGCAGTTTAATTGTGTAAAGAAATGGAACACTGTAGTCAACAAAAGCAATGAATAAAAAATACAAACTTTTATGTCTGACATCCTATGTGTAGTAATTAATATGGAATATGAAAAGATGTAATAACTGTCAGAGTAGAGACATAAGGCCTGATTTTAGAAGGTGAAATGCATCCAGGTCATTAAACCTTCTGGAAATTGTTAGCAATTCTGAAATGTAGGTGTTCAGATAAACATGGCTGAGAGAAGAAAGTCAAGATTTAGCTCAGAGGCTATAGATTAGTGAGTGACTGTCAAGCAAAAGCACACAATTAACTGTACTTTTGGGGTCTGTCCAGACCTGTTCCTACTTAAGCTTTTGCCAATGACCTGAGTAGACACAAACCCGCATTAAGACCACAAGTGGCATGGAGGTGACAGGGACTTTCACATACATTGGGAAACAAGACTGATATCAAAAATCACAATAGCAGACTGGAGAAAAATATAATGAAATGGAATAAAGCCCAGTGGAAAGTGCTCAATTTAAGAATCATTGACTGCACAGTGTAACATGGAATGAAGAATCAGAAGTGGATTTACTTCTTCAGGAGAGGACATGGAAGATTAAATCATGAACTGCATATGAGATTCATGGAAAAACAGTTCCAGCATGAAGAACAGAGTCGGACAATCATCTTCAAAACTGTTGTAGGGGAGAAAATACCCTTCTCTCCAGCCCATGATGGCTGTGACAGGAAGAAATGTGCTTAAAACGAATTGAGAGACAGACATAGTAGGTGTCAGAAAAATATCCAAATGGTAAAAGGCCTGGAAAGACTGGAAAAAAATCTGCACTGAATTGTGAAGTCTCCAGCACTGAAGTCTATAAAACTGGACTAAAGACATAATTTTACATGTCACTGGAACTGTTTTCTTGGACAGGTCCAGATGGAGTAAAAAAGCCATTTTAACCAATCCTGCTTATCCTGCTTTTGATTTCATGTTGGAACAGAGGTGTACAAAGAATTCCTTCCCTCTGCCCACACCCCAACCCACCTCCCACCCCCCATCCCCGAATATCAACAACTAAAGGACCCTGAAAATAGAGAAACACTTCCATTTTAAGTTCTATGAATTTGGGGTAATGCCTAGGTCTTCTGTTCTTTAATCAAATCTCTCTCTTAATCTACTTATATTAGTCTACAGTTAGACGTTACTTGAAGGTTCAAATGCTGATACTGGTCTAAAATTTCAATTTACAAGGTTTATATGATTGGATGAGTCACTTCATCTGCATAAACATAACATTGAATGCAGACAAATGCAGTGTTATATAAGGTCTAAATTTCTGCTGGATTCTGACTAGATAGAGGCTGAAAAACGGATTCATAAAAGTTTTATAGCCATTGGTTCTAACATTACTGAGTCCGGCACATTTAAATTTTGATTTAAAAGAATGAGACCAGATTAACATCCTGTGCAGCTGCACTCACTCCACTGAAATTACACCAAGGATAAAGTTGGCCCAACATTGTATGAGCAGCCCCTAATGAAGGTTCCCTCAGCTACCAGGAGAACTGGGAGGGGAAGAGGGGGAAAGAACAGATGTTGACTCATTATTCTTTGGGGACTTGTTTGTTTTTCATGACATCAAACAATTATGGAGAATTCAGCTGTTGTTAAGGCAGCTTTATTTTAACTGAATATATAATTACATAGGAATGTTTCTTTGGAGTGGCATTGCTCTTTGAGAAAATAATAAAAATCTACAGGATGGTGGAAGCACATTTAATAGGTAATGCTTTCTGTTAACACAGCACCTCCACATAAATGAGCAATAGACTTATTTTTTTTTAAAAAAAATGGAATTAATTCTCTTTTTTTTTTTTTTTTTAACATGGATGGGATTGTGACAGCAAGTCTTTGGACTTCTGCTGGCATGGAATCCTACATATGTGCCACTGACACATAAAAACTACCTTTGTGATCCTTTTACAATCAACTCCTCTCCTGGATCCCTGCCAGATCTCTGCAAGTGTTTGATGTTTCATCCATACCCTTGGGGAATAACTCTCATTCACATTACGGCTACTTTACATCATTGTAGCATTATAAGGGTCCTTTAAAATATCACTCATCGTGACACTTTCCTGTGCCTGTATGGTGAAAAATAGCCTTAGTGCACATGAGAAGTAAATTTTAAATACTAAGGAGGAACTTTTCCCACACATTCATGGCTAGACCTGGGAGGTGTCTACTCTACCACATGCAAAGTGGAATGTTCCTTCACAAATATGGGGCAAACTGATAATGCGGTAGTGTTCACAGTATGCCCCCTCAGTGGAAGTAGATGGGCTACTTCACTCACCCTAAAAATGATCAAATTAATGCAAAAGATCATCTAATATGTGAATAGCATCACTGCACAGATTTCCATGAAAAGATGCAAGGTTCTTTTCAACAGAGAAGAGTAAGAACAGAAGTATTTTGTGGGCAGTCTTCTTGGGAAAAAAAGAAGAAAAGTAAACAGAAAAGTTAAAAGAAAAGAAAACTGAAAATAAAATGAAAATGGAAACAAAAGAAGAAAGCAATTATGTCAAGTTGAATTTAAGTTTACAGTTTTCTTTGGAGACTATCTGCTACTAGTTAATCTTCTACAGACAGGGACCAACTGACCGGCTTGAGGTCTTTCCTCCTGCAGAGGATACTTGCCTGAAGGGTAAGAGTCTCGTGAAGCTTGCATTGATGAAAGCATTGTCAAACCTGACACAATTTTTACCTACAGCATGTGCATAAGAGGTCATGGTAACAGACTGAAGATTCTGGCTGTTTTGCTGTTCCTGACAATATTTTATGTCATTCTTTTAATATAGCTATCTTTTTGTTATAAGCAGTTTATAAACAGTAATAATTGCAAGATGTTACTACCTAAACATTGCCTTCAGGCTTTGTTACTGATGAGACTCTTGAAAGTTCACTGGAGTCCAAAATAATGTTAAAAAAACCCAAACAACCAAAAAGACGCTATCAGAGACCGTGATGGATAAAAAGAAGTACAATTTTTCCCACAGCTTATTTTTTCTTTAGTGTTGCTGACTAAAACAGAGCAGAGATCTTTGTCTCTAAGGACATGGTAACTTTGTGTGACATGAAGTTATTAAAGCAAAACCAGGTATGCATGCCTTGAAATCATTCTCTGAAAGGGAAGCATGTATCTTCAAGAAACTAGATTCCCAAAATGTTATAGATACTTGCTTCTAATAGTCTGGTTAAGTTATGGCATGATGAGAAATCGATCCTGTGAAAAAAGGGTACTGTTTCCCAATAGGAAAGGCTGCCCAGCTGTTCAGACATACATGATAAGTAAAGCCAACCACTTGCTGGTGGCTGTGTTCCTCAGGCCCATAAAGAGAAGACCTTTGGTAACTATACAGACATTATAAGAAAATGATGTCTAAAACCTGAGCTCAATGAAGTGCTGGAGTATGCTGTTTGATTAATCCCCTTGGTTCTTATACTGAGAGGGTATGGAATTTAGCATTTGGTTCTGCTGACTTCAACTTTTTAAAATACAGGTTCATTCTTATCTAAGGCACAAGCGCTAGTAATAATAAAGATAATAATGATTTTTGTGAGCAGTAGAACTAACTAGAACTAAGTTTTATTGGTCTTTGTGACCTACAAAAATGTTCTGCAGCACCAAATAAGTTGCAAGCTCTGACCAAAGCTTGGATTTCCTCTGGTGAATTCAGTGCCAATGTCTTTCCTCTGCAGAGTCCTTGTTATCTAATGAAGCTAGTAGTCAGGCTGCATTAATAGGTCTCTCTTCTCTTCTCAACCACTAATTACATGAACAAATGTAATATATATTTGATATTGTGGCTCTTTTTGTTCTGGAGAAAAACTGAGATAATTCAGTAATAGTTTAGATGAGCAACTGGTGAAGATTTGTATGTGCACATTTATCTGTCTATGTATCTGTCTACTTACCTCAAGTGTTTTGTGCATAACACTTGCAGGAAAGTGTAAGTGTTATTTATACTCACGCTGAAAAATTATCATACTGATCTCATACAGAGATATTTCTGGTATATACATTTTCTGGGATGAATGTCTAATTACAAATCCTGGTCCTTCGCCACTTGCTGAAATCCAAACCACACACAAAACATGTCTTTTTGAAGCTTTAATGTCTGGCATCTTGATTGTTACACATTGCAAACTAAATACCCTATAAGCATTTTCTGGGTAGGGCTGAAATCAGTTATGTTGTCCAGCCTAAATACATGCACAGTTAGCTATGTTCATATTTTCTTAATAATTTTCCTTGACTAAAAATATGATAGATGTAAGTGACAGACTAATGCATGTGGACTCAGGCAACTGCTGACTGACCATATTGTTATCACAATAGGTTGCAAAACAAATGATTAAAATGTAAAGTCATTTTGTCAGCTGTCAGTCACATTATTGCAGCCTCCATGATGAACTGAAGTTACAAAACTTTCAGGCTCTGTGAGAAGTTTAGAGTCAAAGCAAACTTGCAGAAAGTTGTTAAGCTAATGTCCCTTTCATCAGTGCCAATGCTTAACTAATGCCCCTGTATAATGTCAGGAAAAAACTGCTGGTATTGTGAGCTGATGTACTAACAAAATGCAAACTGAAAGTCCTCTTTCGTTTCAGCAATAAAGACCCTGTGGTACTCTTTATTATCTGGAAAGAGACTATGGCTGCTGTCAACAGCATATGATGGCCAAGTTGACCAAAATTTATGTCACACTACCTTTATAGTCAATGTAATAATAATGCCCTATTACCTTGCCTAATGGATGTTGTGCATTGTGGAAAAAAAGGTATTTATGCCAAATAACTCCTCGTATTTACCAGTTTTATTGCACATGAATTCTGTGTAAGCTTTCAGTCTTCAAATGGGGTCTCCAGAAATCAAAACATCTGAAAAAGCTCAGGTTTTACTTATATAAGCAAGTTGGATTGGATGGAACAATTGAGCCAATTAAGGGTTAAGCCTAATGTGTATCTTGGAGTTCTGGAGGCTTGTATAAGTTTTACTAACTTCTGCATTTAGCAAAGCAAGAGCTCAACAGTATTTCTCCCACACTTCCCTTCTCCTTTTTGTCTGTGCCTACAAGTTAAGTGCACAAATACAAGGCTTTTTCAGTATCTCCAACTCAGTTAGAAATGATAAATTACACCAGAAAAGTTGCTCTGGGAAACTTCTTAGCCTTGTTTGCAGATTCCAAAGAAGAAGTATCAAAAAATCTAAAGGCTCTTTTCACAGTGAGCCTTAAGCAATTTATTATATACATTTCCACATTTAGTTATGAGAATTACATACATGCATACCAGTTTAAATAATGTGACTTTCCACACATACCCAAATATTTGACCTCTGTGAATCGTTTGGATATTTGAGTCCACCATTCCAAGAAGGCAGCGAATATGCACACACTTTGGCAGAGTGTCCCTAGAGAAGTTCATTAATTACTTTTACCTTTAATTACTCTGCATACTTATCAAACAAATAAACATTGTTTATTTGACTAGGGCTTAAGTAAGCTTACAACAAACTTCAGATTTTTACCTGGTGTTTTTTTCCCCCCTTTCCCATCATTTGGATTAAAAGTCTTCTCTAGTTGATGTGATGCTTAAGGAAGATGCTAGAGCCTGTGCTTCACTCCTGCAGAAGTTAAACCCCAGGAAAACCTACAAAGCATTAGATTCCAAAGGCATTAGTGTTAATGCTAAGGACTAAGTGAAGCAAGGAACATGCTGAGCCCAACGAAAACACCAATTACCTCAACTGATAATAAAAGTAAAACAGTTTGTGGGAGTGAATGGAGCATTGTTGAAATCATAATGTCAGTGAAGTGGGGGAAAAGCCTGTTTTAGGATTGCTTGCTTCTAAGTAAAGAGTTTGCTCTTTGGATTTCTTAGGTTTCTGCTGATGTCTATGTTGTAATCTAAAGCCAAACAGGTAGATCAACAACAATGATTGCTTGTTATTGGAAATGAACATATTTCAGAAACCAGTATTAATAAAATTGCTGAAAGGCTCTCCAATCAGAGCTCAGGGGCTACAGAAATTTCCTTCATCAAAGACTAAAAAATAAAAACAGAAAAAAGTTTTGTCCATAATATGACATTAACATAATTTTGTATGTCTTTAGTACTGAATTCCACTTACAATTGCATGTACGTTGGATCTCCTGTAACCTAGTAATGCAAAACATGACATTAGTTACACTGGTGTGGATCAAAGAAACGTCCATGCCTCCCCTCCCACTTTTTGCTTCACAGATTTATTAAGTATGAGACAATTCAGTGTTCATTCTCAGATAACCCAATGGCTGACTCAACTGTATTTTTTTAATATTGGGGTTTTTTTCTCCATTTCCCCTGTTAACCATCTATTTGAATACTTCTAGAGTATATCCTTTCAGTCAGGGTATGCCTTCAGCATATGTTCCCTAGGCTTCCCCTCCACTTTTCTAGTGGTTTATTTCAAAGGACTTCTGTATTTATGTAGGACAGACAAACAGTGATCAGGACTTCGCATGTAATTTTTTCCACTTGTTCTCCTTTCCTCTTTAAACCCATTCCAAATCTTTGTACTGTGTTCTTAGTATGTATTCTGTCATTTTATTCCTGCACTGTTCACCTTTCTTCAAATACATCACGCTCCTGTAAATAATTCTCTGCAAGTTACTCACCAGCAGCCATCACTCTTTCAAGAATCAGCACTGCTATTTAAAACAATGCCTGAAAATAAAAGCACAATAAAGTGAAGCAGAGATAAATGTGGATTTGAAACAAATACCATATCTGACATAAAGAAAATATGAGAGGCATGACAGTGTGTTAGACAGCAAAGCAGGTAAATCTCTTTACCATGTGGCTATTCAAAGAGTAAATGTACAACTTCATAGCAAATTCTTCCTTAAAAAAAAAAGCTGTTCCTATTGTTTATTAAATGTACTTCAGTGGAGGCTAGAGATCCAGGAGAGTCCTTATTCCCAAAGGCACAAGTGCTATTCAAATACACAGTACAGGACAGCTCTGTTCCAACAACAGGCTTCATATATTGCAACATGCAATTACCAAGGTGTTTTTGGCAAATACTGTAGACAATTATGTGTCTTTTTTAGTGTATCAGTGGTGAAACCTACCAGTAGTAGACACAGTTATGTTGTCATACACCTAAACAAGCATAAAGAGGTAGGGCTTGTCTAATCACAGTGCTTTCCATCGGTTTTCCTGCTATGTGTATTGCTCCTACTATCGAAAGGATCAATAGGTAAAAATGAGGCTGATACTGATCTTGACTGTATCTGTATAAAGCGGGAGGAGAGTTCATTTTGTTTCCAAAGTTCCTAGATCTATGCAACATGAACACAACCTGGAGCTGAGTCTTTTGAGGAATTTTGAGATAAGATGTTAGCATGGAATTTGCATCATTTTCCCCCCTTTAATTACAATGTGTGAAGGTCAGTAATACTATGTAGAAATGACAGTTGTAAAGGCAGAGGTGTGTTTACTAGCCTGAGTTACTCCCCTTTGTTTTGCCCGCTTCTGGATGCAGAATGTGAATGTATATTGAAATTATAGTCAGACCCCTGCATTGGAATGTCCTTCAGGCACAAAAATCTGCCTTTTACAGCAGCCCAAAGCACTTTCCTTCAACTTATTTGATTTTAAACTAATGGTAAAAATCTAAAGAGAGCCCCCTTTTGGTTTAAATCCCTCTCAGGCCTATATTGTGTTTCTGTCATAGGAGTGATTCTGAGAGGGACTAATTAAAAATCCAATGAATGTGTGAGGGTTAAACTCACAGGCTCTGCTCATTAACAGTTGCTCACCTAAGAATATTTTAAGGCTTTCCTGTGATGGGAAAGAAAGGAATAAAACTAGACAACACTTAAAACCTCACATTTTATTACACAAACACACATTTATGTTGTATTAACTAGGCCTGCAGTGATGACAATATCTAATTTAACAAGAAGATTCCTCCCCTTCCCCTGTGTTTCTTCTTGGAAAATAACAAAAGAAAACAAAAAAATCACTAATGAACACCCCTTCCCCCAAGAAATAAGGAAAATCAGAACCATTTTGTTAATTGTCTTTTTCCTGCTGTTTCCATGGCAATACTGGCTACTAGACTTTGCTGCAGAGTGACAGTCCAACAATTCACACACTACACCCTTTCAGGCACAATGAATGGCTGTGAAAGAGGCAGAACAGGCACTATTCAGGAAACATGTGATAGCTACTCAATGCACTACCTTTCATCCACATTTTCCAAATTGCAGTTAATTTAATTCTAAACAAATGGCTAAGGGGTACAAATGAGGATTAAAAGGAAAAGAACATCTTGAGCTCTAATGGGGACGGTTTGTGTGAAGAACAATATAGCACTTTCTTCTGATGCCAAGGCTGCCGAATATAAAGATGCACTTTCCCTCTTCTTCTGAGGCCTTAATTTATACTCTATATCAATAGTGAAATAAACGTGGCAGTTTTTGTGGGTTTTGTTGTTTTGGTCTTTGGTGGTGGTTTTTTTTTTTTACAATTTATGTAGATTTTGGCTTTCCATTTGGAAACATTTTTGTTACATGGAGATGTAATCCTGATTTTCTTTAAATGAAGAAGAAACCTCCTGTATTTTTCAAGCAAGACAGCCATCTTGACCAGGCCTCTCATTCGATCTGTCTCTGAAGTTATTAAGTCCCATAGAAAAAGCCATGACAAATACTTTCAGGTCACCTTAAGAAACAACGGACCTTTTGAGAATGTCAGTGCCCGGAAGGAAATTATTATTCACATTAGATTTAATGACAGTGAGACCTTTTTTTCATGTGATTCTTTTTATGTTGACATATATGAACATCTTGAATTTTGCCATATTCAGTTAAGCATGAGGCAAGATGCTTAAAAAGCTTCCATATTTGGTAATTTATAACACGACATCATAAGCATCGACAATGTGTCAGATCTGCTAATATTTTCACTTTCTGTGCTAATGCAGTTTATGTTGAGAATGCAGATGTTGTAAAGGGAAATACAGCAGAACAGCAAAATAGCTTTAAAGCTAAATTGCTTTTCACTGAATTTTCCTTTTTCTATCTTAAAAATTGAAAGTTAAAACCAACAATCTATGTGAAATACTTCCTACTCAGGAGAAATATTGTAGCCATATTTTTGTCCAAGTGATGTATGCAAAATGGCCGTTTAGACATAATTACTATCGATATCAATTTTTACTATATTTATTTATTCTCCAGTTAAGAAGACTTCAGCTTTTAATAATTTCTTACACGGAGTTACTAGACATGCCATTTTTAATCTGTCTAAACCAGCATTTGTATTGTATTGCCAATAAACAAAAGAACAAAAATAACTTGTGAACAGTTTTCAGGCTTTGCTGATAATCGTGTTTTGCTGATAATTGTGTTTTGCCTTGCAAATATTTTCTATTATTAGGTTTAGGTAATCATACTTACAGATTTGGTTACCTGTTATCTGCAAATAATATTTTCAGATGGGATGAACCATTCCTCGCCAGGGCCTCAGAAAGAGCAGCACTGCTTTGCAATATACCTAATATGACACCAATCTGTCATATTTTTAAACTATGAAGAAAAGCTGAAGACTTTTAATGAACAATTTTGAATGCAAAGTAGTGGGTTTAAAACCTAGTTAGCAAATACATATTTTTTTTTACTTTTTTTTTCTTTTTTCTTTGGTAGCAGGATCAAACTTTTAACAACAGTGTTAAAGCATTTTCAAAAATCCTGTTGAAATCAATTTTTGGTCATTTGTGATAAGTACTCAATTATTAATTACTTTTTTTTTTAATATGAAGTGACAGAATATCAGTATAAAATGTACTTACTTATGGGCAATAAAGTTAAATGAGCTTGGGTACCAAACAAATGTTTTCAGAGATCTAAATGCTTTTAAAAAATGTTAAATCAGGTCTTATAGTTCTATATGAACACTAGTAAGGTAGACTGATTAATCAATATTCAAAATAAATCAATGAATGGTATGTCAAAACTTCTTGGGTAGCATTGCATTGCTGTTTTTAACACAGGATGCGTTTTTCAAAAGTTTCACTTTGCTTTGCAGCTCCCCAACACTCAGTCTTTTAAGGGGTGATAGCATACTTAAACACCTGCTGTGGTTTAAGAAACTTTAGTAAGTTCAGTTCAAAATCTCCCTCACAAAGAGATATTACCTCTTTGCTTTACAGTCTGCACTGGTTTGGGTTTATTATTATGCAGTGTTCAAACTACAGGAGGGCAAGTGGAGTAAAGACAAAATTGCACACTTCTCTTAATGTTACAAAGACAAATTTTGTATTGAAACAGGTACCAGAACAGTAGTATAGTCTTATGCAATTATATGTGGTTGTCTATGCCAGAAAGTGGCTATGGTATGCCTTTCAGGATTATTTTAGAGCATGTAGTCCAGATTTTAGCACGTACATTGCTGAAAAGGGACAGAGATAAGCACACAGGTAAGAGATAACCATGTCAGAGCCTGGAGGCCTAACACCTTTGGACTAGTCTGGATAGATGTCTGTCTATGAGCTTGTGATAAACATGTTCTTATGGAAGGCTGATGCTGATATAGTTAGACAATGGAAACAGCTGTATCTAGATTTCCCATGGACTACCTCATCCAAATAGCTAGTGGAAAGCATTTCTTCATGGCTTCCCTGCCTCATCCACAAGCTTCGGGTGCCCAGAGGATGGACATCCAGGGCTCTGCTTAGATGACTTCTCCACGCAATCCCTTGAAAGGAGAATACTGAAGATATTTTCTTCAGTTTCAGCTCCTTTATCCAAGAAAATTCAAAACTTCAGAACAAAATTCAGACAAAGATTTTCATTCTCTTTCACTGACGCCACCAAAACTCCAGTCACTATGAAATGCAAAAAAAAAAAAAAAAAAAAAAAAAAAAATTAGCCTCTTTCTCCTCAGACCTCGGTTCAATTCTCAAATGTTAGCTAAATCTTTGAAGTTTAGGGCCTTTCAGAGAAGGATTCACTGAGCTTGTAATGAAACCTGAAAGTGGGTATTATCAGGCTTTTTATTTTTTTTGCCAGAAAAAGCATGCATTCCTGTATGATACATGTTGCAAAACTGGTTTTATAATATTAGAGTTTCATCATACATGAAGAAGTCTTTTCGCCTCTTTGATTTCTGCTGGAAATACCTGAGAAGGTAAAAATGGAAAAATTCAGAACCATTGTTCTCTTCAGCAAACAATGTTGCAGCTAGTGTTTCTCCAGAACAGCATGTTGATTTTCATAGTGAAAAAAAGAGGAAAAAAAACCAAGCAAAAGTAACAAATCTCTTAAGTAGGAAAGCTACTAAAACCATCACAACTAAAGCAATTGTCTAGAATTCTATCTACAAACCCTCCATGCTTTTGCTATATTTACATTAAAGTCACTGAAACACATTTACATGCCAATAAAACAGTGAACAGACAAAGATTTTTCTGCCTGTAGCAAAGTGCTGTATTCCAAATTTAGCTCCAAATTCTTTAGCAGATCAGGCCTCAGTACGTTTTACTAGACAATTTCGTTGCCTGACCCCAGGCTTTGGTTTCTGTTTTTCATTTCCACTATGAGTTGTTTACTCTTGATAGAATGACAGACATGCTTCCCTCTACAGGTCACAGATCTATCAGTGTACTGATCAGCCTGCCAGGAATATCATTACTGCAACCAACATGTTCATTGGCAAGTTAACATACCATTCATGTGAGAAACATTGGGCCAGTTGCACAGCTGATGTAAATCATCGTCGTGGAGCAACATTGATTTACAGCAGCTGAGAAGCTGATGCGTATCATCCGCTAGCCAAAACAACTCCAGTCATCCAGTGATTCCAGTATCCCTTTCCAAATGCGTATTCCCACACAGAACAGCAGTCTGTTGTCAGGTCATCCGGATGTACAATTGCTTATTGAATGTTCCCATTCCTGGAGTATCTTCTCTCCATTTACAAAACAAGTAGTATGATGCATATTAAAATAAGGAATTATGATTTATTTCTAAATACAGAAGCATTTTGTAAAGATGACCCATATGACCATGGAATAATTTTATTTTTAGTCCTATTTTTGATAGGAAAGTCATGAGAAAGCAGTATTGGTAGAAAATTGATGTTTATTTCTTCCCTCTTCCCCTTTTGTTTGGGCACACATATGTAGATTTGGGAATCTTTCACTGCAAAGCCCTCTATCATTCTCAGAGGGGTTTTTCCTGACTGACCTAAGCCTCATCCTGGTTCTAATATAAAACAGCTGAAAAACTTCCACTCTGAAGAAAAAAAATGGAAACAAGGCAGAAGGTATTGTCACTAGACACATATTTGCTGCTTGTAAAGCAGATATATAGCTCCCTAGGCCCACTTTAAAACCAAGGCCAAGATCTGACCTCAGTATTTTCCTCTCTGAGCAGATGCTTAGCTATGAATTCACTTGTCATTTAAGAAAGAAGCCCTTGATTTTTTTTTTTTCTCCTTCCTTTACCCTAATAATAAATGTTCCTTTAAAATGATTGCATTGACATTTTCTATGTAAAGATTTTCCTCTAGTGTCACTGGGAGCATAACACTTCATGAGATGGATTGTATGTAAAAACTGAAGCCATCGCTTTCCAATAACTTGAATTATTTTTCCAGAAGATTGCAGTTGATTCCTGTGCCATTTCTATGGGCAATTTCTCAAATGCAATGTTTCAATTTGGGAGTAAGTATTCCTATGTCCTCAGATCAAGACTGTAAGCCTGCTGTACAATGTCAGGAAGAGGTGGAGAGAGGAGCCAAATGGACTGACTGAAGAGAACCCTCTGCATGTTGTCTGTGCTACAGAACCAGTGAGAAATGCATGCAAGCAGAAGTTCAGGGACCGTGATAGGTCTGTGGTTCTGCATCTATGAAGATATGACATCACTCAGCTTTATGAAGATGGAGCTAGCTTCATACATAGTGTCCAAAACGCAGCAGGTTATCTGTTCAGCAACCTTCTCGTGATTTTCAGACTCTGAGTCACCACAAAGAATGACACACCACTGGTAGACCTTATTCATCAACTTTTTACCCACTACAGCTGTGTAAAACATTCACCGTGAAACAAGAAACCACCCATGACTCTTCTGGTTTCAGGTTTCCTTACAAATTCAAAACTTAAGTGAAAGTCATTGTGATAGGCTAATGTTTGTGAATCTGTTGAGAAAAATAGGCTGAGTTTCAATGATTTGAAGTGTGGGAAATGAATGGCTTTTCAAATGATACCAAATGTTATATGAATAGTAGATCTGGCTAATTCCGATTATTCAGTTTGGATTAGTCTGGAATTTAACGCTTGGTATAGCACACAGACACTAAATTTAAGAGAATACTGTCAGAAACTGCTGTAAAGCAAATATGTTAGATGTAATGCAGTAGGTGTTTCAGTAAAGAAAGGTACAGGAAACTAAAATACAAAATCTTTAATATGGATTTATAGAGGATTTGGGAAAAAAAAAAAATGCAAAGTGGATATAGTGAGCAGACCTGATAGAGTAATGTAAATATGGAGTAAAAGTAAAAGATATCATCATGAAGAGAAATAAGTTTCAGATAAGACTGAAATATTAAATACAGTGAATTTAATAAATATGGACAGGTCTGGAGGCAGCAGCAGAGACAAGACTGAGCCAAAGCGGTTAGTTAGTAGTAATGAATATTTAATTTTTGTACTACAGAGCCTCTCAGAAAATTTTCTATGAAACCGTGAGCATTTTTCATAGCATAGGAGAATTAAATCATCATTTCTTGTAACATGCAGAGAAGCTACTTCCAATGTGAATGTACTGTTGTTGAAAATATTTCAGGTTTAAAATACAAGGACACTGCTTGTAAGACCAAGGGTCTAATTGTCCTGGTAAAATCATGTGATTGACTGCTGTAACCATATTGGATACCTCAGCATTGTAGACCCTTTTTCTAAAGATCAGGAATGAGGTCAGACTCATCTTTCAATGCAGGGTGTACCCGACTCTTCAGAATAAGGACAACTTCATCTAATGGATTTTCAGGGAGGATGTTACTATGGACATAAGGATTTAATTTGTCTAATTCTGAACTCTTTCCAGCATTACAGCTTATCTTGGCTTACAAACGGACTTTCAGAAAATACTGAGAAAGTCACAGCAGCTGTATCAAAGACTAGGAGGCTGCAGCTTCTTTTGCTGGTCTATGCAGAGGGGCTCCTGGATCTAGAAGGACTGCCGTGGCTAGTGTTCATTGCCTGAATGGCTGTGGTTGGGGTGACAAGTGCCGGTTTCCTTGGAACTGCTTGAAGGTGCATGTTCATTAAAATCTTAAGGTTTCAGTCAGAAAATACTTTGTCAGCTATCCATACAAGTACCAGTAGTTACTTTGCAGGATTTGTTGTTCATGTGCTTGAAATTTTGGGAGTCCCTGACAACAAACCAGATGTTTAGGTGAAGCGCAGGCTAGCACGGCCAAGCTAGATGACTCTCTGAGTGAAGCGGAGCTGCTTCGGTGCCTGGAGATGAGTCCTGGAGAAGTCCGACTGCTTCGGACAAATGATTACCCACAGCTGGCGAGCTCTTCCTACTGTTTTCAGTTTACTGCTAAGTAACAGGCTTAGGTTAAATAATTCTTGTGACAGGACCATTTCCACAAGGTAAGTGTAGTTAGGACACGTTAGGACCAGGAACTCTTGCAAATATTTTGGATTAAAAAAAATAATGTAAGCTCCTGGACCTTGGGTTTTGGTGCTGGCCAAATGTTTTTCAAGTGTGTGGTAAATTTGATTTCTTTTCCACCAAGGCATTCTATCACGGCAAATTTGATTTTCCCCTCTGTGTTACTGTGTGGTTTTAAAAGCGATC
Source organism: Falco cherrug (assembly GCF_023634085.1). Taxonomy (NCBI): domain Eukaryota; kingdom Metazoa; phylum Chordata; class Aves; order Falconiformes; family Falconidae; genus Falco; species Falco cherrug. The sequence goes on along the minus strand of NC_073700.1, from coordinate 64,626,507 downwards.
GGGAGGCTGAGCTGTAGGTTAGGCATACATCCTTGCGACGTGCTGCCAGCCCGGCATTCTGCCTCGCTGCCACCCGCAGCAGACAGCAGGCACTCCGCACCACCCAACCCCGCCAAGTAACAGAGCTTTCACGGACGGGCATTCGGCATTTCTGCCGCCGTGACGCCCGGCTGCGCTCGGCTGTTCCCTGCGAGGCACCGGTGACCCAGGCGGAGCGGCGGGTCGGGGCCGAGGCCGGTCGCTGTCCCCCGCGGCCCCACGTTCCGCCCGCGCCCGGGAGGCGGCGGCCGCTGTGGGCGCGTGGGCGCGGCGGGGCCGTGGGCGGGGCCGGGCGCGGCGCCGCGCTCGCGCAGGACGGCTCGAGGGCGACACCGCGTGGCGGCGGCGGGAGCAGCCCCGCGCGTGGCGGGGGGCGCCCATCGCGGAGCGCCGCCCGGCTCTGGAAAGACGTTCAGGCGGGCAGATGGGGAAGTAAGTAGTCCTTTGTGTTTAATCCAGGATTAAGGAAAACATCGGGGTTTTTCTCTCCCTATTTGTTGTCACTTATGTATTCATTTCTCTCTTTTTTGTCCCGTCCCCCCCCGCCCCCCGGCGTTCGCTGCGCCGCTAGCAGCAGCTTGCACCTGAAAAGGACGCCTGACCCTCTCTCCGTCTTTCTTTTATTATTTCCCTCCGCTCCTCAAGCTGGCAGAATAAAGACGTGCGAAGAGGGGACGCGGGTTTCGGCACAAAGCTGCGCGCAGCTGGAAGGCAGGGCCCGGCGCGCGCCCCGCGGTGCGGCACAGCTGTGCCCCGACGGCCCCTCGCGCTGCCCACAGCTGCCCCGATGGCCGGAGGGGCGGGGGGGGCTGTGCTTCCTGCTCCGTCCTCTTCCCTCCAGATTTCCCTCTCCTACCTGCCTTGCGAGAAACCAGCCGTGCAGACTTTACGGGTCTCGTGGTCTTCCTTGGAGAGGCGTGTTAAAGTCATTACGGGACTGGAACTGAACCATGGCTTCAGCTGCTCTGTGGTACTTTAAAGTCTTGTAGCAGCTTGAAATCTCTACAGAAACAGACAGAGAAATCACTAAATTATGGTGGTGTACATGCACCTCAGCTTATTTTTCTGTAGTCTGTGACTCTGACATATTACAAAATGCAACAGCACGAACTGACAAGGCTATTCTTTAGTTTCTATCTTTGTAGCATTACCTGTCTTGCATACTTTGTATGTACATCATCACCATCAGCCGTGTCTCCCAGAAGAAAGCCTTGTTGTCTTCACCACTTTTTACAAGACAGCGTGATAACCCAGACGCTGTTCTATTCCTCAACGGGAACAAGTACGTAAGTTTATTGCTGCAGTAAAAATAAGTGTAAATCGGCAGACTGGCTTGATTTTAATGTTTCATACTGAAAATTATCTTGAAAGCCCGTGCCTCAGTTGTTTCCATGTCCATGGGAAACTTGCCAAACGCTATATTGACTCTCCCACTCTCATTTGCATACATTAAAAAATATAGGCCAAACTTCTTCACTATGGAATAGAAACTGTGCTCACATACATCTCAAAGCAGGCTTGAGAGCAAGGATTTGGTACGTTCTTATCTTCTTTGACAGTTCCCCTAGAAGTTAATGTTCCGTTTGAACTGAAAAAGGTTTTTTACATAAACATCTACTGTTTGAGAAATTTACTGTTTAAACATGGAAAAACAAAGATGACTTTAGTCTTCCACTGGAAATTTTACAACTGTAAGAGAATAGTTTTCTTTTTAATTTCTTTGAAAAAAGGTCAAAACCCTCCCCATCTGAACATTTTCTGACTCTCGATACAGAAATCTTGGTGGCTGCCTTTCAGTGTTAAATGGTATGTTGTGTATAAAATCAGTTCTAATTTATTCTAAGCCTTTTGAGTTATGTGCAAGGAAAAGACAGAAGTTTTCTGGTTTTGTAAGCAATGAGGTGCTTAGCTGATTTATTAAGCGAACCTGTATGTATTGCTGCTAACCCTTCTGGTTTTGTCATGAGTTTACGCTGCTTCTCTTAAGCAATAATCTCTTGGAACTGTGTAATTTCATGACACTCCACTATTTTTGTTAAAAATATTATATTTAGACATAATTCAAGTGTAAATTGTTTGTGAATATAAATTAAATTTATCTCTAAGGCTGAAAAAACCCAGACAAAAAGAGGAATGAAATATAATTCATATTTATTTTAACTACTGTATATTCAAACCTACCTTATGATTTTATTGGGTTTTATTCTTAGTTTTCAACCATTACAGTATTCTATATTTTAAAAAGTAAATAAAAAGTGGGAAGCACTCACTGTTACATTTCTAAATTAACTCTATGTAATTTTTAATTAAATAGGCTAAGCACATATAATTTATTGTTTTTCAAGACAAAACATCCCATCCAAAACACTAATCCTTCTTGAACCGTGCACTATCATTCCCCTCCACCCCACCCACAAAAAACCCTTGCAACTCAAAAAGAAACAAAACCAACACAAATCACTAGCTTCTAGTGGCATTATTGCAAAGTAAAAATATAAGTCAGAAGAAGCAATGTTTTAGTATGTGGTAATCTTATAAATGATAAAATTCCTTTCTTATCTTAAACAACTCAGTAGTGTAAATCAGTAAATAAATATCAGCTTTTCATTGACAAAGTATCTTCAAGAGAAGAAAAAACAGTGCAATTCATTGGAAATGTATACTATATATTTAGTGTGTTTTTTAAAAAAATTGAAGGCAAAGATGATCACTGAACCTTGACTAACACATTTGTAAGAGTGGTTTTGGTCAGACTATTAGAATTCCAGTCTCCGTTTAACACAGAGAAGGACTACAGCTGTTCCACGGTTTTGGTGAACACCATTGTCCAGCTTCACAGTCAGTAGTTACTATTTTCTCTGTGCTAGAAATATCAAGTCTTCCCATTGTCTGAGAAAAAATAAAACTATTTGTTGGTATAAATATTTTAGACTTTTTTGCCTACTTGCAAAGAAAACTGTCCAACTCTGAAGCATCTCTGGAAACCCAGGCTAAAACAAAGAGTAAACCTTTGGTCAACTTGAATTGTTGCAGTGATGGTTTTCTGTGATCACCCAAAGGCTAACCTGCAAACAGTTTTATGCTAACATTATCCCAAACATACAAAGACAAAATCTTCTCAAATACTTCGGCAAAAGCCCTGTAAGTCACAGAATGTGACACTATAGGAAACTTTAGATTCCTTACATCATTGAATGACATATTATGTACCTGGCAGAAATCATAGAACGTTTCATATAGCTCCATTCTTTGAAAGATATAGGAAGTCCAGTTAATCCTTCAAGGCAGAATTATTTATGTTGGATTTCAAACTGTGGTTCTCTAGTCAGAAACAAAATCAAGGCAACTTCTCCTACTTAAAGAGGTACAACAGTGAAAATCAGAAACTGCAGTTCTGGGTGGATGTAAGTGATAATCTTGGTGTTGGCAATGATTTCTCAGGCCCTGAAGTCTGGAAAGGAGTAATTAACAGATGGGATATTTTACTACCAAGAGATGAGACCAAAATTATTTTCCACTGGATGAAAATTGCTCAAAGGGAATATTTTCAAAACAAGGCCTCCATGGATCTTGATTCCTATACCTAGAAGCGGAGAAGAATAATGCAATACTTGCCATTAGGGCAGGAACTCGATCTTATCAGGTGTCTGTGTAGCCTTAAGGATTAATGTAAACCAAAAAAGGATTAATAACGTCCATAGCTGGTCTCCTAGTTCTGTGAGTCACAAACTTTGAAGAGGTTTGCGTTCCCCTGCCCAGGCCAGGATAATCTTTCTTCTTGTGCTGTGTTAGCAGGTGAATTATCACACTCTGAATAGAAATCAAAATTAAACCCCCCCACACATTATATTCATCTCTGCCCTAGGAAACAAAAGCTGATTTCAAATGAAGATTACTATCAGTGTAAAAGCCTCAAAAACATATGTTTCTAAACTTTCCTTATTTTATTTCTTAACAGTTGAAAAGCTGAAAATATTTTAGTCTTACTGTAGGTCTTACACTAATGGTAATTTACCATTTAGTCATCCATTGCCAGGAAACATAGTGCTGTAGTCTTACTGGGTGACTGAAGTGGCTTTTACTGAACTGTAAGCATGACTAATTATTAGGAAAGTGGAGTGCACCATCAGAATTTGAGAGATTTATATTGTTTGAAACACACGTTTCCTATAATAACAAGAGTCCTGGTTTTGCATTTGTAGCCATATGAGGCAGAGAACCATAAAAAAAGGAAAAAAAAAAGAAAGGGGAATGTTTACTGGAAGAACTGTGTGCCTAATGAAAAAATCACTAAGGTTAGCAGTCCTGCAACTTCAGTAACTACTTAGTCATATAAGTGTGTGCTGAGCTACTCCTAGCCAGAGGACATAAAATGCTTTCTCAAGCTGCTATGTGCAATTTTAACTAATAAGGCCTCTCATATAGACAGGCAAACCTCAAAAGGTTCCAAGTTTGGACTCAGTTGCAGTAAGGACACATGCACATTTGAGTGATTATCTCCTTTTGTGTCTGCAAAACTGGACTGGAATCCTGAGAGGAGTAAGCTTTCTTCTCCTGGAATAATTCAGTATTTCTAGTCATGACTGCAAAGCAAGCTCCCTTCTCTTGGGGTAATTCAGCACTTTGTTGTAACTGAAAATGCAGACACACAATTAAAAACCAAAAAGGGATATATACACACAGGAAAAAAAAATATTTCCTTCTGAAAGATTGCTGACACGTCTTTTATAATTCATTTATACCTAGTCTAAAAGCATAAATATTGTGGAAAATTAAAAGAAGCCTACAACTTGTATTTTCCAAAATGGCATATAAAGTTCATATATACCAGCATGTGCAATATGAAAAACAGAAATAAATTTAGATTTTAGGATGAAGAGGGGAGAAAAGAATTAGTTTGGTGTCTTTTTCAAGTATTCTCTTAATGTGTATCTCATAATTGAAATTAATTAAATTATGGAGGCCAGGAGACTCCTAAATAGGAACATACTTATTTGTTCTTTAAGAAAGAAAGGGTATTTTCCAAGTTTTTTTCATCACAATAATATAATTAATTGAATATTGCAAGGTTTAGACTATCATATAAATTTGACTTTAGCTACACTCAAGATTTCTAGGTGAAAAGTACTATCATGGTTTTATACAGGGAGAGAAAGAGATGCAGATATTCACAAACCCAGTGTGAACATAGTATTATAGAAAAGCAGCACCAGCTACACACTAAACCACCTCTGATTAAAACTAGGTGACATACTGCTGAGAGTCCTCTATGCAGTGACTTCTGTCTAGCAAAAACAAAAAAGTAGATCTGTATACTGCCTGTTTAAAAAATACATTATTTGTTTCAGAAAAAGCAAAGGAAAATAATGTTTGATGATAGTTTTACTGAAACCTGTAAGATCCAAGCTTATTGATCTAATTGATAGCAGTTACCTAAGTCGTGAAACTCAAGAATGGGACCCTCCAAAATCCCTGTGTCCATGGTGCAAAGGGAGGTGAAAAGTCTCTCTCAACAGGCTCTTACTTTTCTCCTTTCATCAAGGAAAAAGTCAAATGTCAGTATTGCTATAATGTAGGTGTGCCGGGAAAGTGCCTAAATTCATGATTAGAAAGAGTCAAGCCCAGGGTAGTTTTGTATCAGCATTGATTTACGACAGTTGTAAACTGTGGAGGCTGTTTCACATATACAGAGTTTGAGAGGGCATTCTGCATATGTAAAATAATCAATTGTAGTTGTATATGACTATAATGTTTGCTCTATTTGAATGTATGCCAGCATATTTGTATCTGGTTGAGTAAACCTATTGCAAAAGAAATTTGGTGTTCCTGCTTTAGAACTGAATGCGTGTAAACTGCACCACTCAACATGGGTGCTTTTTTCCTTTGCCTTTTTGTGAGATATAGGTGCTTCAGGAGGGGTGCTTATGAAAAATGTATCCACAAAAGATAAAAATCTGTCAGCTTGTGACCTCAGTGATGCTTACACAACCTCTACCTAAGTCCTGAGACTGTTGCACCACTCAAACAGCAAATATAATGAGGTGGGCCAAATGATTTGGAAGACATTTCAAAACATTTGCACAAAGTTGCAAAGCCCGAACAAAGTCTTTTGTGGTTAAAGCTTGAAAAATCTTTTCAGGATAGCAATATTCTGTGAGGACTTGAGGACAAATGGCTCAGAGCTGATGCAAAACAGGCTGGGGAACTGGTAGATGTAAAAAAGAAAGGGTGGTAGGATCAATGCTGCACACCAGGAAAATCATCTTTGCAGAGTCATCCCAGATTGGTATGCAGAGGCAGAGCCCCTGTGAATATCCGAGGGAAAACACTAAGCTAACTGAGAACCTGGGTGAAAATTTTGGTTGGTAGAGAGGACATGAAATGCTGTGCCTTTGAGAAGTTGTGAAAGAACAAATATTTGAAAATTAAGCATACCTCTTGCAGGATAGTTCATTACTGTTTAGCATAATCAAGCAGAAGTGAGTCAGAGTGAGGGCTGGGAGAAAGACTTTTTTAGCCCTGCTGTGCCTGAGCTGATATTTAAACAGCTGGGATGAGGTATCGGAGACAGCCTGAGACTTTACACTGAACAGGAGGTAGTCTGAATGAGAGACGTATCTCTACAGATTGTCAGCACAGAGATGGAAACTGAATTTCTACATTCTTTCCAAAATAGTCCAAGGAGGTGTGTAGCAAAAGGAAGAGTCCCATGCAGCAGTTTGTAGTGAAAGGTGGAGGGAGGAATTAAGGCATTCAAGGCTCACATAGAATCATTTGAATCATAGACTGGGACACCGTGGAGAACAATGTTAAGGATATCACGATCCAACAAGATTTTTTGGAAGAAAAACATGTGTCAAGGTCACCAAAGTCTAAAGGAAGGTGTGAATTCAGTATCAGTTTGTGAGGTTTGGATAAGAAAGCTTGGTTAGTTTGGGAAAAACTGATGCAGTGGAATATATAAAGAACAGGAATTGAGTTACTTTTAATTTCCTCTGGCAGGAAGAAATGGAGAAAGGAACAGCTAGGAAGGAAAGAGGGACAGCAAGATTTTTGGCAGCAGAAAGTTGTTGAGCTTATTTGTAATGTGAAGCTGAAGTCACAGAGGCAAGGGGGCCTCCCTGGGGCTTGGAGAGAGCCACTCTCTGCTCTTGTCTCAGGGATGAAGAAGAAAGTGAGCTGGTCACTATCACTTAGGCAGATGCTGAGACAGAAAGAGCTTTTTGATGTCTGTATAGGAAAGACACTAAAAAAAGAATTGCTTTTTCTGTGATAGTTCTGCGAGAAGAAAAACTAAAAATGAAATTAGAAAACAAAGATATCTCCAAAGAAGTCTCCAAATAAAAAATAAATAAATAAAATATCCAAAATGTGATGCACAGATTTGGGGAGAAAATTGAAAATGGCAGGTGGGTCGTTATATTATATACACCTCTCAGTGGAACACCACAGGATATGTACCCTACATGAAATCGGCCTGAGCAGCCTGGATGTTCATTTAGAGTCTGGAAGTGCCGCCGATCCAGACCCTGAAAGTTTTGAACACGCTTGGGGAACCACTTTCAAGAGCAACTCTGTCAATTCTGTGAACGCTATATATACACCAAAAAATGAAAAATAGGTTTCTGGATGGCACGAGAAAAGTATGAAAAAGAAATAAAGTCTACAGCTGTTTCTTATTTAACACTATCTTTAGGACTTTTTATAAGCTGTAAAATATAACATGCCGACATTAAGTCATTTATAATTAAGCTTTTATTTCAAGATTCCTTTAAAAATGTAGACATAAAAATTCTTACACGAAAGATGAATAATAGGCTTTTTATAAGCCTTGCTGACATAAAGTAATTTTGAGGTGTAAGGGCAAACTATTTTAAGGACCAAAAGAACCCATGGATGCTTCTAAAGTTCAGTATCATGGCAATTTTTTGAAATAGCATAGAAAACATTTCTGAGTGTAAATTTGCACGAATTACTTGAAGTTACTGAAATTACAAGAAACCACAGCAGTGAAAGGCCTAGTTCTATACCTTTACAATACCTTCATTACTCCTTCAACTTTCAAAGGAAAAAGCATCTTCTACTCTAAGATGTGGCTTCTGAACATTTCAAGGGCACTTGTTTCTTCTCAAGCATCTGTTTCTTTTAGAAGGGTGAAATTTGCCTTTGCAATTATATTGGAGGATAAAATTTATCTTCAACTGAAGACTCATTGCTCCAGCATAATATTGGGTACCTACAAAACATAAGAGTTTTTGGCTCACTTCACATATTAGTTCCAAGATAAAATCCAGCCTCTACAGAAGCATTTTTATCCTGTAATTTGAAACCTCAAATTTTATAGTTTTTATCTGGCAGAAGTTTAACTGAAATTGGACTCTGAAATTCCCACATATCTCATTACAAGGAACTCATTTTGTTCTGAACAAGAAATAAATTAAGAATAACCATTACTGTAAGACTTGCACTGATGTCACCCAGTTCCATTGTAAACCTTTAATTTCTGACTCAAAGCTGTCTCTGTCAAATCCAAAGACTGACCTGCTTTTTAAGACTTCCAAATGTAACAAGACTACTTTCTAAGGTATTCTTTGCATCTTCTCTTTCTTTAGACTTTTTTTATAGATCATGTGAATTTCCTAAAAAATAAGATCAATTATCCAAACTACACACCTGGAACAAAACCATGAAACTTATCATTTAGGGATAAACCATCTTTATAGTTCAGACATGAATCCCAGATGCAAATGCAGAAAGCAAACTCGGATTTTACTTGAAAGCTCTCTTTTTCCATTTCTGCTACCCTTAAAATACCTACATGTGTACGTGTGTGTATGTAAGCAGAGGAAAAGATATAAAACAAGTTACTTCAGTGGTCTGCATGATTCTGTATTTCCAAAATTCCTTTTCCTTCACTTATTTGTGAGTTACAATAGGCAAAAGAAGTATGTAGATATATTTGGGACTGTCCAAATGTAGGCATTTTTATTTTTTTTTTTCAATGTGCGGGTTTTTTTTAGCCTTAACTAACAAGTTATTCAAGGCGGTGTGGGAGGTGGAGGTAATTCCTGATTTTAACACAGAATTCGCATACAAACCCACTATTTTCCTGTGTTTCTGTAAGCCATATGTTACAGGGGATGATTCCTGTCCAGAGCATATGTTACAAAATGAAACTATTTTAAAATGTCAGACACAGCCTATTGATACAGACCACACATATATCAAAATTAGATAATTCGCTGGTGATATCTAGTAACAAAATGGGTGAAAAAAAATCCTTTTTCTGCCTTTAGTCAGTCACACATAAGGAATTTATTGTTTTCATTTACGTTTTTCTCTTTTGGAAAGAGGAAGAGTTAAACACAGATTCTCCTCTGGGAGCAGTCTGTTTATTCCAGCAGACATCAGATTGAAATCAATGTTCCCCACTACAGATCTGACCCTCAGGTTTGTGTTTTATAGGAAAAAGCAACATCCATTTGAATTACTATACAACTTCAGGGTTTGAGCTGGATTCACCTTTCTCAGGCCATGCCTCCCCAGCTGGGCACTGTCAGATTCAAGCTTTTAGTAGAACTAATTAGCTCAATCACAGCATGAGCTAATGCAACTGGATGGACTTCAAATTGGAGCTACCTCACACCCATCTGTCTTGAAGAGCGAGCAGAGGACTGCGCTTTGCCTGCGTGTCGCCTTGCCTTAAGCCTCTAGCATGTTTGCGTCCAGCTTCACACTCCAATTCATAGCGTGAAACGAGAAGTGTAAAAGTCTAAGCAGGCTACAAAGATATACAAGTATTTTGGTTCTGCTTAGGTGGAACAGCGCTCGCCCTCCGATGGACCACTTCCCACTTTTTGGTTTAGATTAATTGAAAGTACGAACTTTGGCCAGTCTCATAACTGCGTTGCGCAGCCAGTGCCTAGATTTGTATGTAGTTCTCAAAAACTATGTGGTATGAACTGGGAGACACAACAGGTTTATTGCAAGCAGAGGACAATGGTAATGATGTGCCTTAAGCTACAGAAAAATTTCAATGCGTGTTAATATTCAAGTGGCTAGGACTAAATCCAAAGCAAGTATTTGCAGCTGTACTAATGACTGGATAGCAGTTCTACACTGAACTAGTAATTATACCGCCAGGGGCTTTATACTCAGGAGGGTCAGTCAGAAGTAGCAAACACAGCTAAAATGAGGAGCATAATCAGCTGCTCTTGAGGAAGAGGAGGAAAATCAAGAATCACTGGCTTTTAGAGCTAAACTTCTAGCTCTCTTGGTTATTGTGGGGTCTTTTTTTTATGCGCGTGGAAATATGTCATGGAAATACAGCAAGGAGGAAGGGAGCAAGGACAAAACAAGCAACCTGACCTCCACCAAGGACTGTAAGCTTCCCACCACCTTGTGAATGTGTGCAGGGCTGACCACACTGGGAATGTGCTGACTTCACTTACTGTCCCTCATCAATGTAATGTGGATCACTGATGTTCCCTCCACATTTGTAAAGGTCTCCCGGAAAGGAGATCAGTAACTTCCCAAAAGGAGCATAATGCTCTCTGAAAAACAGCTGCACTTCTAAGTAGAAGTTATTTGAGATTTAATTGAGATTTCTAAAATTCTCTGGAGTCTTCAAACTATAAGCACAGCTTACACTGTAAATAACAACACTTTGTCTGAAAGCTCCGGTTGGGCTCTTCCTCCTCCTCCTCTCTCAGGGCCATATTGCTGTGCAAACAGCAACACTTGCCATGGCTTGTGGTCCCATGAAAAGCAGCGAGCTTGTCATTCTAATAGCCATGTTGCTGCAACAAGCAACTCGCTGGAGTTGCACAACCAAGACCGCAGCTCTGCCGGAGGCTTGTTGTTTCCATCCCTCCCCCTTCCCTTCCATGAGTGGCCGGGCTGCAATCTGAGACAAATAGTTGCACTGTGTCTGCTCGCTGCATGAGACGAGGTGAGCTGGGGAATGGTCGCTGCCAGGTTCCAGATTGATGGTGTGTTGAAACCCCAGAGCAAGATACGTTGGCAGCAAAGTGATCCTCCATGGGGAATCCGGCAGAATATGCTTTCCAGATTTCTGGGCCAGCTTCCAACTTCTCACTCCTATGTAAGCAACAGCTATCCCTCATGAGGGAGAAGAAGGGCCCTTGCACTTGCTGCTGATGACTGCCCTAATAAATGTGTTTAACATATGTATGTTTATAAAGCAGCCATAGGGAAGCAATTTGACTACCTCTTTCCACATATATCTTCCTCCTGCCTGCCTGAGGGCTGGCATGATGCCAGCTTGAAGACAATGCAGTATAAACTTGACAGCCACCTATCCATGCACATGGTCACAGAGAACACTATTCCTTTGAGATTATTCCTCCTATGCTAACCACGCTGCCAAAGGAAATTACAATACACTTTCCGTTTTATAATACAGATAATCAACATTATAATATTCATGTTATCTCTGAATATTAGAATTTTCTTAGTCTCCAGAGCAACTGAGCTATTGTGACTGTATTGTCCACCATGGGTCTGAATTAGTAACCCAGACCTAGCTTTGACATTAATGTCATGCAAGCTCTCAAAAGCCTCAGTTTATAGTTACGTTTCTCAGGATGACTCTGCATAGGTAATGCTCTGTGCAACAGAATATAAATTCCTGTGTGTCTCTGAAGCACCTTTTACCAAGGGTAATTCTCACTTCCTCCAAAGTCTGTAGTGATTTCACCAAGTTATGACAACTGCCTGCACTGGGTATTGCCCTCTGAATAATTGCCTTGTAAAATCTAAAAGAAAAAAAAAAAAAAAAAGTATGTATCTTACATTAGTGGAAAATAAATTAGCTGCCCTGTAACTGGAACATGATGTTTTTGCATAGGCGTTTGGGGTGCCCTGATTAAGGAAGACAGGTATACCCTAACTATAGTGATTAAAGCGTCCAGCCTGTGCTACAGTTATCAGAGAGATACAGACATCTCCAAAGGCTGAACTATTCCTCTTCAGAGACAAGTTCTGGGAGGAAATCTTTTCCATTGACTATTGTTATAGTTTAACCCCAGCTGGTAACTATGAACCACACAGCCACTCGCTCACTTCCCCCCACCCTGAGGGATGGAGAAAAGAATCGGAAAGGAATGTAAAACTTGAAGGTTGAGATAAGAACAATTTAATAATTGAAATGAAATATAATAAAACAATAATATTTATAACAGTTATAAAGAAAAGGAGGAAGAATGGGACAAGAATGAAATCCAAAGGGAAGGGATAAAAGAAGACAAGTGATGCACAATATGATTACTCACCACCAGCTGACTGATGCCCGACTAGTCCCTGAGCAGTGATCAGCCAGCCCCGGCCAACTCCCCCCAGTTTATATACTGAGCATGACATCGTATGGTATGGAATATCCCTTTGGCTAGTTCAGGTCAGCTGTCCTGGCTGTGCCCCCTCCCAATATCTTGTGCCCCTCCAGCCCTCTTCACTGGCAGGGCCTGTGAAACTGAAAAGACCTTGACTTAGTATAAATGTAACTTAGCAAAACCTAAAAACATCAGTGTGTTATCGGCATTGCTCTCACACCAAATCCAAAACGCAGTACTGTACCAGCTACTAAGGAAATTAACTTTACCCCAGCTGAAACCAGGACAGCTATATAGGCAGCCTGAACAACTGACTAACACTGGAGTCCTGAGTTTTAGACAAGTAAAATCGGATGAGACTAATTCAACCCTAGAGCTCTACTACATTTATAAGACTAGCCTAAATTTAGCCAATCTCAATAAATCCTACTTAAAAAAGAGTATTTCTATTCTTCACCGTAGGAGCTCTTAGGATGAGCTCACAGGTAGCTCCAGGGTTGAGTAATGAGACTGCATCATAAGAAAGAGTTCTAAGATCAGCCTACTTCTTTAAAGAATTACTTGCCTGAGCCTGCTTGCCACTGTTACATGAATTTGTCATATTCCATTACCAGTACTGATGACACTGTATTGGAAAACAGCCCCACCAAATATGTCACTGGGATATGTGACTGGAAAATAAAGAAAACCAAAATCAAAGCTGGAATTTTGGTCTTGGATCATCTTATGTGCACACTGAGAGACTTGTAGACTAGCTTAGCCAGGAAAAGGTGACAACAAAAAACATCTCCTGGTACACAGCAGTATTCTGCTCTAAGGAAAGAGGCAAAATATTACCCAATAGACTGTGGAGATACTTCTCAGTTCCAGGGTGCAAGTACCACACTGAATGTATATTCACGTATTATTATAAATAATTTTATATTAATGATTTATATGATTAATATATTAATTTATATTAATATTTATATAATTAATATAAATCGGGTATCATTATAAATCCCATTAAAAAAATGGGATAACATTTTTTTCCCCCTCAAATACATGAGTTAAATCCTGAGCCTATCTCATGTATTGACAGTATGGTGGTCTTAAGACCAACTGTGCTGTAGGTGAATTAAGATAGTGTTTTCTTACAGTTCTTGTAAGGGAAGGGACATCTGCAAGGCAAGATGCGTATGTCTTTCCAGAAATGCGTAATGATACCTCTACCAACAAATGGGTACTCATACTGCAAGTTCAACAGGAGATACCAATAAGCTTTGAGAAATGGCCAGCCATGTCAGATTTATCCAAGGAGCATTTACCTTGCTTTTCTTCCTCTGACCTCTGGTTCCCCATTTTCATGAACTCTAGTGTTCACCACCTATGATGGGGGATATATACTTCTTCCCCCCTGGGGTTTCAAGTTATAATTTAGAAACTATTGCCTTCCTTTTCAAAGTATGCGGGAGTGAAAAAGTTCCTACAGAGGTTGATTGACCTTTGGGAATACTTAGGAAAACAACTGTCAATGAAATGAGGAAGCTATTATAGGTTAGACATGAAGCTTTATCCAGTTGTTCAAATTCCTGTACAGAACAAAAACATGGAGAAGAAAAGAAAATATATTTAAATATTGGCTTCCTCTTTCTTTGGTCATTCAATACTAAAGTCTGGAAAGTGCCCTATCACCTTCCATGCTGTGACAAATGGTGTGGACCTATTAAGAAGAATGAAAAGTTGTGGAGAAGCAAGAACACCCATGCAGGAATTATTTAAAATATTCTTCTTGCTACTTTCTGAAAGAAAAGTATTTTCTTAAATTAGTGGGTTTGCTAATGAATATTTAGGGGTCTTAAAGTTAGTAAGAATTGCTAGGCACTTTCTGTGCTTTTTAGAAAAAGACAATTTATGGAGATACTGTCAAACAACTTATTTTTAAATAGTGGTGTACACATCCCTGTTATCTATATTAAGCAAATACTCAAGCAATATTCAATGGGAGCTTGACTAGAACTACATTACACCATAGCCTATAGTATTATAAGTAAGTGACATTGTGCATACCTCTGCTTAATCACCAAAAGCATGAAACAGAGTTTGAGCTTTTGGGTTATGAATATAGTTTCTCTATACTTAATGCACACACCTTTTGTTTTCTGGACCAATGTATTTTATGGTAGTACCAACAATAATTGAAGAATGCTACAAATTTGTAAATGAATAGGTTATTAAGGTATTTTATTTTATAAACACCTTAATTTACTGAGTTCACTCACAAGCTTTGGCATTTATTTTTTTTTCATTTGCTGTTTAATAACCCAGTTTCACTGTGTATCGTGGTTTAACCCCCCCAGTCAGTGACTAAGCCCTACACAGTGGCTTGCTCACTTCCCCCAGTGGAATGGGTGAGAGAATCAGAAGAGTAAAAGTGAAAAAACTCATGGGTTGGGATAAAGACAGTTCAATAGGTAAAGCAAAAGCCATGCGTGCCAGCAAAGGAAAACAGGGAATTCATTCACCACTTCCAATCGGCAGGCAGGTGTTCAGCCATCTCCAGGAAAACAGGTCCCCATCACACATAATAGTTACTTGGGAAGAAGGCAAATGCCATAACTCTGAAAGTTCCCTCTTTTCTTCTTCTTCCCTCATCTTTATACGCTAAGCATGCTGCCATATGGCATGGAATATCCCTTGGGTCAGTCGGAGCCAGCTGTCCTGGCTATGTCCCCTCGCAGCTCCTTGTGCACCCCCAGCCTTTGCACTGGTGGGATGGGGTGAGAGGCAAAAAAGCCTTGAATTGGTGTATGCACTGCTCAGCAGGAACTAAAACATCCCTGTATTATCAACACTGTTTCCAGCAAAAATCCAAAATAGCCCTATCCTAGCTACTGTGAGGAAAATTAACTCTACCACAGCCAAAATCAGCACACTGTGTTACTTTAATAACACTGTGATGAGTTACACGAGAAACCATTTATATGTACAGTGCAAGCCAACACCACCTCAGGAAGAAAACTACCTTTCTGTTATTAACTCAGTGTCCTGAATAGTTACTAATAATTTTGCTGACATATATATACACACATACATATACACATATAAACACACACATATATATAGTGATAATACCTGAAATTTGACAGAACTGATTAAAAATCTGAATTCAAAATGAAGGCAAATGTTTGCTTTTAAAGAAAAATTGACACACAGAGTTGTGAATATAAATCTGGGCAGCCTGCAAAAAAATTAATGAAGTATGTTATTTACCTTGAATGACAGGTCATTTCCTTTGGACGACTTGGTCTTAAGTAATTTTTCCAAAGTATTCATACATTTTCTGCTGTATTCCTCCCTGTGTGTTTGCACCTATCTCCATTAATTTTTGCAGATATCTTTTTTTGGCTACTATTTCTAAATACCTGTTCAGACAGAAAGTGGAACTCAGCAGTCCTAAAAGCACCAAGCTATTTTGCTAGCAGTATCCTGAATGTTTTTAAGGGTATCACATTCATGGAAGTTCATTCACAAGAAAATAATTAGCAGTGACCAACTATACTTTGCATTCCCTTTGACATTTTCCACAGGTAAGAGAGAAATACGAAGCATATTGCAGGACTGGATATAATTTAGTTCGCATTTAACTAGCTAGACCTATTCATCAGTGATGCAGAGCTAACTTGATGATTTGAACTAGGTCCTTCCCAAATACTGTTTTAAATGGTGGAATAACTAATGAAAAACAAGAAATCAAATAAAAATATTAATAGCCTTTATTAATCGCAAAATCCGTTTCTCTTTAAGTAGCATTGACTACATATTGTATGAAAAATAATATAAGACAGTTATTCATACTCAGAAATCTTTAATGTCTGGGCAAACATTCAGCAGCGGCCAGGTTTTTCTACTGTTTATTTCTTTAAGAATGTGAGAGATATTTTCCATATTTGTCAAAACTGTCTGTACTATTTTTGCTGTAACACACAGAATGATAGACTCACAGAACAGTTTGGGTTGGAAGGGACCTTAAAGATCACCTAGCTGCAACTCCCTTGCCATAGGCAGGGACACCTGCCACTACACCAGGCTGCTCAAAGCCCCAGACATCTAACCTGGCCTTGAGCACTGCCAGGGATAGAGCATCCACAGCTTCTCTGGGCAACCTGCTCCAGTGCTTCACCACCCTCAGAGCAGAGAATTTCTTGCTTATATCTTAGCTATGTATTTGCCACAGAAAGATTCTTGACTTTGGAGTAACACCTGACAGTTTAATACAGCAATGTCCTCTGACTGACTTGTGAGGTAAAATAGTAGAAAAACTTGTGTAACTTGAAGGCACTCAATCATATGATTCTGCAGCAGTCTTGATGCCAAATACATATTCTTTTTTATTTTCTCTTTTGGAAACATGAAGATTCTCTGCTATGAAGATTTTTCTTTTTTTTTTTTTTCTTTTTTTTTTTTTAACTTATGGCTATTTAAAAACATATGATATCTTAGTGAAAACTTAAAATTCATGGAGATTTCACTTTAAGAATTATGACTCTATTTAAATAAGCATGAAAGCTAAAATTTCCAGTTGATGTAGTATATTGCATGGAATAAGAAGCTCAGAAGTTTTCTGTAGCTTTAGGAGAAGAGCAGCCGGTTACAGGATTAGCAGGGCTCAAGTGCTTCAGTACACGGAATATCTTGCAAACCTCCTGGTTCCTTTGAAAGCTCACGAAGGAACCTTGCTAGGTTGGCCTTTCTGCAAAATGGGTGTGCTGGGGCTGATTTCTGTGATAATCTGCTAACAAGAAGCTTATTATTTAATCACTTTGCACCATGAAGGCCCTTATATTGAAAGGGAAGAAGTCAACAGCAGAGCTCTACTTGCGCAGTAGTCCCACACTTAGGAGCATGGAGCATTAACAAGGAGTTTCTCCCCTATGCTATATTCAGAAATAGCAAAGGGCAGCATGGCAAAGATCAGATGTTAGGCGAACATATGGCTTCTGACATGCCAAGATTAAAACACCCATAACTTAAATTTGAGGTTCTTTTTTTTTTCATTGGTTTTGGGGTTTGGTGTTCTTTTGGTTTGTTGGGGTTTCATTTTTGGGTTTGGTTGTTGATTTTTTTTTGGGGTGGTGGTGGTTTTGTTTTTTCTCCTAAAAAAAAGAAATAATAGAAAAGAATTATATAAATTCATTAAAACATAAGATTTTATTCCTGGATTAAAAGCTCCTTTGATTTATCAAAATGACAAGTCTACCAGAGCAGAAACAGTGGGTTTCAGTTGGCTTATCTTTCTGCTAAATGGAAAGTTCTCTTTCCCTTATTATGGAAATGGGCATGAATTTTCTGTGATGTTATATTTCCCCAAAAGAATAAATAATTTCCCAGATACTGGGGGGCTGGGGGGGGGGGGGCAGGGCGGAGAGAGGAAAAAATGTTTTCCATATGATATTTCTCTTTTTATCTGCATTTCTCTCTGAAATCTAAGATATTAATATAAGCTGACAGCTAAAAGTTAATGCACAGATTGAAGTAGACAGGCAGTGAAAGCTAAGAGGAGGTGATTCTTAAATTTACTAGGAATTATTAGCCTTATTAAAATTAAGTTAAAGAAAATTATTAAATTTATTAAATATACTAGCAAAGATTCTGGCATGTGTTTTAAAGGTGATATATTGGGGAACTCATTTGATATACAGGTAAGAAACTGGAGTCCCTTACTGCTGTTAAAAAAAACAGTGTATGTCTCAAATACTGCATAAAAACCTGCCAGCAGGATCACAGCCTATGACACCGGGATTTCAAGTGTATCATGCTTGAACATTTCAAATGAGATGAGTTGTAACTTTCAGGTCTAATGTTTTCATTAATGTCTTAAAACAGCCATAAAATATGGAGACTTGCTTTCTATAAAAAGAGAAATAAATCATACTGGTTACCTGGGTGGGTGCTTGTTTTGAAGTCAGTCACAGTTAAACATATCTGTCCAAGATCAACTCATCCTTCCTACACAAAAAAGTTAGTCAGGCTCTGCCTGGATGAAGTATATTGGCACTACACATGCGACATGACATTGCAGGAGACAATATGACATACTAAGAGAAAGAAGGAAGAAAAGGAAAGTGCTATGTCTTAGGCAATACACCTCAGTAAAGCCATGATGAATTCTGTCTCTCCATCACCATATCAAATGATTGTTTCAAGCTTATGTTTTACCACATGGAATCAGAGTTACTTGCTGATTAGTTTATCCAAAAAACCGCTACTGATACAGCTTATTGCATTTACTGGATACTGACTTAGGCTGGTGATGACCATGTGGCTGATGAACATACCTTTATTTTCAAAAGTTTACATCCCTTGAAATACTTATGTTTTTTAAAGTGAATGCTGCAACTTTATTTTCCTTACCTTTCAAGCAAGCCTCAAAACCTGGTAGTTCCAGAACAGCAAGGAGCATTTGCATGCAAAGGGGCCACAGTTCACTGTAGGGAATGCCAGACGCGTTGGCAGAATGGGTAATTGTGCATCTACATAGTCTGCACAGTGAAATACAGTCTTTAAACCAGAAAAATGTGAAGGCATCTCTATATACTCTTGGCCTTCACTTCTAAACTATATCTGCATCTTGTATGAAGTACTTTAAAATATGATTTTGAAATGCTCGGTTGGCTGGAATGTAACAGATTAGTCAGACATTTCTATGAAACAGGAATTACTTCTGTAAAAAATTGTCTTCTTTTTTATTTCAGCTATGGTCTACCCCAGATTTGATGAGACCATCAAAAATTTGCCCCAGGTGTAATATAATTAACAAAGGGAAAGTAATCCTGTAACAGAAAAAGAATTGTTTCCTTTAAGTCCCGTGTATTAAATGACTCTAAGGTTCCCATTTCTTTAATCCTCTCTCGCTTTCTGCTTTTATTTTTTTAATTAATGAACCAACTTCAGTTGTTCTAAATATAAACTATATTTAGACACTAATATATATTTATTATTTTCTGGGAGGTGGTGGGGTGGTGGTGGTGAGAAAAGATACGACTGCTGTAGAGTGATAAACAAACCAGCAACTCCCTAGAGTGTTCTCATGACATCCACACATTATTCAGTTATCCTTTTATTTTCTAAAAAAGGCTTTTTCACTGGGATAGCTGCCTGTGTGCCTTTTACCAGGCAAATGGCCTTGTAGCCAACACACAGAAACCTAATCACTTTTCTCCTCTTGTTCTTTAGTGAGGTCTTAAGTTGAGATAAGTATGATCTGTGGCAGATGGCGGTATAGCTAACGAAGCCCAGGTCAGTGTGGGACCAAGTGAGAATTGTCACCAGACAAGGTCAGCGAGCCTGGCCCCAATTCAGCTAATAGCAGTGTCGAGCTCTGCTGCTGTTTTGGCACAGCAGCAAAATTCAGCCTTCAGCTCTGGCCCATATGCTGGGAAGAGCTTTCTTCACCTGAGCTCTTTTAATAACCCTCCATCACTATGAAATATCTGACCACTGGGGACTTGCCTGGCAAGTCCTAACAAATTAGGGCTGCCGTTACAAGTAAACAGCTATGCCTGCCAGTTATTTCCATCTGCCCGGTGCTGCCAGGTTCATTATGAGCATCAGGAGATGGAGTTAAACAGATGGCAGGAAATGAGCTTGGCCCTTGCACTCAGGAGAGGGGAATGAGAGGCAATTGCTTTGCATAACATCCCTTTCCCTTCATTACTTCACATTATAATATGTAAATAAAGTCACCCCAGGAGGAATTTAAAAAGCACTTAGCATTGAAATATAAGGGTGCTACATGGAGGGAGAGAAAAAGGAAGGGATGAAGTTTCAGCTGTTTGCAAACCAGTTTGGTCATCCCCCCCCCCCCTCCCCTTTCCCAAAAGAGATTTCAAGGGCTGTTTTTATTCTGACACACTAAATGAAACTCTTTCTGAACGTGTGTCTCTCATTCTCTTTCTCTGGCTGTCTCCAAAGATTGCAGGAACCTGTCAATCACCAGCTTGCAGGAAGGCCTGCAGTGTGCATATGAAGAGCATGAGGAGAGCATGGTTAAACAGCCAGGCTCTGGTAAAGGCCTTTTTTTTTTTTTTTTCTTGAGTTGACATTGGAAATGCAGCAAGCCTGCAAGCTGGTAGGGAGACATCATTAAATACTGCTCCACACAGGATTAAAGAAAACCATACAATTTTCATATGGAAATATTAACATCCTTGGATGAAAGCGGGAACACAAATAACAGTGCTTGGGACTTAAATCTCAAAGTAGGAAACATTTGTATTCTGTGCTCTGCCTCAGACCTATCAGAGGATGCTGGGTGTTTCAGTTTTTGCTTCTGAATCCAAATAAAGACAACTATGACTTTGAAATAAACATTTGAAATCACTGGACATGAGGACTTTTGTGAGACTTAGGCAGTCTGAACATGGATCTGAACTTTCTGGAAGAGTGGTGGTCTACTTCATGCATTTCTATTATGCTTAATGCACTGAGAGCCTCATTTCAGCTGAAGGCTGCAGCTGCTGCTGTAAAACAAGGAACAAAAAGAAAGGAGTGAAAGGAGAAGGCTGACACGCAAGAGGGGTAAAACAGCCTGGCATCAGTGGACTGGTATAAGTATGAATCTGATGATCTGACCCACTAAGTTATACCTCTTCATCACATATTAAGGATATAGGATGCATAACAAAAATCAACCAGTAAGGCAAGATACAGTGGCAATAGTCTGTCAAACAAGATATGCCTCTTCATTGAAACATCTGGAGTTCATATAACAACTGGAAAATACATGATATTCAGTAGGACTTAGCCAGCTAAAAATGAAATCTGGGCAGCTTGTCAGAGGAAGGGCACCACAGAGTCTAATCACACTGTGTCCAGGACAGGTCCAAGTCATATTTTGAATCTTAGACAAATACTGGAGGATAAAGAAGTCTGTGAATATGATGCATGTAAACACATAAGTCGGGAGCTACCAAGGAACAGCTGCCAGCACACTTTCTCCAAAAGGGAATTATATACCTCAATTAAATGCCCGGTAGTAGCAGCCTGGTGTCCTCTTTGCTCCAGCTGAGAGCAGATGTTCAGAGGCCAGCAATGAGTGCTGTATTTTAAAAGAATTGTGAGGAAAACTCGCGCTTACAGAAGAAAAGAAAAAATGTTTCACACTTGCCAACTTTCTGGATCTTGATGGTAGACTGCTAGATTTCAGGATGGCTAGCAGCCCGGGCTACCAGATGTTCAAAAATCCCAGACAAATGACCATGGTGTCTATAAAGAGCAGCTCTGCTGCATACCAAGGGGAAAGCTTTGCACTGTCCGGATTTGTCTGTGATACAGCAGGCTTGTCACGTACATGCAGATCTACTGAGCATGTATGATAGGTCCAAAAATGAGACATATGAAACTTACTGCCCGTGAACCTGCCAGCTTTGACAGGTCTGTCTGGAAGCTGCATACGGACTGAAAGGGTTCCTCTGTGCTTGTAGTGGCAGATGGTGGTATATCCAAACTTTAAGTCTCAAACCTTCCATGACTTCTTGCTAACAAAATCCAGAAAACAGATTTTCCTCTTGATCATCTTTATCACCTTAAATATAACCAACTCCACATCCTGTGATGAAAACAGAGTGTCAGTATGTTTTCTATAAATGTTTTCTCTCCTATTCCTCAGTTGATCCCCTAATTATCCAATTTCCTACTTCTGCGTCAAAGAATTCATTAAACTTCTGTATTTCACAAGTATGATTATTTTTTCTTTTTGATGGCCTGATTACTTTATTCTATGCTTTTATTTGTAAGGATTTAACTTGTACTTTGCTTTTTGCAAACCCCATTTCCAGCTTTTCAAGCATTTCTGCCCAAAGGCTCAGGCACCCTCCACACCATTGCTATTAGGAACAGCAGTGAATCCTTTAACATCTTCCTCCTTGCAAGGTTAGGCATGGTTTCTGAGGGTCACTTATCCTGCACAGGAATTGCCTTCCACACTAAATACAGGGTTCAATTTATATTCTTGCTTCTAATTAGTGTAAGATTTCTTTGGCCCTTCTAGGCCATTCTCTTTTACACAGACTAGCATCACGATTAATTTTGGCATATGTGGCTCATTGTCAAACCCAATTATAGAGTGGCTTAAGTATACTTAGGTGTTTGACAGCAGTTCATATTTTTATTTATTTATTTATTTCGGATCTGAGATTAGACTCTCCTGCTCTAGTTTGGAGCTGGTGACTGCCTTCCTGCAGCTGCTTTTTGTGCATGTTTTCTTACCCTTCTGGAAATACAGTGGTGCATGATGTTATTAGATTTCAGGATGAAGTGGAAAGGAGTATCCGGATTCTTACTCCAGCCATCCCAGGGGTATGCTTTGGGTGCGTGATCCTAGACAGAGAAGCTGGAAATGGGTAATATCACCAGAGAAAATACTCTTGTCTTTAGTACCTTGCACTAGCATTCACTCCTTGCCATAGAGACCTGCAGCTTTTCCTCTTTAACTGACAAAAAAGAAGGATATGCATTTACAGGCTTATTTAGCTGAGCTAGGCTCAGAAAGGGCCTGCATCTGTCATTTAAAAATTAGACCTAACTGAAATGATAATGTAGTTACTATTTGCTTTCTCTTCCATTGCTCTGTGCACCTTTGCCCATTGTCTGCTTCTCCTGCCATCTTGTATCTTATCACTATCTCATGCTAGCAACATGTCTGTACACTGATTAAAGATACACAGACACACAGAAAAATACAGATACAGAGAAAGCAGACTGTTAGAACTGGGATACGCATGTGAAAAGACTGTTTAAAAACTTTATGGTACACCAATTGGACATGCAAATACCATGTGAAGTTTCAACCACATATAATCCCCGATGAAACCCCGTTTACTCTGGCTTTATGAAACACAATATATGTTATATTTTCTACAGCCTTATATTTTATAAATAATTGACAAGGGTTCCCCCAAGTGCTATATCCTTATTCAGCATCTCCAGTCACCAGATTTTATTTAATATTTTGACTAGCTAATAATCCAGTACCTTTCTGCAGAAATTGGACTTCTCCATTTGCACAGGAGGTGTTTGCTACAGGGTCCCAGGCAGACAGCAGGTTACTGGTTTGGCTTTACCAAGGTGTCAGGAACCTGTGGGATCACCTTAGTTGCCTTTGCTCTGCTATTGTATCTGCAACATCTCCCATCACAGCAGCTTCAGCAAAGGCTCTTATGGCAAAATCTTTCATCTATATTGTCTCTCAGTATAGTTCATCTCAGCTTTATTTTTATTTCACATCAAGAACTCAGTGAGGAAAATGAAGGAAACAAGGATTTGGAGCAGGGACCAGAACACATGTCTACGCTTTCCTGAAATGGAGAGAACTTTTGCAAGTTCCAGCATGATTTTAAAATTCTGATATCAGCCTTGACTTTTCTAGTTAAAAACCCCTTGCATTTCATCAGTGGTTAGATTGTTCTGATACAGGTGGAAGTAGCCGTATTTCTTCACATGAAACTATTTAGTATTGATTCGAAGAATCAGTCAGCAGTATGCAGGCGAGTGGAGGTTATCTTTATTTGGCAGCACTGGGTGTGTGTGGGATCACTCCACCAAAGTCATGCACACCGAGGGGATTTTTCAGCCCCCCCCCCTTTATACAAGCTACTCATACCTATTCATTAGTTTTCCAGGAAACAGTTTACATATTCATTACAATTCTGAGAATTCATTTATATATCTCATGCCTGTGCAATGTCCTTGAGGAGTTGTCTCTGCTCAGACTCCATTCCTTAGCGACCATGTTTAAAGTCTCCATCTTTGCCACGTTGCATGTACAACAGGAATCTAAGACAAAATGTCCCTTCTAAAAATAACCAACCCAAGGACTTAGCAGTCTCTGCATCCGTCATGTTGCAATAAGGGTCCTTGGACATTTCCCGACTTTAACTAAACATAGGTGCGTCATCCTTTAGATAAGTGGTACAGCATTCACTATTCAGTATAGGCAAAAGTCAAGAACATTAAAAACATAGTTTCTACATATTTTACATTAACTGTGGGCATTGCAGTTTGTTGATATATAAATTTTAAAAAGTAGATGTCCTGGATCTTTAGTTTGTCATAAAGAGGCAGCAACCATACTTTTTTATTTTGCCTTGTTCTGCAGTTTTATGGAGTATGTCAACATTGTCTCTCATGCCTCATCATTAGCAGGCTGAAACACCTTCTATTTACTGCAGATTAGGCACTCCAGAGAGAGGAGGTTTTGCTGAATCCCCCTCTGTCTGCTGAGACAGCCGTAATGGCTACATGCACCTGTGGCACAATAACCACCAACAGCCAGCTAGTATTGTTTATTGCTAATGAGGCATATAATTGCTGCAGTTAATCCAGCTTCTGTGGTTACTAGGTAGAAGGAAGAAAACTGCAGTGAAACTGGATATGGTAACAGAGCAAGCAGAGTGTCTCCAGCATTTAATTTAGCTCTAACAAGGCAGTTAGTGTTAGATCTCAACTGATTGTTAAAGAGCACTTACTGATGTTAATAAGCATAATAATCAGCTATAACTGGTATAAATTAATTCAGCATTACAATACAGAAGTAATAAAATGGGTAATCATTATGGTCTTTAAATTATATTAATGTGCACATTCAACCATATCAAATGGTTTAACTCGTCACCAATATAGTAAATTAATTTGAAAGAAATGCAATGCAGCAAACAAACCCTAATTGCCATTTAGTAAGTATGGTAATTTCTATTTAATTTGGCTACACTGTCCTGTTGAAAGGCAAAAAAGTAAAGTATGTAGAGTTAGGAAAAAATATACTTAAGTGGTGCAGCGTGACTAATTGAAAGAAAGCTCCACAGTTCTGCGGCCTCATTTCTCCAGGTTTGGTTCTTTCTATACAGCCTCCTTTGGCCCTCCAAAGTCTGCCTTGCTCCAGATTTGCCTTTGATATTGATCCAGCCAACAAGCAGCTGGCTGTGAGTCCCCAAATGTCTCAAGACAATGTTGACTGAGTGTGCCCAAGTGTTTCATTAATAGATTAAGGGACTGGAAAAAAATATAGACATACCCTATACATCCCCTCCACCCAAGAGTCTCAAAAAAGAAATACAAATCTTTTTAAGAAGCTACTTTAGAAGAAGGTTAAAATTTTTGTATAGCTAAATGTACAGCCAAGCAAAGGTCAAGGTAAACAGAAAATGGATTTCATCCTTCACTTAATGCTGAAGCAGCAACACACATCTTTTAAAGCTTTGCTGCTGTGCAAATAAACCAAAGGCAGGGAGATATTAATTAAAAAGACAACATAAAGAATCTACAGCTGCTCCTCCTGTGGTCCCACAATGGGTCTGGTTGCTGCTAAGCTTTTGTATCGGTAAATACAAAGGTTCCAATTCCAAATACACATACCTCAGATAAGGTTTATTTTTTTACATGTGTGTTTCAGTTGAGTTGTAGGTGGCAATTCTTTGTACTTTTGTTGTATTATCTTTTCAAAATGTCATTCATATATCTCCAGAACACTTTCCTGGCCCTCTCTCTGGATTTCAGTGTTTAAATACCAATGGAGGAACCAGTTGTTATTATAGAGAAGAAAGATGTTTAGGATAAGCAGCAATACAGGGACAAAACAGGTGAGGGGTGGGAGCACAGATCTGTTGACAGGGAGAGAGGGGCAAAATCGTGAACGTTTTGTCTTTGTAATCTATTCCTGCCACCAGTGTAAAGCCTGAGATCCAGCTGAACTGTGAACTGGTCGCAGCAACGTAAATGCAACCTCTTTGAAGTAATTTGGTATCAGCCCATTAAAAAGGTATGAAGGAAACAATAGACCTGCCATATAAATATTCAAAAAGAACAGAGTAAAATATCTCTTATTTCCATCTACTGTTTTCAACCAACTGGAAAACACATTTTGAAAAGTCTTTTTGCACAGAATGCTTGAGATTTCTACTAGATTGTGGCTGTGTTGCTTTCTGCTGCTAACCCACAAGATGCTTATGAGATCTGAGTCTGCTGATTTTAACCAGTTTATGGGAAGATAAACATCAGCCATTTGACAAAGTGCTTTAAAAGTCAGGTAGTTGTTCCTCTGAGTTTTCTTCAAACAGCCCCCAGGAATAAAAATCAGAGGGAAATCTTTTCCAGTCAACAGGACCAGCTGAACACTCAACTATGCCTTCTGGGGGAGAGGTGGGGGGAAATGTATATAGTATCAGCCAGTTCTGGAGACAGTTAATCTGCCTCTTTTATACTGGGACTTAGGAAGCTGGAATTGTCATTATGTTGTCATTTTATATGTTCAGTAAAATATACCTGAATTCCCAGTGAAGAATCAGCATTCTCATTGGATTCTTTTGATAGGAAGACCTACCCTTTATGAACTAAATCAGATTTTTCTTCAGAAAAACAGCAGCATGTAAAAATTTTAGAATTAAAAGTTCGTATTACCACTGGTTAGGAAAAAAATACTATCTTTCTGAATCTCCCATTGCTAATTTGCTTATGTCAAAAGCAAGCAAAGCTGGAGTGAAAGACTACTTACTTCTCTTCCTCTTTATCTGAGTCTATCAATAAATACCAGACTATGACATACTCATGTATGTGATACAGTCAGTGTAGTAAATCTGTTTTGCCTTGTGAAGCTATTTTCTTTATGTTGAACTCTTTCTATTCCTGGCACCTTGCATACGGTCATAGGAAAGGAACTATGGCATTCATATTGTGATCCACCATGGGAACGTGCTCACAGACCTGGCACAAAACATTTGTCAGGTTTGTCCTCTTTAACAGCTCGTCTATTGACCCTGAAAGAAACTAAACCATTGTTCTTTGCTATCGTATGATTTTTTTCCTTCTAAATCATCCTCCAAAATGATTGAACATTTTTAAGAGAGACAGAACCAGGGCTGTCCTTGAGGACTGATCATACCAAGCTGTATCAGAAGGTTCAGCAAACAAAAACTTGGAGAGATTCATTGTTACTTGTAACCACAGATAATTTCTTCTTTATTAGCCAGGGTGGAAGAAACTACTATTTCCAAGAAATGCATTTTAGTTATAGGTATTTTCCCCTAGTTTATATGCAGGCTGGAGCCTTAGCCTTGTGTGTATCATATGTTAATTTATGTAATCATGCAAACCAAAATGTTCTGACAAATAATATCTTGAAGTTTGATTAATTTGAAACTGCTGATCTTCATTATTCTGAATCAGGCAAGACTGAAAGGAAAAAAAAAAAAAGAGTGAATGAGAGCATCACTATTACAGAAGATTATGTCATACCGATGGCACAAGCACCTTCAGTCCTTCCTTCATGTGACAAGTCTGAACAGACGCTCGTTGCCCGGCTGGCTCTATTAACAGGTATTTAGTGCCATCTCGTGGTTTTCTAAATGTATAGTTTCTGAATGTATCCGGTTTATGTTCAGTTACTATAGGCTATTATGTGAGGGGAAAAGTATCACAGGATCTTTACGATAAGAATCGCAAAAACATGTTCCTTATAGTGCGCTTTTTTTTTTTTTTTTTTTTTTTTTTTTACTATGGCACTTGATTCTGCCTTATCAACACACTGAAATGTGACACTTAAGAAAACCGTTTTTCCTGCTATGTAACTTGGCACAACTTCTGAAAAACAGTACATTTCAGACAATATATTCTGTATTTACTGGGAAGTAATAGGATCAAAAATTAACCTGTTGTTTTTAGAAATGATGAAAAAGAACATGAATTTCTAACCAGTAATTGAAGCAATTATTAAGGATAAAAATAATTTCGCCTTTTTTTTTTTTTTTTTTTTTTCTGGCAACACCTAATATAGTCAATCACTGTTTCATCCACACCAAACAACTCTGCTTCTGTTTGTCACCATTATCCTACATATTCTGAGTTAAGGTGGCATATTGGCTAAACAATATGTTTTTCCCGCTGTTAATGTGATTGCTCTTCTCTGAAAATATTTCTTAATTTTATGAAAGCCTACTAGGGGACATTAAGAGCAATAGGAACTTGTAGTGGAGATCATCTGAGTTAAAACCTTTCTGTGCCAAGGCAATCAATTTCTGCAATAGAAGCAGAACAGCTCCTGCCTACAGTTGTTGCCTCCTGAAGAAGTTTTGTAACTGAGGATCTGTTGGTCCATTTGCACTTGCACAGTACAATCATAGAATCATAGAATCATTTTGGTTGGAAAAGACCTTTAAGATCATCATGTCCAACCATTAACACAGGGCTGCCAACTCCATCACTAAACCATGTCCCTAAGCACCGCCTCTATGTGGTTTTTAAACACTTCCATGGATGGTGCTCCCACCACCTCCCTGGGCAGCTTGTTCCAATGCTTGACCATCCCTGTGAAGAAATTTTTCTTAACATCAATCTAAACATCCCCTGGCATAACTTGAGGCTGTTTCCTCTTGTCCTGTCACCTGTCAGCTGTGAGAAAAGACCGACCCCACCTGCCTACAGCCTCTTGTCAGGGAGTTGTAGGGAGCAATAAGGTCCCCCCTGAACCTCCTTTTCTCCAGACCAAACCACCCCAGTTCCCCCAGCTGCTCCTCATCAGACTTGTGCTCCAGACCCTTCACCAGCCCCGCTGCCCGTCTCTGGACACGCTCCAGCCCCTCTGCGTCCCTCCTGCAGTGAGGGGCCCAGAACTGAACACAGGGTTCAAGGTGCGGCCTCACCAGTGCTGAGTGCAGGGGGAGGATCGCTGCCCTTGTCCTGCTGGCCACACTGTTTCAGATACAGGCCAGGATGCTGTTGGCCTTCTTGGCCACCTGGGCACACTGATGGCTCATGTTCAGCATCAGCCAGTACCCACAGTTCCTTGTTCTCCAGGCAGCTTCCCAGCCACCCTTCCCCAGCCCATAGTGCTGCATGGGGTTGTTGTGACTCAAGTGCAGGGCCTGGCACTGAGCCTTGTTGAATCTCAAAGAGTTTGCCTTGGCCCATTGATCCAGCCTGTCCAGATCCTTCTACAGAGTCTTCCTACCCTCAAGCAGGTCAAACACTTCCCCAGATATCTGGGGTGCACTCCTATTAAGATCTAGCAAAACCTATACTGCAAGCAAGTAAATGACTTGTGGATACAGCAGATTTTGCTATCTGGCCTGTGTCTTCCTAAACTGTGAGGCAGACAAGATTAAACCTTATGGCTAGGAGCCAGTGGTAGGGAACAAAGCACATATTTATGGCCTATTATGATTAAGCAAGTTTGAAACCTAAAGGTTCAGAGATGAGCAATCCTTCACGGTAGTAGATTATTACAGTTTTTCCCTTCAGCATTTGTTCATGGTCACAACTGCTGATTCGGGGGGATTGTGCTTGCAGTGTTTCAATAAACAGTGAGCAGTACTAGCAGTTTACAGAGTTGTTTCCTGTGCTATTTGCTGAGAAAATTAGTTACCTGATCAACGCAGTTAATTCCCTGTAACACGTGGGTTGTAACTATCTTGACAGGGTTTTAAGTACTTTGATATAGTAGTCCTACATCATACAACACGTAAGTAAGTAGACAAGGTAAAAATGTGGGACTATTTCACTTCATATGGCTGGCTTACAATTAAAGTAAGAATTTAGTATACTCATCAAACACAATGTAAGTGATAAAAAGACCCTTCACATCCTATAGAAGCTGAAGACAGGGTCTGAGCGTAGTTTGGCAACAGGATTTTTTTTCTTAGTTTATGAGGTTTCAAGATTTATTCCCTTCTCCTGTGTACCAGATATGTTTTTCTCATTTAAATTCCAGTGAAAAATAACTTTGCTTTTGGATAAAAATGCACATTTTCAGTTTTTCTGTCTCTCACAGAGAACCAAAAATCCCAATGGAAATGTTTCCAAGGAATATTTGGTATTAGTCAATCACATTGAGCTATCATTATCTTTAAAAGCTCTCAAATAATTCTTCCGTTTACTGTATTTGCAATCTCTAAGTCTTATAGCAGTAGAAGGCCTCATTAACCATAACTCAAAGCTTGATACACTATGCAATCTCTTACACTGGCAAAAAATGTCAAAATTCATAACGCTACCTATAGCCTAACTTATCTTCTATGGTAAAATAAACAAGGAACTCTATGATGATGAGTGTGTTAGTCCCTGGTTATGTCACTTAGAGACTCCTACCTAGGAAATGTCTTAAATTTCATTTTAATTCTCCTACTTCTCCATACATTTTACACACTATTAAAGCCAAACAAAAACTTGTGGCAAATCTCAGAAGTCTGAGATTTAGGATCATATATACAGCACTAAACTACAAATAAATAGGGTGTCTTTTAAAAGATAGTGCTCCAAGCACTCTATATCTGCAGGCACTGACTGAGTAAAAAAACAACAACAACAACAAAAAAACCTACATCAGAATTATTTCAATCATATCCACTGAGTTTACTAGCAAATTTCAACAGGGAAACCAACAAAAGCAAAAATAGAGGTAACTCTTTTACAGTGCTTGCCTTGGAACTAAACATCTTTTCATTATATGTATGGATTCAGTTTTTCCTAGTTGTTATTACTGACTGCACAACAGAAAAGCATGTAAGTAGATTATCTGCAAAAATGATGCAAGACACAAATTTCTACTTATTATAACCTGATTTCCTACATGCCGAACCCTAGAACTCCTTATGATCGTCATGACTTCTTTGGATTCATTGTTTTCTATCTGACCCTATGAATAATTTATCCTGTCCTCTCTAATCTATAAGAAGATAACTTTTTACAAGTCTATTGATCTTGGATTTAGAAGGGGAAATCCTACATTTCCAAAATCTTTCTTATGTAACAACAAAGCTGAAGCTGTATAGCCTATAGTTCTGCCTGTAGTCAAAAGGAGATAATGGTGCAGTTAAATCTAGGGATATTTCTGTTATATCTAGCACACATTAGATAACTTTTCGATAGCTGATGTAAAACCTCTTCTAGCTGTTCCCTGGACTGCCCTCCTCTTTTCAATAAACAATTTTAAGTACTCTAAAGGTACTGTACTTCTTTCAGACACAAAGAATAAGGGAACAGGCTCTGCAAGCCCAGCTCTTCCCTGTAAATGCACAGATACAGAGGAATAAAGCCCAAAACGTTAGCAGTAATATGAACATAGACATCTGAAGAACAGTAGGAATGACCACGGTTGGAAGCATTAAACATCCAGTCTGACACTTCAGATTGTTTCCCCTCTGCCAATTACAGCGATTAGGGTAAAGAAAAATATTATACACTTTGTAAGTGAGAGGTAACATGTAAACCAGACAGGTCCACCTTCAGACTTCATCAAAGTAGGCTTACATGAAATTAGGTCTCTCCTGAGAGTTGCTCCTCTAACAGTTTCAAGAGTTGCCCCAAAAGAGTCCTTTAACTCTCACCACAGCATCTTCAGGTGTTTCCACTGACCACCATTATTAGAGTGCTTCCCATCTGAGACTCATCAGTCTGAGTCCTTTTCCATCACATATAGTGAACATGATGAGTTACCTGCAGGACAATGGCCCAAAGCTGTAAGTGAAGTCTGTCTCTGTGGGACAGGAAAAACCAGAAGCCTCCTCCATCATTCACTAATTTACTCACCTGAACAGGCTGCTCTGCAGGCTGAGGAGAAATCACAGGTGTTTGTCAGCACTCAAGTCTGCCTGTAAGCTACCTTGTCACCCCGTGATCTATTTTATACTTCCCAAAGGAAGACATTTTCTGTTGGAGAAAACTAATCCTGCTCACCTTTGTGCCAAGGTAGGTCCATGTTACTTGTCTTGGAAAAAACGAGTATGCCTAACAAACCTGTTGCTTAGGTGACACTCTTTAGACTGAATTGGCATTTTTTCCAAGCAATTTCACAAGCACTCACCAGTGTGGTCTACCTGCTTCTTTCCTGGACAGGTTTCCAGCTCCTTCTCACTAGCACTCTTGCAGGTAGTCTGCATAGTAGATACAGGACACCTTTATCACACACATTCTAAAAAAAAGTATTTTAGGACTTAGCTGAGAAATTTAATATGGGGATATTTAGCTTTCATTAAGTCTCAAGAAAATATCTCTGTGTTTGCTTAGTCTGGTGTTGTTCCCAACATCTTAATATGTAAAGAAGAGTCTCTCTGGGAAGCCATCTGGTATGTTATAGCACAGTGTGTACTATCTTTCCTTGTTGCCAAATACATGCATTCAATTAATGATAATCATCTGCTACTTCTATGCAGTGATACATTCCCCCCCCCCCCTCCCCTTTCCTGAGTAATCTTAGCCAAGCTTTGCATAATCACCTTAGGAAACCTTGGTGCTGAAAATTTGATTTTCTTCCCAGACAGCAGCGTACCATTGGGGTCTGACACAACCCTTGCTTGCTGATGGGGAGGAAGTGGAAACACAATAGCATTGCTTTCTCTCACATGTTCACAGCTGGGCTTCCAGGCACAGTCAGCAAAAAAAATATTATATAGCCTGCAGAAATGTCATCAGGACTTGAGAGGTGCTGATCTAGGAGTAACAATTGCTCTAAGAAAAGCTGTTGTCATCCGTAGAGGTTTAGCAGTTTCACTAGAGAAACACTTCAGCCAGTTTTCTTCACTATCATGGAAAAGCTTATTTCAGATGTGATGGTGAATGAAGGTAGAAACAGCTACTTTCATGCTAAAGCAAATGCACAGAAAAACAAGACTGCATTCAGGACTGCACAAAGACTGAAACAATCCCTAAATCATAATTACATGACATACCAAATAATAAATGAAACAAAAATAAATTTAACATGGAGAACAATTACCGAAAAGACACTTCATACACATTTCAATTTATCAGTCACTTTTGCTTTCATATCTTATAAAAAAGACAAATTCTGACCCAAGTGGTTCTGCATTGGAAAGTGAACCTAAATTGCCCACTCCTCTAGCTGAGGACAGGACATCAAGTGAAGACACTTAGGGAGTTCAGAACAGCAGTACCAAAGAACACCTTTGCATGGCCACACAACAGAAGCCACAGACCATTCCAACACCTATAGGAAAATTCAGACCTTCAGTAAAAAAAGAAATAAATAAAAAGCCCAGAGAAACCATAGCACATCTAAGAAAGCCAAGTGGAGAGATGAAGAGTTTTGCCATATTTCTCACCCTTGAAGCGGTACCATCAAGCTGGTTAGTACAGCACTGGTTCTGCCAGATCTTCCCAGGCAGTGGGTGGGAAAGAGTGAGAAAAATTGTGTCTTGGAGACTGCAAGGTGGACGTCTCCCCTTCTGTGCTCCTGTCCTTTCCTAGCCTGTGGCAAGAGCTGCAGACAGGCTCCTGGTAGGTCTGAGGCAGTGCAGCCAGCATACAAGGACCATATGTTGCTTCCTCATTTCTCTCTCCACCTGCTCTGGCAATAACCTGACTGCTGTATCCTTATGGCATTTTGTGAACACCACCAGCGATTTGCTGAGCTGAGGAATTGCTAGCCTGCATGACACACTGACCTCTGTGGTGTTTGTGTGCATCCCTGCTCTGTGTCAGGGCTGGAGTGAAGCAGCATGAAGGTGCCAGTGGTGCTGGGCTGGCAGGGTTCACCCCAGTGCTGCTACACTGAGAAGCAGTCTCTGTAGGGAGCCGATGCTTCAAGCTGCCAAGCTTCACTTGGCAAAGCTGGATGTAGCTCCTGGTGATCACTACAGAAAGTGTTGCTCCAAAAGCCTTTGAGACTACAAAATTTGGTTTACTTGTCCTATTGACAAGCCTGAACATGTACTGAACACGTGCAGCTCACAGGGAGACAAAATGCAGAACTGGACTACACTAAACTGTTTTGAACACTAAAGAACCTGCATAAAGAGAAAAAGTAGGAAGACAGTCCTGTCTTTACTGTAGAAAGGGGATCTGTAGTTGCTGATTTTATGGTTAGATGGATCACAAAAATAGTCAACTTTATGAAATTTATGATATGTTTCCTAACAGTTGTTATATAGATTGCATTGTGGTGATGCTTCAGTCAAACAAAGCAAAAGCTTCAATGCAGCAGCACACAAAATGTGACCTTACACAGGTAGACAAGAAAGCTGTTTTTTCAAGCTATTGCTAACTTGAATAAAGTCTGTCTGTATAGATTTAAGCTGCTTCTCTCGATGTATAAAAAAAGAACAGAGAGGAAAAATCAACTGAATAATTAATTTGTCTCAGTTTCTAACGTCCCATTAGAGCACTGACAGATGTTATTAAGCCACATAACACTGAAGGTTCCTGGAACCATCTTCCAGTTCTGCCTGTGCTACCTTTGCTGCTCACTGCACGCAGGATACATGCTCATACAGGGGTTTACATTTTCACAAACTTGAAATTTCTTAAAGTAACTCTTTACTCCCTCTTGTGGCCTTTTAGCAATTGTGTTCCTTCTACTTGGAATCCAGGATTATATTTTTCATGGCATATATTTGATGCAAAATTAATTGGTCATAATACTGGGTCATGAGTTCTGTTGATTAAATATATTTCATTCCAAAATACAGTAGATTACTAATATATTTGTTTTGAAATAGATCTACACATCTATTTCATATTAAAACAATAATATAAAGTAACTTGAAAAATATTTCAGCATGACTTTTACAGCAAGCATGAATAAAAATTTGACTGTAGTTTTTAGAAAAAAACCTTTCAAGAGTATATTAACTACACTCAAAATAATTTTTTTTTTATATAAGTATATGAGAACAAAGCCATCTTTAATATACTGAACTGTTTTGTATAAATAGAGTTTTCAGGCAGCAAACACAATCTCTGACCTGGACAAACCAAGCAAAAATTTTTTTTTTTTTTTTTCTGGTCTGTGCTGACTATGGGTATATACCCCGTGAATGCAGAGAGAATAGGAATGAGCTGTGGCACTTGCACCGTGAGGGAAATGACAGAATTCGTTATTCCTGTGGCACATCAGTCATCACGTTCCCTTACTGCTGGCTGTCACACTGCACACTTCTCTCACAGATGCAGAATTCTGATGGGAGACATTATCTTTCCAGCTTTATTTTTCCTTTTCAGTTTATATAATGCATTCCCAGTGGGCAAAAAAAAAAACTCCAACAGTGTCAAAACTGTATTTTTCCCATATTAATTCCATGAAATTTTGCTATTTTTTTCTATTTGTTATGTGAACTCTTCTCAAGGAATTAGGGTGCAGATAAAGAACCAAGGGCCAGAGGTTTTACAGAGCGTATGGGTGACAGCTGAGCCCCTGTAACTCCACATATACATGCTAATAGTTGCAGCAAATATGCCTTTTTCACTGAAGGCTACCCTAAATTGTACCTTTCCACAATTGCCACCAGCTAAGAATGGGCACATGGGGAGTTACTCTGGCTTTGTTGATACCATTTTAAACCTCTGTTACCTGACTGCGATTCTGAGTTTTAGGTTGTTTTGCCAGCAGTCTCCACAGATGAAGCTGTTAGAAATTTTCACCTACTGTAAACCAGTTTTATTCAGATCACTTGGCTGAATCTTAATATTTTCCTTTTCCAGATTTCTTCTCTAGTTCTTAATTTTGCAATCAAATATGTGCTGGGCATGGCCATATATATGATAGCAACACACAAGGTAGTTATTTTGTGCTTCAGATTCTTGGCCATGTTATCTTTAAAAACAGAAAAAAGATGAGCAGTGATTAGAAGGTATCTGATTTAGACTTGGATTGGTTTAAATTGAAAGAAGTATACACTCAAGAGTCAATTGATCTGCCTTTCTGCATAAAATAAGAACTGTGGAGAAGATCTCTGCTCTAAGAAGAGAAGAGAAGAGCAGAGAGATCTCTGCTCTAAGCAATCTTGTCAGTAAACTTGGAATTCTGAGGTTCCTTCTCTCTGCTTCTGCTGCAGAGATATTTCTTTGAATCCAATGCTGAAAACCAGGCCAGGTTACAAGGTTTAAGTGAATCAGCAGTGCAGTCTATAAAGCCTGGCTCCTGCTGAATTACCCAGCCTGTGGAGCTTCCAGGACCCGGCAGTGTTCATTTTGAGATAAAAAAAGCTCAGTTCTGATTTCCAGCAGTGAACAATGCACTAAGGAACAAGAATCAAAGGTCTATTTGCTTGTCCATATCTTGGTGATGACTAGCTACCCAGGACAGAAAGCAAGGAATGAGATAAAGTCGTGGAGTTAATTTGCTTGGAGCCTTATAAAAGGGAAAAAACCCAAACAAATCCAAGCAATCTAATTTGTCTTAAATTTTTTTCAGACTTTGAAGAGGAAACTCAGCTAGCATGGACTGGATTATGTTCATGTGGACATAAGGACAGTGTTTCTTTGTCTTTGCAAAATATGACTTGGCATTCGCTTTTCAGTCTGATGGGAGTGGGGTTTTGTAGTAATTTTATTTTAGAAGCTCACACCAACTAACTGACTTTATTGTAATAAATTATTTAATGTGGAGCTTTCCTTTCAGAGCTCTTCTGCTGACACATTTCTCAGCCCAGCCCCGCACATTTCAGAGTAGTCACACCACCAGCGTGGCAGACTGTAGTATCCCTTGGGTTATTCAGTAGAGGAACAGTGTGGGACAGATAAAGGTAGTTGTACATCAAGATGCTGAAATATTCAGTTAAGATTTTTCCTTAGGGAATTCTTAGATACACTTTTTGACAGGGCAGGTGCATAGCCACTGAGTTATTTATTAGACAGCAGAAACAAGGCAAATTACAGTCAAGATTTATCTTTAATTTTGAGTATTCTTTAGAAACGACAATTCCGTTGGGAAACAATGGCTGCTCTGAATTGCTTTAGCTAAAGAAAATTAACAGTTAACATGTGTAGGAAACTTCAGTTATCACTGAAGACAAGAGACAGGAATTCAACTAGGATTAATGCAGAAAGGATGAGATGGGAGCATCTTTTCCTAGCTTACATGCTTTGCATGAGTGAGAGTGGCTGCAGGGAGTAAGGGTGAAAAGTTGTAGTATCTTATTCCTTCTGTTCATTGCTGTGTAAAGGAACTAAATAGGTTTGCCTAGAAAATAATGACATAGCAACAGCTACTATAGGGTGATGGGGGAAGGATGCACTAAGGAGTACACTACCTATGTACTCTTAAAATGTGGTAAATTGCAATGAGCACACTGTCACTTAAAGCTCAGCAAATGCACAGTTAGATCTGTGGTAACAATTTTTACTCCCCTGTCAGTCCAAACGTGAAAAAAAGCAAAAACAAGATTAAGGACAACTTTTAAAACACAGTGGCCTGGACTTTAAGCCACAGTGGACTACATGACATCCTACTGTGGAATTCAGTGTTGTGCCCTGTGGCCTTTCACTGCTAAGTGGCATGTGACCAAAATATCAAAAAAGAGTTGCCTGAAGAAAGGTATGATTGAAGTCTATAACATGTAAGAAAGGGTGAGAAGTGTGAATGCTCAGTCTGACTTCTAATGTAAAAACTAGGCAGGATGTTACTGCTGTCTGGCAGATTCAAGAAAACCGAAGGAGAAGGCTATTCAGTGCTCTGTTAAACTGTATAACTTCTTGCCATAAGATGCAAAGGATGCTAAACATTTACAGGATTAGGCAAGTTCATTAAGACATACCCTGGTGTACTGGAGCACATCTAGTGAAGGGCCACCAAGATAGCTGTGGGGCTGGAGCACATGGTGTGTGAGGACAGGCTGAGCCACTTGGATTTGTTCAGCCTAGAGAAGAGGAAAGCATCGTGCACTTGTGTGCCAAAAAAGAGTGGAAATAGAGCCAAAACATAAAGGTATGGACAGCCAGAAGATAAAGACCAGCAGTTAAGGGTTGCAGCAAGAAAAGTCATAGTTAGTTAGTTACAAGGGAAAATATTTCACAGCAAGGGCAAACTGCCACAGGCTGCTGGGAGAGGCTGTGCAACCACCTGGTTTTGGAGACACTCAAAACCCACCTGGAGAAAGCCCTGAGCAGCCCAGTCTTGCATTAGCCTTGATTTAATCCTATAATGTTATGTAAGGGAAATCCACTGGATCTCCTAAATATACATGTAATCACTTCTGACTCAGGAGGTCCCTGAGATAGAGATTGCTGGCAGCTGAGCGTGCTTCAAAGAAATGTCACCTGTCCTGCATCTACTGCTCCAGTCACCCCTAGGCATCCCTTTACTGGCTGAGGTCAGAGACGGGTTGCAGGGCTGGGTGAACCTTTTGTCTCCATCTTCATGTCCCTATTAAGATGTCCGTGAAGACTTTTTGGGTGCCCATTATACAAACAATGCTGCCATTTTTTCATCACAGGTATACTTACTAAATATATGTCATAGTCACACTGTTTTTATAGGGCTGCCTGTTGCATCCAGTTGCTTTCAGAAGATACTAAATGCTACAGCTTCTGAGTAGATTTTATTCTTTATTCAGTTCTTATTATTAAATTCCTATTGTGTATGATGTTTATGCTGCTGGGAAAATGAATATTTAATAAATGGGAAAAAAAATGAAAAGGAAAGCTGGACTTGCAAAGCAGGGGAAGAGGGACAAGAACCAGGGAATATAAAACTGACATCTTTCCTCTTGTATCACGCAAATAAGAGCTACAGAAAATTTGAGAAATTAAATTAGAAAAGCCTATAGAATACCAGGGAGAAAAATACCAGATCCACCAGCAAATATAGGGCGGTGAAGATTGGCTGCTTGTTTCACTTTTGTAGTCTTTGACTAAGAAAAACACTTATTTTCTCTTCACAGTCATCTGAACACACAGAAAACTTAATTTCAGGCTAGGATGGGTGCTCTAGATTGAGAAGATATTTTTCTTTTTGCTACTGTGTTAGAAATCTTCTCCCCCATGTACTCATGCACATGAAACATTTACTATTGAATAAGATTTACCATAAGGCTCAATAACAATGTTTTGCAAATACGCCCGCCCCCCCCCGAACCTCTTGTTGCCATAATTGTTATGGTCGTAACAAATATAAGTAAAGAAGCTCACTTACTTACACCAGTGTTTATGTCTAAAAAAAACCAACTCTCTCAAGCTGCTAGCACCGTCTCTGAGCACTTGTAGACTTCCCCACACACCCCTCCCCACTACAGCTATGTTTAGCAGAAGAGCATATACTAACAAGCCTAATACAGTTACTTCTCAGTATTATTTAAAAATATTGGCTCTTGTGTAAAATAAATATGCCTCAAATGGTTCCTTATCAAGTTCCTTTATTTAACTTTGGTTGACCAGAAGGAAACAACAAGCTGTACCAAACCCTGTGAGAAGTTTGATTCATCCTCTTAGTTTACTATTTTCAGTCCAGTTTTTCTCAGTGCCCTGATGGGCATTCTACTTCTACTAGCATTTGTTTAAATAAAGGTTGTTTTTCTGAAACCCATTTTCTAAAAAAAGCCCCACCATATGGTTATTACTCTTTCACTTTAATTTCTCCTTTCTTCCACCCCTCCCAGCACTTTCATACTCACTGTTGTTTAAAATACAGTCCTAAAGGTTGGACATTTTACCACTGGGTCCATTGGAATCTGAACTGGTTTATGTTAGCCTCACAAGAATACTTTTAGACGGCTAAAACTATTAATAGTATTAAATGAGAAAGAGGATACAGAAGAATACAATTAACTTGTTCCTTTTCCATCTTATGCTTGAATTCTGCCTGTACAATATATCCAAAACAATTGCACTGAGAAAACCTAAAGAAAACAAAAAAAAAAAAAAAAAAAGAAGAAAGAAACAGTTTTGACATGAGAGGCAACAGTTACTTAAATATATTAAGGTCTCTTGAACTTCCTTCTTAGATCCTGGCCCCATCGATCTATTTGAATACAAAATTTTGTTATTCAATCTATAAAGAAAAGTCTTCAGGTGAAATACATTTCTTCTTTACAAGTCCTCAGATGAGCCCTTAGTGGTATTTTTTGATTATGCCTTCCTGCTGCTTGTCTCCTCAGTGTATTTTGTTCCCTTGTGTGGATTTTCTTTTGGTTTGTCCTTTTCATTTTGTGACTGAGGGCTGACACTTTTTGTGGAAAGATGTGGGTGAAGGAATGTAACAGCTGTTTTACTCTTAAAATGAACTAATCTTGGCATCTGTTTCTGACCCATTCTGTCTCCAGCTGACCTACCCTGTAAATCTTATTTGAACTGATGTAACTACTTCAGCCTTGGGAGATACAGTTTAGTACTTTGGACTCAAATGTAAGTTTCAAAATATTGAGCCAAATAATACTGGACTTATCCCTGAATTACCCACACTACTACTGACAACAGCCAGATACCTAAGGAGTGCACAGATATTTGGCAATGGCAATTTATGAGTAAGAGCTACTTTGGGAACTAAGGGCTTTACTTGCCCTGCGGTGCCCAGCAGTTACATTTGTTTTGTATGACATCTTGTTTTCAGTTGCTGTTGTCTTGAGTATCTGAATCTGCCTATTTGCTTTTTTGATTAGCAGGTTACAGACAGTGTTGGTAGAACAGTTGAATTTTCTTTGTCTTTTTTTTTCTCTTTTTTTTGCTAAGAGCAGAGAGATTAACAAATATAACGCACAGGCACAGAAAAATTCTCTGTACTGATTATGAAGAGTGGAGGAGGTTTTCTTTGAATGGTACTGATGTCTCAAAAGCCCCCAAGAGTGACAGGATGGCTAGTGGATGTAGATAAGATTTTGACAGGAAGGCCAAGTTCTCTTGACTCTAAAGCCAAATGTTGATAGCAAGACTGTCATTGTCTGAGAGGCTTGAATTGTATGTTTGCAGATGTCCTTGGATTCACTGACCAGTTTCCTACAAGGAACGTAGGATTTCTTCACCCTATCTTTGCTTTGGTTATAACCTGCAACAACCACAGTTTTCTCTAATATAATGTCATCCATTTAGCTAATGTCACCACAGGCCTTCCTGGATGGCATTTGCCCTCTTGGTTCTCATGACTTTATTCAGAATTTGGCATGCAATCACTAAAACTTTGATTTCTGTTTCTCATTTTTACAGGGCTACTCAAAACATGTACAATTTACAAGTCATTTGTCCCACATTATAAATTTGTCATGAAAGCTTTAGCTAAGTTTGATGTGACTGACGGTCCATGAAATTTTGGAAGGTTTTGTGGATATTTTATTAATGCAGACAAATGTTAACCATATGCTGGCCTACTTAAATGCCCTGTGGTGACACTACTCAAATGTGATTGAGATTGATTATATCTTGCAAGTAGAGTTATAGCAGCAGGAAATTATTTGTTAAGCACAGCACATCCCCCCCCTTCTCCCCCCCAAACCAAACCAAACTAGCTGTAATAGCCTTTATAAACAAGAACAGAAAAGTATGCAATTCCTTTTGACGAGATTCCTTTGAAACCTTTCCTCTCTAAGTTTTCTCTCAGTAAACTCCTTATATTTTAGATTCTAGCACATGAATTCTGACACCTAAGAAAGCTAATATTTTTATTCATAGGATATTTCCTTCCGATTTTATACTTTCAGATTTTTCAAATATTATTCTGAAGAAAATCTTGAGATACTTTTCCTACCCATTATGCTAGGAAGTTCATCTATGCTAGGATATTTCAGAAAACTTATGGCTGATGTCAGTGTATGATATTATTTTCCATATTTGCTAGTGACCCTAACACGTGGACAGCTTTTCTCTCCCATCTTATATTTTTCTAAAGTACATTGAACTCAGAAATTTTTCAGTGGCAATGGTAATCTTTTATTTTGAAAAGTTTGTCTAGTTGCATTCAACTCTCAGGACTGGACATATCATCAGTTACACTTGCTGAAAAAAACCCAAATATTTGAGTTGCAGCTGGTGTGCTAGAGTGAGGAATAAGAAGCTGCATATCATAAACTGTTGTAGCAATATAAATAAGATTACTGAAATTACCAACAGCTGGTTAATTAATTCTTTTGCATATGTTTCTTCGAAAAAACTGTTACTCACTTTTGTTCTTAAATAATAGAGTATCTCCAGCATTTTCAAATGTAGAGCTTTTTTTGAGATTTAGAGGTAATGTTACTGGCATGGGCTGGAGAAAGTCACTTACCGCTGGAATATGATGTTCTCTGTGCTGCTTCTTTTGAAAACAGAAGGACTTTAAGTATTTTCTGGTGCAGATTCTGTAGGAATGAAGTTGAAACTGGCTATTTGTTTTACTTCTATCTGTGAATAACAACAATCATAGCAGTCGCTAGTAGTCATCTACATCTAGAGATGACAGAGATCTTAGAGGTGAAAAGTTTTGTTTCTTGTCTCTGTGTCACCAAACTCATTCACTCATGTTGAAATGTTAATTAGTAAAGCACATTAGTTGATGTCTAAGAAGTTCTTAGCAATTTGAACAGGAAGGTTACTATCTACTGACTTCAGTGAGGCTTAAAAATGTAAGAGTGTATTGCTGGATAGGAAAGGTGCCTGGATGAAGGCTTACATGACAGGCTAAGTTCTATATGGAAGTTATATATACATCTGAAGGATTGCTGAATCATGGCAAATTTATGTTTTCATTCCATTTGATGTTTTAGGTTTCATTAAGACTTTGGATAGACATCTGAGCAACACTCGTACATCAGGCAGCTGAGCACAGAGGCATGACAAACTGTTGTATTGTTTATGAAATTAAGACAATTGGTCCAGACACTCCTCAGTAGGAAGGCAGGTAATATAGTATCATAAAATTCTCACACTTCTCAGAAAAAAATAAACTACAAGATTTTTACCAGAAAATAAACCAGATAAAAATATAAACTGACAAACATAATAAAAATGTTGTGTTAAAAATAAAATATACTATCAGGTAACCATTTTTTTGGTATTCTTTGAAGTAAGGCTTGTGTACCTTGAACTTGGAGATATTTTGGACTGATAAAAAAATTTTGCATTTGTTTGTGTAAGAACTAGGTATA
This sequence comes from Falco cherrug, assembly GCF_023634085.1. NCBI lineage: Eukaryota > Metazoa > Chordata > Aves > Falconiformes > Falconidae > Falco > Falco cherrug. The sequence goes on along the minus strand of NC_073700.1, from coordinate 64,583,309 downwards.
ACTGACATTTGCAATTGTTTCTGTCTTGTTCTTTCTACATAACCATGAGGTCCAAGTCTATAAATATTTCTTATTATATAAACTATCCTTTCTATAAACTTAGTGGCCTTGGAGTATTTACATAATCCAGTCAGTTTCCTAATATAGTCAACTTTCAGTTATCCCTGTTACATCATATTTCCTTATTATACCCATATGTCTCAATGCTGTGTCATACGATCCCTACTATTTGTGTGGAAAAAGCTCAGGGCTCTCTTTCAGTTTATTTCCACTTCCAGTTTCATCTTTCCGTCTTTGAACTTCAGTCTGAGTATTTTAAACTTGTACTACTAACAGTTCCTCCTGATTTTTCATTACTGAGAAGTTTGTGTCTTTGTCCACCTCTGCCATTCCATTATAATATTTTCATTTGCTTTACAAACAGGTCTGGCATGCTTCCTCCTGTCTTGCTCAGCATGGTTCCTTTGCCTGTCCAGTACTGCTTTTGCCAAAGTGTCTGCCCATAATAATCTCGATGCCAGTTCTAGTGCAGCCATAAAGCCTTTTCTGCCTTGATACTCTGCTGCAGACAGTCTACCCAATGCATGATTATGCACCCAACATGACACTTCTCCATGTGCAATAAAGAGGTTTTGTAGATTTTTAAGGACCCTGAAATGTTTCTTGGCCATTTTCCCGCTCTGAAACAGAGCACACTTGTAGCCTTCTTGTTGGGCTACAGAATACATATTTGTAAGGAGAAACAAACCTATTTGACTCTTTGTAGTATTTCTCTTCTCAGTATGGATGCTTACAGAACCCTGGAGGTAAAGTCTGAAGTATCAGTCTTGACATGTGACAATCTACTCAAAGAATTTTTTAGCAGTAAGAGAAAATTGGATTGCATGACCTAAGGAAATTAATTCCAAATATTAGTGAGAAGTCCACTAAGTTGCACAATACAGATAATACACTACTCAAATAAATTGCCTTTTAAGTAGGTGAGTATGCATGACATGCCAGGACAAACTTCTCCTTTAGATAGATGTAAAAGTTGTTAATGTAAAAATTAGTAAATGAGGATGTAAAAGTTTATAAACATTTGCATATACAAACTATGGGTTTAAGACTTCTGCTGACATAGAGGTCTAAATATCAAGATCAAAGCTGTCAGGAAAAAATCATAAAAATTCAATGTTGCCTGGAAGGTAATAGAAAGTAAAATGAATAATGTTCTAAAAGTCAAAGCAAAATCCAAACATAGCTTACAAAAATTGGTGGGTGCAGAAAGTCTGCAAACAGGATGCATGTAAATGTATAGTTCTCTGTCACCTAGAGCTAAGTGAAATTTGGATCTGAGACCTGAGGTGAGTTTTTTTTTCTAATCATGGCTTTTATTGTGTACAAGGTAAATTGTGAGCTCAGACACAGCTGGACTCAGCTGGACTGACTCAGGTTGCAAAATCTGTCTTCTGGAATTGCTGCAGACCAATGCAATGTGTAACAACATTCTCCAGTACAATAGGATGATCCTGAAATGACAGGATTTAGCAGTTGGTAACATCCAGAACCTTCATTATCTGGATAAAATAGGGAAAAGAGAGCCTCCGTGTTGCTGGAAATGTGTGCGGATTGAGACTTTTCTATCAGGACAAGAGGATTTTGCTTTCATTCTTTGAATGTTACAGTGGTCCCTAAAAGAAATATTTAACTGCCAAATTGCTAACTGCCTTGAGTTAAACCAGATTTATTTGTATAATATACCACAGACTTTGGTTTCTGAGGATTGCATTTTTTTCTGTAAATGCCACATAAATAACGTGGGTGTAAATTATGTTGGTGGGTCCAGATTGTAAGGATCTGGATCCCTTAGCTGCTTCAAGGCTTGTCCAGATCTAACTCACTCACACACCAGGATATTCACATTGCCCCATTGAGTTAATTGAGAAAGTATTAAAATCTGTTGTCATGCAAGTAAGCTGCAAAAAACTAAGAATGGTGTCAAAATGTCATTCATGATGTACAGTATTATTGAACTGGAGCATCAAAACATGGCCCAAAGTAAATAGACATTAATAGTCTATGTCTAGACTAAAAACTATGTGAAGGCAAAATGACCAAGGGGAATATTACATTTACTTGAAACTTAGGCTTTGTGTAAAGGCTATGGACACATCTGGAGGAAAAGAAAAAGAACATGGAAAATTGTTTTCTTTGTATGATATTTGAGTGAGTCAGAACACTGAAGTGTTACAACGGAATCACTGAAGTCACTACATTGTAACTCATCCCTCCCCTCTGACTGCACAGCAACATCACTGTCAGCGAGGGAAAATGGAAGTTAGCTTACATGCTTAAGAAAGTTTTATTTTCTGATAACTATGCTGTCAATTTGGTGTGTCAGCCCTATGGATTTTTTCCTATTTTTCTGGTCACTGGCAGATATGTTAGACCAACAAAAATATTAGGAAATACATTGATTTAGCAGTACTATATCCTTGTGAAGTTACCTGTATTGTAGCACAACCTCTGCACTTAATGAGATCAGGTTTAGCCATGTTAATACTTTTACTGTTGCTCTTTAGGATTATTTTTTTTTTTTTTTAAGAAATTTACCTTAGAATGCATGCTTTGCATTCTAATGCATACAGCTTAGCACAGATTTGTGTTAAGTGTGGAAGGTCGCACTGGAAATGATAGAGGAGGATTTAGTCACAGCTGAAAAGGAAGTACACATAGTGATGAAATGAGACCGTTGGAAGGGAACTGTCATAAGAAGAGCAAATTATAGTTTTGCAGAATCTTTTTATTTTATATATATATATAGTGATCCACAAATAGATAGGTTTGTACCAATTGTTACTTATATTTTATCAATAAAGTCATGCATAGAGTAATGACTATGTGATTTGCCAGCAGAGCTAAGAATATAAAGTTGGTCTTTGAAATTGATATGTCTCCAAAAGGGAGAGGCCTGAGAAGCATCATGTGGCCTGTCTACAGATGCCACATTTAACAGTGGAAGTACATATTCAAATACATTGGCTACTTAAAAGTTTTGCAGAGCAAAAAGTTTTGCAGAGCAAAACAAGTGACTCCTGCTCAGTCTTTGCTTCTTGCCCCTTTTTGTGTATCTGACTTCTTGTGACATCTCTGCAAAGATGTCAGCTGCCCCTTTCAGCCCTGCTTCATGTTACCTGCCAATGCTTTTAAGCCCAGTTATCCAATGCTTTAAGCTATAACTAGATAAGTAGAAAATTTTCAACTACCGAATTTCTTAGGAGACAAATTGCTGTTAAAAAAGTGAGCTGTCTTTGCTCCCTAAACAGACTGAATTTCAGCTTTCAGCCACGGGTTCATATGTTGTCTTTATTGTCTAATGAATCCTCTGAAGCCATTCTAGATCTTGAGAAGGTACTGTTGGCAGGAGCTAAAGACAACATACATTTGCAAAATGGAATTTTAGCCAAATGAGGAACCTACATTTAGATTTGTGGTGCAAAAAACCTCAGTTTTCACCTTGAGATTCAGCCTGAAGCTGCCTGAAATGGGAAAATTCAAGCTGTAAATCCATAACAGTCTTTATACACCTATTACTATGCTTGATTTTCAAATTTCTTAAATAAATAGGTAGCTGTGTTGCTGGGGCAGGATCAGGAAGAGGAATGTGGCTCTGTTCCATAGGCAAGATGATGAACACAGCCAAGGTCACAGCAATTCTGGCCCTGTGCTGCAGAAAGTCTTTAGAAAGTCTTCTGGCAGAAATTGAGATATCTATCTAATTTTTAACAGCATTTTTGTTGATCATTATCATGGACTTAACCACTTAAAGGTTGTATCCAAAAAAAACCACTTACTGAGATCTAGTCTTCCCTTTACGTTCTCTTGGATAAATTTTAGACAGATATTTTAAAATTCTTTCCTTGCCATAGTTTTCTACTGTTGTTTATTATACTTACTTCTTCTACTGTGAACTACTTTAGATGCAGTTGCCTTTTTAAACACCATATAGTACTGAACTCAAAAGTAAAATATTTAAAATTTACCCTATTCATATGGTTCAAGAATAATACTGGGAACTGATGTTCTGCTAACTTTAAGTAAGTGAACTCCAATACTTTTTTTTTTAAAGACATCTTTCTAAGGATTAAGTTTCCCACCATGAATATTTGGCTTCTCTTTCTTAGTCATATGCATCAATATAGAAAAAAACCCCAAGCAAACAACCCCTACCAATCTGTAGGGGAGCACAGTATTTCAAATGTATCTTTTCACTGTGACTAGTAATTATAAGAAAGGTGGGGACAAACTTTTTAGTAGGGCTTGTAGTGATAGGACAAGAGGTAATGGTTTCAAACTAAAAAGGGGTAGATTTAGATTAGATATTAGGAAGAAATTCCTTACTGTGAGGGTGGTGAGACACTGGAATTGGTTCCTGAAAGAAGCTGTGGATGCCCCATCCCTGGCTTTGCTCAAGGCCAGGCTGGATGGGGCTTTGAGCAGCCTGGTCTAGTGGCAGGTGTCCCTGCCCATGGCAGTGGGGTTTGAACTAGGTGATCTTTAAAGTCCCTTCCACCCCAAACCATTCTATGAGTCTATAATTCTATGGTTATGTTCTCACTGAAATAACTAAACTTCCAAGTCAGGTGAAAAGTTCAATAAGTTTTTATCAAAATTCACTTGAAATCCTGGGCATTTTTTTCTGCTGAGTTCAGTAGGTTTGGAATGGGGAACTGGTAAACATACTAAAGCAGGTGCAAATTAAGGAAAATCACCTTGCCTTTACTTCAATTAATGAAACATAAAATCAAATATCTTAAATAAAGATATATGTACACATTATAGGAGGGGTTAAAAAAAATAATTACTTTATTTAGCTGCTCTTTTCATTATTTTTAACTGTACTAAGCAGTTTTCCCCAAATAACATTTATAGAGTACATTATAATAAGGATGATGGAAAAATAGCTACAGATTAAAACATCCAACTGTTTTCAGCTTTCCAGTGGCACTTTCCTATTTTGGAGTGCAGCACTCCAAAACCAAAACTCTTGGCGGATCTTTCTGTGGTTCAAAATTCAATTACTGTTCCATCAGAAATAGTAGAGGCATTAACGGAAAGATTTTTGAAGATGTTTGTGAGACAGATTTCACTCCCTCCTCACACAGCAGAGGCATTGTTGTAATTTCTGACAGATTGACCTAGGGCCAGAATTTCCAATCTGTTGACAGTGTTAGTGGCTAGATAATTTCTTTGAGTAAAAAAGTATTCAAAACAAAACGGAACAAAAAAACCAAACCACTCCAAACCCAACCCAAAATTTAGATCAGCATTTGGTTGAGGAACTGCTTTCCTTCACTCTTTTTAAGGAATCTACCACTATCATGTGGTGAAGTGCCTTAGTTTCGTACAGCAGATAGTATTCTTAAAGGACAATTGCATTCATTTTTATTATCTTACTACTCAGGCTGTTTTGATCCCAGTTCAAGAAAACATTTGAGTCTTAATTTCAATGCAGTCTGGATGATGATCTTTTAAAAAGAGATGTCAGTCTTTAAATATAAGAATAAGACTTCTGGTTTTAAGCCAAATACTTTCACCAATGAATCCTGCTGATGTGTGACAGCAAGGCACTACTTATTTTCTCTTTATACATGCAAGTCCTATGGAAGTTTGCTAGAGTGAAACAGAAAAGCTAAAGGCAAAGAAAAGACTGGATGGTCCATCTTGCTGTAGCTGTTGAATGTTAGCTTCAAAATGATAACACAAATCCTTTTTTTGGTGGTGATGTCTTTGGGGAAAACCATGGCTTACAAATATTGCAAAATCTAGATCGATTCCTTCCTTCTCCTATGGTCTTCTATAAATAGGAGTTAATTCAGCAAGGGTCTGTGTCCTATTTTACACAAAAGGTTGAACTAGAAGTTCCTAGTAATTCCCACCAGTGTTATAATGTACAGTTATAGATATAGAAATAAGGAAAGAACATAAAAATTAACCAGGTTGATTTTCTTTGAAGATAGAAGATATTTCCTATGTTGTGAATTCAGATATTGTTTTTAACTGAAGTTGTAATAGATGTATGGGATATGAGGATGAATATGGGGAAAAAAAGGCATCTCACTGCATACTGTGAATTGTCAAAGGTAGAATTTTTCATGTAGTCTAGGATTAATGTATGTAAGGTGGATAAAAATAGGCACACAATTTAGCTGTGAAATATTAGATTTTATTGAATTAATCTGCTTACCTATTACTGTATAACTTCATTTATTATTCCTTTTGAAGACCTACAATACAACAATTACGTCCTTGGTTATTTAAATACACCCAGACAATTAAATGAGTTTCTCTTAAATGAGTACATGTATTTTACTTTTCAGCCTAGAAACTCCTTCACTGTCTCCTCTGCTATCTCCTGTCTCCAAACTATTATTAGTGTCATATGGCTATGTCTACAGAAGTTAAAGAATCAGTATTTTACTTAATTAACTTGCTTTACACAACCAACAGCCCTCAATATTTGTATTCCCAGTGAGCTCTGTTTCAAAATCAGTCTGGTATTCTGTGAGCCAGAGCTTTAAAATATACATGCAGTTGCTGAAGGTTGTCTAGATTGAAATGCAAAATTGGCACTGGAATAAAAGAAAAACCTTAGATAAAATATGAAGTCATTAAATCATTATATTCTTGAATGCATTTCCTGTTCAAATCTATAACTTCTGTAGGTTCTAGTAATTTCTTGTTTAATAAATTCTGCCACAGTCTGAGTTGTTATATCTCTTATTCTGCTGGCATCTGAAGGTATATTTAACAGGCATTAGTTTACGTACTTGAAGACCTATAAGAGACCAGCGTCTTTGGGGAAAGTCCTCAGTAGGTACTCTGTACAATTCCCTTTTTAAAATATTGTTTTCTTGACTAGTGCTGCTACCAACATTTTTTCTCATCACCCTTGTAGGTATCAGGAGAAATCTTAAGGTCAAAGGAGTTACATCAATGTGCAAATCATATAATCAACCAGAACATCTGTCCCTTCATGTTCTCTTTGACAGGCTAGCCTTGGCACTTTTGAGACCATGTTGTGGCTCACAGTGATGCAGCCATAGCAGCTGTCAGTTTTTGTGCTGGGTAGGTGCGCAAGAAGAGAATTGCATCCTCCTCCCTCAGCCTCTGCCGTCACAGAAGCAGTTTGAGTTCAAAGAGCTGTGGATAGATAATGAAGGAGGTCTTTTGGTTCATAAAGCCCTGCCTGCCTTTGCATTCCTATTTAGGGAAAAAATGTTAGCTAGGTCATAGAAATTTTACTTTCAGTCCTGGCTCAGCTGTGCTCCTGTGACCAATAAAACACTAATTACATTGTAGTTTCATGTGCATTAAGCAATGATACTGTTCTGCTTTTATGAAACAAATTTTCTTATATATTGTTGATTTGGCAAAATTTACAATTGGTCTTGCTCTTGTGCTCTGCAGGATATGGAACACATAAAAATGAAAGTTTACTGTAAGTTAACTATTTCCCATCCTTTCCCCAATCCATTCTAAATCCATTACAAATTAAGATTAGACACTGTCCAAACATTTCATTCCTGGGCTAAATGAGAAATGACAGGGACTGTTGGGGTTAAACACTCCTTTCTAGGTGTAAATATTACACTTGTATATATTTTTGACAATATTTCACTCAAGCCTGTCTCTAAGGAGCAGCAGTAGATCTTTGCAAGTGTTATTAGTTCAGTTCAGTGTTTCTATTTTAACATAAAGATGTTTAAAAATCTACAACCCAGTGTGATCCTCACTACAGAGACAACAGAAAACCTATCCCTTCAGAGAAAAGAAAGACTGAATGCTTCTATTTGTGCTTCTGATTCTTTATGAATACTAATGCTCACAACCACAGATTAAATTAATCTCAGCTGCCTCAGTCACACTTGGTAAATGAATCATAAAATAGTTTCATCTTGATATGGTAAGTTGTCCTTGACAGCAAATTAAAATCTTAATAAGTGCCCTATTCAGAAAACACACACATACACATATTCTTCATTCCTAGAAATCATGGTCAGAATGCAGATTCATTGTTTTTGTGTTTAAAGAAAGCAGAGCATAATTATGTGTTATTTCTTCAAGGCTCTGTTATGGTATACCAGGAATTTTAAACCTTAAAGGAAAATATTTCTGGCACTGCCTGAGCACTTTGATAGGGAAAGCCTCAATAAAATATTGAAAGCAAAAGCAAAAGAAGAAACCCAACACTATCTTTAGATGGTGTTTAAACTAATGATTTTTTTTTTTTCTCAAAGGTACTGTTATTTTTTCCTTGGTTTTTTTGCTCTTAAAGGGAAGTTGACATCCTCATCCTGAACTGAAACTTGGCTTTTGTAAACTTTTGAAAACAAAGAGGATGTTTGTTATTGGCGTACAGGGAGGGCAGTTCTTACGACTCAAGCCTACTTATCTCATGTCTGTGTAGTAGTTAAAGGAAGAGGGAGGAAAAAAATGAAGTCTTTCATTTGTTTTGGAAAGGTGGGTAAACGAACAGCCAGAACTGTGCATGATGTCAGACAGACTATTTGTACTGACTTCCATAAGTTACATATATTTAGGACTGAGTTCAACATAGTGGAGCATAGTATGTAATTTTAGAAGCCATAAATGACCTCTTGCTCTCTCTCTCTCTCACAACAACAAAAAGTTATACAATATATGTAACAAACCCTTCAGTGTAATAAAATGAAACATAATTATATTTGTGACTATTTTGAAATTCAAGGTTGTTTTTCATAGCTGTAAAGATAATTTCTCTATTTCCTTTATTCAGTACAAGGGCAACGCACAGTTTAACACAAGCTGTCATTTCTTGGTAAGAAGCTTCCTGTATTTTGATGACAGTAGGTGTTTGAGCAGCTTTCTATTTTTGCAGAACTCTTTCATTTGTCCATATACATGCATTATATTTCAACAGCTAATTTAGAGATTTTAGGCTGCGTAGTACTCACGTCCGTACAGTACCATATAACAGAGGTTTTAATTATGCAGTGCAAGTCTGCTGATAAATAGCGCTTATGAATTTCTAACAAAAAATAATTACAGCACATGTGCAGATCATACTTTTCTACATTAAATAAACCTAGATTTTTTAATTCATTTTGTCAAACAACTAGCTCACATTCTGGACTAATGATCTGTAAAATTTCATTCGTAGTAAAATGTGTGCAAAATAACACTAGAGATGAGATCTTTTAAAATCTTTGTAGAAAAGTTACTGGTATATATTTCTATCATGGTATCTGCACTTTATAATGGAACTGGTGACAGTTCTTTTCAATGACAGAGCAGCAGCTGAGCAAGTAGAGCAGCTGAACAGACAAGGGCAACCAAAGAAAAATGATACATCATGGAATATGCATCATAGCTCAGACTTAGCACACTCAAAGCAATCTATAATAAAAAATATCAAGATTTTGCTAAAATAAATGAAAATGACCATTGGTTACTATCCTCAGATGAAGTTGGGTCAACCATAAATCTTAGGACATATAAAACATAAAGATATACATGTATGTAGCTCTTGTTTTCATAAGGTTTCAGTTTAAGAAAGATGATCTGCTTTTGGTTGCTATACCTCTGTGACCTTTTTGATATTCACCACAAACCTTGTGACTACAACCCCAGACACAGAACAATCCATTTCTTCGTGGTCTTCTTTGGATTCAGTTATAGTTTCGAGCTCTCTGTGAAGGATAGTGAATGAATTGCCACCTGTATCACAAACTTCAATAAAACTGTCCATAGTCACTGAGGTAGAGAAAAAAGGGAATTTAAAAACAAAATTATTAATTACTATAAGTAACTATTATTAATAGCACTATTAATGATTAATGATTATCAATACTAAGAAACCTCAAGATGCCAGCTTGAGTCCCTCTTTAAGTTTTCTGGTCATTCTTTTTAACCTTTGGTTTCCTTTTTTGAGCTGTCTGCCTTTATAGTCAAAAGAAGAAAATATAATGTGTACTTAAGGATTAATTTCTTTAGCAAATTTTAGACAGCTTATTTAAAATGACATGAACTGTGTCCTGCACTCCACTGTTTATATTAATCTCTGTTGACTATTGACTGTGAAGGCAAGGTGCGGTAGAGACCTCTCTGTTTAGTCTGACTAATCACATTTTTATGTTGAGACCTGGTGATGTGCATGTAGAGATTTATGGTGAGACTTGGTGATGTTTTCATGTAGAGATTTACTAGCACAGTAGCTAGCCTGTGGGGGTTACACTTTTATGATTTGCTTGGGGGACCTAGTGTTATCTTCCTGAACTCACTCATCAACACACATTCCAGCTTCTGAAGCAGATAAAGCTGAGGTTTTACAGGCAGTGGTTTTGCACAGCTTGACAGCCCCCCGAAGGGACGTGGCATCTCAGCACTGCCCATGCCAGGAGGCAGGTTTCAGGGCAGAGGCACTAAGGGGCTGCTGTCAGGACACACAGACAATTCTTACTACGAAGGTAACTATTACTTTATGTCAGAGATTGAAAATTGTCGATCTAACATAAGTTAATAAAACCCAGAAAAAAATATGAGCTTTGCCAAAATTTACAGATTGAGAAGACAGAAAAAGTCACAAATATTTGCAAGTCTTTCCAAACTCACACAACTCAGGTCCCAAAAAGCAGACGTTATAAAATGTAATCATAATTTTCAATGCTTAATGAAACTCTTTCTAATTCTACCTGTAAAAATAATGGAAGTTTAGAAAGAAATACTGATTCTGTGTATTTCATCCAAGTCTGGACAAGGCTGTTTCTTTTTAAGTTTTTCTTCTGTAGCATAATTGGGCTATTACATGTCTTACTTCCCTCGTAAACTTCATCTCTTTCCACAGGACAAGCAAATCTGTTAGCCTGATTATTCTCAGGCATTACTTATGTGAGACGGCATCTGTCATGAAAACATAAATCCTTTCGTTACTACCAAGAAGAAAAAAGATATTATCATCAAATGTTTTGGTTGTGAAGTGTTCAAGGCATGTGCACTTCATAGTCCTGCAAAATAAGTCTCTTTTCAGTGCATATCGTCGTTGTGCAGCGTGAGAAAAACACTTCATTCTTGATTGATGCACACTAATGCAATACGAAGAGCAAATGGGAAGATACTTCAAAAGGAGTTTTTAAATTTCATTCTTCCTTTAGATAGGACTACCCACCAATGTGCAGTGCAGGTACACATGTATGTGTCTCTGAACTGGTGGAAAAGGCATTTGGAAAAACAGGTTTCCTGATCCCGTGTATTTTTCTTTCTACATGAGCTGTGGCTGTAATAGGCAGTATCTTGTGTTTAAGGAAGAAAACTCTCCTTTTGCATTTAGTCAGCAATCATCACCTTTATCTGCAAACATTTCTAGGGTTGGAAATCTGATCTTAATGGAAACTGCTGGCAGACGTGATGTATTTTATTGCTAACCTGCTGTCTGCCATCCCCTGGCAAGATATCCTGAGATCAGTAACTGACAGTTATCCATTGCCTGTGCTGACTAATATTTCCTGTGCTCTGCTCTGCAGCCTGCTCTCTATGATTAAGTGACCACATATAACCATATTTGTTAATGAGTTCATAGTATTTTCCTTAGTCAGTCAGCTAAACAAATGCTCTGTATCTTTGAAGGCAGGGATATACTTTATTGCTTCCACATATGGCTCTAAAAGGATGTGATACAGAGGAACACAATGTGCCTAAGCCAACAGGAAACTTTAAAAAAGAAACATGTACAAAGGCTCTAACAAATTTGTTTTTCTTCCCACTGAGTTTCTTGTTATTCATTCCAGAAAAACAGACAAGCAATTTGAACATTAAAGGAGGGCAGGAGGTGGGGGGAGTATAGATATCGGAAGACAATTTAACAATATAAAGTGCTAAGACTGTACAGACCAAACTGTCCTGCTCTGAATTTTTACCAGAATCAAAGAGAATTGTTTGGGATAGGTTTAAGCTTTTAAGGAGGAGACTGAGTACTTCATCATTTAGGTAGTGAGGCATGAAAGCCCCGTGTTTGTAAACACTGCTGTTTACAGGCTAAACTCTGCACCGTGGGCAGATACATTTGGCCAAAATGCTTAGATTTGATCTCCTTGATCAGAAGGGATCCTCTAAGCACAGATTTCACCTCTGTGAGTAAGACTTGGGCATTTTCAGCCATCCACTCCTTGCAAATACACCACCGTCCCCTGCAGCAGTGCTGTGAATTGCTGCGGGACAGATACCCCCCAGCTCTGGGGAATCTCCAAGTCTGTGAAAAAGACTATGGTGGAAATAGATCTTCTGACCTTGTGTGTCTTTTCTGTTTTTAATTAAATACAGATGTCTTATGCAATAGTTTGTTCCTAAGAAAAAATAATCTGTCTTTTTTAATTGTCTTTCACTTAAAACCATTAGGAGGAGTAGCAGGCTTTGGCTTCCACCTTTGCTGCAGATCTGGTAGAGTACTGATGACAGCAAAGGGAAGACACCCAGGAAAAGTAGCTGAGTAGGAAACCTGAACCATGTCAACACTATCAGGTATTTTCATTGGTCATGTATGTGGCCAGTGAGGGGCGATGAGAAGCATGGGGCCAGATAAACAGTTTCTGTGCACCAGGGTCTCCATGGAGTGGAAAGCAGGGCACTATACTGGAGTAATTATCACAGAATAGTCTGGTTTTATTTTTATTTTCTGCAGGCTGGGAGGGTGGATTTTCTCCACGCACTTCCAGCTGTCTGCCTTCATTTTCCTAGCTGCTAGCTGAGTCACTGGGACTTGGTGCAGTGCCGAAGACCCTGGCTTAGATTAGTTCTTCCCTAATCCTGAATCCCAGTACTTGAGCTATTCTGACAGAGTATTTTATTTGTTAATAACTCCTATTTTTATATGTTTGCAGTTCTGTCCAATATGAGAATTTTATAAGTTTCTGTGTAAAGAAGTGACTGTTATAGTTTGCTGCTTCTTGACAATGATGTTAAACCAGTTTTCATTGGAACTCTGACTCACTATAGCCCGATTCAGAAAACTTTGCTGGTTTACCACACTTAAGATAATATTAAAGAGAATAGTGCCATTAAAAACATTACATATTAAGTATCACTTTTGCTCATGTCTTTTCATTGCACTATATTCTGTATATTTGTTACTGTTAATCACTTGTTTCTGAATTCCTGTGCTAAATCCAGGTTAGACTTTTGTGGGGAATCATATGCAAAAAGACCTGACCTTTTTACAGGTGGCAAAGCAGATTTAGGTTAAGACACCAGAGTAAGCAAACAGGAGTCTTTCTAACTAGTATATTCTGGGTACAACTACACTATTTAGATATGCTTATATTTAGAAAGTGGTTGTGTCCAAACTTACTGCCCTCCCAAGCTGTAGAAGAAATGGGAAGAGAAAAGACACTTTTTTCCACAGACTGTTGTGAGATTGTAATACTTGTTTTTCTTCCGATATGAGAAATGGGTGCCAAGTTTCAAAACTGTGACTGACAGGAAAAAAATTCAGATCAGTGAAAATTTTTCTAACAAAGTTTAAAGATTTAATTATTTTATATTTTAAATAAATCAATTATATCATATAATAACAATAGGTTTGGAAAGAAAAATAATTTAACCCTCTTTTCAAAAGGAGTTTGAAAGGGAGTGTTACAAGTAAATTTCTCTTTTCCTCAGACACAAAACAACAGCAATATTGACTCACATTACAGAATGTTTTAATTTTTAAAGAAAATTTTCAATCAATATTCTAACAAGATTAATCTGTAAAAATTTTCAACACCTACAATAGACATGTTAAGTAACTCATAAAACATTCAGAGTACTTTTTTCTTATCCTGAAAGGAGCAGCCAAGGTAAATTTTTATCCATCTGCAGAGCCACTTGCATCAGCTCAGTCACAAAAAAGGTCATAAGCAATGCCCAAATATCACTTTGACCCATAACTCAGAGAAGATCTTACCCCAAAAGAGCCTGAAATGTTTATCCATGTCCATGATGGATATTTCACTTGGTAGCTGCTGTCAGAACCACCAGCAGATGGTGCCTCAGCTAAACCTCCATGGATAAATGGAAGCAGAATATACCTTTAGAATCTAGCTTGGAAAAGACCTTTAAGATCGTTGAGTATAACTGTTAACCTTGCACTGTTACAACAACAGTTCTGTTCTCCAGGGCTGATCAGAATATTGAAGCAGAAGAAAGAAAAATTTAAGTACTCCATTTCAGGAATGGTACAACTGTGTCACCAGTGCTGGATCTCCCTTTTACTGAAATGTCCTTGGCATAAACCTTTAATAATAATATTCGAACAAATTTGCTAGTCTCCATTTCTTAAAGACTGAGATGGTGATGAGCGAAATGGAAAAGATTTTGTTATATGCTAATAAAAATGGATGTGAGCAGTAGAAGGTAACAGAACCATGAGACTTTAAATGGCAATTCAAGCCGTGCCAAAATTATCTGATTTATTTAGCTGTCAGAATGACAAAATGTACCAGATTAAGAGAATGGGGTATATGTACGAAAACGTTCATCAAGTTTCATCATCTCTAATTGGAGACAATGACATTTGGGAAGTTCATTGGTAATAAATCTGGAATGGATCAATGTGTATGGAAGAGCAAAGGAGAAAATAGCTCTAGAGACTGGCTGTAGACTCAGTCAGCTTTGTACATTGCTTTCAAAAATGCTTTTTGTAGAGTCCAGTGGCTGCTTGCTTCTTGAATAAAGCTCACACAACTGTCCCTTGCAAAGTTATTTCCTGAAATTTGTTCATGAAAATAGTACTCATAGACACGTGCTATTGTTTACACACATGAAAGGTAGCAATGTTCAGAGCTTGCAGAAATTATTAGACAGAAGTTAAAAAAGAATAAGCAAAAGCATCAGTGACACCTTTATAAGAACTGTTTTCTCATGTTATAAAAAATCTAATCGAGAATAATTCTTTCACTAATCAAAGTACAAAAAACGAGTGTAGAGGAATAACCCTTATTGCAGCCTGGAGAACGGTTTCAGAAACAAACAGAGAGCAGGAAGAAAAATGCTTTTCTAAAACAAACAGCTGTTTAGATCTCTATGCAGTCTTACACAGGATAAAAGATTACAGAGATGGCTGTATACAAGAAGCTATGCTGCCTTCCAACAATTTTTACATAACTTTTAAGCGCAGGTTTAAGTTATTGGATTTATTTTATTGACATTCAAGAAGAAATAGGTTGCAAATATATTTCATGCATGGTTTCTAAAAGAAAAAAAAGAAAGTGCTTACTGGAGAGGATACTGCACTTCAGTTGTGGACAAAATGATCTCTGTATGCCATACATGACTTTAATGAGTGTTGCAAGGTTTGATTAATATTTATTTGCTCAGTTCTAGAAAAGCACTGCAATAGATGGGACACATATTGAAATACTAATTTCAATTCTTATCAAGCTACTCTATTTGAAAGTATAATGTTTGTCCAGCCTGTTGAATTTGTGAAAGAAGTCTTGAAGAGACATAGTAAAATCCAGAAGAATCATATTTTACAGATAAACATGTCATAAGGAATGTGCCTATACTTGTGCCATAGAAACACTGCTTTTTTTTTAATATATGACATCTATTCTGGCAGTTTCTGAAAAAGCTTCTTAGTCCTGACTCATTTTGATGCAGTAGCTTTTAGATGCTAAGCTTGCAATACAAAATATAGTCAGCTTTAAGGAAAAGTGTGTTATTTATGAACAGCAAGCACCAGTTCAATAATTCAAGTCCATTAGTCATTTATTCATATCAACTTTAAGTCCATCCAAGGCAGATTTATGAATACAGTTCGTAACAAACAGTAGTCACTTTCCACTTCCTAAATCTGCTTAATATTTGTAAAAGTTGAAAAAAATGCACATATATGTACTAAGGGGTTTGGCATCTTTATATATTTTTATATAAATGTCAGAATGACTAAAATGCATTTTAAAATTAAAGATCTTTAACATGTAGTTTTACTAGATACTTTATTTTGAGAAAAATCTGAAGGCTTGTAATCATAGAAAAACTGGTGGAAAAAAGTGGGGGTTTACATTTTTTCCTTTGTGATTTCTATTTTTTACAAACATTCCTAGAGTGGTGTAATTATATTGACATCATTAGACCTTGTGATTCTTACCGAAGAATGAAGCAATTTCAGGATTCATTTTGTTTGCATTGTATTATTTTTACTTTCAACCATTCAGCATTTTTCAGGGGTTCAAAAATATCAGCCCGTAATTAGTTCAGTGATAGTGACTAAAGGCAATGGTGATTAGTAAGGGTGACTTCTGGCCACTCAAGCAGTTAAAATGATCAATGGGTCTCTAGTTTGAACATTGTGTTTTAGTAGCTGATGAGGAATTCCAAAAGTCTGGAAGCAGAATATAAAAGCAGAAAGATAATGCAGTTGGAAGGTATTACTAAAGCTGACATCATGTCTCTTACAGCCAGACGTGCAGAGCACTGCTGTACCATACATGCCAGATTTGAACAATGTTTGGAAAGGTGCCGGCATCATTACCTATTTGAAAGGAAAAATATCCTACTGATCATGGAATAATATTTCACGGGAAGAATGAAAGCCCCAATATTCTCTTTTTTTTAGACTCCTCCAGTTTTTGCCAGTACCAGCAAAGAATGGTTCCCAGTAGCAGGGAACCACAGTCAGTTCCTGAGAATTCCTATCCCACTGGTTTGTAGATACAGCAGAAGATACATCTCAAATTTTGTTAGGTTTAAAAATACACTAAACAAATAAAAAAACAATCACCTGAAGAAGGAGCTCTGCAGACCAATGAAACAGTTATCGTCACACAAGATCCCTAACATCTCCATATTCTTCTTCCCAGTATTCAGAGGGATTGGTACCCAGCTCAGAAGGGAGTTAGAACATATTTTAAGTGTAAGCACACAACTAATCCAACTGCTACAATATGAGTAAGATTATAAACACCTTTTTGGACCGACGCATAGAGGGACAGCTACTCTGGGCTCTAGTTCATGCCCCACATAATGCTGACTTACATATGAATTAACCAAGAAAGGAAAAAGATTGAAATGAATCCAAGAAATTCTAGACTGGAGTTAGGATGGTTCACATAATCTAATGATCTGGCTCATGAAGAAAGTTTAAAGTCCTTATTATTTCAGAGTTGCTAATAATCTTAAAATGATTATGTTGATATAGAACCAGGAGAACCATCAGGACTTCTAGATTTATTTATTATGCTTGCTTCATTACTTTTAAATATGCAAATTTAATATGTAAATATTCCCATAATTAATGTATATGCCAATTCTTATCCCCCCCCCCCCCCGAATATTGTGAGTAAAACCAGGAGAAACAATAACACAAGTAAAAAACCTGGCATTTCATAGTTAACTTTGAAGTAAAGCCAACACAGTACAGAAATAACTTATAAACAAAAGCTGAATGCTACCATTACAAACCCACAGTAATTTAACTACTGCCAGTTTATCTGAAGTTCTGAAAAACTGCAGGCTAAGCCACTGAGGCTTTAATAACTGTATTGGTACAAGTGCTGCTTTCATTGATGAATAACTCAGAAAACCAGAAATGTTGGAAATTTTATCCACTATTTTAGCTGCCAGTCTACTAGGACTGGTTGCAAAGAGAAGATCACTGGAGGAAGATTACTTTATAATGAGTTTTTAAGATTAATAGGCTAAAAATAAAATGTGCAGTTCTTTAAGAACACCTGGGTACGTGCCACAGTCCAGTTCAACTTCTAAGCAGAGTAAAGATATAGAAAAGATTATAAAAAGTTTGGAGAAAGGACTAAGTTAAATGGAAATAAGGTTTAATAGCTATTGCAGAGTTCGCTATGTGCTGCAGTTCCATAATTTTCCTTTCATATTCATTAATACAGACTGCTAAGCCAGGAATAGTCCAAGAATCTGGGACCTTCCAGTATTTCTCCCATTAGTTTTGTCACTGATTTTTCCATGCCACAGGTTCTTCCCTCTACATCTCTGCTATTTATTACAGTGTGCTACATTTTGTGGTAGACAGAGATTATTGCAAACTTCAGGATCACACTGAATTTTGAAAAGAAAAGATCAGTTGAGTTTCCTTAACTTTTTGATGTATTTTCAAAAGCACTCAAATGAGCACAGTAACCTGCTACTTCCAGCAAGTTACTTCTGAATTGATGGGACTGGATTTGCTTTTAGTATTACACTGTTTATGGCTAAATGATAAGAATTGGTTCCCATGATTTTTAACCTGATTTCCTGGAAGCCTGGAAAGTACTGATTATTAAAAATAAAACTAGCTTGGATGGATGAACAACAAAAGGAGGCTCGTTCTGCAACCCTTTCTTTGCATCTCTTTATTCAGTTTGCTTTTAGATTAGTGTTCAGAACATTACTGTATACTAACAAACCACAAATTGCTGAATTGGCAGCGGGCTGATAATATGAAAAAAGAATCCCAACCATAAAACCAGCAGGTAACGAAAAGAGATGTCTGCTTCAGGAGTGCTCTTTAAAACTGCAACACATTTTTGCAAAATTGCTTACAATGAGAAGCATTTTACTGTACCTTGGTTCTTCCTCCCTGACAATCACCAGCTGGCTCGCAGCTGGGGGATGCGCTGCAGTGTAAAAGGTTTTGAATGACGTTGTATGAAAATGCGTGCTTGTGTAAAAGCTTGTGTCAACCAACAGCCTTTCTGCTCCTTTACCAGAAGTGTACATTCTGTGCCTCCTGTCTGGGAACTGACAAGCAGCTCCTGTTTGCCAGGCATCTGTCACTGGCATGAATGGACAGCGAAAACCTACTATCCAGCTTTGGGTTTAAAGACTGTTGGCTTCTGCATTGATGGAGAACAGCTCCACTGAAAAATTTACTGTCTCAGATCTCTTCATCTGAGGACTGACTGGTTGCCTTGAAAGGGAAATATCTCCAAGAGTGATCCTAGTCTTATAGTGGCTGTGAGCACGTGAATGGAGGATATATGCTTAAAGATATAGACTGCAAATCGAGGCTAGGCTTGCAATACAGAAGAAGTACAAGGGAAATATATTTTCCTTTCTGAAAACCCAGTCAAGTACAGATGCTGGTGCTGGGGCTGCAGCTCAGTGAGGAAGCAGGCAGCACAGGTAAGGAGGTGCCACAGGTAAGGTAAGGCTCACCCTGTTTTGCAGTGTGGTGAGTAGGGGCCAGAAATAAAGGTTGCTCTGTGGCCAGCAGATCTGAACTCCAGCCTGCAAGGCCCCAAGAACTGTGCTATCAAGCTGGACCAAATGCTGGTTTAATGCAGTAATCAGCCTCAGGAGATTGTACTGCTATTCACAGCAGCATTTACATAAAAGTAACCTTTGCCTATGTAGACACAGTTGGGCCAGTTTTTGTCCAGTTTCTAACAGGGTGCAGAATGTTAAGGAAAAAAAACAGGAAACTGAAGAGCCATCCAAACCACCAGGGTAACTCACTGTTCCTGCCGGCATGGTAACTTCCCAAATGAATGGAAACCCTCTGGATGCCTTTACTGCACGTCCAGCAGGGCCAGCGAGTTCTCACCCCCACTGCCTAGTTCGGGAAGGCCAAAGTACCGGAGTGCTTGGTGCTGCCTGGAGCTCCCACTGAACCTTCGCAACCTCTGACTACCTCAGTCCAGACCATCAACCTTCTCATCTCACCAGAAACTTTTAGTTTGTTTGTATGGAACAGGTGACCTGAAATACTTCACTGTTGCTGTGTGCGGACACAACGATTCACATATTTGAAACATTGTGCAAAAGCAGTCCATATTCTTCTCCCCGTCTTTAAATTTCCACCCAAAAATGTCTGTAAGTGGATTAACTGCCAGGTTTTTGAGAGTGGAAAAAAATGCAACATTTATTTTTTAAATTGGTATCTATGGAAATTCCAATGATGTGATGAGTGATTTCCAAACAAACATTTAGGGGAATGGGTCTTGCATTTAATATTACACGCCATAGTTCCCCTTTACACTCAGGGTGATTTCCTGCTCTCTAGGAGAGGACATTACTGATACATCGTCAAGTAAGATTGGAACTAATTATTAATATCAGTGTTATTAGTTATAAGCAGCAATGACGTTTGATGGTAAAGATGAGTAAAGGTCATGTCACAAATCAAGCTACAACTCCTGGAGCAAGATAGACTGCTGCTATTCTGTTTCTGCTTGCTGATTAGTGATAAACAGTATCCGCCAAGTTATCAGAGGTAAGGCTGAGGCACTGATGGGTCTGGAGGAAGCAGAAAGCACATTTTGTCGCACAGACAAATATATAACTATAAACAGTTTAGGAGATTCAGATCCTCAGCAAATACAAATGGGTGTGATTATACTAGCCCAACATTCAATTGAACCTGATCTTCGTGAAATTTCTGTTTCTGTTTCCATACATTCACCCATTAGGTAGCCTACACTTTGAGACAGAAATATAACAAAAGATTTTGCTATTAAGTTCACATTTTTGGGCTTATACTGTCTACGATCTCAAAGGAAAATCAATTTCCAGAATGTTTCACCAGTGGAAGTCATATAGCAGTTCAGGAATTCTGGAGGAGCATAAAATAATTCATCAAAACAAATTCCAAATGCTAAAGCACAATGCTTACATTTCTCTGATCTTGCAAACAAAAACCTGAATGCCTGTGTAGTGTTCTATGAAAAGAGAAATAAATAAATAAAACCCCACATGCTGGTAAGCCAAATGAGTTACTACCAGAAGATGGCAGTGATGTCTTTTTACAGCTGTAGCCACCATGCCATTTACAAGAATAACCTAATTGCTCTATAGTTACATCATAGTGAAAAAGGGACATTGGTATAGTCAAACCAATTACCTCCTGGTATCTTCAGCAGTCTATCTCATGTGGCATAATTTTTCAGTAATTTTCACTTCTGTTACTTTTTTTCCTATTTTTAGACTACCATTGTTTTGGAAATCAGCCAAGCTCTGACAGCATGAATAACATTTTAGTTGTAACAGTAACAGTTTGACAAACAGTTTGACATACCTTAAGTTCGATTATTTCCAAATTATAAGAATCTGGTTGGAGACCATTTTTTCCGTCGCTCACTAAGTCTGGGCAATCCTTATTTGCTTCATTTTTTTGCAAATTTAATGGCTTTGTGAAATAATAGCAGAAAATGTAGTGAGGGTAAATTTATAAATTTATATAAAATATAAAAATAAACAAGAACATTTGTTTCATTGTATTCACCTCATAGCTGTATATGTACGTTCACAGATGCTAGACCACCATGTGTTTCATTTGAGGGGAATTCCTTAACCTCAGCAGAATAATGCTAGGTTTGCAAAATGCCTTTAATTTCATGTAGTCATGACAGCCATTCTCTATCTGGGATGATGCAAGGACCTATAAAGAGAAAATCAAGGTTTCTGCTTTTAATTTCATAGGTCACAGAATTATACCATCCAGAATTAGACAAATGAGTGATTTGTGGAAGGTATGCGATGCCTTTTGCCATAAAGCCTGTCACCTTTACACACTTCATTGTCTCATCAAGAATGAGCGTGTCTGCTACTGCCAGTGCTGCCGTGAACTGAAAGTCTTTCAGATCAAAGGTGATGCTGCTTATCAACAATTCAGCAATAATAATACGATACGCCTGTTTAATTTTTTCTTAGAAGAGTAAAGACTTTTAATTTGAATTGTACAAATGAACTTAAACACTGTTATTGGTAATAATACTGACTTAAGTGTTTTTTCCTTGCCAGTTACAGATTCCCTAAGCTCCTTATTGCTATGTAAATTTGAAAACCCCAAACCTTAGCAATGGATTGGAAGCGCTGATTCTCCTAAAGTCCCCTAAGCAAACTGAACACTGAGCTGCCATGTCAAGCCTGTTAAGTCATTTGAAGAAATTTGGGAAGTCAGCACACTTGGGGTAATTTCCTGGCAATTCATCTATAATGTCTACTGCCTGTTCCAATTTCTGACACATAGATACATTATACTCAACTGTGACCAGCCTGCATAAACAGTAAACTCTCTAAAAAATATAGAATGTGAAGAAATAGGCTTTCTTAGTACTTTTAGAAAGGTAGATAAATCATATCGAACTTGAAATAACAGATGATCAGATCTTGAATGGCTGAATACCTGTGTATACTTTTATCTAAGAACTGAATGTAAAATATGTCAATAATGTAACAGTATTACTTTTTAAAATTATTTCAGAGTATTTACCAAATACCTAAGCACCTGAAGCAATCCTACCACACATGATTAAGTTTCATGTTTGTTTAACACAAGCTTCTCCCATTTATTTATAGAAAAATACCTAAATTCTTGGCAAAGTATGTTTGATTTCGCTTGCATTTATCAGGCTGCTGGTGAATATTTTAAATTATACAGCTTTCTGAAAGGGATAGCTATGACATAGGAAGTTTGGTGGGTTTTTTATTATAAAAGGGAATTGGAAGCTTTTAAAAGATCAAGAGCAATAATGCAAGATGTAGGTCAGCTGAAATTTAACTTTCCTAGAGCACTCTGAAGGCTTTTAAATACATCTTTAGTAGGAAATCTGTGAGTAGGACTGCGGTTCCTTGCTATGTGGAAAACCGTTTTCTTTATAAAGTTGTATTCCAAACTCCAGAACACTTATATAACCCCAAATCTTTTCCCTTTTATCAGTGTCTGAAGATGTGAAGTTCTAGTGGACTTTTCATCAGCAATATGACAGAAACAACACATATCCAAGGAAATATATTAGTTTTATATGTCTTGATCCACTAAACTGCGAAATAAAGACAACTGATTATGGATATTGTTCTTTTAAAGGTGAACAAAATAGTTTGGCGATGAAGGAGGTCTGCTTTAGAAAAATAGAGGTGTCCACCGTGTTTGAAAAAGGAACAATTTCCTTTACAAATGTATAAATAGATGACAGCCTTCCTCAGCCTATTGAAATGAATATATTTTTTATCATAACTAGTGTATTTCAAAGCCCACTTCAAGCTGTTGTTTTTCCTCCAGCATGGTACAACACTGAAGGAAGCCACACAAGTTCCCATTATACAGCCCAAAATCTGGCGATGAAGTCTAAAGGCCCATTTCCTTTTTTTTTTTTTTTCCTCTCTCTCCTTTAATTTTCCTCCTATTTCCAAAGTTCAGACTATTTCTATTCCTGGATAGCAAAGTCATTTTTCACTTTTTGTAATTTTTTTTTTTTTAAAAAGAAGTAATAAAACCTCCCAAAATTCTACTGAAAACAAACATTTATTTATGTATCCTCTTCACCAAAATAATCAGAACACCTCATTCTGGATAATGTTTTTGATTGTAATGTTTTTGCTGTTATTAAAAAGCCATAGTTATCCTACTCTGTTTGCAAGTGTCAGTGATGTCACCCTGGAGGAAAAAAACACAAGAAATATTTTAGGAGTTGTGTATATACTAAAATCAGATCAAAATATACCCTCTGCTTAGGATAATTTTATACCAGTTCCTACTGTCACTTTGTCTAATAAAAAAAGTCACATGCAAAGTTCACTCTCTGATGACTGAAGAATCGGTTTGTGTTGAAAATAAAATATTGGCACAGCAAAACATCTCAGTTGTAGGCTATAAAGGAAAAAGGAACATAGAAATGGTGTGTGTTAAAAAAAAAAAAAAAAAAAAAAAAAAGCAGTAACTGAAGAATCATTTCTACATTCTGGAGACCTCTTGAAAAATGATGACCCTGCTAACTGGGCAGACAAAGAACACACTATTAGTGACCATTAACTTCAGGACTGCAGCCGAGGGACAGGTATTAGAAAATGAATACAGCACTAAAAATCTCTTTCTTCTCTCTCAAGACTGTGGAAATGTAATGGCAAATTAATTAAGAGGAACCATACAATCATGCACTATGATCTTGTCAATTCACAAGCTAAGAAAGGTTATATGAGGTGAAAATTTGGATGCAACCACCTCTTGGGAACATCCGGATCAGCAAGGTCCAAACTTCTTAGACTAAAGGCCAAACAAATCGTTCAATAGCATCAAAGAGATGATATCCTTCTGTTGGATATTCTCTGTTCTTTAGGTAGCTTAAATGAAGAGCAGAGAGTTGAAAGCATAAGGCATGTTTTCTAGTGGAAATTCATGTGCACTGCAGGAAAATAATTACTTCTTATAGTAAGAGAGGGTGTAAAGAAAGAATAACAGGCCAAAAGCTGAAAATGAGGAGTTCTCAACAGGGACTGAATACTTTACCAGATTGCTTTAAAGACTCCCAAGGTAAATGGTGAGGCAAGCTATTCAATATCAAACTGGTCTGCATAAAGAAAATTAGCTTAAAACTATAGAAATAATTCTAAAAGGTAGATTTAGAAAGAAATAATTAGAAAAGATAGAACAATATTAACTTGTGCTTTGGTTAGAATTTATCTCACCTAAGTTAACCTCTCAAATCAGAGCCTATTTGAGCTTGTTTTCTAGGCTCCTCAGTAACCGGTGGGACAAGAGAGAAGCGCTTCTAAAGCGAGAATCTGCTACATGCATTTTTAGACACTGTCTGTGGACTTGCCTTCCAGGTGTGCCTGTTTCTCACCAAAGTGTTTAGAAGAAGGTTGACAAATATCTTAGGCTAGAGACATAACTTTTTGATGATTAATGTGGAAATGTATCCCATCCTCATTATGTCTGTTCTTCACTCACTCTCTGAAAACACGGATGATTGCAGGACCACCTCACAGGAGCTCTGACTTCAATGGGGAAGCTATAGACGGTTTATAATCCAAACATTACTAAGACCCGTGGAAATGGATCTACTGACAATAATACAATAGGAATCTGGAAGGAACCTTAGAATAGTATAATTTAATCATGGTTTTCATATCCATATTCTAATATAGTCCCAAAAGTCAGACAACATGCACAAAATGACTGAAATGGCTATTTCAAAAGCAGTCATTGGATTGTCACTATAAATGTAATTTGGTAGAAGTCTTTTGTGTTGCAGCTTTCACTACTAGTGATAGAAATGCTGTAGTCATCATAATGGTTTGAAAGAGACGGTATTGTAACTTTTCAGTTGGCTTCCTAAAAGGCATTACTTCTTCCTGCAAACCTTGTTTTGTTATACCTTTTGACTTGGAAAACACTGACCAGTGGCATGAAGGATAAAGATAAAGGCAAGGTATTTTTTATTAAGTCCACCACTTGATTTAATGAGGAAGACTGGCATTGTCTGAATTGTTATAAATCACTTTGACAGTTAACGAAAAAGTGGAGGACAAATTCACTTGGTGCTTCTTCAGTTCCCTCTCTGATGTTTTTTAAGCAGAGTTACAATAGTATCCCGTTTCCCTGACCTGTATAAGGAATGTGGGTTCAGTTACTTTTTCGTTTTAAAAGTCGGAGATTCCAGCTGGTAACAGCAGCTTTTCTGCCCTTTGAAGTAGAGATAACAGATAAGGTTATTAGGTTTACAAAAGCCCAGCAACATTTATTAAATTTTAGAAGCCTTCCTTCTAAATACACAATATCCTTTAAAAACTTGATCTAAGGGGGATTATGAAAGATAGAGTTCAGTAAGAGAAGAGAGGCTGCTGCCTGCTATAGTTCAGAAGCAATAGAGAGCACACTACAGAGAATTTTATTCTTCAAGTGATTTTCATTTGCTGCTTTATTAGTCATTTTTAGATACACTGTACAGTTTGAAACTGAGAACAGTGCTAATCTGACAAGATATATGCATCTGCTAGAATTGAACTGCCAACTTGTGGTATTCACTAACTTGGTGCCCCAGCTTTCCACTCTGCATAGTGAGATTTTTCCTTTTCTGGAAGAGATGGTGAGGAACACGCAGAGGGTTACTCCAAGGGGCAGGAAGGATAGCTGCTTATGAGCAGGCAGCCAAATGCACATCCTTATAGAGGAAATTTGATATTAATATTTATTTTCTTATTTATACACGTAACTGAAATAAAAGAATTGGTTCACCCAATTTTTCAGGGGGGTAAAAAGTGCAAAAATAAAAATCTGCACTGATGATAACCAGTAGGAATAATGCTTAGGTGAATACTCTTCTTCTGCTGAGGTTGAGGACTAGCAATGATTAGCAACACAGACCTTTGTTAATGCATCCTGTCAATTTATGTGATGATAACAGTTAAATAATTAGAGTTAGTTTGAATCTTCAGATTCTATTTAATATAGGAAGAATGCAGAAACAGGCACACTATCTACTGAAACCCAAGACACTGAAGGTCAAAGAAGATTTTCTCCTATTCATTTTTGCTCCTCAGGGAATGTTCTGCTCTTGCAGCAGAAAGATTGAGGCTGGAGTCAAAGCTCTGTGCAGCCAAGGTGGGTATGGCATGGGCACTCAGTCGCTGCTCTTCTCATTCAAAAGAAACACAAAAGTGTGTGGGCACCAAGTAGCACAGTGTCCAGCTCATGCTATCATTCAGCTACCTACAAATTACACAACTGAATATTCCATTTTATTTCTTTTTAAATAGCCAAGTTATGTTTTATTTCAATGCATGCCAAAGGTTTATCAGGCCTAGGTATGACTTGGTTGCAATTAAAATTTTTGATGACCAGTATGTGATGTGAGAAGTCCAGCTTCCAGCCTTTGGTATTCCTGCAAGAATTCAGGGTAAAAATTTTATTTTAATAAAGGAAGGAATTTGAACAAATGTCTCTCCTAAACTAATCAGCAATTTAGCTATGAAGTGATATAAAATATATCTGTTTTAACTGAAAGTTTTGCTTTTGTTTTTTAGTGTTGGCTTTTAAGAGAGAAACTTGGAAAATATTCCAGTCAGACCTACTTTCACATAAACAGAATACTTCATTATATAAGCTGCATCAATCCCCAGAGGGGAAAAAAAAAAAAACCAACAAAACAACCAAAAACCAAAGAACCCAAAATGCCAATGATGGAAAATGTGCACACACTCTTTTATTAAGAGCGTTTACTAAGACAGCAGTTGCAAGATAATTGACTGATGTAAAATTCCTGGTGAACACAACTTTCAGAACACTCCAGTTTCAGATGAACCAGATGTCTAGTGCATATGTGGAATTCCCTAGGTGACCTGTTTATGAATACTTGACACCAACAAAGACATAGGAAAAGATGTGAATGTAGAACATTCATTGTACCTGTGAGCCTTGTACTGCATGTGTTCATCTTTAGGGAAATAGCTGGAAATTTAAAGTAACTCCTGTTTTGCTCAATCTCTGTTTCATCAATAAGTAAAGAAAGAATTTCTAATTTTTTGCTGGTACACCCCTGAAATCTGTGTAAAGTTCTCTCATTAGGCAGCTGTAGCTGTGGTTTCTGGCCAGCTGTAGTGCTAAGGGTGAACATTTTTTTTTCCTGGGTATTTTTTTCCATGGAAAAACCCCTTACCACTTCCAACTCCGCCTCATTTGAATGGAAATTTGAATGGTACATTAGGTGCTTGGCTAAGCAGTGGAATTTCTGCCAATTTGTCATGCCAAATGATCAAATTCAGCACAACAAAAAGGGTAGTGAGTAATACATTACAGTCTAGGCACAGTACGTTAAAGTTTGATGTACAAAAGACTGCTCTGAATTCAGGCTTCAATTTGCTATTATTTTAGAGATCAGCAGCTATGTGCACTTTGTGCTTATATTAGTCTTTATAGCCTACAACTTCTGTCAGGTTTAGAGGGAGTTGTCTGGACAGAAGATTGCTGCAGTTGCAACACCCTTAACATGTGAATGACTGACCACTGCTAACAAATCTGTTTTACGCTTTACACCAGCTGTGCTTCACCTATTGGTCATAGATCAGCACGGGCAATTAGACATGGTGCTGCAAGACTTACTGATTTGTTATCTCACAACTCGTATTTGTACTCTCTCCCTGCCTTTAAAGCAAACATCTTTTAATGTAGTTTATAGGAAATTTGGCACCTTTTGCATGAATTCCTCAACTTGCAATAGATGCAAAGGATTGCAGCGTTCCTGAACATTTATAACTGCTAGTGTTATCCTGTATGGCAGCTTTATTTAGAACTAAAGTTATGTGAACTTTGAAATTCCTAAACCTGAGTTTCAAAAAATAAATCAAGTGCAAAAGATGAATCTATGTGCAATTTTCTTGAATGTCCTACTTTTTTTTTAGTACAGTCAACACAGCTGTTCCGTTCCTGCACTCTAGAATTACACAAAGACTTTTTCCGAAACAGGTGTCCATTTTGCCTTCTAACTAAACAAAGCCTAAAAATAGCACATGAAGCAGAATACAAAGCTTAGAATTTTCCTGTTTAAATCTTTTCTGCAGAAAGTTGTGATCAGATTTCCCTTGCACTGTGCTGCATACCTGTTTCTAACAGCCATGATCTATGATGCTGAAATAACAGCACACAGCATGAATATTAACCTACATCAGCATCCTACATATAAGGATTTGCAGTTAGACATTCTCTCTATGTAGAATTTGTGTATTTATGGTAAATCATATATCACTTTAGAAATGCATAGTAAAATTATCACAGAGAGCTGGGCAGTTTACTCATGAGAAACAATGGACACCTGAATTACAGCCTTTTTTTGTTATCATTTTCCTGAATGTATTTTTTTAGTAATTCATCAGATCATATATGCCATCTCGATGTACTTAAAAGTATTCACCTGTGAACCAAAAACTACAGCTATTTCATTGTGACCTGTTATGTGAGACATTCTTCAGTTTTTGTTAATTGATTTGATTGTCTAAGCTTTACAAAAAACTCCAGATTTCAGTTAAGAAACTTGGTGGCGAATGAACCAATAAGACAAAACATTATTTGTTGAAACTTTCTGAATATTCAAGTTTTCTGAGAAAAAAAAGGATACATTTCTTCTCTAAAATGTTCCCTCCCCTCCCAATTTTATTCATTTGTTTTCCTTATCCTTTTGTCCCTTTTGCTTATGTATATGAATTATAGCTGTAGCAGGCTATACATATGGACTTGCTTCCTCCTCCCAGATCAGCCTCTTCTGTCTGGTTTATCCCTTCACATGACTATTTACACCAAAAATGACACCCACTGTACCACACTGCAGATCCTTGGTTTCCTCATTCTCACACTCCACATATTCTTTCTGCAAACTAATATTCCTGCTTGCAAGCACAAATATCAAAATACAAAACATCAACCCAATCTTTTTGAAAACCCTTTTAGAAAGAGTCAGAAATATGTTCTAATTTAATCAGTGTTAGCAAGCATGCTCATGAATGTATTTTCCCCCCATTCGACCAGCTATTCCAGAAATGTCTGGATGAGATTAAGAAAAGAACATATGTAAGTTGCTTACCAAAAAAGCATTTTATATCTGTCATTTTATGTAATATAAACATAAGCTGAACATTGGACAAAAATTCCTGAGGTGGAGATTGGCACTGAAATAGTTTCCCGGTGAAAACTGAGCAGGAAGCCTTAAGAGATTTAAAGCTAGACAAGATAAAATAAAAGACTGTAGGGGAAAACATTGCTGTGTCAGAGAGTGAGAATATCTTTAATAGGTCTTCTTCTATCTCTCACCTCTCTGCTTTCGTGATTATTTTTTTCTGCTTGAAAAAATTTCAAAGGCTTCTTTCTGATAAACAGAATGATTCTGTTCTCTAAAGCTATATGATTTTAGTCGATGGGTAACTCAAGAGCTTTGAGTTAGTGCTCTTGAGGTAGCACTTGAAGGATGATAGAACAAAATGGAGCAGCAATTAAATACATTTTGAGGATAATTACAAAAAAAATGTGATTTTAATTTAAAATACATTGATGCCATTCTGCCAAAGCTGTATTAATTCTGAAGAACACTAAACACGGTCTGCTAAGTTCATTTATTAGAAATAGATGACATAAACCAAACTAAACATATATTGCTGACTTCTTGTGTTGCCCCTTAACTTCTGTTGAGATTTGGGGAGACAACACTTTTGTTCTATATTTGAACAACACCTAACACCACTGAGTTTGATTCCATCACTCAGTGCTGTGACTACAGATCCTTAGGAGATAACAACCTACCCTGTCTTGCTGATAGCAAATTTAGTGAAGTGAGGCATATATTTAAAAACATTTGGTTTCTAAAAAAAGAAAATAGATGTCTATCCACAGGTGTAGGGAGAACAGATGTAGTAATTAACAAGAAACTTTGTCCTTCAGAAGAGGCAGAACTGCCATGTATTTGTTTATGAATAAGAAATTACAAGACTGAATATGAATTAATGACATTATTAATAATTTTGTGGACCTCGGTAATTGTCCCAAGAGATTCTTCTTATGCCACATAAAGTTAAAAGCAGAGAGACAATCACTACTGAAGACCAATAAATATATAAAAATGCTCTGAATTTTTCCTAGCTTCATCTCTATTCAAAAATTGTACTAATTTAAATAAGCTGATATAAATGTAGTCAAATCTATGCAAACTGAGCACCTGTAGCAGTTGAATCCTTTTCCAAATTAAGTCACCAAGTTATATGAAGGTTATTTAAGCAAAAGTTTAACGGACTTACATGGATGTATTATACAATTAGTGTAAATTCTCTAGGATCAACAAGGTTTGAAATACAACCTGTAAGAGGGGTGATCAGCCTCCATGTAAGAAGAGATACTGTTTTCTGGGGTTTTAAACAATGGATTTATTCAACAGGCTTTAACCGACTAGAAAGAAAAAACGGTGAGTTTCCTTGAAGTCAGATGTACTTCTGATGTGCAAAAGATAATTACTCTGCAAAGCAGGATAGAAGACCAAAGAAGAAAGGGGTGGGAAACCAAGAAGAAAATGATAGAAAGCAAACAGTAAGAAGAGCAAAGAGGGGCATCACTGCCAGCATAAAGACAATGAGAAGTGCTTTTGAAACGTGAGAAGACTAAAGAAGTATTAGAGAAAATGGGTTTAGTAATACACTGGGGGAATGAAATTAATTACAACTCTGAAATACATGCAATAATGTTGGGGTTTTTTTCTGTTAATTTGTCTATACCAGGAGCATAATAAAGAAACAGAGATCAGGACAATTTTATATACTATTTAAATAATTTTTATTACTGAATTTAGATTTACTTTAGGTTGTTATTAATTAGGATAAATTAGTGTGACGTCCTTGAGTTCAATAAAACTACACCGATATCCATCAGCTGAGGGCTTGGTAACTTGCACATAGCTATCTGAATATCCTAACTTTAATAAAATGCTTATTATTTGATATGTCTTTTTGTGATTTCCTTGTCTACTTTCAGGATCTGACTTGTTCTGTAATTGTGTAAAGAAAGCTGGCTACAGCTGTCATTACAGCAGTTCTGACTCTTCTCACTCCTGTACCAGGTTTGGGGAATACTTGTACTTATCTGAACTAAATTTATCCTATCCATCTAAGCATTTCATGTAACTCCAACAGTTAAATGGATGAAGATCCTTTAAAAGATGAAAGTCCAATAAGAAAAATGATCTTTGATTTTGTTGTTGCAACTTCGAGGTTTAGAAACTTCAGGAGAATGGACATTGCTGTGTGTTTTTTCTTTCACTTTTATTAGTTTAGATATTTAGTTAGTTCCTGATACGCAGCACTTCCTGACAAAATTTGCAGTATCCTTTTTCCTAAAAATGAAAACGCTGTAAAATAATGTGCCTTACATCTTCCATATTCAGAATTATAATTGCAAGACAAGGCAAACCGCAAAGGCTGCACACCTTTATCCTGGTGTATACACCAAGGCATCAACTGAGTCATCTATGAGAGGAAAGAGATGAAAACTGAAGTCATGCAGTAGTCTATGAGGTGTGAGGAAGCCCTTCCAGCTTCCCCAGCAAATAATATATATTTCTTGGCTTTCACAACATGGAGTTCTATAAAATGTAGAAAGAATATGCATCTTGATGGTGAGATGTTAGATATTTCAGGTGGCACATTAATATATCTTTACCAAAGTGTCCAATGTTAGAGGTTAAGTCTACAGAGGTTCCTTTTATTATCAGTGGAGAGCGATGGAGTACTCTTCCACATGTAGATTCATTTTAATATAGTTATCTGAGATAGATCAGATGCATTAATCTCAAATACTTATTTCTTTTCAATGAATGTTCAGACGTCCAAGGCTGACTAACTCAGAGTTTGAAATAACCCTTTTAGATATCAAAGGTTAAGAAAGAGAAATGCTGCTGTATGTTTTGCAAGGCTGCCTCACAGCTGTAAATGTAAGCTGTACCTGTTCACCTGCTCACCGATACAGGTCATTCAGTGCATTTAACCGCAGGTCAACTGCTTCATGCATTTGCAAGGACGAGCCCTCCCCTTCCAGCAATGCCTGATTCTTAACAGAAGTAAAACCCAATAAGTAATGCTCAGCAACTCTCAACTGAGCACCATTTTGCTCTCTCTCAAAAAGATTTTAAGTAGATGGTGGAATTATTACTAAACAAAATCAGAGGGCTATCACTGCAATCCTTCAGCAGGAAGACTGCTAGAAAATAGGGTCATTGAGAGTGTTATAAAAAGTAAAATATCTCTTCCCTCCACCCTGCTGTAGTGCTGCCTGTGCTGAAGCAATGTAACTCTAACAGTAATTGCACAATATGTTACTGTATTAATGCTACCCTGAATAAGGGTGATTACATTTTTAAAAGTCTTTAAAATAGCATATTTTCCCGATAATCTCTGATAATAGTTTTGCTTCACCATCTGTCTAGCTGACTCCTGATTCTTTGTTAAAGGCAAGGAATGTAAGCAGATGCAGATGGCATCAGAATCCAGGATATCTACAAAGATTTGCATGAGCAGAACAGGCTGCACATGGATAAGGTTACCACAGAGCGGATTTGCATACCAAACAGCAAAACAAAATAGGGAAAAAAACAAGAGGCTGCACTATGTATGTGGTATATGCCATGATCACACTAGACTATGGTGTTTCATGTGCTATGGGGGCATGTATATCACATCAAATATTAAATGCTTGTAGAAACAACAGAAGGTACTGAAAGATACCTTTGTTTCCTGGAGCTCCTTAGATGCCCTAAGGGGTTAGAGGAACACTGGAAATCTGCTACGCTGCTAAAACTATCAGAAAATAAAGTTAATAGATTGTTCTTTTAAGAAATATATTATATTAACAGAATTTTACTCAGTAGGATTTAGAGATTTTACAGCTTTATGGAAATTAATGTTTTTATGTGAATGGAAAACATTGTGATCTAATAAATAACAATTAATTAAATAAACACTTCAGTCTATTTCATCAGTTCCATTACATAGCTACAAATAATCTAAGAACTCTATTTCATGCTAATAGTTTCTGGTTATTTCTCTTGTTTAAATGAGAAAATAAATTGGAGCTTTTGATATTCCTGAGAATTAGTCTTCTAGAGCAATGCAACAAAAGACCAAACTTGCTGCTGGACCCCATTCTCCTGAGAAAGGAGAAATTATTTCTATCCCAGAATGAAGAAAAAGAAAAACAAAACAAAAACCCCCATATGAACAAACTGATTATGCTAGAAAGAAAAGAATTATTTTATCTACAAAGCAACCATGATGTAACATTTCTTTCTAATCTCTTTTTCTGCCATGATGTATCAAAACATATTTTTTTTTAAGAATAAATTTACTGTCCAAACCAGCCCTACTCAAAAGACAATGAGGAACTTTTAGGAGACCTAGGTTCTGACTGGGTATTTCTCTTTT
This sequence comes from Falco cherrug, assembly GCF_023634085.1. Classification (NCBI taxonomy): domain Eukaryota; kingdom Metazoa; phylum Chordata; class Aves; order Falconiformes; family Falconidae; genus Falco; species Falco cherrug. The sequence continues at coordinate 64,549,634 of NC_073700.1, read as the reverse complement.
CCAGAATACTTTCTGGCTGGGGCTTTCTGTGCTATTTGATGACAAGAAGGAAATATTACTAGGAGACCTAGTCTTAAACCACTGAGATCCCTTGAGAGGGTTCTGTTGCTGAGGGTTTTAATTTTCCTTCATCTGCTTCTGCTGGTCTTGTACTGAGTACCTTGTTGACAAAGGGGAATTTGTATTATCTTTTCCTACTTGCTGAGAACAAATTATTAGTTCATAATTAGGCTGGGTATCATTTTCTGATTCTTATTCAGGTCTTCCACTGAGGTGGCAAGATCTTTTTGTATTTGGTAGCCTATACTATGGCCTGTTGGATCTCTACCTGTGTGCATGACAGAGTCATCCTAACTTTGGGCTAATTGCTTAGAACAGGTTCTGAAGAGATGTTTTATCCTAATACATCAGATTTTCACCTAACTGGTAACAGCGTTTTTCTGTAACCTGGTTCCAAATAGATTAAGAAGCTTTCACTTTTTGGCCCTTTTTTATTTCCCATTATTTTATAGTACTTGCACATACGAGTGCATCGCTGCATCTGTTCCACAGGGATTCTGTCTTCCTGTTTAAGAGACATGAAACAGTTAAGTTGCCTTCTTTGTAACTGAGTTACTGGTGGCATTACTGTCCCAACATTGTGTACAAACAGAAACGTACCAACTGTGTTGAGGCAATTCAATCAAATTGATGTGAACTTTGCATGTTTATCAGATCATAAGCACTTGACCCTGTTGTGACACTTCTGGTCTGCTTTTCAACCTTCCTTTCCTCTACAGTGATATATGTCAGCATTTGAATTAATAGCATCTTTTTAGTTGAACAGAAATTGATGCTATTTGCTGCATTTTCACCAGAGCACTTTAACATCTTCATAAAGACGTTATGGAACAGCTTGCAAAGCAGCTATTTTCATCACAGTTCATAAGATATATGCAGACCAAATATTTACAGTACAGCCTTGCGTTTTTGCCTTCTTCAGTGATCCAAAGCTATGCTAAATGGGTATATATAAACACCTTTCACTCTGACAACAGCAACTTTTGCATGGACCTCCTGATCTGTTTTAGCCATTCTGGTATTGGCTATGTCATGCTTTGAAGTATATCTTAGTATTTCTTTCCCAATAATAATATCAATAAAGTAATTACTAAACATGTATATGCTGTGACATTCAAAGATTAAATTCTTCTGGTGTTAAGACCTATCCAATTAACCTCTGATCTGATTGTATTTAAATGATAGGGGCATGCTTATCAGTCTTCCTTCGATGCAGCTCTGCTGAGTTCAGTAGAGCTACTTTATTTTACAGCTGGTGATTATTTGGCCTTTGGACAAAAGTAGATTCAAGACAAATAATGGGTGTAAAGGTGAAATCAAAGATGATTGTCTTCCCCTACATCTCCCTGTGAAAGGCTCATTGTAGCACTATTTCTTCCTGTCTTGCTTGTAAAAATTTCTGATTATCTTAACCATCACTAACCATCTAACTGTGGTTTATACTCTATTCTAGTGGAAATCCCAGCTTCAGAAACAGTGGGTACCATATGTAGAATGGAAAAAAGTATATTTTTTGTGCTGAAAACAGGTTTTGGTGAATTGAATGTTATGCAGAAGATATGTGGAATTGGTATCTCATTTCTTTTTAAAATGAGTAGGTTACCGTGTGTTCAGCCCTGACTTCTGATAGGAGGAACAAGCGACTCCCTCTGTATTTGCTTTTGTGCTGCCATTCCATAGGAGGCAGCTTCTAAATGCACAGATGTTATAACTGTCCCATTCCCAAGGAGGGAATGACTCTCTGTATTTTATTTTTGCCATTGTCTGTTAAAAAAAGAGGCAGTCATATTTGTAGCTTTGCTATGATCCCCCTGTCCTAAGGAAAGGGGATGTGGCTAGCTGTAACAGGATCACTGTTTGTTTGCTCTATACTTAAATGACATTAATCCCATGCTCTGGGGCTTCCAGTGGCCTCTAATGACTAAGGGGGGAGGAAGGGAAGAGGTGACTCTTATTTTTATGCTTTCCTTTTGTGCTTCTGTGCTTTCCTGTAAGGCAAAGAGATGTGCCACAGCTAACATGGCCATGAGGCCAGGTGTTCAAAGATAACTAGGAGAATTTCAATTTCTCAGAACCCAGGTAACATATTCCTCACACACTCAAAATTAAACCAAGCACAAGACTAGGCCACATTGCAGGGAACTGAGGGTATTTCTTTCATTCCGTTAGAGCACAAGTGATCCTAACAGTTTTGCTTGGACCGGTAATCATTTCTACTTACCAAGCTTTGCTGCTCCTGGGAGCTAACTTACTATTCTTTCCGGCTCTGTTTCCATGGGAAATTCTATTTCTTCTTTTTGATCTTTCATTACAGGTCTTACATTTTAAAATGGATGCTGGAAAGGATTTTTTTTTTTAGCTTATAGTGTACAGGGACATGTACTGCAGAATTTATTTGGAACCCCTGAAATTAGTCATTGAGCATGTTATTTCCTGGGATTTCAAGGGAATTAATATAAAGGTCCTCATGGTCTTTTCCAGTCCTATATTCTTACTGTAAAATAACTTCTGGATTCACTGTGGAAGAAGAAAAAAATCAAACCAAAAGATTAAAATTTTCAGACCACTAACAGGGACATAGCAAAGGGAAAGTAAAAAAGAACACTGCAGTCTTATCTTAAAATCAGTAATGTTTATTGAACTTCCGAAGCCTTCTCATAGCTCCTTTGCTAATACAAAGAAGACTTAAAACCAACATAATAATTAAGTGGGATTTCTGCTTGCCTAAACACATCTAGTTGGCTTTAGTCAAACATCCAAATGGTACCAAATATACAGGCAGACAAAGGACAAGTGACAGCCATTGGTAGATTCTGTGTGCCATGATTTGCAGACATGGGCTTCTGTGGTCTGGTAATTTATCTCTTAGAAAAGGCATGTATTTGGCTAAAATCTATTATGCTTGCCAGTTTCTGGCCAGTATCTGGCCCGCTCATTCCATGGAGTATGCTAATACCTAGTAAAATAAATTATTTTCTTTTCAGAGCAATTTTCATTTTCTTTCTGCCTTCAATTGTAAATTAGCTGAGAAAAATTCAGTACGTGACATGCAAGAAAAAACATCTTCACAGATTTTTCTTTTTCTTAGTTGTTCCATTACAGATTGAAAGGGTCTAACTTGGTGCCAGATCAAGGAAACAGAGTGAAGATAGGACTGCGTAGTAGCACAGCTGAATTTTGCATTTTCATTATTATTCATTTACCTGATGTGGTTATGTTCAACGAACTACATGTAAGTGGTGTAAATAAGATAGCATCTCAAAGATAAAAAATTACACTCAGGCTTCTTAGAAAGAGGTAAACAAGTCTGTACAATCTGCAACACATCACCATACTGCAGATCTGTTTAGCTAAGCACAAGAAATTTAAAAAGTCCATATGTATGCATTGCCATCCCATTCCTCAGCACAGATGTTTTCAGAAAAAGAATACAGAATGGCTTAACTGGGAATTCAGCTAGCCCCTTGACTCTCATCCAGAGTCTTTAGCAGGTGACTGGCTAGGCCTACTGTGGCTTAAATTTCCTTCCACTTAATCTTTTTCTCTAGTAGGTTGCAGCTGTAGATATGTGATGGAAGAGTTATATTTGAATGGGATATCAGATCATGTAACTCCAGATACTTTAGCTAAAGAAATAAAATCAAGCCTGTGCTGGTTTGTTGCTGTGCTTTCACCATCTTTTTTGTTAATGCTGCATGGAAAAATATGCATTAAAAAAGTAAATACTATGGAGAATTTCTCTGCAATCCTCTACTGTGAGGTCTGCAAGAATAATTTTATGTTTGAAGGATTAAAAATCTCAAAAATTCTAGGGCAGTGACAGTAGCTGGATTACAACTTCTGAAGTTTACTATTCTGTCACATTAGATATTTAGTCAGATCTGAAGCTCTTTGAACACTAAACTCTAGCTGGCTACTCATAAAGAATTTTTCCAGATATACATAATTTACATCAGCTTCCTTTCTTTTCTCCAAGGGAGCTGGTGTTAACTGACTATCTAGGAATGCTTGGGAAAGCCTAGCCGGGCTTCAGAAAGGAATACAAGGTGTGGGAGGTATCAGCCAATTTAATATCTGGATATGGTAGGTAGCACAAAACGTTTATGATTAGACTTGTTAATAGGGTGGAACATAAGAAGCAGAATGCAAACTTCCAAATGCAATGCACATGGCCATAGGATGCTTTAGCATCCTTTTAAACTCTGTGCTTTTCTAAGGATCAACTACATTTCCACAGCATTTAAAAGCTTCCAAAGTGCAATAGCTCTCACTGGAGTCCGTGCAGAGCTGCAGGCTACATGCGTGCCTGCCATGCTCTCCTGTGTCCCTGTCTCTGGGCATGGCAGAAAATGGTCTGATTGGGAAAGGCTTCTCTCAGGCCAGTCTCCAACTGCCTGCCTTGGTCTCAGCAATGGAAGCGTTGTCTTTCATAAGTGAGTTTTCAGATTCCCTACCTGGTCTTCTGGGTCTTCTTGTTCAACTAAACCAGTGTTAGAGTCAAAAAAACCCAAAACAAAACAAAACTGTGCTTATTTAGGGTATCCTGTTGGTAGTATTTCAACATTTTTGATTCCTTTATTTATTCTTTTCTTTTCAGAAATAAGAATAGTGAGAAAAGAAACAAGATTGACATAATAAATTAGTTCTCTACTCTGCAGCTCATGCTCTGATCTGTGATTTTAAGGATAAGGAACTAAAGCAACAGTTTCCTGTGACTTGCACCTAATTACAACAGTGTGTTCAAGTGGGAGGAAATAAAATATGTGCTGGCTTTGCCCACAGAGGCCCAGCATGAGGCAATATAAAAGAGCTGGAGGTCTGTGATGTATAGTATAACAGCAACACCAGCAAATCACAGCCATTTTCCAGTAGCCGTACTGTGAAGGAAGGGATGCAAACAGAATTGCTGAAACAAACATTCAGCCAACTGGACTTGTGTGAGTAGACACAGGTTGTTGTTGGCTGGTTGTGATTTCTGTTACTTATTTGAAGTGGCATAGAACAGATGCAGCAAATTATAAGGCCTGATTTTAAATTGGATCATTTAATGCTTCTATGTGATGTGGTGGGAAATGAAAATTAAAAACATAATAACCCCTCTCTGGAATGGCACTGACAGGACATGAAATTCCAAAAGTCTCGGATGCATTCAGCTATTTAGATTAAACCTGAAGTGACAGCTATTTTTCCAGATATGTGGTTACAGTCTTTGAATGTGCTTTTGAACAGAACAAGGACGCTGACACCTAGACCTGACATTGCAGGATGAGTCCGATCCTACTTCCTTTGAGGCCTTTGACAAAGCTCCCATTGACTTCACAGGCACAGCATTATGCCCAGTACGGGGAGACGTTATTTCTGAAGAGTGATGTTTTTGGGATCTGTAGATATTTGCATGCTTGAGCTACACGGACAAAACAAAAGATCTATTTACATGTGATTTGTCACAGTGCGTGTGAAGAGGGTTGCATTTGTGTTCTGCATGTGGTGCAAATTTTAGTCTTTCAATGGCTTTCTGACAAATTTTGATGGATTATATTCTATTTAACAAAAGACAAAGATTTGCAGTATCAGGCTATCATTCCTGGACAAATCTCTTTCCTGTTATAGTCCAAGAAGTCACCTAAGATAGGTCAAGATTTTGTTAAGCTTAGCTCTTAAGCCCCAAGTCTTTCCTCTTCTTATGGTCCAGTATCTTTCCAACTTTTCTTTGCACCTCTCCAGAACTGATAGTATACATATAAATCTCATCTTATTTTCAAGAAGCAGCTTGTGGAAAACCATTAGTTTTCTTCTTATAACAGCTGTATCAATACTGAGCATAGTTCTTGTGTTCACAATTAATTCAATAGCCAGTCATTCTTATGTATAATGTAAATAAAGGGTAGATTAGTTTACCAAGGGAATGAAAGTATTATACTTTCCGTAAGTGATATTCCAACAAGTTCTTAATTATGGACTTGACTTCAAGTATATGCTAAAAAAGTATTTCTGAAGCAAGTCTAAAACGATATTTTCTTTGCAACAAAAAGCATCTTTTTGAAGAATGTTTACACATTATAGTGGTTGTCCCTTAGATATAATCTGTTACAAGTACTTTCAGGAATAACACTTCTGACTTCTGTAGTCACAAAGGAAGAAACTTCAGTAAAACTGAAGGTTTATTCTATATATTGCACATACTGTATAGTATTTTTATATAATATATATATAAAAATATATATAAATAATGTGTTATTACTTAATGTTATCATCCAGTTTTTAATAAGTTCCATGTGATTTTTTTCATAAGCAGGCTGAAGTAATAAGTGTAAGCCAGATGAGCAATGGCTCAAAAAATCACATTATTACTATTTCCTCCTAAACCAGAACAATTCAAGACCCATTTATACACCTGTCCCAGAATGTCATCTTTGTAAGGAAAGGGGACCATAGAACCAAGGGTAAAATCAAGGCAGGCCTGTCAGTGTTTTCACCAACAAGGGTCCTATGGTAAAGAGAGGACAGCTGTTGCCAGACAAATTTGTAGTAATAAGGTAGAACCAAGGTCAAGCAAAGAATGTGCAAAAAGAAGCAATGCATACAAGTTACAACCACATAAACTCCAGTTAGATATTTGGGAAAAAAGTCTGCAGTGAAGGTAGCCCTTTGGAGAATGGTCCCAAAAAAAGGCTGGGAATTTCACCATCTTTGGAGATATTTGAAACTTGGGTAAGAAATGCCTGGAAAACATGACCGAAGCTGGTTACACTTTAAACCAGGTGACCTCCAGACATCCCTTACACCGTATTTTTTTCTGTGATAGGTCATCTTGTTCATCAAGCTCCAAGGCAGAATTAAATCCACCTTTCAGACAGCTCTAAGTAACAGAACATAGTAGTTCTTATGCTAAAAATGAATTAAAAAGCTGCTGTTGTGAAGAAAGTAAATTTCAGCTTGGGATGGAGTCAGGAAAATTATATCACTCTACTTCGTGCTAGTGAATCTCAGTTGCGGAATGGTGTCCAGTTCCTGTAATCCCATTAAAATGGAGCTTTACAAGACACATAACCCAGAGAGAGTCTAGAATACAGCAATAAAAAGCAAATGTTTTTTCAAAACCTTAACTTGTGGAATGGTTCACATAGGAAAAAAGAAATTAAGAAGAAGAAGTTATACAATTCTGACAATAGATAAAAGATATAGTTAGAAAGCAGTGATCAGGTAATTTTTAAATTGCTCTTCTTGAATATATTTAAAAATAATAAGAAAGTGAATTTCTTTGTAGTAAAAGGGGCTCAGGTTAGGCATAAGAAAAAACACTCTATTTCTGCTTTTTATTATGAACATTGTTTGAACAAACTGGCTGGAGACGCTGCAGATTCCTCTTCTCAGGAATTTTGTCAGATCAGGTTTAGACAAACATCTGCCAGAGAAGTTTTTCCACTCTTCTGTGACTGCATTGAGGAAAAAGAGTGACAAACTAAAGACTCTACAGAGAAACTTCACATGAAGAAAAGGAAAAGGCAACAGGCAGGGGAAGTGGAGGTTAAGGTATATATTTGGTTAAAAATGATGATGAATGAAGCAGATTAAACTAGTGCAGTTTCCTGGGGGAAGAATTTCACTGTTTTATTTTGAATTAAGAAAGGTGAAATTTCTCCCTGCTCCCTTAATAATGAAAACACTTTGCAATTCTGTGGTGTCTTCATCTTAGGATTTCAAAGAACTGTAATGAATTAATCCTCCGATTTTTCTCCAAGCAAGAGAGATGGGCTCCAAGTGTTTCCCTTTGTATGTCAGTCTGGTTACCTGCTTTCAAATGTCGTTGTTCTCCAAAGGAATGCGGAAACATGAGTAATGGAGGAATGAATATCTTTCAAAATGACTACATGAAAGCGTAATTTTCATGAAGGCATTTTTCCCATCCTGACACTTAATGCAAACACAGTGACCCACATACATTCAGAATGGGACAGACAAAAATTAAGTTAACTGCTTGATTTAAAATCAACAGCTGACTTCAAAAGAAAAGAAGTGACACAAATATTTTTTGTAATAAGGGAATATTGCCATATTCTCTCATTAATATGGTAAATAGTCATATTGTGCACATTTTAACACATGAATACTTTGAAGTTTGGCTTCAAAGCAGACAAGTAGAGCTACATGCTTTTGCTGTAAACTTCAGAGCAGGGAGCATTCTGCACTTCTGTCTGTTAATCTACTGGTGTCCTGAGCTATCAATCTTTTAAAAGAAAAATATCCCTCACTATAATGCCACCAATTCACAGAATGCTGATATGTTTTATTACTAAAAAAATGTGAACATGAATGAATGTTCTATTATGAATAAATATAGCCAGATGGAAGAGATACTAATAATAGTTTCCCCTGCAACAGACCTTTTTTATTAAGATGATTTCATGTGACTATAACTAGAGCAGGTCAAATACTGGATTCAGGGATATGTGGCATATTTTGATATTCTTAAAACTTTTAGTCTGAGCTGGCATGTAAACGGTAAAATCCTGACATTTTCTACAGTTTTTGTTTGAGAACAGTTTGATTTGTTTCTTTCTCTTTCCTATTCCACCTTTCACTCCTTCAGAAAGTAAACCTCCCTAAGAAGATGGAAGAAGTGGTCTGAGAAACTGGTGGCCAGAAACAGCCCTGAGAGCCTCCTGGAGCTCAGATCTGATGGGGACCAGGTGAGCAGCAGCCCTGGGAGCTTTGTGGTGAGATCTGGAGCAAACTGCTGCTGTGTCATCAGTCCTGCCCAGACCCCACAGGGGTGCCCTGGTACAACCTTACCCTCCAGGCTCCCTGCTCCAGGAGAGAAACCCGGGAAGAAGACAGTCTCCAGCCCCCAGAAATCAGTTCTGTGGCTTATTCCAGTAACTCAGGCCCTTGGACAGGAGGGGCTCCTTGCCTAAAGAAAATCTGCTTGGCAGACCTGATTTGGAAATGTTAAGTTCATGGTGTCCCTGCAGCCTGCTAGGGCTAGGCTAGGGTAGCAAGCTGCAGTTGGTAGCAGGCAGAGTTATACTGGAAACCACCTGGCATTTTGGTGGGAAACCATCAAAACCATTGGTGCAAAATAAAACGTGATGTTGGCCCCATTTTGCTCTAATATTTGTGTTGCTGGACGTATGTATATATCCCTAATATATTGTGCCCTGGTATATTCCTGATATTCATGACTGGCTAGAACTATAATAACGTGTCAAATATGCCACCGGTTTACACTGCTTATGACCAATGCACTAGTCTAGGTCTCTCCTTTTTGCTTCCAGTAGCTTTAATTCCTTCTTTCCTTTCATTTATGCCATGTGTCTAACTGGTATCTCTCTGGCATTTTTGCCTGGGACTGGGTGAGCTTGGCATTTATTTGAATACTGTTGATCTACTGATGATGTTAATGTCAGTGTGCTTAGCTGGAACATGCAGCTCCACCAGAAAACTCCACCCTATGAATCATTAATAGGACTTGCTGTAGTTTGCCCCTGAGGATGACAAGCGCTCATGTGTGCTATGTGAATCATCTTCTGGCTATGATGCCTGCCACTGAAAGCCCTATCAGATTATTTAACAGTTACCAGAGTCCTCTGTATTATTATTGTTGGTGGTGGTATTATTATTTTGTTGCTATTACTGTTGTTATTATTCCATACAAGAAATTCACATGGACAGTTTGAGGCTAGTTATCAATGTCAGATCTCTCCACTTGGCAGGAAATATAACACAGAAAGCAAGATCAGAAATCCTCATCTCATTGTGTTGGGGGTCACAACCTTATGCCACCAAACTCAATGAGATTATTTGTGCCACCAAACCCGGACTTGTCTGTCTCGCTCAAAAAGAGGCAATTACCTAGCTCTCTTAGTGTGCCATTTGTTTAACAGGCAATGATCATAAAAGTACTGAACTCTAGTTTAGCCGCTTGAAAAGCTGGCATCAAGAATGGAGCTGAGAGGTATCTCATGAGATCAGTACTTCAGCCCTCTTATCTCATTTATTTTTGTTCCTGAAATCTATTTAATATAGCATTTATTTGTGAAAGAAGGGGCACCTGAAATGATTGTACTCATTTGTGCTTTAAGGGATTTATTTGCTTGAGACTTATGCATCAGAATGGCATATATTAAAAAGGGTTCTGATGTTTTATCCAACAAGGAAGTACCATTGTATGAATACATAAATAGCTCTTTTCAGCTTATATTACACAAAGGCTGTGCACATGAGGTTTTACTTTGCTTTGAAGCTATCTTTAGTACAGTGCTAACAGCCAGAAGATTCAACAACCAGCCACACCCTGCACCTTCAAATTAAACAGATTAAAACAGTGCTCAGTTTAACTCTCAGCCTGCTACAGATGTAGCATACGCCACTAACACAGGCCTGTCGCATCCTTGTGGAAGAAGTATTGCCATTCACTGCCTCTGCCTCAGCTGCATTAATGTGCACAGGCAAACAGAACGGACAAGACAGATAAAGTATGTGACAGCCAAAACCAGATAAGCAAAATGAGAATTGTCTACCTGAAAATGGGATGTATTCCCATTTTGGTATGTATGAAGGTAAAGATGGAGAGCATTGTTATAGAAGTGCAGTATAGTAATGAAAACGCCAGTTAGTCATAGAGAAAATTCAATGGTTTTGATCACGCTGAGCCTGCACACCATAAGATTTCAGTAAAAAGGCTATGAGCTGTCTCTTCAGCGTTTGACCCAGTCATTATAGTTTTTGCCTGCTGTTTCTGCAACAATAGTGCTAAGGAAGTGGCATAGCTAAAGAAAAGGATGAAATCAACATGTCTTTTAGACATACCTCAGGGACGGTATATTCTGTTAAGTAAATAACTAATTTATTTTGTATTTTATTTGAAACCTGGTAATTTGCTAGGGCTGTGAGCAAAAGGCTCCCTCCTGTTGTCCAGTTTTCTTTAAATTAGAAAAGGTGTAGTGTACATCACAGCCTCAAACGGTGGCACTTCAAAGACGGCAGTAGTTTTCAGAAAAGGATTAGACTGAGCACTGCAAAAGATGTATTTCTGATTACTGTAAGCCTATAGAGTAAGGTTACATGTTAAGAACATGCATGGGCCTAAGGAAAACTGTGAAGTGATGAGCAGGATTGACTCAGCTCCCCTTGTAGCTACTTGTTAATTAAGGTGCTCATATGAGGATGTCCATTTGAAGACAAATGCTAAGCTAGCCATGTCTGTTCAAGTAGACCACCTCCACTGCCTGTTTGTTTCACAGGAGAGGTGAACCAAGGAAGAGGGCTGAAGAGGTGAGCACAGGCTGCTGTCAAACCAGAGCAATTACTTGTGGTATTGCAGGTCTTGAGGGAGTTAATGTAAATATTTCAGGTTTGATTCAAATCTAACTGGATTCAAGACTTGGAAGGAAATCACTTCTGTTTCAGAAGGCTGCAGTGAGCAGAAAATGGCTGCAATGTACTCTGAGAAGAGAGCAAATATCAAAAACATTTGTGAGAGCAAACTCAGTAGCACCTGCGAGCCCCAGCGATGCTGCCACTCTTCCTAATCGCTGCGGTGTGAGGGACTGGGTTGTTATTTCAAATCCCTGCAGCTTACTTATCCAAATCACCTATCAAACAAAGAAGACAAACTCCCTCCAATTAACTCTGAATGAATGTTTTAATTCCACAGGAAAAGCTGGATCTTCTGTTCATACAGATTGGGATGTGGAATGCCATTGGGCAGAGGGCTTGCAAAAACAGCAGAAAGGGCACTTTTGCCAAGTTGGACATTTGTAGGAGCACCTTACCCTTTGCATCTCCACGTTAGCTTTCCATCCTCTAACTGAATGTACATTTCACACATTATAGCTGAAAAGAGCAAACTCTAAAACATTGCATGAGATATTCAGCTTACTGTGTAGAATAAGAAGACAACATGCTGTGTCAATTAAGGCCACCTGCTCAATATGTGAAACTCTAAGGGCCCTTCTTATCCTGTGTAATGTAAAAATACATTTAATAAGGAATCTGGAATATTGGCATAGACTTGGTTTGGAGTGCAGAGGAAGATAACAAAACCCATAAATTCTTCACAGTAATTCAATATGTATTATTTAAGAAAACCATGTGGGTTTAGAGTAAATCAAAAAAATACTGAAGCAGTATGGAGTAATGGTACTGACATGATATTAATATGAGGTAACTGATTTTTTCACTGTGTGCACAGACAGCTACAAGTGAGCAGGGTGATTTTTATGTGCTTCCAGTGAAAGAACCAAGGCATCAAACATATTAGGTTTAAAATAAGCAAAAGGCAGTAGTTTTTACACAAGTGATTACACTGTGTACTTTATTTCCAGGTGATTTTTTTGATGCTAAAAATGTATCTAGGTTGGAAAACCAATCAAAAAATTTCAGATAAAATAGGGGGCGGAGCATATTAGGTGCAATTGCACCATCTCTGACTCATAAGGTCTCAAAGATGCAGAATGGAAAATGCTTAGGAGCATTCTGCTCTCCTTCCTCAAGTGTCTGCTAATGGCCACTACCAGAGACAAGACAGTTGGTTAGGTGGATCTTCTCAGCTGTGTGTGATATTCATCAGCCAAAATCAAACATATGCTGTACATAGAAGCCAGATGGATTTTATCCTGATGGGGCCGAGTAGCAGAATTTAGCTATTAAAGTTAAAAAAAATATATAAGTAACATAAATTATATTACTAGGAATAGAAATATAAACTTACAATTCATTGACTTTTAATCTAGCATAGCCTTGAACAAGCAGATTCAATGAAGGATATGTCTCTGTGCATTTTTCATCCCTTGTCATTCAGTATTTTAATCTCAAAGGAAGTTAAATGGTGCATGGAAGGTTCCAACAAATCACACATGGAGGTGTAGCTAAGTAATTTTATTGACATCAAATTGTTTTTGCATTGGGCATGAGGGAAACTTCCCTTTTGAGTGAAGAGGTTTACTTTCTATGTTTACATTAAGTTACAATAACTGTTCCTGCTATGAAAAACATTGGAGAAAATGAATTAGAGTCCAGCGAAGCAAGAGCTGCCTTGACTACAGAGTAAAAACTGAAGTAGGCTATGCTTCACAAATCTGAGATGCAAAGAGTTTTGAATTCTAAGTTTCTGAGTATTTTTTCCCCTCTTTGTCCTTTTGAATTTCCTTCAATTCCCAATAGCAAGACGTGTGGTTTATTACATCTGGAACAAGTTCCTAGAAAACAGCTTGCTGGATAACATGCAGGAGATGGTTATTTGAGATAGAACTGTGTGAAGAGAGACAAGAGAATATTTTTTTCCAGCTTTATTCAGCACAGTGTTAGGTCACAGTGGCTCTGGCTTGAGTTCACTACAAATTCACATTTTTCCATATTACATCACCTAAAGGATTCTCCATGCAGCACAGCCTACAGAAATTGTAAATGTCGTTGCACAAGCTTTCTGATGCCTTGATTTGCAGAAAACCCACTCATCAAGAAAACATTTTCCTCTTGGAACAGCTAATATCTCACCTTTCTTCCAGATCCTGTGACAAAAGAAGTCAGCTGGAGCAGCTGACTTTGAGCAAGCTGGAGATTGCTTGCTATGTGACTACAACAGCACTGAGTGAGAGAATTACAAATGACATCCAAACCAGACTTTCTTAATGGAGAAATCCATACAGCTAGAGGGAATTAGAAGATGATGATGATGATGGTGATTTAGAGAATGGTGATGATGACTAGAGTGGCTTCAGTTAAATGGGTATTTTGAGCCTAGAGTGTTTTTTGAGTCTATTTTGTATGAATTAGGCTTGCAGCTCACAGGCTGGGCAAAACATTCTCAAGATAAATGCAAGTGGATAATGTTACAATAGAAAATTAGGAGCAAATGTTAAGGTAGATTAAAAACCTGTGCAGCTTCTAAAAATTTATTTTTAATGCACTTTTATTTGTCCCACTACCTTTTCCTTTTTAATCTTGCTGACATGTGGCACATTTCTTAGCCAACAAGGTTATGCATGAGATGGAAACAGATGCTATGGTAAGAAGCTATGTTATTTGCATGTCAGAGAACTGATTACCTTACAGATGTCAATAGTTTTTAATATAGTCTGCTGCTCTTTTCCTCTGCTTTTACAGAAAATGAACACTGTTCATTTTTCAAATGCTGGGTTAGAATCTCAAAGTAAAGTAGTCTATTATTATTATTCAAAGCTACATTTTATCTCATTTCTCTGAATTTAGCAACTGGATCAGCTCACATGAAAATACATATCAGTGGTCATCATAAAAGATAAGAAGCAGTAGAATAACCACACTGTTTTGTACATTAATATTTGGTAATGCATTTCAATTTACTGTGCAATCTGAGCTGTATTTTTTTTCATTTTTGAATGACAAATGTACTAAAGAGCTTTTGTCTTGTATGTTAGTTTTACACAATGCTTCAATGTAAAGATAACAGACATTTTCATGAATCTAAACAACTCAGAACAATGTAATTTAAAATAAGAGGAAAATACTGTATAGTTGTTTGGTGGACTTTCAGGTGTGGTTTGCACGATCTAAGTTTACTTTTCACAGGTGTTTGTTAGTCCACTGTATCAGTAGAATCTCTTCCTGGATTTCCAAAATATGAGCCAAGACTGAAGGACAATGAAGGCTGTTGTAAAAATGTCAATGCTGGTGTCTCATTTATTGGTTTACCTAAAGATTTAGCATATCAGCAAAAAATTTCTTTCCATTCAGAATTTTTCTATAATGATTCTTTTTACCATGCAAATTCAGTCAGTGCTATATGGTATGTGCGATCATTTCCATCACAACCATGAGAAATACAAATTCTGGAAAGAAAGAATAATGCAATAAGAATTAAAACATGTTACCACTGTTCTGACTTTCACTGCTGAATATGCCAGCATCTTTCTGGCATATCAACTGCCATTCAATCCCCCCAATGCACTTTTGGCAAAAAAGGCCTCCAGTATCAGTTACAGTACGAGAGAAACTGTAAAGAAGAAGGAGAAGGAGGGTGAGTTGTATGGAAGATAGATCCTGTATCAGTAAATTACAGTAGGCAAAGTGAATTATTTTCCTTCCAAAATTAAAATAAACAAAATGAATTATTAATGCAACCTTTTAAAACTCAGATATTAGACAATAGGTCTTACACCAACATTAGGCTATGACTCAAACCTAGGAAAATAAGTGTTGAAATGAAAAGGAGCTAATTCGACTTAGCCAAAGATTAATGTAATCTCCCATGCAAAGCTTTACTAAATATTTTTAGGGTTTTGAACAATTTATAATAGCTCTGTGTACATTTACAAGTTCAGATATGGAAAAAAAATCCAAGTTCAAATAATTCCTGTAGAGTAAGAAATTTATCCACTAAAGTGTTTCAATACATTTTCTAGTACTAATCAAGAATTTATATCTTATATGGCTGTCATGGTTAGTTTTAGTTAGATCAAGTACATACCAAGCAGGAATTTTGATGACACAGAAATCTGTCAAGCAGTCTACTGCCTTCTGTGAAAACAGGACAAAAACACACATCAGATACCAAAAATTCCATTGCTTTCTAGAAAACACTGGAAAAAAAATGATTATTGAATTTGGCACTCGGTGACAGTTTGTTTTTCATAAACATTTAAATTATTTTTATTACTAAAATCATAGAAAAAGACTAGTGTGTATGCACGTAAGCGTGTAGTATCACAAATGGAACTAGCTTATTTAATAGGTTTTGTATAAAAACTTTTCCAGAGTTGCTGAGGCCAAAATCTCTTTACTTACAAAATTCCATTCCTAAAACTCTTTCATAAGAATTTAAATGTATGTTCCTGCGTGTAAAGAAGAACATTAATAATATATTAATCTTTAAAGTAAAGCCCTAAACTTTCACTCTGTAAGTGAATATCTGGTTTAATACTGTCCCTATCTCTGATCACTTCTAAGAAATTGATATCTAGCTTCTTTTACATACAGTTCCTTTCTCTTAAATGTGCCATATGACAGCACATCACTTGATAGACAGGACTGAGGATACTACCTTTCCTGAGAATTAGTTGTTTATTTCTCCACCTGTTACAGTTTCTGTTATACTTAAAGAGAGATAAATCTCACTTTAGGATTGTTTTCTATTTCTAAATGTAGTGTGAGTCTGGAGAACCCCTAATAAAATTATGTTCCCGGCACTATTCTTAGCAATGGAATATGTTAACATTTAGTACACATTCAAGTATCGATCACGTGCCTGAAGAAATAGCTCAGAGTTCATTGCATTTGAAATGCTGGTTCTTTGATCCCTGACACTGAAGGGAAGATGGAGCAGGTTTCAACTACTGGGAATGATTGCAAAATACACTGCATTTTCATACCTTTCTGCACTCAACCTGGCAATCTTCTGTCTGCAAGACTCTTTAAGTTTCAAAATACCATTTTAGGGTAAAGAGTAATGAAAGCAGTTCTAAAACAGTATTACTAACTTGGAAAGATCAAACATGTTTTAGAATTCTGCTTTCTTTCTGCAATACAACTGTTTGGAAAAGATTAATGTGATAACTATGGTATACTTCCAGTACTTTTTGGCAGGAATGTATTGAAGCTGGTTAATTTTCACATTTCTGCTGTTAGAAGAGAAAGAAAAAAAAAAAAAAAGCTATCAAATCTCAGATTTTCAGATCAGACTACATGTCAATCAATAACAGCCTATAATTTTCAAGGAAATTCACTTTGTCCAAATTCAGGCCACGCAGTAGGTCTCTAGACAGCTCTATGTTCACAGTCTACATGGGAAATATGTCTCTAAACACCTTAAATGAATTACAGTAGGTTATATTCTTGTCTTTCTTTTTCAGAGCCCTTTCAGAGGAGCCCCATTAAAGGACTCAAGTGTATATATTAATAGAAACACTGTTAATCAGCTCTTTTGTCATTTCCCTCACACTCCATCCTCTATTTTTGAGACAGATAACTAAATAAGTTCAGGGAAGCTTAAATTAGAAAACATTGCCTCTGTTATATTAAAACCTCCACGTTGCTTTCATTTTGGTTACACCCCTTTTTCATCTCCCCAGACAATCAAACTCACTGATTAATATTGCTGAAGTCAAGTGATTCACTGCTTTCTCACAAAATCAAGAGATGATTATCACTAATCAATTAACTGGCTACTCAGAGTATGCAAGTGGAGACAGTCACTGGAAAGTGATCATTTACAGATTCAGGGCTTGCTGGTGGGGTTCAGTAATTCTCAAAGGTGACATCATGGCTTTTATGTGATTATTCCAGATCACCAGGGGAAGGTGGTACCAATTGTCTATCCTATATTATTTAAAGGGCTTATAGAGCCCTTTCCTATTATCCTATGGATAATAGGGGCATGTGTCTCTTACCAAATATGTTTGAAAAGGAGTGAGCCCATAGTTAATATATTTTGACAAGATTTCCTTTTGATGTTATAAAAAAATCACAATCAGGTATTCAGAAATCATTACAGCATTAACAGTTTTAGATTTGAATGGCCTTATTTCTGTTTCCTGCAGGGAGAAAGTGTCCACTTGTGTCTGATGTGCCATTTACTAAGAATTATCCACCATCTGTAATGTTAGGACTTACTCCAAAATCCTTTGAAGTGCATGGAAGGATTTGCAACAGCAGGGGATTTTTATTAGGCAGCTACTGCTCTGAATTTTCAAAGCTGAATGCACTAAATTCTAATCCTTCGATACTTAAAGGTGTGGATATTTTGAAGGGGTTTAAGCATAAGACTTTGAGAGTGGAATCACCATGATTCCAGTACTGACACTGTACATATCTGGATTCTTCAGCAGGATATAGTCCTGTTTTCATTTTTGGAAGCAGGGTTTCTAGGAAACAATGCAAACAGGAAAAAAAAAAAAGTAAATAAAAAAAAAATCAGGTATGTCTCTTTTGTCTTATTTAATACACAAAACCTAAACTTCTACTTAAAGCTAGAATGTCTTTGGAAAGGATATCTATTGTTTTAACATACTTGGGCGATTGGTGAATCAGGTCTAAAGAATCTCATTTTACAGTTCAAATGTGAAGTCCTGAAGCATAATGACATGCCGAAATTTAAAGGGAAGATGGCTGTCATTAATCAAAATCTATTTTTCATAAAAGTAATAAATGAGAGCACAGTGTTTAAAATAAGGAATTTATCATTTGACAGTGTTGTTTCTACCAGCCCTAATATTTTCTCCGTCATTAATTAGCATTTTTCTATCATTTTTTTTTTCCATTTTTTAACTCCCATTTTTTAAAAAGGGGAAAAGAATGACCTTGGAGACTATAGGCCCATCTCACCTCAGTGCCCAGCAAGATCATGGAGCAGATCCTCCTGGAAACTATGTTAAGGTACATGGAAAAGAAGGAAGTGATTGGTGACAGCCAACATGGCTTCACTAAGGGCAAATTGTACCTGACAAATTTGGTGGCCTTCTATGAGAGATTACAGCATTGATGGATCAGGGAAGAGCAACAGATGTCATCTACCTGGACTTGTGTAAAGCATTGGACGGTGTCCCACATGACATCCTTGTCTCCAAACTGGAGTAACATGGATTTGACAGATGGACAACTCAGCTGATAAGGAATTGGCTGGATGGTTGCACTCAAAGAGTTGTGGTCAATGGCTCAATATCCAAGTGGAGACCAGTGATGAGTGGCATTCCTCAGGGGTCAGCATTGGGACCAGTGCTGTTTAACACCTTTTTTGGTTACATGGATGGTGGGATTGAGTGCGCCCTCAGCAAGTTTTCCAATGACACCAAGCTGTGTAGTGCGGTCAACATGCTGGAGGGGAGAGATGCCATCCAGAGGGACCTTGACAAGCTTGAGAGGTGGAGCCATGCAAACTTTATGAAGTTCAACAAGTCCAAGTCCCAAACAAAATATGGGCTAGGCAGACAATAGATGGAGAGCAGCTCTGAGGAGAAGGACTTAGGGGTGTTGGGTGATGAGAAGCTCAACACGACCCAGCAGAGTGTGTCTGCAGCCCAGACAGCCAACCGTATGCTTGGCCTCATCAAAAGCTAGCTGAGGGAGGTGATTCTGCCCCTCTACTCTGCTCTCATGAGACCCCACCCGGAGTACTTTGTCCAGCTGTGGGGCCACCAGTATAAGGACATGGACCTGTTGGAGTGAGACCCGAGGGCCAGGAAGATGATCATAGGGCTGGAGCACTTCTCCTATGAAGACAGATTGAGAGAGTTGGGGTTGTTCAGCCTGGAGAAGAGAAGGCTCCAGGGAGACCTCACAGCAGTCTTCCATTACCTAGAGGGGCCTGCAAGAAAACTGGAGAGGGACATCCCTGGAAGTGCTCGAGGCCAGGCTGGATGGAGCTTGGAGCAACCTGGTCTAATAGAAGGTGTCACTGCCCATGGCAGCAGGGTTGGAACTGGATGATTTATACGGTCCCTTCCAATCCAAACTGTTGTACGATTCTATGGTACTTTGTCATGCCACATTAACATTTGATCATCTGTAAAGTTGCAGTTGTAGTTGACTTGGAAATCCATACTTGTTTTATCCACTTCTTTGCCCAAAGGAATGGAATTTTACCTTTGTCCAGTCTTTCACAAAAAGAAAGTGAAATTAAACTAAGCTTAATTATGACACGAAACAGCTGGTCTCTATTGAAATAACAGAATTGCTGCAAAAGATCTTATTTGCTGGTAAATTCCAGCAAATATATTTTCTTTCTAAATTGGCATATCTGCCTCCCTGAATGTAAAATTAAGAAAACAATTTTTGAATTGTAATACAAACAATATTTGGTGATTAAATATGAAACATCTAATGATGTTCAGAAAAAAATAAGACTATGCAATTTTATTCTAAAAATAAAAATATATTTGGCCGAAATTGTACTTAAATATCA
Organism: Falco cherrug; assembly: GCF_023634085.1. Taxonomy (NCBI): domain Eukaryota; kingdom Metazoa; phylum Chordata; class Aves; order Falconiformes; family Falconidae; genus Falco; species Falco cherrug. Next base: position 64,529,698 of record NC_073700.1, on the reverse strand, counting down.
GTGGTTTCCTACTTGGTTGATAATAAATTATAAGGTCACTTGAATAATAATATAAATAGAATGAGGTTTCTTTGAGTAGGAATTGTCCTCATTGCCACAATTTGTGGTGTTGACTTACAGTTTAAAAACCCCTTCATTTTGATCAAATTCATTCTTAGTCATTATTTCTGGTAATGATGGGGCTATTATTTTGCCATTTAAATCTGTGGAAATGAGGTGAGTGCTCATAGTTACAGTATTTGTGGAGAAGCAAGCATGTACTGTTTTCTTATGATTTCTTACATCATTTGCTACCTTTGATTATGCTTCATTCTTTCATGTTTCAGTCATCTAAAAGGGGTAGAAACAGTCTTTTAGTCAGTGCTAGGAGAATGGCTGAGATAGAACTTGATTTATGGAACTTAATTAACAAAGAATTAAAGAAAGAAAATATAATTGATGCCAATCAACATGGGTTCAGGAAAATGAATCACGTCAAAGTAACTTAATATCTGTTTTTATGAGATTAAATATTTGGCTGATAAAGATAATAGTGTTCGTGTAATATGATTAGATTTCTGATTTCACATCACATGCCCTTTTGATTAAATAACTTGAACAATATGCTATCAACGCACTAAATGGATTAAAACCTGTTAATTAAGAGATCTTCATATAAAATTGCAAATTACTATTCATCAGTGAGTGGATGTTTCTGAAAAAAAAAATCACAGAATTTGATTCTTCATCCCATTTTGTCAATGATCTGGAAAGCATAAAATGATCTCTAGTAAATTTCGCAAGTGGCAGAAAGCTGGAAGAGTGTTAAGTGAACATTAAGACAACTCACCCATCTAATGATGCTGGGCAATCTAGATAGATACACACCATCACCAAAGATAAAAAAAAAAGAGTTTTAATGTTGACAAAATCATGCCTCTAGAAACAAGATAATATATGATGGAAGAGTCCTGAAGAAGCAGCTACTCTGAAAAGGACTCAAGTGTCAGAATAGAAAATTGTCTTCATACATATAATGAAAACCTCCTAGTCTTCAAAATATGTTTTCCAGATGAGAAAAACTTATTTAAAATGGCCTCTTGCCCATACTCAGCACCTGAACTGTGCCTGAAAATTGTTTGGAAGTGGTCCAATTTGAATATATCAAAAATATACAGAGAGGTGTCTGATGGAAATGAGTGATCAATCATCTGCTAAGACTGCCAGACTCAGTGTGATGGTTAAAAGGACTGAGTTTCTTACACATGAAAATGAGAGAGTACTAATAGTAGCAGCACTTTATGACTGACAGCAACATTAGTGATTCAGGAATACCATGCCTAGTATTGCTATACATGCTTTAAGAAAGGTGTTGATGAATAGGAAGCGGTTCAGAGAAAATCCACAGTGATGATAAAAGGTCTTAAAAACAATATAGAAGTATGTGAGGAAGTTAATTTATTTTATTTTAGTAAAAGAAGGTTGAGTGCTTTGTTTAGAGGCTCTGAATATATATAGATATATTTATGGAGCAAAGTGTTGACAGCAGAGTGTTGTTCAGTTGATGAACAAGTGGGTAGTGATACAAATAGTGGAAGCTGAAACTAGAAAGATTTAAATGACACAAAGGTGTGTGTGTGTGTGTGTGCGTGCATATTTATTTTTTAACAAAATGTTTAAAACCCCTTTCAGAGCATAGTAATTGATTTTCTCTCCATGGCAGTCAGACGGCAGTTCCAAATTGGATAGTTTTCTCAATCATATAGCTTCTTTCTACAGTAGTTTGCTAGCATGGACATAGCTGTTATGTCTTCTGAACCACTACAAAGCCTTGTAGTTTGGATGATTTGCACTAATGTCTTTAATGAGGACCAGGATTTCCTGCTGCACTTTAATCACTGTGCACTTCAGCACTTGAACCCAAGACAGGGATCACAACATGCTATGGAGGACACTAGTTAGTGAGGGATCTCAGCAGAGAGGTATTACTAAGGGTATATGACACCTTAATGCCATTTTTAAGGTGGTTGGGATTAATATTGAGCTGACCCACGTTATAAGTTTGATATAATTACAACTACAAAAATTTAATTATTTTTTTCTTTTTTTACAGGCTCTAAACAGATCATTACAATTTATACCTTCCACTAATAAAAAACAATCCTACTATCTTCGTACCATTATTCTGTGTGCCTAGAAAAAAATTGTTGATTTATGGCTGAAATTTCAAGGAGCAAATGCAACCCAAACTATAGTTTCCCAGTTCTGATTTAATGTGTTTTTCTAGATTTGCCCAGATACTACCTAATTCTAATTTTATCTAATAAGCAATAAGTAGACTTGAGAGAGATTTTAAAACTAAATATTATAAATGAATGTGCTCATGCAGTATAAGACAGCATAGAAGATCTTCACAGTGTAAAGTAAAATTCAATGACCAAATTACTTTAAAGTTTGATATTTGTATATATTCAAATTATGAAAGTCTATGCAAGGGAACAGAGATTCAGAAAGCTATGTCTGTCTAAAGTAACATTTTCAGACCCTATGAAGGTTGAACTCCCTGAGTTCAGGTTTCTAAAATAATTTTAAATATTTAGCACAAATACAGCATAAGTATTTATAGTCCAATGTGGAAAAAAGTTAAGAGGGAAAAAGTCTACAGCCAATGAAATTATGACAAGGGTAAACATAGAAATCCTGAGTGGCGATCTAGAGCACTGATCATACATACATTCCAAACTTATTTTTTTAAGATCTGACAAAATAATATACACATGAGGAAAGCAGACTTCCTATGCAGGAAACAAAGAAAGCAAAATCTTCCAATACAAGGACAAGATTTTAAGACTTAGCTTGGCTGGAATGGTAATGAAGTGGCAGGTGAGAGTAAGGAAAATGTTCCAGAAATATTGAATGTGAAAAAATTTTCTCAGTTTCTCTGATGCAAACAGTAGTTGTTAGTAAAAGTTATAAGATGCAGCAGCCAGATGATTTAGGTGATTCTGTTCCTTCAGGCTGGCAATACAGCTATATAAAAGTGGAATAAGGCCAGAGTTTAACCACTTTCCCATCTCTGCTATTCACATAAATGTTTTTTAACATTTTGGTTTTGGTGCCAATATGATGTGTGCGGTCCATGTGTTCAAAGTTCATACTCCTGCTTTCAGTCACATCTGTATCATTTGTAGCTGTGAAGTATTCCCAAGGTCACAGCTATGGTATATGTCCCAGCTGAGTCTTGAGTTTATACTGGGGTCAGTTTTCAGTGTCTGGATTGAAATCCTCTTGGGTTATAACTTGCGCAGACAGAAAGCCCAAGATATAATGTGAGTAAAGCAATGATTGCTCTAACATGTCCCTCAACTGGATGATCAGAGTTACACTAGTAAGTTCTCTTAGCCTCCAGAACTGAGGAATCTCATGTAAACTGTTTATTCATCGCATGGGGTGCCTGTGCAAAGCCCTGAGCAGGGAAGATCTCGGGATTGTTTGGCAGAGCACTAACTGGGCAGACTGACAGCACAGCAGGATGCTTCTTAAAAGTCAAACAATGCAGAAGGCTGAGGTCCAACACCCAGGATTGGTCCCAGCCAGTGCTTTAATGTACAAGTGGAGATGCAGTTTCAGGGCACCAGGATCCTAGAGCACCGTTTTAAGTTAATAAACATTCTAAATGTGTTAGAAAATGTATCATGGAAATGTAAGAACAAATAAATTTCCAAGCTACTTCAGAAGCTTGCAATCCTTGCTTGAGCAGCAATGATGGCATTAATTAGGAAAAAGAGTTTGTCATTTTACTCCAGTGCACATTAGCTTTGTCTATCTAATATTCCTAATGGATGTGTCTGTGTAAAGGCCCACAGATGGCTCCAGCAATGAGGAGGAGGAAAAGGAAAACACATAATCTTTAAATGTCAGAGAAGAATAAAAGCCAGCTAAACAAACCAAACAAGACGCTGACAATTGACACTACCCTGCAGTAGAGAGCTAACACCCTACCTTTTCAGTAAGATTTTAATGCCTTTTTTGTTGTTGTTGCTGTTATTGTTGGTGTTGTTGCTGGTTTGGAATATTGTTATTCCCAAGAAGAGAGCTTTGCCAAGGAAGAAATAAAGATTGATCACTGTGAAGAGTGCCAAGCTACACAAAATAAATTCCAGTATTTTACTGACCGGAGTGCTAGACTGTTGGCAGAACATGTAAGAGTAACTATTTGTGTAATTTATGACTGGATGTTCTCAGAAAAGTACAATTTACGGGCTTCGTTGAGGCACAGCCTACAAGTCATGGTACGTGTAAGTGGTTAACAACCCCTATTACTCCCTTACCAAACACCATTTGGTAAAAGGTCACTGCAAGTTTTTCTACCTGTTTAAACCTTATTCAGTG